>NC_092872.1:80037952-80699930 GCF_028372415.1 Notamacropus eugenii | reverse complement strand
ATTTAAGAAATATGTGACTTTGTCTCAATTCTTAAGTTCTAAAAGTGGACTCATGTAGTGATCCTTCAAAGACTGCCAAGAATAGTTCTGTGATCATAGCTACAAATTCTCTCCATTCCTTGGGATGCAATTCCTCTAGACTTGTAGATATGAGTTTATTTAGAAGAGCAAGGTGTTTTCTTACTCTTTTCACACTTATTATTTATACTTTAAGTTCATAGTAACCATAATGTCTCCATCCTTCCCAGTTTGAAGATCTTTCTCATGAATAGAAGAGACACAGAATAGAAATGGAGTAGTTCAGCTCCCTCTCTGTCATCAATTAACATCACATTCTAGTTGCATGCTAGGGTGGGTCCATTCCCTCTCTAATTTTCTACGCTCTAGATCAGGGTTGGGGAACCTGTGACCTGGAGTCCGCATGTGGCCTTGTAGATCCTTAAGTGCAGCCTTTTAACTGAATTCACATTTTACGTAATTTTATAAATCCTTCAAATCATAAAATTTTATAAAATTTGGATTCTGTCAAAAGGTCACACTTAAGGATCTAGAAGGCCACATGTGGCCTCAAGGCCACAGGTTCCCCACCCCTGGTCTAGACTATATATCTGACTAAGTGTAGTGTGTGCCCTTGCTTAAAGTTATAATGAACTCTCAGATGGCACTCTCATCCAAGGTTGGGGTCACTTATTCAACAATGAGTTTTTCTTTGCTGATGAGCATTGAGTCAATAATGACAGCCCCCTCACTGCCTCCTCTGTTCTCTGAGAGGTGAAACCAACAGCAGTTCAAGACTTCACTCCATTCTCTGCTGTTTAAAGGAATGAGAACTTCAGCAGAAGTCTGGAGAGCTGAAGTCTCACATTACTACTGTGCTATTTCTCAGCACCAGCTTTGTAATAGTTAGTAGGGAACCGCTGTCCAGATGTTTCATTTGGCCCAGCATTATCTGGTGTACTTCCACAAGGATATCACTTCTGCCTAAACGTTGATCCTCACCCAAATTCTCTCCATTAGGCTTCTACCCTCAGCACCCTGAATTTCTCCATCCATTTTGGCTACTGATTGATGATGGCTTTGGACCACAGAACACTTGAAGATATTGTCCTAAAGGATGGGGGAGTTGGCATTTCTACTGATGGAGGCAGTACCCTTATTGAGAAAATTATGAAATCTACAAATATTGAAAAAAACCAATCCCTTCAGGGCAGCTAAGTGGTGCAGCAGATAGAGGGCCAGCCCCTGAGTTAGGAGTACCTGAGTTCAAATCTAACTTCAAACACTTACTAGCTATTTGACCCTGGGCAAGTCACTTAACCTGATTGCCTCCAAAATTAATCCTTCTTAACATCAAATTCTACTATTCCTTACTATTTTCTCTTAGAATTTATTTGACATGCCTCTCACTATTTTTCCTGTGTTATATCTGTTTTTCCCATGGTATCTGATTTTGCAGTTTTACCTGGACATTTTTTCCCCTCTCTATCTCAGATTTTAGTTTTAAATCCAAGGCATTTCCCTGTCTCTGTCCTAGTACTCACTATCCTTCTCTAGAGATAAAAATTGGAGGAAGCTCAAGTTTTAACTTTGCACAATGCAGACAGACAGCTCTAGGCTAGATAAAGCAGCAGTGCAATCATTACCTACCACCCTAATTCTGGTACATGTTATGGAGTAGTACAAGCAGTGCACCTCTATATACCAGAACAATCACTCAGTCGGATTCAGCCTGTATACTCAGCCATAATACTATAGGGTAGAGTGCTATAGCTGTGAGGAAAACCAGTCTTTCATCTACACTAACTTCACTGTCATCATGAGCTCTTCCTCAGTGCCAAATATAGGCTTGTTTAATCCAAATTACACCTGCTACCTGTGTCCCTTAAGTATCACCCAACTGAAGCACCAGAACAATCAGTCACTCCTCACTTGGGCTAGATCTAATAACAACAAATTTGGTAGGTATAAACGTTGGGTTCAAAAAGGCAAATTCTCAAGTATTAGAGAGAGAGTTATGGCTGACTAGATCACAATTTATCTCAAAAATATCTGAGGACTGCAAGTTTAGTACATAACAATAGTATGAGGCAACAGTCCTAAAAAAGACAGCGCAATCTTAGGTTGCATTAAGAAAAGACTATTGTCTCTAGACTAGGGACATGATAGTCCCAGAAGCCTTTGCCCTAGTGAGACTACTCTGGACTACTATATTTGATTCAGGGTGATGTATTTTAGAAAAGACATGGATAAATTGGAGATTATCCAGAAAAGAATGTCTAGTATGAAAAAAAAACCTTTGAGATCATACCAAGTCAAGATTATTCAAAAGAATCAGTGATGTTTAGCTTGGCGAAGAAAAGTTCTAGGAAGGATGGATGGATAACTGTCTTTAAACACTCACACAGCAACCTTGTGATACAAGAATTAGTCTTGTTCTCCTCTTTGGCTCCAGGAGGCAGAACTAGGAACAGTGTGTGAAAGTTACGGAAGATACATTCTTTATGGGAGAGAATTCTTTCTTTTGCTTGTTTTTTCTTCTTTATACCCCCAGAACTTGGCACAATGTCTGGCACATAGCTGGCACTTAATAAATGCTTGTTGGATGATCAGAATTGCAAAGAGGTGGCTTTTGGCTCAATGACAGGAAAGAATTTTTTAGAATCTGAAACTAAGCAAAAGTAGAATGGGTAGCCTTGACACAGTGAATTCTTCCTCACTAGAGGTCTGAAAGCAAAAGATGAGTGATCCCTTGTTCAGTATGTTGTAGAGTTATTCTTAAATTAAAACAATTTAAATAAAAATTATTTTTTATATTTGATACTTTTCAATGGACTACCTCCCACCCATTATAAAGCAGAACAGATAAGAAAAATGAGCCACATTTACTGTCTTACAATAGATGACTTATTCTGAGTCTATCATCCCCTGCCTATATGCTGAGAGGAAGGAAGCATACATGCTTTACTGCCAGCTCTCTGAAGTAAAAAATTGGACAGTTCATTGATCAAAATTTAGGAGACTTTCAATGCCATTTTCCTTTACACCATAGTGATTATTGTTTTCCTACTTCTGTTTGCTCTGCATCAGTTCAAAGCAGTTTTCTCAAGCTTCTCTTAATTCTCCACATTCAGCATTTCTTGTGGCATGGTAACATTCTACTATGTTCATATACTGCAATTTACTTAGCCCTTCTCTAAATGATGGGCACCTACTTTGCTGCTAGTCCTTTGGCAAAAGGGGGGGCATTATAAATAGTTCTGTATATATGGTACCTTTCCTTCTATCTTTGACCTACTTGGGATAAATATCCAATAGTGGTACAGCTGGGTTAAAGAGTAATATACAGTTTAGTGACTTATCTATTGTAGTTTCAAATTGTCTGTAGAGGGGATTCCCATTCAGGGACAGATTGGACTAGATAAATGAATTTTGAGGTCTCTTCTAAGTCTGAGATTCTGTGAATCAGCGATTCTCCACAGACATAGTGCTATTGGAAGCATCCATTGTGGTGCTGATAAATGTTCAATAACTGGTTCTCTGAAAAAAAAATGCATGTAGGACAGACTTTTAAGTTACAAATCAATAAATTAAGACCTGATTTGTAGCTTTGCTGATATCTGAGGCATTAACAGCCATTGAAAATTGAACAATTGTCTCTCTAGAGATGGTTAGAGCTGGCTTGAGCACATCCCCAGGAACTTCTCAGGAGAATCTTCTATACATAGCACAAAGAACAGGACACTACAAAGTTAGAGTAAAAAGTGAATGAACTCTGGGGTCAGAGGATCTGTGTTCAAATCCTGCCTCTGATACTACCTGTGTGTTCTTGGGCAAATCATTTAACTTCCCTGGCACTTAATTTCCTCTTCTGGAAAGTGGGGGGGTTGGACTTTGTGGATTTCCAGTCCTACTTCTATGATCCAAGATCTACCTCCATCTATTCCTTCTTCTACCACCACATCCTATTCTCCCTATCATTCCATTTTGGGAAATAGTGGATATATCAGCTTGGCTGGAGTCAAAACTCTTTATAGGATAAGAGAAAATACAGGGCTATTACTGAAACATGGAATTTCAATTTTCCCTCTAATAAGGCTACAACTCACCTTTTATAGTCTAGAAATGTTCTAGGACTAGGGAAAGACAAATCTTAGTTGTTTACAAAGGGAAGAGTTCCCTGTTTCTAATTAAATCACATGTTCAGCTAATAGCTCACATTCATGTAACACTGTGAAGTTTGCAAAGCACTTTTATAAATATTACCTCATTTTATTCTCACAACAATCCTGGAAAATATTGCTGTTTTTTTTTCATTTTACAGATGGGGAAACTGAGACAGACAGAGGTTAAGTAATATTCCCAGGGTCACACAACAGGCAAGTATCTGAGGGCAGATTTCAACTCCAGTCTTTTTGACTGCAGGTCTAGGCCCCTGCCCACTGTGGCACTCAGCTGCCTCTAACTAGATGAGTTGATTATGGAAATACTATAGATAGAATATATTTCAGTGGAAAATGCTCTCTTCAAGTTTACTAATTATCTTTTAACCAGTAAATCCAATGGACTTTTCTCAATCCTCATTCTGCTTAAATAATCTGTTGCTTTTGACACCAACTACCTCCCCTTCCTTTTGGCTATTCTTTCTTCCCTGGCTTCCATGATAACTACGGTCTCTCTTGGTTCTCATCCTAATTCCTGGGCCATTCCTTCTCAGCCTCCTTTGATGGACTATCATCTTCCTTCTACCTACTGTATTGGCATTCCCAAAGGCTCTGTCTTGTCCTGCCTTCTAGTTTCTCTCTATACTCCTTCTCTTGGTAATCTAACCAACTCCATGGGCTCAATGATCTTCTTTATGCCTATAAATGCCTATATATGTACACACACATATATATTACACATACATACATATACACACATATACATATGTATCCACACACATGTATCACGCACACACATATATATTATATTTATATACGTATAGACTCATCCTTAAACTCTCCTCTAAACTGTAGCCTTGCATCTTCAATTGTGTATTGGACATTTTTAACTTGATGTTCTTTAGGAATCTCAAACTCAAAATGAAACGAATGATATTTACTGCTATCCTCCAAACTCCATTATTTTTATTGACAGCCACCTTACCTTTCCGTTCACCTAGGTCCTAGGTTCACCATCTTGGAGTCATCTTTGACTCTTCACTCTCCCTTGATTCCCGTATCTAATAGGTGGCCAATTTTTGCCAATTTTACCCCATAAGATCTTTCATATGTCACTTCTCTCACTCACATACTTCCTTACACTAGTTGAGGCCCTTGTGATCTTTTGCCCAAACTATTATAATGGCTTTCTAGTTGGTCTTTCTACTTCTATTTTCTCTGCTTTCCAGTTCGTCTTCCACATAGCTGCCAACTTGATGAAACTAAACCATAGATCTGACCACGGCATTCCTCTACTTAAAAATCTTCAAAGCCCTCTTTGAAATCTTTATTGCCTCTAGGATAAAATACAAAATCCCCAGCCTGACATTAAAAGGCCTCCACAATATGTCTCCCAAGACCTTTCCAGTCTTGTATGAAAATACTACTTCCTTTTTTAGATAAACACCAGCTTGGGGTTACCATGTACAGCATTCCATCTCCTGCCTCTTTGACTTGGTATAGATTGTCCTCTACGTCTTGACTACAGACCCTCTCTGGCTCTGATTCTTAACATCCTTAGCTTAAAGTTATAATAAAAACAGCTTAGATACTCCAGAGAGGCATTTTAGCTTGAGATATAAATATGTGAATCATCAGCATAGAAGTTATTAGTAAAGTTATGTGTGTGCAAGCTACAAGGGAGAAAAAGAAAAAAGAGGGAAGAGAAAAGAGAGAGGAGAGAATGAGAGCGAGAGAGAAAGAGAGAGAGAGACAGAGAGAGAGACAGAGATACAGAGAGAGAGAGAGACAGAGAGAGACAGAGAGAGAGAGAAAGAGAGAGAGAGACAGAGAGACAGAGAGAGAGAGAAAGAGAGAGAGAGACAGAGAGACAGAGAGAGAGAGAAAGAGAGAGAGACAGAGAGAGACACACAGAGAGAGAGAGAGAGAGAGAGAGAGAGAGAGAGAGAGAGAGAGAGAGAGAGAGAGAGAGAGCGGGGGGGAGGGAAGCAGATTGCTGGGCACTGAGCCTTAGGGAATCCTAATTTTTTAGTGGGTGAAAGATGTGACTGTCCAATAACTTTGCAAATTGATGAAGTAGACTCTCAGACAGGTATAGCACAGATATAGCTATAGGCAGTGTCAGGAAAATTTGTCATCATGTACTCATTTGATACTGGAAGACTGAGCATCTCTCCCTCTGCCCCTTTGGGGTGGGACTTCGATGGTAATCTTCAATGGGTGAAAGGAGCTACTCTCATACCTCTTTTAAAATTGATGGGGCGGAGTTTCAGAGAGGTGGTAGATCATAGCTATAGCCCTAGGCAGGGCCAGGAAGTTTTCATCATCACATACTCACCTAACCCAGGAAGACGGACCATCTTTTCTCCCTCTGCCAGTGAAGTAGTCTGAAATACAGTCATAGTATGCAAGACATGCAGCTGAAAGGGGGGCACATTTATACCATCTCTCTTTGCTTAGTTAGTATTTTGGAGAAGATACAGAGTAATATAGCCATATGAAGGAAATATCCTAGAACTTCTTACAATGCAACAATACCTTTTATAAACCCCAGAGGCTCACTTGGAAATGCTACAAAATTTCACGATAGTTGCCAGTTTATAACTATAAGTGGACCAATCCACTATTGTTTCACCTCTTTATTCCCCTGACAGGACAACACAGTTCAGTTTGGATAGTTGAGTACTTACTATTCCTTTCAAAATGCTAACTTTTCTTACAGGACTTAAACTTCTACCACTTCTGGGGAGGGTACCAACAAGGCAACCAACAGGAGTTGGTAAAGAATTAGACCATTATAGGTCAAAGATAGAGGAGAACTGAACCACTACATCATCAAGAAATTCAAGGGAAGGGAGGTGTTTGAGTGGGATGGGGGCAGTCAGTATCTCTTAGAGTACAATGTATAAGGAACATTTGAACTTGGAAAAGGACATTGAATTTAGTGACTATGTCATTGGTAAACTTGGAAGGAGTAGGGGCATGAAAGTCACATCCACATAGTTAAAAGGATAGTGAGAGGCGGGGAAGCAGAAGCAAGGATAGTGGGCTATTCACTTGAGAAGTATAAATTCTTTCCCCCTTTTTCCTCTTTAAAGCATCAAAGATAGCTACCAGTCAGGCAATCCACTCTTCCTCCTTTTTTATGAGTAGATATCCTTTATTAGGATAACCCTGGCAGGATGGCTAGATGGAAGGATAGATAGATACATAGATGGATGGATGGATAGAACAGATAGATTAAGTGCTTACTGTTTGCCAGGCACTGTCCTAAGAACTGAGAATACAATTGTAGGCAAAAAGAGAGTCTGCCCTTAGAGAGTTTACATTGTAAAGGGGGAAGACAAGCTATAAAAGAGAAATTAAAAGTGGGGAGGAGTCTGGATAGGGAGATGGGAAGGGGCATGGGCCAGGTTTGGATGACTGGTGTGGGTACTTTCTCAAATGAACAATTCCAAGGCAGGAGCTCCTGGATTTAGGATTCTGGTGGAGATCCAGTATCTTTTCACTACTAAATTTTACAGGACTATCATGGCTCAATTTTTCAGACAGAGAAACAGAGGTACTTTGAGAGGGGGGGATTTTCTCAAGATTATGCACCCACCTAACCTGTCAGTAACTTGAGCCGTGTTGTGTGAAAAAGGAATGGCAGATAGGGAGAGGTTAAGGAGCTTACTGTTTCCTTCATCTTTTCTTAAGTGTCTGCAATCTTTTTTCTTACCTGTAGGCCCAGACCCACCTGCCTAGACAAGAATCATGTAAAGAATTCTTTTGGCAAGGAAGCCTTGCTCCAACATCCACCTCTCTTTCAGTTTTGATGACTAGCCTATTGTTTTGGCTTTCTGCCTTCTAGATCCTTTCCTGTCTTTACCAACCATACCTGGCTGCATTTTCTGGGAGAAGCTTTGATGTTCCACAACTCTGCACTGATCTCCTGCTTTCCAGAATCTCAACTTGCTTCTAATCCCCAAAAGGGAAAATTATATGATGATAGAACAGTGAATTCATAGTCAGACAACCTCATTTTTAGTTCTAACACTTGACATTAATCGAGGCATGACCTTGAATAAGTCACTTAATCAGTCACTCTGGATTTTCAGTTTCTGTGTCTATGAAGGTGAAGTGCTACAATAGACTCTAGCCACATAGACTCAGAGTGTGTTGGAGCCAGCACCAAGTAATTCACAAGACTTTATTATTAAATTTTCAGCTGGAGCACAAATGCTACAAATCAGGTCTTAATCTATCAATTTGTTGTGACTAAACTGAATAAAGTGATAGAGAAAGTGTTTATAATGTGGATTAAACTTAAAAGGAGCCTGAAGTCAGGATGACCTGAGTTCAAATTCGGCCTCAGACACTAGGCAAGTCATTTAACCCTATTTGCCTCAGTTTCTTCATCTGTAAAATGAGCTGGAGAAGGACATGGCAAACCATTCCAATATCTTTGCCAAGACAATCCCAAATGGATTCATGAAGAATAGGACACAACCACATAACCACCACCACAAAAAAAACCTTAAAAAGTGTGATATGAATGCACTTTTTTCCCCCTGGAGAGTCAGTTGTTAAATATTTATCAGTACACCACTGACCCTTGTTCTATCTTTCTTTGGATCTATTGCACCTTGATTTCTGGCCTTTCCATCCATGTGGCAGAAGTAGAAGGAAAAAAGAGTGAGAATGATTCATGTATTTTCAATTCCAATGACACGAAATTCTGTAACTGTCTCTTTCCATGAGAAAGGGAGTAAATTTCCACTCTCTTTAAAGAAGAGGGTTCCCCTCTCCCAACAGGAACTTCCAGCAATAACCACTGAACTGGCTTTTGCTTTACATTAAAATCCAAAGCCCATCTTTTTTAATAGCTGAGGTTGCTCCTAGCAACCTATAACTTTTATAAGATGCCTTGTCGGCAGACTGCTTTAACCAGAGTTCTAGAGAACCAGTTTCTAAAAGAGTTTAACAAAACACTTAGAACAAAAATGTCACCTGCTTTTAGAACAATGATTTGATGGGCTTCTACTGCAGGCTTTTATAAATTGGCTTGACAGCTTTGGGTACATGATTCCATTTCTCATGCCATCTTGAAGGGCCAGAAGATGTTAGATGAAATGTCTTGGGGCCAGTGGCATACAGATTTCCATGCTCAACAGGGCCATAGAGGAAGAAATCAGGCATTGCTATTTTTTAGGCTGTATAAATAACCCACAGGACAACAGCTCCTAGACATTGCTGCTGTCCAGCCTGAATTTTGATGAGAATGAAGGGTGGTAGCAGCATTGAATCAACCTTCACCTATCTTTCCCTTCGGTCAGCCAGAGTCAGGGACAGCATGGATGACTAAAAGTTCCCTTCTCTCTTGCCCCTCTTGTCTGTGGAAGGATAGAGCTGAGTCAGGGAGAGAGAGGGGGGACATTATTATTGAAGACCACCAGCTAGCACTGGCCTTATCTGATGTGTTTATGATGTTATATGGTACAATGGAAAAAAATACTGGGGTGAGGTCAAATGGACCTCAGTTAAAAATCATTCCTCTGATGACTTCAGTTTCCTTATTCTATAAAATGAGGGAATTGAAATAGATGACCTCTAAGATCCTTTCCAACTCTTAACCTGTGATTCTATGGATATATCCTATGTGATTTTAAAAGCAAGGGGTTGGAATAAGAATTGCTATGAGGAAAACAATACCCTTCTCAGACAAGCTTAACAGGAGCTCTTGTCCTGCTCCTGAGGCCAAACCATAGGGTCATGGATTCAGAGTTTCCAGCCTGCCCCTTATAGCCATTGTTAAGAAAAGATAAATTTGGGGAGAAGGGGCCCTTTTACCTGCATCAATCACTGCCTAAATGCCACTAAGGGGACAGGGAAGCCCAACAGTCCCTAGAGTATCACTGTTCTCCAGATCAATGGTGTCAAGCTCCACCAAACCATTCATAAGGATTCCTGCAGTTACATATTGATTTTAAAAATCACATATTAACATTATCTATGTTTTTTTTTGTATTTTTAGTTATTTGGTTAAATATTTTCCAGCTATATTTTAATCTGATTTGGAGAGTGTCATTGATCCTATGTTGACATCTCTGCCTCAGACCATCTGTCCCTTGCACCTATCATGCAGGTGATCAACCTTTGTAGAGAAGGGGCCTGCCATCCCCACCGATCACCAACTACCGCCATTTGGACAGGCAAGTCAACCTAACTGAAGCAATAAGATGCACTAAAGAAAGACAGGATGTGGCATGCTCCAAGCTGATCGCTTCAACCTTGGTGGAGACAGGTCACACTGAGCCCAAAAGTCCCAGGAATGCCAATCTATCCCCCCCACCCCCCAATAACTGGTCCTGCTTCCAGCTCAGTTCTTGTGGTCATCATTGAGGGAAGCACTCTTGTAGAGAAGGGGGCTTCTTACTTGCCATTGCCAACACTACCAACCAACTAATTGTGACAGATGGGCAGGTAATCCCTGGGAATAACAGTAACCCTCCTCCATACTTCCTCTTCCACTTCCCCTACCTAGTTTTTCTTCCAGCCTGGTCTCTGCAACAGAGTTCAGTGAAGCAAATGCATCCTAGCAACTTCCTTTGAAGGTGCAGAAGCCCCACCCCTTTCTCTGTCTCCCCCACCCCCCCAAGCCACAGCTACAGAAGAAACAGAAAATGAATTCTTGCCACCAAAGTCCTTGGCACAGTAAAACAATTCAACATCAGAAAGTGACATGGTTTTATTAATGGACATGGCATTAAGGAAGACGCATTGCCATCTGCTTTGTAGATGCATTGTCAGGACCATGGGGACTTTCCATCTGACTTGCAGCTGAAACCTTCTGAATGTGTTGTCTTCTGCACTTGAATGTGATCTCCTTGAGAGCGTGACCATCTTGCCTTTCTTCTTGAATCCCCAGTCCTTAGCACGGTTTCTTTGCTCCTTATAAGTACTTAATAAATCCTTTTCATTCATTGATTTTTTCTTCTCTTTTCAGTCAGAGATACAAAGTCAAGTAGCCAGAAGCAGGAAAACAATATGAATAATGAGGACAGCAACCCTGCAAGTTAGGTGCTGTTATTACCTTCATATTACAGTTGAGGAAACTGAGGCAAATAGAAGTCAAGTGGCTTGCCCAAGTCACACAGCTAGTAAGTATCTGAGGTTAGATTCGAACTCAGGTCTTCCTGATTCAGGACCAGAATTTGTCACCTAGCTGCCAGATGGCAGATGTCCTGATTCTTTTGCTTGGTCCTTTCTTTAGATGTGGAGGCGGGGTGGTGTTGAAGAGGGCTATTCAGTGCTTTGATGGGATTTTATCCCAAACAGAGAATCCAGGATGGGGTCCGAAGGCTCTGCACATAGTGTGTCCCTTGCCAGTTTCTTTCACTGCTATTTCAGGGCATGACCTGGCATTTATGAGTGGAATGCTAACCCCAGGGGGAGAAGAGGAGAACCGAGGCAATGATGATAATCCATATTTGTGTAGTGCTTTAAAGATTTGGAAACATTTGTGGTAACCTCCACGAGGAGAGTAATATCAATTATATCAAATATGAGTATTAATAATATTTATTATATCAAATTAAATATCATTTCTCATTTAAACAAGGAGGAAACTAAACCTCAGGGAAGTAAGAGAGTCGAAGAGCTTAGGAAGCATCTGAGATTTGAACTTAGGTCTCCCCTATCCTCTCCACTGCCTTCTATGCACTGTATATTCCATTACCTAGTTGAAGTAATAGCAGAGCCTTTCCAAAATCTGCTCCTTGAGACCTAGAGATGCGAGAGAAGGCAGCAGCAGAATCCCTAGAGATATTTCTCGCAGCTCTGGAGATTGAGAGAGCCAAATGAACCAAGGGGCATTGCCAATGAGGAAATCAAGGGAACCAGATTGAATGAGCCTATATATGGCAGTGAGAAAAATTATGTTGAAAAGGAAGGTACAGAGGCAAAATGAAGTGAGCAGAACCAGGAAAACGATATGGCCAATAAGTACAACAATGTCTCCAGAAAAGTGATACCCACTAGGCGCTGACTACACTTTCAGCTTGACTCGTTTTTTTTTAAAATTTTTATTTTTTAATTTGTTTTCAGTGTTCTACAATCACTTCCATATATCTTAGATTTTTTTCCCCTCCCGCCCTCTCCTTCCCCCTACCTCCCCACTTCCTCCCTGAGATGGCATACAATTTTATATAAGTTCTACACATACATTCCTATTAAATACATTTTCACCTTAGCCATGTTGCATAGAAGAATTAAAATGAATGGGAGAAACCATAAGACAAACCAAAACATAATACAAAAGAAAATGATCTGCTTCATTCTGTGATTGAATTTCATTGTACTTTCTCTGGATGTGGAAGGCATTTTGTCTTAAGAGAACACTGGGAAATTTTGAGTCCTTGCATTGCAATGTCTACCAGAAAAATTCCTCGTGCACTGTGGTTATTGCTGTGTACAAAGTTCTCCTGGTTCTGTTCTTTTCACTCAGCATCAGATCATATAAGTCCTTCCAGGCCTCTCTGAAGTCTTCCTGTTCATCATTTCTTATAGCACAATAGTACTCCATTACATTCATATACCACAATTTATTCAGCCATTCCCCAATTGGTGGGCATCCCCTCAATTTCCAGTTTTTGACCACCACAAAGAGAGCTGCTATAAATATTTTTGTACATGTGGGACCCTTTCCTATTTCTATGATCGCTTGGGAATACAGTCCTAGAAGCGGTATTGCTGAGTCAAAGGGTATGCTTTCAGCTTGACTCTTGCAGTTATCTACCCTTGTGGAGAAGGGACCACCACCAAACCTGACTGCCAACTGCCTACCACCTATAGGCAGGTAAACCCAAGAGAACCCTGGGAATGTCAGCACCTCTTATCTTTAAACCACTGACCCTGCTCCTACCCGGCCCTTCCTCATTTGTAGTCCATGAAAGCACCCCTTGGGGAGATGTAACCTAGTCACTTTCTCTCAGGTACTAGTGTCCTCAGGCCCCACTCAGCAGCCATAGTTACTGAAGATTTTGTAAAGTCCATCAATGTAAATGGAAAGAACACCAAGTTTTTTTGAAATGTTGGTTAGTTTTTCAAAAATTTCCTCCTCTTTTTTTCTTTCTCCATTTTAAGGAATAGGTGTTTGGGAGGGATTGAGGGAAGGACATGTGATGATGGAGGTGAGGTAAACACAAAAGAGATCACTTACAAAAAAAAGAATGAAAGGAGTAAGTAGAGGGTGGGAGGAACAGTTGAGGCTGAGAGGGGCTAGGTCTTCAGTATTCAGTCCTCTTGTGTTGTTGTAGTGGTGAGTGGGGGTATTCATGGGTGTCTGCATTCATCCAGGGCCACAGATCTTCTACAGTGTCATATACATTGTTTGCGTGCAAGTAATGGAGAAGTGAGGGCAGCCAGGTGGTTCAGTGGATAGAGTGCTGGGCTTGGAGTCAGGAAGACTGCTCTTCATGCGTTCAAATCTGGCCTCAGATACTTATTAGCTGTATGACCCTGGGCAATTTACTCAACTCTTCTTGCTTCAGTTTCCTTGTTTGTAAAATGAGCAGGAAAAGGAAATGACAAAGCATACCAGTATCTTTGTCAAGAAGACCCCAAAATGGGGTCACAAAGAGTTGGACGTGATTGATGGGGTTGATGGGAGCCATGGTCATATGCATCCTAGAGTGACTTATAAATGCTTTGTAGTCATTGAATTTACTCCCCATTTGTGCTCTCTAAGGAGGCCCCTTCGTGACAGACACCAAACAAGTACCAGGGAAGCTCTGGCTTCTCTTGGCCGGATCCGTCTCTTGTGGGTTGGGGTTGTGGGCATTTATCTTTATGAAGAGAGGCAACGTGATTCAGAGGAAAGTGCCCTGACCATTAGTCACAAACAGATTGGGGTTCAAAGCCCAGCCCCCACACTTATTGCCCATGATCATGGGCAAGTGAGTCTTGGATTTTCCAGGAGTCTTGGATTTCCCATCTGTAAAATGAGGGTAGTAATCCTCATGAGGCCTTCCTCACAGGACTGTTGAAAGAATCAAGTGAAATTTTATATATTACATATATGAAAAATTTTGGAAGAGTTGGAGGGGAGCATGGTAGTATGGATCAAGAAATGGCTTGGAATTTAGGAATACCTGGGTTCAAGCTCTGTCTCTAATTCCTACTGCTTGTGTGACCTTGGTCAAGTCACTTAACCACTCATTGTCCCCTGGCAACTTGTTAAGATTTCAAGGTGAAGAAAAGGTGCTAGCCTTCATTGGTAGAGGGAGTTCCTTAACTGAAATTCCCTATGCTGTTAAAATCCCAGTTCTATTAAAAATAAAAAAAAAAACAAATAGGTTCGCTATTACTTTTATAAATAGATATCCCCTCCCACTAAGCTTTAGTTTCCTTCCTTCTTTCCTTCCTTCCTTCCTTCCTTCCTTCCTTCCTTCCTTCCTTCCTTCCTTCCTTCCTTCCTTCCTTCCTTCCTTCTTTCCTTCCTTCCTGGCAGAGTTTCATTCACCAAACATTATTGTCAGGACAGACATTTAATATCAAGATAACTGTAGTGGACTCAGGGCCTCCTCTTTTGCTTTCTAGCTCACATCCTTATCCTCCATAATCCAATACATTAATAGTCATTTCCATGGTGAGATATCCACCAATAACTGGGGTACCCTGTGCTTTAACATGTGCTCACTACATGGTAAGAGGAAGTTAGGGTGATGGGTCATGGCAGTTTCCCCCTAAATGAGACTTCAGTAATTATTTTCACTCCTGGTAACTTCTGTAGGATGGATGTAGCCTACCCATTGGTGATCCCTCTAGTTCTTTTTAAATCTACCCCATGAGTTATCCCTTGTTTCTCCTAGGGAGTAAAACAAACAAACAGCTTTCACTTTCCTTATCCAAGGCTACCCATCCTTCAGTCAATCATCCAGAATGTGCCCCCTTCACAAATCCCATGACTAGGACATCACCCAAACTGTGCTTATAATGTTTCTTAACCAGAATGAATGGGACTGGAATGGCAGCTAGATTTTACTTACCCCTAAAGCAAAGGCTAAGCTCAAAGCATTTCTTTGCTTTGACAGCTCCTCTGGACAATTGACTCAAGGGAGCAACAGTCTTGGGTACTGATGGCTTCTTAGCAGTGATGAGAGGGCAAGGGAAATCCTTTCTTTCCTTCTGCCCTTTAGAGAAAGCTTTAAACCAGGGCCATTTCAGAAGGGCTGCGATGAGCAGCCTAGGTTGCCTCATACTTGTATTGGAAATTGGAAATCCTAGTATTAGGGGATCAGTCTGTCTTCCCAAAGTGACTCCTACCAGTAAGGAGAAAGATGCCATGGTCAGACCTGGTCCCATAGCACAATAGGGATATATCAGACATTTGGCTGGAAAAGCCTGCTAGATGAAATAATGGGAATTTTTGATAGTGGATATGGGGAACTCCAATAATGATTACTGACTCCTGAATCTTTTGATCATTGGGGACACAAAGTCATTGGTCTGTAGAGTCAGGAGCATCTCACCATCACTGCATGGGTGGACAGATCTCTTCTATGCTGAACTTGTGGGTGAATAGGAGAGGGTACAGGTAACAGTGCTCCCAAAATTCATATAGGAGAAAACAGCAACTACTGATGTCTCAATATGGACTGAACTCAATATGGAGGGAAGAGTATCACCATCTACTGTTGCCAACTGACATACTGGTTCCTGGATTTTAATCAGTAGTAATTTCTGGAGTCCATCTCTCTTTCCATAGAAGGGAAGGAATCAGAGAAGAGACACAATAGAAGAGACCTTTACCACTAACTTTCAAGAGAGTGATCTGAGGGTGGAACAAGTGGATTGTATTGTTCATTGAAGGGTAAGACTCCAAGCTAATGAAAGGAAGCTGTGGAGGAGAGAGGTCAGAGTCAGAGCCACGGTAGGAGGTTGGGGCCTCTCCAAAGGGGCCAAAGGACTTGAAGCAGACTGGGATTTCCTTGGACCTTCAGCTAGGGTAGAGGGTGAGGTATAGGGCACCTAGTGTGCTTATCTACTCTAGCAAGCCCTTGTGACAATGCAGGGATGTTTGCTCCATGCTGTTAATCTCCTGGGACAAGTCATTCCCCCAAGAGATATACTAATATTAGTAGTAGCTGGCCAGGGTAACTGAGGCTAGGAGATTAAAACAGAAAACCTGGAGTAATCATGGGAGTAACATGATAAGTTGAGTAGAGGCCTGGATCTGAGCCCTGGGTCACCTGGGGAACTCAGGAGCTATGGCCCATCCACCATAGCAGCAACAGCTGGAGATACATCCCCAGACACACCTAGGCAGCTTCCCACTCTGCTAACTCTGGCCCCCATCTACTCTGGTAAGCAGCCCCTTTCAACCTCCACAGCAGTTTTTAATACTATCAGGGGTGGGGAAGCTGCATCATCTAGACCATATGTGGCCCTCTAGGTCCTCCAGAGTGGTCCTTTGACTGAATTCAAACTTTCACAGAACAAATCCCCTGATTTATTCTACGAAGTGTGGATTAAAAGTTTGAAGTTCAAACCCTAGTTTTAGAAGCCCGTTGGACCTTTGTGTTAGGAAAAAAGAAGTCTAAGAGAAGGAGAAATCTTCAAGGGGCAACCTCAGAGTTTGGAACCTCTCCAACCTTTCATACAGGGCAAAGATTCCAGCACTGGTCTAGTGTTGTCCCCATTGCCTTTTCTGCTTCTCTGGCTTCTTGGGGAACAGTGGACAAGGGATGGGTCATAAAGGGCTATTGGTCTGAGACTCAGTGAGGAAGGGTGCTCAGTGGAAATGATTTCAGGGAGATGTTCCTGGCTCCCACCACCCACTCATTCCTGCCTTTGCATTGAGCCCATTTGTCAAGGGGCCAGACTGACTTTAAAGGTGCCATGAATATGGCTGGCAGCACAGCTCTTAAAACAAGTGCAGCGGAAGCCAAGCTCCAAAGTGTGGGGAATGAGGTGGTCCTGGCACTGGAACCTCAGCACCAGCAGAGATGAAATTGCATTTCACTATGTGAAGTGAAATCTCTCTGGTTCGGATTTTATCTTCTCCATAAAAGCGTGTTAGATTTCTGAAGTGTGGGAATAAGCGTTCTCATCTTCTGTGCAAATCATTTGGAGAAGGCATGTAATCAGTTTCTCTTAGATGTACAGGGCAAGAGAAACTCCAAGTAAGGGAAACCAGGGAGGATGGGTATAAAACCAAATTTCTCTAAACTAAAACTGGGCTTTTCCCAGAGAAGACATAGCCCCCTAGCCTCCCACCATGACTCTGACTCTGACCTCTCTCCTCCACTTCTCCCTCCAAGATTCCAGCTTGGAATCTTACCCTTTACTGAACAGTAGAACCCACTCATCCCACTTTCAAATCATTCTCTTGAAAGTTAGTGGTAAAGGTCTCTTTCTGTTGTGCCTCTGCCTCCCCCAAAGCCCGAGATATAAGATACTGCTTTATTTAGATCTTGCTTCTTAAAGAGCTGCATGGGATTCCATCTATCATGAACATGATGGGCACAGTGTGCTAGCAAATCAGGTACATTTGTAAGTTTCATGAAACCATCAGATGTCTATGCCTGGTTACCTCCAGAAGTCCCTAGTAGGCAGGTACCTATATCTACACAAATAGATGGTTACCTGTTTTTCTCCCCCATCTCTCATGCTCTTCAGGGACAGAAATTCCATGTTATCCCTCAGGGCTTTCTTTCTAGCCTTGCATCTCTCTGATGACTAATGCCCACTTCTTCTAGTTCTATCCAGGATGGAGATGGATAGAAATTGGTCTGCATGTTCCTTATAGTAATCCTTCCGAGGTTTAAAGATGGTTTCTTTTCAACCTCTACTTCTTTAGCCATGTCATACTCTGATGGTACTTAAGGGAGTTTAGGGGAAGCTTTGTTGTTGATTTCTGTGGTTCTATGTTGCCCTATCTCTGTTTCTTTATGATACCTTCCTAGACCATGTTATATGCCAACATCTACCCGAATTCTTGGTTTCTTCTTCATGTCCTTACCTATCCAGTCTGGATTTCTGAACAATGATGCTAGCCTTGTTTATAGGTACTGCATATTTTGTGTATTTCCTCTGTTTTAGCCTGCCACTCTGGTACGGGCAATGGCTTCGGCTAAGATGATCCTCTATTGGCAAGCCTCCCTAGGTAGAAGGGAATGCTGGGAAAAGCTGGGAAAAACATCCCACCAGCAAACAGCTCCCCAGCTTTCCTCACTCTGTGGTCAAGTCTTTGTGGATAGAGTCCTAAATCTGAGTTACATTCACTCCTTGAAAATTGCTGAATCTCTCTAATCTAACCCATCACCTGGTCCTGGCCCCTTTTCTCCTGTTACTGCCCAAGCCTTAATCCTGACACCCACTATGAGGTAACAGCTACAGTGAAAAGCACATATCTATTTCTATATATCTACACACCTTTATGTAGGCACATATTTATATATATATATATATATATATATATATATATATATATATATATATATATATATATATATATATATATATATATATATATATATATATATATATATATATATCTATGTATACATGAAGGATTACTTACCTGTTCTGTGTTTTCCCAGCATGTCATCTGAGCAATTCCTTCTCTAGTCTATTAGAAGTGTCCTAGGCTTGACAGAGCACAGGATCGACGGGTACTATCTAGCTTCTGTCCCCATAAGATCACCAGAGAAGGACAAGATGGCATCTGGCTCAGGAAAAAAAATTATCCTACTAGGATTTGAAGAAGGAGATATGGATGACCAGGTCAGATTGCAAGATGGAGAACAAAAGGGAAATCTGCTAAATCTCAGAAGAGGGTCTGTGGTATCTGGGTCAAAATTTGTTGAGAGGTAGTGATCTACAACAGCCAGTGGTAGTTGAGGGAAATTCGGATTCTGTTTGCTGGTTGGTGGCGGTAAAAACCCTGTCATCTCTGCTCCTGACTTGGACTTTCCCACCTTGCCCCTCAGCAGGCACCTTTCCCCATTTTCTTTCCTCTTTTCTTGTATTGTCTTCCTCCACTAAAATGTAAGCCCCTTGAGGGAAGGAACTCTGGCATATAGTAATTACCTTAATAAATGCCTGTCCTATCTCTCTGTCTTTCCTTCTGTTGCTATGGTGATCATGAGGACCAGGCATGGTAAGATGGAAAGCTGAATTGGCACATGGGTACTACACTGGTTTGAAACATATGTGGATGGATATTATAACTTTCAAACTCTTTAAGGGCAATTTGGATATAAAGCTGGCTTCAAATTCTCCCTCTGATAGTCTATACGACCCTAAACAAGTCACAACTTCCCACTGTCTCCAAGTAACTCTCCAAGACTCTAACTTGCAGAAAGGTGCCAGCCTGCATTATTAGCATTCATTTCCTTCTCTTATGAAATCATGGGTCCCAATACTTTGAGGGGCAAGAGGCAGAAAGGGTTAATCTAAAGCTGATAGTCCAGGAAGAACCTGGGAAACTGAAGCCTGACTTCACCCTCTGGGCTTGTCCTTTACTCTGGGCATGGAGTGGGCAGAGGTTGGGGGACCATGGATAATTGGTTGTATATGCCTTCCAAACTGGGAAGTTACCTGGGGATTCTGATGCTCGAGGCTGTTGAAAACTAGTGTCTATTGATGATATATATTCCACTAGACAATAGGGGGCACTGCAAGGCAGCAGTGCATGGAAAGAGTCTCTAAAATCTGAGGTTCTGTGTTCAAATCCCACCTCCAATGCTTACTATGGATAACCTTTGACAAATCATTGAACTTCCCTGGGCCTCTGTTTTCTCATCTATAAAATGGGAGGGCTGCACTAGAGAACCTCCATGAACTATGAAACTGTGAAATATAAAGTAGCTGTCCAAGGCAAGTCCCGTCACCTCTCTGAACTTCAGTTTCCTCAGTTGTAAAATGGAGATAGAAAATACGGAGCATTTACCTCACAGGGTTCCTGTGAAGATTAATGGAGATAAAGTATGGAAAATACTTTATAAACCTTAAGATTCTCTATAAATGTCATTGCTATATAATTATAATGACCAAATTTGACCCCAGAGAAGAGCTGAAAAAATGGAACTCTTTCCTTTCTTTGCAGATGTGGGGAATGAGGGTATGGAATATTATTTGCTGTCAAATGTAGGTGAGTCGTTGGTGGCTTTTTTCTGAACTGCCCCTTCCTTTTCTTTCCCTCTCCCTCTCCCTCTCCCTCTCCCTCTCTCCCTCCCTCTCCCTCTCTCTCTCTCTCTCTCTCTCTCTCTCTCTCTTTTTCTCTGTCTGTCTCTCCCTGTCTCATAATTTGTTAGAGGGAAAGACTTACAGGGTAGAGGAAGAAGGAAGAGTAAATTCAGAAAATATGGTGATATAAAGATAAGAAGCATAAAAAATAAGGAGAAAAAATCACAATTGGATATTATTATCCATGTAGAGCTTGATGTAGTCAGTTTGGTGAACAAATCATCCATGTCTAGCATGACTGCATGATCACAAGATGAAGGGAAGGTCAGTAAGGAAGACCAGACATAGGCTTGATCTGTAGCATCCAATATGATTACTGCAGCAGAAACTTAATATGGACACAAATATCCCAGGATGATACAAAACCTTCCATGTCTATTCAGGGGGATGGCCACCAAATAGTCCCACAAGTCAGTTACAGTACAATGCAGGCATAGAGAATACATTGCTGTGTGAGATTCATGATCAAGCTGCTTGGCTTGGAGTCATCATGGTGGACACATCCATTATTCAGTTTCATTGTTTTTGTAGATTTAGAGCTCAGGATCTCAGAGGTCGTTTTGTCCAACTCTCTCATTTTACAAATAAAAAAAAAAACCCTGAAGTGCAGGGAAATGAAGTGATTTGCTCATGAACACACAGGCAGTAGTAAATGGGGTTTGAACTGAGGTGCCATGATTCCAAATCGAATTCTTCCTTTACTATACCATATTGCCATCTCCAATTAGATTGTATTTATTTCATATCGTCAACAGACATTTATTAAATCTTGAGATTAATACTAACACATTTTCTTGGTGCTTTAAGATTAACAAAATACTTTTCTTGCAACAAACACTATGATGTAGAGAGTTAAAATGTTTTGTCATCTTTTTACAGATGAGGAAACTGAGGCTAAGAGAGTTTATGAAACTTGTCATAGTTTATATAGCTAGTACCAGAGCCAGGGTGGGAATTCGGCTTCCCCATTTTGAAGACTAGAGTTATTTTCACTGCATTATTTTTAGTTGTCTGGGCCCCTTCTCAGGGCAGCTAGATGGCTCAATGGATAGACTGCCAGGCCTAGAGTCAGGAAGACTCATCTTCCTGAGTTTAAATCTGGCCTCAGACACTTAAAAGTTGTGCGGCCCTGGGCAAGTCACTTGACCTTGTTTGCCTCAGTCTCCTCATCTGTAAAATGAGCTGGAGAAGGAAAAGGCAAACTACTCTAGTATCTGCCAAGAAAACCCTAAATGGGAGTCATGAAGAGTCAGACACAACTGCAAATAATGTAAAGGTCCTTTTCACCAATCTCCTCCTATTACTTCTCCCCATTCCCCCACTTCCTTTAGCCTTTGTGCGGGTAATGGGTCCCATGCTAGGGCTTGTTGGATTCGAATGCAAAAGCTGATGTCCTGAGCAGTACTGAATAAGTTAGTGAGGCTCCAGAAGGTGGAAAATGCTGCTGGTCCTCTGTAGGTTGTGTCTTCTAGGCCATCAGGAACAGGATTTCTGTCTTTGCCTTGTTGAGCACGTAGGCAACAGATCTCCGCAGTCAAGTCGTATGAAAAATATGCCCATGGGACCTGGTTGGATTTCAGACACTTGAGTTTAGTGATTTTGGAAGCTTCAACAGGCCCATGATGACTTGGACAGGATGTTATGACCTGTGTAGTGGGAAGAATGTTAGATTTGGCATCAGAGCACTAGGTTCAAATCCTGCCTCTTGGCACTTACCAACTGTGTAACTTTGGGCAAGAGGCTTAACCTCCCTGGTTCTCAGTTTCCTCATCTCTAAAAGGAGGGATCTGGATGTAACGACCTTTAGATTGTTCCACCCCTAAATCTGTGATCAGAAGATCATGGCTCCATGAGCTAGAAGTGATGGATAGAAGTTTCAGGGAGGCAGAATTTATTTCTTTTTAAAAAAATTAATTAATTAATGTTTAGTTTTCAACATTTACTTCCATAAGGTTTTGAGTTTCAGATTTTTCTCCCCATCTCTTCCTCTGTACATTCTGATTACCCCTTCCCCCAATCTGCCCTCCCTTGTATCAAGCCCCACACTCCTCTTACTCCATTCCCCTTCTATTTTCCTATTTTAGGGCAAGATACATTTCTATACCCCATTGCCTGCATATATTATTTCCCAGTTGCATGTAAAAACAATTTTTAATATTCGTTTTTAAAATTTTGAGTTCCACATTCTCTCCCTTCCTCCCTCCTCACCCACCTTCATTGAGAAGGCAAGCAATTTGATATGTTATACATAGTTACGCAAAACACTTCCATAATAGTCACTTTATGAAAGACTCTCCTTTGACCCTGGACCTCCTCAAAAGTGTTTGCTTCTGATTACCCTTTCCCCCAATCTGCCCTCCCTTTTGTCATGCCCCCCTCTCTTATCCCCTTCCTCCTACTTTTCTACAGGTTAAGATAGATTTCCATATTTAATTGAGTATGTATGTTATTCCCTCCTTAAGACAAATTCAATCAGAGTAAGGTTCACTCATTCCCTCTCACCTTCCCCTTCTTCCCCTCTGTTGTAAAAGCTTTTTCTTGCCTCTTTTATGTGAGATAATTCAGATTTTATTTCAATATGAGGAATAACTTTACTAGGAATTAGAGTCGTTCCAAAGTGGAATTGGCTGCCTTGGGTCATGCTTAGTTTTCTCTTCTTGGGGGCTTTTAAATGGAGGCTAGATGATGTAGAGGAGTTGGTATAGGTGACCTCTCCAGTCTCTTCCATTTCTTACCTTCTGTGGTTCTCTAGCTGGTAGGGTTTAAAAATACTCTCTAGGTCGGCAACCATGAAATAGTCAAAGAAATCTCCAAATATGTTAATAAAGTGTCAGTGAATACAAAGGAGAGTAGAGAAGTGGATCGAGTACTGGACAGAGAGTCAGAGGACCAACATTTAAATCCCAGATCTGCCACTTATTGGTTGTATGAACTTGGGGCAAGTCATAACCTTTCTGATCCTCAGCTTCCTCAGCTGTAAAACCACATGGTTGGTCTCTTAAGGTTCCCTTTTTGTTCTAAATCTGTCATCCTATGATAAGTGTGAAAGGTTGGTGGGTCTTGACACAAAAGGTCTATTTTTGTCTGTCTGTCTGTCTCCTCACCCCAGCCTTGTATGCCTACAGAAGCTTAAGAATATCTTAGAAATATAGCTTCATAATCAACCAAGTCTTTTGAATGTGTTTGAAAAACCCCGCATTTGTGATGGTGGCCTATGCTGAAATCTGTTAGGGAGTTCCCAAGCATCCTTTGGGTGGGAGGGGCTTGGTGACTATCTTTGGGACCCTTGCTTTATTGTGCAGTTCCTTTGTTTGATTCTTTACCTTGGAGTTGATATCAAAACTGGGGAGAGAACCAGGGAACTAAGGGAATGATCATTGAATTTGTATCATTGGACCTGGGTTCAAACCCCAGCTTTGTGGCTAGATACCTATGTGACCTTCACCAAATTAATTCATCTCTCTGGTTCATAGCTTTTTCTATCTGTAAAATGAGGAGATTGAACTAAGTGACCTCTAATGTTCCATTTCTCAGTTCTAGGAATGTGATTGGAGCTATATGGTTGGGAGAGGTTGGGGCGGCGGGGGGGGGGGGCATCTGGCCTTATATCAAACCTATTCCTGAAATACCACAGGGGCTCTAGACTTCTCTAGTACACACACAGTTATATCCTGGATTTCAGTGGGGCCAGGGGAAACATCATCATAAGTTAAGAAGATCCCTGTAATTAAATGCAGAGGTGACAGATGATTAAATGGAAAAATCCTCTTCCCCTAAACCCTGCTTATAATCAGCATAAGCCTGTGGGGCCTGGCCCAAATCTCTGTGCAAGACTCACAGGCAGAGGCTTCTGTGGGAGTGTCCTTTGTCACTGGTACTCAGGCAGAAGCCAGGTGCCCCGTCCTCCCAACATGGCCAGCACAGAGACCTGGCTGCCTGCTTTGGTATGCATGCCAAGCCATTCTGCCAGGTGCATTGGGGCTAATTTGCCCTGCAAATGAAGGCATCTGAGTTTTCTCAGGCAGGCATAATCTAGGGACAGAAGGAAGGAGGTAGAACGGTGGAAGGAAGGGAGGGGACTAGGCCTGGAAGATGGAAAGGGCAGTGGGAAAGGAAAGGGCCATATTGGTGACTCTGAGCCCAGTCAGATTTACTGTGGGTCCTTGGGAGTCTCAGGAACCTGGAAATTTTGGTTTCAAGGACAAGCTACTGCCCAGTTTTATTGCCAAAGTCAGATGCAGTGTGAATATAATTTGAAGTTTTCCCTTGACACAAACCTTTAAAGTGAATTAATGGGTGTACATGGGAGGCATTCTTTACTACTGTCAAAGGGGGTGGGGTGGCATTTGTGGGCCTGCTTTGCTCCCCCATTTCATCCTCTTGCTATTCTCAACCACAGGCCTTCACGTCCTCAAGAGGACACAGCGACATTTGGGATTTTGTGACATGTAAAATGAAGGAGACATCCATTTCCTTTTAGTCACATGAAGTGGAGGAAGATTGTCTAGGCCTTAGAGGTAGAGAGAGGCCGGAGTCAGCTAGGTCTCTGGAGTCTGACTCTGTGGCTTCCCCAGAGGTCCAGGTGTGAATGAATCCTCCTTCTGTTCATTCCTTTCCTAGACACAGAGCTTAAACTTGTATTAGATCAGTCTCAGGGAGATACTTGGGGACACAGCTAAGGAAATCACCTTCTTGTTGATTTTTTTTTGAGGAAATCATGGTTGTGGTAGAAATAATCCTAGACTTGATGCCAGGAAACTTGGGTTTGAATTCAATACTTACTAGCTTTGTGCTGGATTTGAAGTCAGATAACCTGGGTTTAAATGCCATCTCTGCTATTTGCTGGCTTGGGTAAGTGACTTAATCTGTTCTGATCCCCAGTTTCCTCATTTGTAATATGAGGTGTTTGGACTAAATAGCCTTAGGTTTCCTTCATCTCTGCATATATTGATGCCTTAATCCTATGATCTTTCTTGGTCTCAGTTTTCTTATCTATAAGATGGGAATAAGAAGATCTACATGCCTTTTCTGTGAGGAGAGGGCTTTGCAAGCCTCCATGTGATTCATAGATTAGTATTATAATCTATTAGTAGATCATTATCATTATTATTCTTATTTTGTATACTCATGTAGCACAGTAGATATAATGCCAGACTTGGAGTCCAGAAGAAGCAATCAGGAAGACTTGGGTTACCTTTGACACCTATTAGCTGTATTGACCTCAGGCAAGTCATTTAACCTTTCTCTGCTTCAGTTTTCTCATTTGTAAAATGAAGGAACTGGACTAGATGTTCTCTGAGGTAAGATAATTTCCATAAGTCATAGATATGATACTAAGTCATACCTAAGTCATAGATGAATATCTATGTCATAGATATGAGCCTTGATGGAGAGAATTCTCATACTGGGATTCCCCAATGGGAAAAAAAAATCACAGATTTTTCCTGCATTCTTGTATTTTTTGGAAATGAGGCCTCCCTAACTCACTCAGGTTGGAAGTATAATAGTCACTTATAAGCCTGACTCCAATGCTAATCAGCAAAGAAACTTTGAACTATTCCATTTCTGATCTGAAAGCTGGTTTGCTTCTTCTTAGGCAATCTGGATCTCACTTCCCTTCCTCCCTGTCCCTCATATAGGGGCTCACCGTATCAGTGCTGGACTTGATTGGCTGTAGCTTTAGCTAAACTCAGAACTCCTGAACTTCTGTGATCCACCAGCCTTAGCTTCTCCAGTAGCAAGTCCTAGCCCTCATGCCTTACTCAGCAGTTCTTGTGTTATTGAAGTCAGAGATTATTAAAGCTTTGTGCTTCTTGTGTTGTTTTTTTTTTTTGAGGCAGTCAAAGTTAAATGACCTGCCCAGGGTCACACATCTAGTATGTGTCTCAGGTTGGATTTGAATCCAAGGCTTCCTGTGTTTTTGATTCTGCATGTATATACTTGCATATCAATAGATGTGCCACAGTATCCTGTAGATGTATGAATGAATATGTGCATTTCTTTGTGTAAGGAAGTATAACCAGGAGAAGCCTGGTCAGGAGGGAAGAAATTAATGAAGAAGATCTCTGTTCTGATGTTGAAGTTATCTGTGGATATCCCCAGTGTCAACATGTAGAGATGATTAATGACATGACTTTGATGGGGAGCGTTACTCTTCACCTAAATACTTGTTGGCCTAATGGACGTCTCACTGGGGATGTTTGTGTAGATCTAAGCAATATCCTTTCTCTCATAAAAGGGATAAGAGAGTTCAGACAACAACAGTGGAGTTGGAGAGCAAAACTGAGAGGGAAATTGCATATAAACAGAGGCAGAATCTCTTGGTTTCTTACATGGACACTGCAAAGAGATAGTGTTAGAAAACTCAAGTTTTCTTGATCAGTGTGATCACAGGAGAAGAAGGTACCACATGGACTCAGAGGTGAAAGCTGGTTGAGATGGTGATGGAGCAGTAAGAACTTCTGGACCAAACCTCCAGGAGAGAAGAGGAAAGGTTTGACTCAAGTTCCTGGACCATACCTTATGAAGAAAAGACAAAAAGCAATGTGGCCTCAGAAGCTAGTGGAACAATAACAGATAGAATCCAGATGTATACAAGCAAATTGGACCTTTACGTCCTCTGCTACTATGAGTTATTTAGGCATCTAGGTCCAATGAAAAGGAAGTTGATTAACAACCTCAAACGCTTTTCCCTTCTGAGAGAGTCTCAATCACAGGATGGAATTATAAATCTGGAGGACTTTGTATAGGTCCCTGAGTAGGAGAGGTGGTCGTCACATGGTTATGAGTAGTCAGCTTTTTAGAAACAAGTGTATTTCCTTCCAAGTTGAGCCTCAACTCCAAGGTGGCACTAGGGCCATTTTGTGAGACTATCTATAGGAAAAAAGTTATCTTGAAAATTTATAAGCTTATGACAGTATTTTGTATTTTTCACTTTTGCATGATAAAAATAAAGGCTGTCCTATATCTCATATATACTGTTACCTTTAGTGCTTGTATACAAACTAAAGATTTTTTTACCCTGAAAAGAGTTAGACATATTAAGAGAAACCCTGGGTGGGAACATGAACAAAACAGTTATTTAAAGGAAACTCCTACGTAATAAACCCTGTCCTTAAACATGTTACCTAAGTGTAGAGGGATTTGGGAATATGGAGATCATGTTTTGTTGTCCTTACCTATTTCCCATTCCAAATTTTGTGAGAAGTCACCTGAGATCTTGTGGTTTCCTTGACCTATCCCCTTATCTGGAAAGATTGTGAATCTCTACAGAGAGATTTCAAAGAGACTTGTAGAGTTGTCAAGGAGGAAGATGAAGGCTCTGAATCACAGTTGAAGTAAAGTCTGGGCTCACTCCCCTAAGTTAAGATTTCTTCAGAATTATACCAGAAGGAAGAATCCCAGAATTAGGTACCTCATTAGCTCTGCACTACAGCTAGCGTTCTTGAGTCTCCAGCCCAGACAAATAAGTTCTGAAAGCATTTCCTCCCTCCAAGGAAAAGCTTGGTTACAGAAAAACTTGGCTGGGTTAGTCATAATGATACTACTACTACTAACTCTCATTTACATAGCATAGCTCTTTCAAGAGGACAGTGAGTTTTACATGGAAAAGACAAAATAGACTATGGTAACTGAAAGACAAATGAAGGAGACTGGGCGTTATTTTCTTGGCAACTGAGAACTGCAAGTAGAATGAAGTGGAGGATGAGACACCAGCTGAAGGAAGACCCTGAAAGTTTCGGAAGGAGATGAGTGCTAACGAGCCCCTTTAGACGGTTAAGCTATTGATGAAAGCTTTATTAACTGGATGCTGTATCTGAGATTATATAGGGCTCTAGGCAAGGGTTATTTACAGTTAGTCATTGTTATCACCATAGGCTCTAACATAGATTCTGTTTGTTTTCCTTGACATGTAGATCAACCTGCACATATTCTTTTAGCCTTTTGAACAATGAGCTTGCAAGGGGAGATGTTGACAAAACAATGGATTGTGTAAGACAGGAAGTTCTAAGATTATGTGAGAAGAGGCAATGAGAATTTCCCTCAAAGTGTCCCCAGACTCTTTGTGTCACGGAACTATAGAATCTAAGAGCTGTCAGATGCTTCAGACCTATAGTCAAACCTATGCTTGGAGTAAGCTTTTAATGCAAAGATTATGTATATAGGAGTATGTGTGTGTGTGTGTGTGTGTGTGTGTGTGTGTGTGTGTGAACATGTGATTGTGTGTGCCTATGTGTGCATGTGCATTTATTGTTTTCTCTGCTTGGGAGTACTTCTATTCTAACTGTACAGTAATTTAAAGACATTCCCCCAGCAATGTGACACACCTAAAGTCATTAAATTGTAGATGCAGGATTCAAAACCAGGACTTCTGACTCCAAGCTCAGTTTTCTTTCCTTTACATTGCAACATAGCAGCTCATAGTACAAGGCAGCAAGTTGATTTATGGAAAAGACAACAATGACACTCTCCCAGATGTGCCTTTGTTGATAATATGACCTCTTGTGACTGTCTTTTTCCCATCAGAAGGGAATAATTTTCCACTATCAAAGGAGAGAGGAACATTCCCCCTCCCAATAGGAATCTAGCTTTTAGCTAGGTTGTTTACTGGTTAATATCAATACAAAAGTGTTCCTTTTTGGGTGAGGTTGCCCCTAGCAACCAGTTCCCACACAGGATCAGATACACCTGCTTTTTGATACAGACAGCTTTCTCACTTGAAATCCATGCTTATGTCATAACATCACTTTAAAACAGCAACGACAACAACATAATTTTAACCGAAAACTTAATGAGGTTTTTAAGGTACTTTAATGACAACAGCTTAGGAATCTGGCCAGAGAACTGCAGTCCTGGGTTTCTTAGACAGAAACCAATAATAATAATAGTTGTCACTTATATAACATTTTATAGTTACAAAGCAATTTACATACACTACTGCATTTGATGCTTACAGGTCAGCCGAATTTCTGGTTGGGGCTAATTGAAATGATAGTCACTGAAGGTGTTGATGAAAGACACTCCCTTTTTAAGGAAAATGGCTGAATGATACTCATCTGTCCTTCTGAGGGCTAGGGATGGTCCCCAGCTTTGTGTTTGGGTATCAAGACATAAAGAATTTCACCCATTTGTACATGTGACAGTAGCCAGCCCCAGGAGACCCTCCAAATTCTAAGAGGGCTTTCCCTGAATATTTTCCCCTTGGATTTGAAGTAAGTTTTGGAGGGCATGGAAAGATGTGTCAGCTTTGGTTTCCAACCTCTTCCAGTCTTGGTGTCGATAATCCTGACTGAGGCACTTGACTCTCTCAATCATTTCTGTCTTTACCACCTGGGATCTTTAGAAGACTTTGTCTTGGGGATTATGGGCACTTTGCTCTGGCTTCTGTATCACTATTATCTCTAAGGACTCTTTTGTCTCTAAATCATAAGCCCCCTTTCCCAGAAGTGAGGAAGTGACCCTAACCCATTTTTTACATTGGACCACCTGAAGGGTAGCCTGAGTTCCTTCTCTCCTAGGATTAGGGGGTCTTGAACATGGACTCTTCCCAGAACAGATAGAAGGAATCTTGTTTGGCTTAGAAATCATCAAATCTCCTTCTGAGAGCACATTTGTGCTTGGAGGTTTCTTCTCGGTCTTTCTAATTCAGTCCCTTTCCAATCCAAGTTCATCCCTTCCTACCTCCCCTAAGAAATCCATTTTGTTCATTCCTTATGTTTATTTCTACCTTGGAAGATTTTCTCTCTTTTTTCAATTTGAAATGTAATTTCATTAATTTTCTTTTTAAATAGTATTTCATTTTTTCCTAATTACATGGAAAGACAACTTTTAACATTCATTAAAAAAAGTGTTCCAAATTTTCTTTTTCTTTCTTCTTCCTTCCTGCCCCCTAAAATGGCAAGCAATTTGACACAGATTATATATGTGAAATCATGTAAAACATACTTCCATATTAGTCATATTGTGAAAGAAAAAAAGACCAAAAGGAAATAAAAACATACTCACAAAATAAAGATCGTGAAAATAGCATGCTTTGATCTGCATTCAGACTCCATTGGTTCTTTTTCTGGATGTAGATAGCATTTTCCATCATGAGTCCTTTGGATTTGTCTTGGATGGCTGTATTGCTGAGAAGAGCTAAGTCATTCACAGTCAATCATTAAACAATATTGTTGTTACTGTGTTCAATGTTCTCCTGGTTCTACTCACTTCACTTTGCATCAGTTTGTGTAAGTCCAAGTTTTTCTGAAATTATCTTGCTTATCATTTCTTATAGCATAATAGCATCACCTTACATTCATTTACCACAACTTGTTCAGCCATTCCTCAATTGATGGGCATCCCCTCAATTTCTAATTCTTTGCCACCACAAAAAGAGATTTTATAACATTTTTGTATATGTAGGTCCTTTCCCCTTTTAATGATCTCTTTGGGATAGTGATATTGCTTGTTTGCTTGGGAGCAAATCTTAGTGATATTGCTCAGTCAAAGGATGTGAACAATTTGATTGCCTTTTGAGTATAATTCCAAATTATTCTCCAGAATGGCTGGATCAGTTCACCACTCCATCAGCAATGCATTATTATCTCCTTGGCAGAATTTCTTGTCTCTAAGGTAATAGAATTTGTCTATATCAGTTTCCTTTTGTCCTGTCTCCTATCTGGTTCAGTCATAATTACCTCCAGGTCTTATCAGTCAATGTTCAGTCATTTCAGTTCTGTCTGCCTCTTTGTGATCCCATCTTGGGGTTTTCTTGGGGAAGATCCTGAGATGGTTTGTCCTCTTCTCCAGTTCATTTTTCAGATGGGGAAACTGGAGAAAATAGAGTTAAGTGGCTTGCCCAGTCAATAGTCTCTACAGAAATCTCCTCCACTCTTCATTTGGAACATTTGTTCTCTTCATCCATCCAGCAGCATGGTGTAGAGCTATCCAAACACTGTCCAAATACTAAGTCCAAGCTAGACTTGGGGTTAGTCAAGACACCTGGGTTCAAAATCCAACTCTGACACTTCCAAGCTATGTGATCATTGGCAAGTAACTTGACTTCTCCATTTTTAAACTGGAATAATAATAATACTCAAATTATTTGCCTCACAGAGGTATTATGGGGAAAACCCTTTGAAAACTTTGAAGCACTATAGAAATGTAAACTGTTATTATGCAGGCTCTTATTTCATTATGAGAAGTCTTTTCTGCTCTCCCTTGACTTAACATATCTTGTCCCTTTAAGAGGAAAATGGGGTCTAATACTTTATTTATTTTCCAGACATCCCTGAGGATTACGTAAGAAAAGTGTCAGGATCTGCCTTCCTTTCTTTCCAAATTCCTATTCTTTTCCCCATCATTATCCTTTCTCATGTCTACCTTCTCCTTCTTTATTCTTCCTTCTTGAAAGACAAGTTGGAGACATTGTGACCAAAAAGATGGGCAGGGTCAAAGGAAGAATGTTAGAGTAGAAGAGGAGAATTTTGTGGCATGGGAGGAAGATTGGGTCTGGGAACTAAAGGAGATTTTGATTTCATTCCCATTTCTGCTACTGGCTAGCTGTGTGACCTTGGGGAAGTCATTTTAGCTCATAAAAGATTTGGGTTTCCAAATTTGACCACAGAACACTTTGGAGTTTGAAATATATGGATAGAAATACTACTTCATTGTATCTGGAATAAAAAGATGTTGGGGAAACTTTGGAGCAAAACCACAAAAGTTTTCTACTTTATACTACCACTCCTGGAAGGATATTTTTGGTATTATTTCATAGTTTAATATATAGGAAGAAAAAATATCATGAGCACATAGGAATTGTCTCACTGAGACATTATTCCTAGGTTTTAAGCTGGAAGCAACCTTAGATATCATCAAGTCTCCCCCCTCGTTTTATAGATGAAGAAACTGAGGCATGGAGATCTTAAATAATGTTAATATTTAATAAAATTTAATTTTAATCTTAATACTGTGTCTGACATGGGACTTGAGTCCAAGTCTTCCTGGCCTCAAGCTCAGTGTCCTCTCCATTATACCATGCTGCCTTTCAAATTCACATCTCATGAGACACTCATATTCCATAGAATATAGTTTGAGAAAACTGGATTAGATTATCGATATATTGCCTTCTGGCTCTAACTTTATTTTCTGCTCTCCTCAAGAAAATTGGTACTCAGGTAATATTAATAGCTAGCATTTATAGGTTTACAAAGAACTTTACAAATATCATCTCATTTTATATTCATAATAAGTCTGGGAGGGAGGTGCTATTATTATCCCCATTTTTACAGATGAGGAAACTAAGGCAGAAAGAGGTTAAGTGACTTGCCCAGAGTCACATAGTTAGTAAGTATCTAAGGCGGGATTTGAACTGAGGGTTTTCTGACTCCAGATCCAGTGCATTTATTACTCCCAGCTGCATTTATTAATGTGAGATTATTGAGTAAAAGCTGGTGCTATATCGCATGCTTTTAATAAACAAAAATTTTGAAAATAAGATGCCATATGAGATTTCCCCTATTTTCCACTCCTTACCCTCTTAGAAAGTGAATGGTGGAGGGTGTGTGTGTATGTGTGTGTGAGTGTGTGTGTGTATGTGTGTGTGTGTGTATGTGTGTGTGTATCTATGTGTGTGTGTATGTGTGTGTGTGTGTATGTGTGTGTGTGTATGTGTGTGTGTATCTATGTGTGTGTGTGTGTGTGTGTGTGTGTGTGTGTGACAACTAAGTGGTACAGTGGGTAGAGCACCAGCCTAGAAGTCAGGAAAGCCTGAGTTTAAATCTGGTCTTTGACACTAGTTGTATGACCCTGGGCAAGTCGCTTAACCCTGATTGTCTGAGCAGATGGGGAGTGGTGTATCAGCGGGAAGAATTAGATTACGGGACAGAGAGTGGAGCAGGGTACTGAAAAATGAGCTCTTTCACCTTTTTATTAAAGGCTCTCTATGGGTCATATACATCAGCTGATCAAACCACATAGGAGAAAGAAGAGTTGATTTATCTAAAGTTAATTTCAAAGCTGAGATTAAGATTGAGATTGATCCCCAGTTATTGTACTTTCTTCACTAGACTCCTATGGTTAGATCTCTCTGCCTAGGCCAGGGGTGGGGAACCTCTGGCCCTCTAGGTCCTCAAGTGTGGCTCTTTGACTGAATCCAAACTTCCTTAAGGGGATTTGCTCTGTGAAGTTTGAATTCAGTCAAAAGGCCACACTTGAAGACTTATTTGTTCTGTGAAGTGCATTGGAAGGATGCACTTAAGGACCTAGAGGGCCTTGAGGTCTCAGATTCCCCACCCTAGGACATAGGCCTATGACATAGGATGTAGGTTTCACTGTCCCTTTCCCTCTCTATACCTACATTTCTGGCTCACTAACACTTTCCTTCAGACTGATGTGGCTTTATGCCCAGTGTATGCTAATCCAGGGGCTGTTGGCAGAGTATGATCTGATTGGGAGCTCAAGGACCCTGAAGCAGCCCATTTCACTTCTGCATAACTTTAATCAGTAAGAATTTTTTTTTAAAGTACATTGATGCTAAATCTACCCCATGCAACTTCTACCCCTGAGCTTGAGGTCAGGAAGACTTGGACTCAAATCCCATTTCAGACACATTATTTAAGATGAAAATTAAATTATATTAAATATTAAAATTATTTAAGGTCTCCATGCCTCAGTTTCTTCATCTGTAAAATGAGGGAGTAGACTTGATGATACCTAACATGGCTTCCAGCTTGAGATCTTTGAACAGGGGCTCAGTGAGACAGTTCTGATCTCCAATTCTGCCAGTTCTCAGTTTAGTAAGCAAAGGCAGAGGAGGCATTAGCAAAAGTAGGAAGAGACACTTGGAGCCCTCAGTTCTTGTACTGTGATTTTTATATTGAAAACTAGTAATTTTAGTCTTTAAAAGGTAGCACAGGAGAGGAGAGGAACTCATTCTGAACCTAATTCTGACCAGCCCAAGGAGGTACTGGTTGCTGAGGTCTCAGAAAAGACATTAACCTTTGGCTAATGGGACTGTATTGTCTTGAATTGGGTGCTGTATTTCATAGCCTCTAAGGTCCCTTCTGACTCCAGATCTATGATCCTATAATCTTAGAGATTGTGATAAACAGGGAGAGGAAAGTCATCCATTGTCTGACATGAGATTAACAAGGAAAGAAAAATCAGTCATGGTCTGACATGCACCCTAGATTTTTTGTGAATGTATCAAAGGTTTAGAGAAGTGAGCATAGGATCCCATGGAAGTTTGCCCATTGCTTCTCAGCTATGAAATTATGACATAGTTTTGATGTGGAGGTAAAAAGAGACCAGTGCAAATGCACAGAGAATTCATCAACCAATTTAGGTATTAGGGAAAAAAAGACATGTACAAAGAGAAAAATAAGGTTAGGTGAATTGAAGACAAATAAGAAAGAGGGGCACAGACTTATGAGAAGTGTCAGGAATTCTAGGGCTTAGAATGACCTTGTCAGGTACACTGAGAACAATAAAATATTGGGATTCGGGAAGCAGGATCCAGAAAGGAATCAAAATGCCAGTCAGGATGGACCAAAGGGTTCTAATGAATGGAGAGAAGATAGAGCTACTTTTTGCATAATTTTCTGCTGTTTTTTTGGTTTTCAGATGAGGAAATATACAATAAAAACAGTTGGCAGAGAACTGAAACCTCAGATAAGTGAAGGGATAGCAAGAGACCATGTAGTTGCCTTTAGGTCACTAAGCTCAGATGAACTGCATTTTAAAACACTAGGGGAAATACCTGGGGCACATTGAGAAAAATCTTGTGGATTTCATTGCTAAGCAACTTTCAGTGTATTTTGAAACATCATAGTGAAAGGGAGAGATGCTACAGAGCCACAGATTGGAAAATAACCAGCAGAAATCCTAGAGAATATTATATAAAGGATGGCTTGAAAATACATTTGTGGGTACAGGAAGGGAAACAGTGATTACTAAGAGCCAGCATCACTTAATCAAGAACAAATAGTGTCAGACTATCTCATTTTGTTTTTGACAGAGAGGCTAATTTAGTAGGTACACCTAAAATTCAGCAAAGTATTTGAGAAAGTCTTTCACAGTAATGTTTTTGAGCTTGGAGTGTGGAGTAACTTGGGTTAGATGATAGTAAAAGCTGGGTGAATTCAGAATTGGTGGAATGAGTGAATCTGAAGATTGGTAATTAATAGATTATTGTCAACTAGGGGGAGATCTTCAATAGGATGTCCCAGGGCTCAGTTCTTGTCACTATTTTTTCAACATTTATATTATTATCTTGCATAAAAGGCATAAACAACATACACTACAAATTTGGAGGTAATAGGAAACTGGGAAGGACAGGTGATATGGAACTGGATCAATGGAATTGGGATTCAAAAAAGACTATGAATAAAACATTGAATCTACTAAGAAAAAATTGAAAGAGGAAGAATGTCAAATTCTTTGTTTTTGGACTTTAAAACCATCTGCAGAAATTGAGACTGGAGGAGCTCTGGTTAGATAACCTGTGAAAAAGACCTGGGATTTAGTGGACTACACTACAAATGTACCATTAATGGAAATAAGGCAACTCTATGAAGTAGCAGCCCAAAAAGCTAATACGATCATGGGTTGCATTAACAAAAACATGGTTTTCAGATCTTTTAAGTCTTTCTCTGATGCCTCATTGTGGCAGAGGGATAACCTAGAAATTCTGCTGGGTGTCATTAAACTGGAAAGGCTTAGATTACAGGCCCATTGAGAGGCCCTGTGTTTGCCATTTGCAGAGCAATCGGTCTCAGTGTGGAGGTTCTTTACCAGGGTGGTCACAAGACTACAAAGTGTGAGTGATTTAAGTTTTGAAAGGCAACTATCAGATTGCTGAAGGGTTATTATTGGTGTCTGTCTGTGAAGGAAATACATATGCCGATGAAAGCATGACATGGTGCAGAGGTGGTTAGAGTAAAGGTGTTGATAATCCTCTGCATTCTGCCCTAGTCAGATCAAGCCTTGAATTTTATATTCATTTGTGGGAGCCACATTACAGGAAGAATACTGAGACGCTTAATAGAAGAGGGATTCCCTGCTGACAAGGTTCTCCAGATTTTTCTATTTTAAATGACTGTTAATTTTATCAATACTAAAATCTTCCTCAATGAGCTCTATGGTCACTTGCAGAAATCTGTTTAGCTATCCAAGTTGAAACTATAAAGTGGATGAAAAATGATCAATGCCCAGATTATGACACATAGCTGGAAGTACAATCTATTGAGTCTATCAGTCTGTATCTGTTTTTCTGTTACAGTACTTGTTTCTTTCTTCTGTCTCTGTTTGTCTGTGTGTTTCTGTATCTTTCTGTCTCTGCCTCTCCATCTGTCTCTCTCATAGGTGCTTTAGTCTGTTCTAGAATTAAATAGAAGCTCAGTCTGAATCACATTTGGAACTATAAAATGCTTTCAATGTTTCTAAGATGCTTGTTGCTACAAGAGCCCACCTTTTTTATTTCCACTGATGCTATAATATTATGTTAGATCAATTATTTAATAGGGGTTTATTGAGTGTAAAGCACTGTACTAAGATCTGGTATTAGAAATATAAGCAAAAAAGATAGCCCTTACCTTCAAGAATCTTAAAATCGAATGAGAAAAGAACACATAGAAAACTGCTAAAAATTGGGACCATCTGTACAAGTGCAAGGTGGAAAAGTCTAGAGAGGCAGGAGTGAATTTGGGAGAGAAGTGAGCATGGATGGTCTGGGTTACTTTTTATGAAATAGTGGTGCTGAGTAAGATCTCACAGATCAGAGGAAGGACCATAGGGATGGAGGCATCTTCAGGATGAGAAGGCATAGAAGACATAGAACATCGCAGCATCATGAGAAGCACAATTCTAGGTAACCCAGAGGAAAACTGAAAGACATATGATGGGTATAAGCAGGCTCGAAGCAGGTGACCAATAATGACTTGTGTGTAAGAGATGGCATTTGAGCATTATAAATGATGTGTATTGTTGCAAAAAAAAGAAGAAAATAGAGAAAGGTAGGCTGGTCTCTCTGGGTCTGAGTGAGGGATAGCAAATGGACAGCCTAAGTGATACTCTTATATCTGTGAAATACAAAAGAATTAGAAGAAGGCCTTCAGTGCAGAGGGTATAGCCTCTATTCAGGATTTATAGAATGACATGAATAAAAATTGCATTGGATTAGATGGGGTGGAAAGGTTTCGATTTGCACCAGTGAAAGGCACACACTGATAAGATAGATCACTGATCCATCAAGACGTCAACGTAAGTGATACTAAATGGAAGGGTATCCAAGTGGAGGGTGACCCAGATTGTGAAATTTCTTGGAACCATGCCACACAGTGATTATTTAAAGGAGATGGGAATGCTTAGTCTGGAGAAAAGAAAATCTTGGTAGTGGCTCTTGAAGCCACTGTATCTGTCTTCAAGCATTTGAAGGGCTTTCTGGGTCACTTGCAATCTTGATTCTCACCTTACAAGTCCATTCTGAGCTTTAACACCCCTGACATTCTTCTCACAGGCCCATGGTCCTCTTTTCTCTTTCTTCTCAGTTATCTGACCTTATTTCCCTCTTCTGTCTATGTCTTTTTAATGCTTGAGTTGGTCAATGAATTCTCAGTATACCTACATTGGTCTCCTCTAGCTGACCTGTTTTGCCTCAGAAAAAGAGAAGTGGAAGCAAAAAAAAAATGGGTGGAAGTTGCATGGGGCAGATTTAGGCTCAATATACTAAAAAATCTTACTGATTAAAGTTATACAGAAATAAAATGGTTTACTTTGGGGTCTCTGAATTCCTGATCAATTAAAGTCTTCATGGGGAGACTGAATGACCACTTAGTAGAGGTGTTGTAGAGGACCTTTTCACCCAGGTATGATTTGGACTCACTGGCACTTTCCAGCTCCAAGAATCTTTGTCCCTCCTCCACAAAACACTGCCAATTGTATTTAGCAAATATTTGCTGTATTGTTTTTTACTGTATTCTACTATAGGTATGATTCTAGGTTACTGGAAAGAGTGAATCAATTACAATCTAATCAATAGTTCTGCAATGTGTTCAGAGCAAGAGATTTAGCAGGAGAAAGCAGTGTGAAGGGTGTCATCAAAGAAATGACTGATGGGGAAAAAAAGATGGAATGGTTGTGTAATGAGAGTGAAGGATGGCTGGTGGAAAGCTCACAGGCTCATGGTGGATAGAATGCTGGGCATGGAGTCAGGAAGACCTGAGTTCCAATCCTACCTTTGATTCTAACTGTGTGACGGTGGATGAGTCACTAAGTCTCAGGTTCCCCCTATATAAGACAAGAATAATAATGCCTCCTACCTTTTAGGGTTGTTGTGAAGATTGAAGTGAGGAGTTTGTAAAGGGCTTTCCAAATCTTAAAGTGCTGTATAAATTATAGCAGGGATGATGATAATGATGACGTCTGTAAAACTGAGAAAGGTCTCTAACACATGGAAAAGATACGAGAGAATGTAGATGGCTCCCACAAGATAGGTAGGCATAGATGAATTGTGATCTATAATATTAGCAGAAATAGCTTCATTGATGAGGTCAAGAGGAAGGGGGGAAGGGAATAAGTATTTGTATAACACCTACTATGTGCCAGGCACTGTGCTAACCCTTTACAAATTTTATCTCATTTGAGCATCACCACAACCCTTCTAGGTAGGGGCTGTTTTAACCTCATCTTACAGTTGAGGAAACTGAGGCAAACAGAGGCTTTAGTGACTTGCCCAAGGTTATATAGCTAGTAAGTGTCTGAGACTGGATTTGAATTCAGGGCTTCCTGACTCCAAGCCTAGCTTCTATCCACTGTACCACCTAGCTGCCTCATGGATCACAGATTCACCGGGAAATGGGGCACTTCATCCATAGGACTTAAGTTTCTAGTTAAAAATATATTTGCATGTAATCACACACATGAATGCATATGCACAATGTGTAAAATGTACACAATGCAAAATTAACATATGCAAATGAGTACACACAATGACAACATAAATGAATGCATGCAAGCAAGCTTTCATATGTACACACATATGTCTGCATGCTCATACAGTTGTACAGATTTATGTGCATGCACACATGCATGCATACCCATCCATAGAAGGATATGCATGTGTATATACAAAATACCCAGACCTCCAGAGAGTGTTTTCTGCACTAATACTCCTGTGGTGGTAACAGGGAGTGCTTGCTGCTCTCCATTAGGTCCCTATTTCCATTAAGCTGGCATTCCCACAGGTCACTGGACTGGGAGTTCTCTGATGGGAACATTTCATTTCAGTTTCTAAAACAAACTTCCACGCAGATTTATTGCCCTCAAATAAATAAGAGAGCAAGTTTATTTCTCCTTCTCATTTCTGGGGACAGAATGAGAATGTAAGCAAAATATTAAAAATGGAATAGACTCAGTTTTACTTTAATTGACCTTTGATTCTCTGCTTAATATCCTCCCCGTGTTTCTGCTCCAGCCTCAGCGACTCTGGGTGAAGTGGCGGTGTTCAATGATTCATTCGGTCCTGAGGCAAAGCACACTGTAATTGGTTTTTAACTTCCTGGAATGTCAAAGCCAGGATGGAAATTTTACGTATCACTCCACCAATTCAATCCTGGCTTTAATAATAATGTGGCAGAAAGGGAGGCAGATTTACAGCTGTAGAGAAACGTAATCAAATTTGGAGGCCGAATGCAATAAGTCCAAATGCTAGTTTTCATTTGGAAGCTTGTTAGATAAATGTGATCTTGCCTGAACTCTTTGCCCAGATCATTGTTTCCCTCCCTCTGCCCCCAGGGTGACTGGGGAGAGCTGGTGGGTTTTGGTGTTGGAGGGGAGCAGGAGGAAACCCATGCTCTGCAAGAATGGGTTTTGCCTCAGGGTAATGGAACAGTGGGCACTGGCAGATGGAGAAGTGTGAAGAGGGGAAATCCTATGAGGTGCTAGGAGAGCGACATAATTCAGCCAGTTTTCTATAAAATGCTGAATGCTAGAAGGCAAAGGAACTAGCCAATTATACATCCTTCCATTCCACTCATCTCCAGCCATCTTTAGGGTTTCAGCTCAAATGCTGGATTATAACACACTAGAAATAACAATCAGTTCAAACGATCCTTGGTCCACTGGTACCCCCAGCTCTTTAAAGAACCAAGAAGGGTACCACAACCACATACGCAGAACCACCACAAGAGGGCAATACCAGGACCTTGTCCAATAGGGCACTAGGGAAGCTGGGAATCAGCAAGGAATATCAGCAAGCAGTTTACAGATAAATTATATTGTCCTGCTCTCAAGACACTCTCAAAGAACTTTGGAATTGATTGTATGACAGGGGAGAGATTGGCACAAGACTGCTCAGCCTGGCGTGCCCACATCAGAGGGGGTGCTGTGCTCTATGAGCAAAGCAGAATTGAAACAGCTCAAAGGAAACGCAGGATGCACAGATTTAGAACATCCACCCCAAATGTTCACGTGGACTATTCATGTTTGATCTGTGGCAGAGCATCCTATTGGTCTGATCAGCCACAATTGGACACACTCTAACTTGGCTCTATCATAGTGATGTCATTTTGATCCTCTTCGAAAATAGAGAACAACCAACCAACGAATATTGTGCTGCTATTATGGACATATAATAGGGGCAGCTAGTAGAAGGGAGTCTAGGATAAAGGGAGATCCAAAGTAACTGTCAGTAATATGGAGTGGCTACCATATTGTTACCTTGTAACAGTTTCACTTGGTTTTTTTTTCTCAAGTGAATGTTGGGTGTTCAGAAATGATCCTTCATTTTCGTTTTTGTTACCCCAGCACTTAGTACAATAACCTCAACTCACTCTGGCTCTCATTGATTGGCCAACAATAGGTCCCAGGCTAAGCCCTGGTCATTGTTTGGGTCTTGATTGGCTCAGAATGAATGTAAATAGCAATTATTTCTGTTTTGGCCAGAAATCCTGATGGTCTTCCCTTTCCAGATATTTCCCTCTCTCTCTGTCTGTCTGTCTGTCTGTCTCTCTCTCTTTCTCACACACACACACTCTCTCTAATTTTGGCTGGGTAAAGAAGTCATTCTCTGCCTCAATTCTTTTTAAGCCTTAAGCCCTGAAAGAGTGTTGCCTCAGTAAAAATGAAACCTGTTAAAGACTTTAGCTTGAAAATGCTAAGGTCCCTGACTGCATCCTGGATCATCTGCAGTCATACTGATCTGTATCTGGCCACTGGTCCCAGATGGCTCCAGAGAAGAAAGTGAGGCTGGTGGCTTTTGTGTAGCCCTGCCTCACTTAAATCCAATTCACTTACATGTCATGGCATCATTTCCCTGTTGTCATGGTAGAAGGACAAATAACAAAAACTTAACACAATGCCTGGTAAATAGTAGGTGCTTAATAGATGTTTATTTTTTGATTATTATGGTTGAGTTATCAGTATACCCAGTAGTTTTTCCCCCTGTGGTAGTGACTCTCCCAGGATGCTGACATCTGGGAAGGGGGCTCAGGGAACCATTTGTATGCTTGGTTTTCCTGCCTCCTAGAAGGAGGTAAGAAGAGATGACATTTGGGCCATTTGAGAAATGTTAACAGAAGAAGTGGTCATAAGTCTCTTTGGCTCTGCAAATCGGTCAGGATCTGCATTCTATAAGAGGTCGACATTTCCACAACTCAATGCCCGTTATAGACAAGGAGCCATCCTAGAACAATGGATAAAAAAAGTGATAGTCACAATCCCTTACCCCAGGGAACTTAGCATTTGATGGGGGCCTCCTTCCCAGGAAAGTAGGATACAGGTGGCATGTGATGGGGACAAAGGAAAAGTTGAAAGAAAGTGTTTTAGGAAAATCAGAAGAGCGAAAGACCACTTTTAGTTAGGGGGTAACATAGGAAAATCATGAAGGAGATAAGGCCTGTGCTGGGCCTTGAAGGAAGGGATAAATTCTGACTGGGAAAGGGTAAGGATTATATTCCAGGCATTGGGGGAATGGTCTATGCAAATGCAGGGAAACAGGAAAGTAGAGAATAAATCTGAAGTTATTATTAATTAAAAAAAAGATAATCCATTTTGAATGCAGATAGGAGGCAGTCATGTCCAGGTCTGTCCCTAGGAGTTGTGACAGCTCATCACATGGTGGAGCCAAGTCTACATGGTAGTTTAGAGTACAGTTGTAAGTAGGTCAGGACCACTGGGACTTTATTCTTGAGCACTGAAATTTAGAAATTGCTGACAGTGCTTACATTTCTTTGACAGCAAGAAAACAATTGAGTTTAATACTCAGTTAGCAAGAATTATTCGTTAATACAGGAAACTACCACCTGGTTTACTTCCTTACCACTGGCAGCTACATGCCGGGTGAGAATCTGGCTCTGCTTTTCTTTCCCTCATCTTTATACCAGGTAACTAGCTCCCAACAACAGCTTTATGGTATTTTGGGGTCTCTACCTTGGAGTGGTGTCTTAGGATCTCTTCTCTCCCTCAAAAGGAATTTGACTTAAAGATTGCTTTGAAAATTAGTTTTGTACTTCTTGTTGTCCCAGGTATGTTTAGTCAATCTTAGGTCAAGCATTTATAACTATTTATAGCTCTGGTTTAAGAGAAGATGTGGTGAGGTGGTGGTGGCAGGAAAATTCACTTAAGAGTAACAAGAGACATAATGATGAAGTATGGCTGAGAAAGAATTGGTTGGGGTTATATAACAATGGGAGGTGTTAGTTACCACTGGGAGGGAAGTCGACATCTATGGTTTACTGTTGCTGTTCAGTCATGACCCTATTTGGGGTTTTCTTGGTGAAGATGCCAGAGTGGCTTGCCATTTCCTTCTTTAGCTCTTTTTACAGGGGAGGAAACTGAGGCAAATAAGGCTGAAGTGACTTGTCCAGGGTCACACAGCTAATAAGTGTCTGAGGCCAGATTTGAACTCAGGAAGATGAGTCTTTCTGACTCCAAGCCCAGCACTCTATCAACTGTGGTACCTAGAAGCCCCAAGGTATGGCTAGATTGATGTGGATACATATGGTGCCCTAAGGGTTAAAAGGAATACTGAGAGTTACTTTCACAGGCTCCCCGGGGGGTTTGAATCTCCTTCTGTAGTTTATCAGGTAACTTGAGGGTAGCCTAAAGCCCTTTCCCCCTCATCTTGAAATGTCATGCAACTTGTACCACAAGAATTGCTTTTGTCCCTTTATCCTGTGTTCCCAATCCTGTCATTCATCTTCCTCATCCTGTGTCGTGACAACTTTTCATTATCTTGCAAGCAGCCACCTGTCTCACCTGTCCCTAAATCTTCAACCCCCATAAAAAACCCTAAAAATTACATCATCTTCCTGAACATCTCTATATAAATCTAAGTCTCCCAAATATTGGGATCTTATTTAGCTTTTTTCCTAAGGAGGCCATTGATGTTTTTTCATGTAAAATAAAAAGCTCCCCTTGGCTAAAAGAGAAGGGCTAAATGAATTCTTTTACATCTGAACCAGATCTCCCAACTCTGACCACAAGATTACGGTTATTTTAGAATGACTTCCATTGTTACTTAGGTTTAAATTTCCCATCTACCAGTTACTGGCTGTACAACATTGAGTGAATGATGTTATCTCTCAGAGACTCAGTTTCCTTATTTGTAAAAATAAGCCTGTTGGGCTGGATAACCTCTAAGGTCCCTTCTGGCTTTAAATCTGGGACCCTATGACCTATAAACTCATCAATCCTGCACGGAACAGTTTGTTTAATTTTATCTGTTTACCTTGGCTACTAATAAAGCTCTTTTGGAAAAGCCCATTAAGTGAACTAAGGGGGAAGATGGTGGGTATCTTGTGTCCCTGTGGTTCACAGTTCAGGCATATTGGGTGGTCTGGAGTTCAGGTGTGTAGCTGTCCCATAGACCCTATCAGGCTCTTTCTTTACAGGGAAATCTTCCAAACTCTACTTATAGAATGACCTTTGAGTTCCCTCCTAATGCTAAGCTTCTATGATTCCATCCATTACAGTCCACAAAAAGGATTTGGGGAGAGAAATTCCTGGCTGAAACGGGTTCCTAAGCCAAACTAGCATAGTTTGAGGATGTCTCTGGCCTTTGGAGGTTGATAATCACATGACAATCTTATTCTCCTTCAAACTGCCTCTCCTAGCTCTCCTGTAGAATCCTGATGGGAGGGGGATGACCTGGGGCCGTTTCTGATATTCTTTTATTTTCAGTTAGTTAGCCTATTAGTTTGTGGGGGTTGGTGGGGGAACCCTAGAGCAATAGCTACAAGAAGCCCTCCAATGATAAGAAACTGTTTGTAACGCAATTTGTAATGCAAAATGGGGCTTTGGGGCTCCAGTCAAACCTAGAGCCTTAGGGCAATCGGGCCTGTTCCTGTTATGCTACTCTGCCTCAGGCCCCTAGTCTTGTTGAGCCTTATTCTATATTATTTTTAAATCAATCACACTTTTGAGAGACAGAGAGGAATGCAGAAACCATTTAGTCAAACCTGGGTCAGAAGTAAGACTCGTTTCTATAACATTCCTGTTATTAGAGCTTCCTCTGGAAATTTCCGACGAGGGGGAGCTGATGACCTCTTTCAGCTTCATGGTCCCCTTCAGGACAATGTTAATCGTTAGGAAGTTTCTCCTCACTTTGAGCCAGGACTTGTCACTGGGTAATTTCCACTCATTGCTATATTTTTAATTTCTGGGGTTAGGCAGAACAAGTATAATTTTTTTTCTTATGGTCAGCATTTCTGATTCTTGAAGATGTTGATCATGTCTGCGCAGGACTCTACCATTTCCCTCACACCTGTTCCAGTGAAACACTCTGATTTCCTTCATTCATTACTCACATGACGTGGGCTGGCCATCTCCATATCTCATCTGTATCTTGCCACAGGACCCAGATGACAGAAAGTGAGGCTGGTGACGTTGCACAGCCCTCCTTCCCTCAAATCCAATTCACTTGCAAGTCATGGCATCATCTTCCTGATGTCATGGTCTTCTTTGAGAATGAAGGACAAACAACAGCATATCACATGGTCCTCTTTTGGGCATCCTTCAATTTGTCCATGTACTTCTTAAATGAGGTACTTAGCCTCTATACTTGGTGGACTAGATATCAATAAGTCAATAGGCATTTATTAAGCTTTTGTGCTAAGCCCTGGGGATGCAAATAAAAGTGAAAATTACAGTTCTTGTCCTCAAGGAGTTTGCCTTCTGATAGGAGAAGCCAACATATAAAAGGAGGCTGAAAAAGGAAAGGGTAGAAAAAAAGACATGAGGACATCGTAAAGAAAGAAGCCAGGTGAGTAAAGAGTTGGACCGAGAGGAATAAAGAAATGAACCGAGATGGGGGTTCTTCCTTAAAAGGGAGATTCCAAGGGAAAAGGACTGATCATGGGAAGGGCCTTGAAGAAGAAGGATCTTCTAGATGAGAAAGCTACTAGAGAATGGTAGAAAAGGTTTTCCAGGGTGAAAAGTTTGCTAGAGAATAGAGGAGAAGGCAACTTTTTTTGCCATCATCACTGCAGAAGTGATTGGCCATTAGGTCCCAAGACTCACTTGTTCATTGTTTAAGTTTTGGTGGTTCAGAATGAGTGTAAATAGCAATTGTTTCTGTTCTGGTCAGAAACCATAAATGTCTTCCCCTCCCAGATGGATTCTTTTGGGAAGTTAAACTAGGTCATTTTTTGCCTCAATTCTTACCTAGAGATTCTAGGTAATTATTATTACCAATTCTTACCAATTCTTACCTGATCACTGAATGGGTATTGCCTCAGACACTGAGACCTGAAAAAGATCTTAGCTTGGAAAGACTAAGTTTCTTCTCACCGAATCCTGGGTCATCACCAGTAGTCCTGGTCTTGTCACTGGACTTTAATGACTCTGGAGGAATGAGTGAGACTGATGACTTTGCACAGCCCTACCTCACTCAAATCCAATTTACTAGTAAGTCAAGACATCACCTTCCTGATGCCATTGTTCCCATTCAATAAAGAACAAATAACAAAAAGCAATAGTGACAACTTGGAAGGGACATTTGGTATTTTCCTTTTCTTCCCTGTGGATTATGAAAGTCACCAGAGAATTCATCACCAGCTAGACAACCTGAACTTAGTGAAGAACTTCTTTGAACTTGGAAAAGCTGGTCCTCAGAGAGCAGATATTATGCTATCAGGACCATACCTAAAGACTTTTCAGTTTGTCGAAGCTGCCAGTGGTTGTGCCCACTGGTTTAGCTTTAGTCTTCTGGCCCTTTCCCCATTCTCCAAGGCCTTTCAAAAATCATCAGTGGCAGCTCAGACCACATTTTCCTTTTTTTATGTTTTTAAAGTACTCTAAGAGGCACTAAAATCATTCTGAATTTGATTTCTATTGACATTACTTTAAGGAGGTATTCAGCTTCTTGTTAACATCTGAACATAGTGACTTGAACTTGTTGAGAGATATTTGGTACTTTTGTATCATCTCACTTTAATTTATTTCTATTCAATTCAATAAACATTTATTACGCATTTAATATATGCCAGGCACTGTTCTAAACATCAGTGATACAAATCAGAAAAAAGACAATCCCTACCTTCAAGGAGTCCATAACCTAACCGGGGAAGTTATTGTTGTGCAATCATTTTCAGTTGTGTCTGACTCTCCATGTTCCCATTTTGGGCTTTTCTTGGCAAAGACACCGGGGTGGTCTGCCAGTTCCTTCGTCAGCTCGTTTGAAAGATGAGGAAACTGAAGCAAACAGACTTAAGTGACTTTTCGAGGGTCACACAGCTTCTAAGCATCTGAGGCCACATTTGAACTCAGGAAGATAAACTTTCCTGACTCCAGGTCTGGATCTCTATCTGATGTGCCACCAACACGTAAGAGGAAGTTGGAAAGCGATGACAAACATCAGAATATGTCTTGTTTGTTGGAGTTCAAGTCAAGTTGAACTGTAGATGGAAAATGAAGAGACATCTGGAAAGTCCTGATCCTGCTGTCTGTAGAGAAAAGCTTTGGGAGGGATTTAGTGGCCCACTCTATAGTCCTCCCATCATAGTGGAGAGGAGGCTGAGGGAATTGGGAAGGTGCTAAGTATCCAAGACTGAGTTAGCAGCATGGTGATGAGATTCCTGGTGATCAGCTTATCCTGGGAGGGATTCTTACCATATGCTCTTTGCCATGCTTTCCACCGTAGGTTCCTGGAATGACTATATTCTCTTAATATACATTGGATATTCTATTGTCCCTTTTATCTATTTCATTATGTTTGAGCAGTACGTACCCTTCAACATTCATAAGTTATTTCCACCCCACCAAGGCTCAGTGATACCTGAGAAATAGAATTGACTCTTTTGTGTTACAATTTCAAACTCGCCTTGTTTGTTGTTCATATTTTGTGTATTCATATGTAGACATCTAAGTCTGTGTGTTTTGTTGCTGCCTTCTTTCTTAGCCATTGTCTCCTATGGCCCATTGAATCTTTCTCCTACTTTTCCTGCTGTGTGCCATTGCTACTTTCTATCACATCTGATCAGGCAGATACAGGTGGGCAATTCTACCAGCACCTCCATTTTCAGTTTCAAACCCTTTTGGTGAAATTCTTCTAAGATTTATGGCCCTCAGTTACACTCCGTCGATGGTCATTCCAATATTTTAAGCCATTCATGGTCCCCAAATGCAAATTCCATTCTCAGACACCAAATTAAAGGTCTTTTCCTCACTTTTATTCTAAAACTTTTTACTTTCAATTGCCAGCAGAACCAAAAGCATCATTAGTGCCCTTATGTTTTCTTGTGAACATCCTGAACAATGTTTTCTGGCTTCCTTCTGGAAAGGATGATCTATCCCGGTATGAATATTGGTAGTAGTAGTGGATAGTTGTCACCATTTGGAGCCTGTCTCAGTAGTTTCTCCATCATACTGTGGATAGAAGGAGGATAACTTTTACCTTAGTTCCCCAATTAGCTCCTTTATTACCCCTCAGTAGAGAGTCATCAACCACCACTGCTTTCCATGCATTCCTCTGATCATTACCGGATGTCTTTTCTTTCCATGGTACCTCCATATTCACATCATTAGTCCTAGGAGTACAAGTAGCTGCTTCCTCTTGCAGCTCCTCCTCTACATGCATCATTTCAGTCATCTAATACTCGGAGGATCTTAAGTAGTGCATAGAGTCTTGACTTGGAGCCAGGGCATTGTCACAAATCCTGCTTCAGGCATTTGCTATTTGGCCCTAGGCAAGTTGCTTAACCTCTTCAGCCTCAGTTTCTTCATCTTTAAAATGAGGATAATAATAACACTTCTTCAGTGTTACTGTGAGAATCAAATGAATCCACTTACATGGGTAAATTTTAATTGGGTGAAGTGCTTTGCACACCTTAAAACACTATATAACTACTAATTATCATCATCATCATCGTTTAGACTCTTTAGAACTGAAAGGAACTATGACAAGCTTATCAAATTTATGAATAACATGGAAGTTATTTATGAATAACATAGGTGCGTGATAGCAGACATACCAATGAATAGAACTGGGAGCCAAAAGGCACTCAACAGACTAGAATGAGGCACAAAATCCAGCAAGATGATATTTAATACAGATAAATACAAAGCCCTAAACTAGGGTTAAAACAATAAACTATATGTATAGGATTAGGGTGGAAATGTGGCAAATCAACAGTGCAGATGAAAAAAAACTGGGAAGAGGGATTGTCTAAGCAAACAAAAAGTCCATGAGTCAGATAGGCACATAGTGGTCAGAATGAGGGAGGTGTAATCATCTCCTCAACCTCTGTCCTGGTGGGGACACATCTGGAGTGTTGTGTTTAGATCTGGACATTTTAGGAAGGGCATTGATGAGTTAAAGTACGTCCAGAAGAAGACAAGGATGGTGAAAGCACTGGAAACTATGCTTATCAAAATGGATGTTTAGCCTGGAGAAAAGAGAAGACATAAGGAGAAGGTTTGATCGATGTTTTCAAGCATCAGAAAGGCTGTCTTGTTAAAGAAAGATTAGGCTTGCTTGGCTTGTTCCCAGCAGGCAGAACTAGGAGTAATGGATAAAAGTTACAGAGTGGTAGATTCTATCTTGATAAAAAGAAAAATAATAATTAGACCTGTCCCAAATAATCAAAGTTGTCCAAAAACACAATAGGCTCCTGTCATAGGCAATTCATTCCATATCTCTGGAATGTCTTCAATCGGAAGCTGGATAACCATATTACGGTGATGTCTTTTGGGGTATTTCTGGTCAGGTACAGGGCTGTACTAAATGACCTTTGAGGTTCTTTTTAACCCTGAGATTAAAAAACAATTCTTTTTAAAGCCAGGATGGAACAGATGTTCTCCTAATGTCCTTTCTACAGTGAAAATCTAGTGTGCTAATTTGGAATTTGAAATAAAAAAAAATGTTTAACTAAGAAAAAACCCTGTGATGCCACGATTTCCTCATTTTTTCTCCCCTTCAGAGATCCTCTTGCCTCTCCGATCCCCAGTAGAATGTAAACTCCTTTATATCAGGTCAAAGATAGTCTTTTTTCCCTATCTCTAGAGCCTGGGATAGAGCTTATATATATATATATATATATACACATATGTGTATATATATATATACATGTATATATACATATATATGTATATATATTAGATATATTTAAAAAATATCTGTTGAATTTAATTGAATTAAATAATAGTGGCTGAAGGCTTGTACTTAAAGCTTGGTTAACCCTTTCTGGAAAAAAAAACGTGGGTTAGGTTCTGCCTAGTTCTCTTTTGACCAGGGGATATATTGATCTACTTGATGTAGTGGAAAGAAAATCTGATTCGGGAGCAGAAGAACTGCCTTCTAGTTCTGTCTTTCCCTCTTGTTGTGTGAATGTGAACAAGTCACTCAGCTTCTGTGAAACTCCATCTATAAATCTGGGATAATAATACTTCCATAACCAACCTCACAGGATTGTCAGAAGGAAAGCATTTTGTAAACTGTAAAGCACCCTATAAATCTGAGCGGGTTGTTATTACTTAATCCTCCACTTGGGCAGAAGGAAATCATATTCAGTGCCCAGTGCAAATGCCTTTTGGATAAGAAAAATCAAATCCAGAATACACTGGGAATACAGAATAAGTAATCAATTTCAGCCAATTAATGTCTGATAAAAACTAATCGCCCTCCTCTCCCTTTCTCATTACTGAATGACCTCCAGCAATCCATGAAATTCACAAACAGGAGCTGAGTGTTCAGCCTGCCTAATGACTCTGAATGAAACCAATGGACACTGAATTCATCAGAGAGGGCTCTGTCCTCATTGCCCGTGGAGCTGTGGTTTAGATCATCTCTGTCTGTTTTTTGTTTGCAGATAACAAATAAGCCAAAGACAACTGGGGACAGGGTGGGAGTGTTGCCTGTGGTGAGAAGTTGGCCTTCAGATCAGACATCAGGGTTCACACCACACAGCGAAGCATCAGTATCTTTCCAGGGTGATAGACTCAGAGGAAGACAATGTAAGCCTGAAAGTAAGATATACTTTCTCCCCCTTGCTAGGATTTATGCCCTATCATCATGCCAATATATGCATATCTTAGTATTTGCAAAGTGTCTTTTAAAATAAGTATTTCATTTTATCCTTACAATACTCCTGGGAAGTAGGTGCTAGCTTTATTTTTACAGATGTGAAAACTGAGGCAGACAAAGGATGAATGATTTGACCATGGATACTCAGCTATTAATTATCTGAGACTGGATTTGAACTGACATGTCTCCTAACTCCAAGTCAAATACTCTATCCACTGGACCACTTAATTACCTCTATTCTACAGAGCCCTTAATAGAGAATTAGGAGATACATTATAGATCATGGAATCATAGATTTAGGGCAGGAAGAGACCCTAGAAATGATCTAGCATGACTTCATTCTTCAGAAGAAGAAACAGGTTCAGAGAGCATAAGATTATAGGTTGAGAACTGGAAGGGATCTCAGACATGATCTAGTCCTGTGGTTGTTAGCCTGGGGTCAAGATTTCAGGGAGTCCATGAAGCTGGGTGAGAAATACATTACATTTTTGTTGTCATCAACTTCTAACTTAACTTTAGCATTTCCTTCAACTATGAAGGTAGTCAACAGACCATTATTCTGACAAAGGGGCCACACGACTCACCAGGCTGCCGAATAGACCCATGACACACAAAAAGGTTAAGAATCTCTCAACGATAATCCAACTTCCTCATTTTCAAATGAGGAAACTGAGATCCAAGTAAATAAAGTGAAAAATCTAAGAGGCAGCTGGATGGAATAGTGGAGAGAGCACTGGATCCAGAGTCAGGAAGACTTGAATGCAAATCCTGTTCAGATACTTAGTAGTTGTTTGACCCTGGTCAAGTCATTTCACCTAGCCTCAGTTTTCTCAACTATGAAATGGTGGTGATAATAGCAACTGATTCCCAGGGTTGTCATGAACATCAAATGAGATGATACTGGTAAAACATTTAGCATAGTGTCTGACATAGTGTGTGCCATATAAATGTGTGTTTTCTTCCTTTCTAACATCCTTTCTTCCTATCTAAGGTGGATTGGAACTGAACTCAAATTTAAAGACTCCTAATTCAGTATTCTTTCCACTATACCCTGTATTTGAATGATTTGCCCAAGATGACGCAAGGGATATCAGGACTCAAACCCAAGTCCTCTGATGCTCTTTCGATCAGTCCACGTCATGGCCGTCAAACTCCCAACATTAGAACAGCTTTGACTAGTGGTCTTTGACAAGGTCTTTGCTTGAAGATATTCCAAAGATGGGGAATACAAGCTTCCTAAGAGAGTCCCCATTTTCCTTTTGGATAGCTCTGGTTAACAGAGACAGATCTAATTTATATTTTTCAATAGTATTACAGAATATTAGAGGGAGAAGGTACTTGAAGGGTTATCTTGTACAATACACACCTGAATCCCTATTTATGTCTTTGTATGTCTGGTACCTTTATTATACATGGTACCTGACACACAGTAGGCATTTAAAAGATGCTTGCTGACTCAGTAACAGACATTGTGGGCTGATCCTCTTTGACAGACTTAGCTCTTCTCAACAATACGATGATCTAAGACAATTTGAAAAGACTTGTGAAGGAAAATGCTATCCCCATCCAGAGAAACAACTATGAAGTCTGAAAGCAGATAGAAGCATACTATTTTTTCTTTTTTGTGGGTTTTCTTTTTTGTTCTGATTCTTCTTTCACAACATGACTAATTTGGAAATATATTTAATATGATTGTACATGTATAACCTATATCAGGTTGCCTGCTGTCTTGGGGAGAAGAGAAGGGAGGGAGAAAAAATTTAGAACTCAAAATTTTATAAAAATGAATGCTGAAAACTATCTTTACATGTAATTGGAAAAAATAAAATGCTATTAAGTGGGAAAAAATTTGCTTGCTGGTTGATTGATTGGATTTAGGGTCAGAGGATCTAGATTCATATCTCTGTTCATACCACCATTGTGACCTTGGGCAAGTTGTTTTACAACTTTGGATGTCACTGTCCTCATCTGTGAAATGAGGAGTAACTAGATGATGTCTAAAATCCCTATGAACCTATAATCCTAGAGTACAGGTCAGGCTTTAATCTGAGACAAAGACATGAGTGACAAGATCCTGTTGTTTTTGTATGGTCAGAGATAGTTCAAGTGGAAGGGACATCAGATGTGGGAACCTTTTGACAGCTTCCTGAGCCCTTCAGCACTTTCTTCTTGATCCTTAATGGGACACCTCCTAGGAAGGTGTCCTACTTAGCTTGGATCTGACATTGAGAACCTGCTTAGTCCTCCTACCCCCATTTTGATTTTTCTCCAATCCAATTCAGGCATTCTCCCTCTGCTCCTCTAGTCCATGAAACAATTATGGCCCTTCTGTATGGTTCATCAGGCATTACCTTCAGCATCCATACTGGATTGTATCCATAAGAGCTCTCCCCTAGTATGGACAATTTGTCCTTGGTGTCCCCATAAAAGAATCTCCAAAGACTCTTCTCATCTCTTTCATAGACATATTTGTTTGAGATAAAACATTTGTATTTGTTGATGATTAAGTTCATAATAAAAAAGAAAATTGTTATTTTAACAAAAGTGCATTCCATCCCATGTGCCCTATTGCTCAGATGGTCTAGGCACACAGATTTGGCTGCCTCCTTCCAAGATTCCTGTCACCATTTGTTTAAACTCCTATATAATGTAGCTGGATAATTCTTCTTTATCTCAAGGTTTCCCTGATTGTGGTTTAGGGTCATTTCTTCTTCCACTGCCCTGTACATTGAGGGAGCTCAACTGGATTTTGAATCTGAGGACCTGGAGTCGAATTGTGCCCTGGATGTTGAGGGAACAATATATAAGATATTTCACTTCCTCTGGGATTTAGTTTTCTGTAAAATAAGAATGTTAGACTAGGTGACTTGTAGGTTCTTTGTTGCCCTAAGGCTATGATCCTAGAATTGTGAGAACCACTTTGAATAGTGGTTCCTCTGCCTACTGACCTGAAAATCACATAAGTCCCCATTGTCTTCCCCTTTTCTGGAAATTTGCATTTATCATTCAAGGAGCATCTGGTGAGTACAGATTCTCTTACAATGAAAGGATCAGAGAAATAGAGCTGGGATGGACCCTAGAAGTCATCTAATCTAATCCCCTCATTTTATGGAAAGGGAAACTGAGACCCAGAGAACTGAAGTAACTTGCTCTAAGTCACTCAGGTAGTAAATGACAGTAAGTTTTTGAACTCAGGTCCTCTGACTCCATCTCTGTCCTATTTCTGTCACCTTATTTTCCAGGCAATGAATAAGTATGTCTCTGAGGGAGAAGGGCAGGGTGGGATCATACAACTGGATTTAATGTCAGGAGACTTGAGTTCAAACCTAGCTCTGCCTCTTACACACTGTGTGACCTTGGGAAAGTGACATCGCCTCTCTGGGCCTTAGTTTGCTCATCTGTGAAATGAGGAGGAGTAATCTGGCATAGTAGAGTCTCTTTCAATGCCAGGAAGACCTGGGTTAGAGTCCTGCCTCTGACATACTGGTTGTATAATACTGGGCAAGTCACTTAACTTCTAAACGTTTGAGGCAACCTTCTAAGCCTATGGGAACAAAATACCAATGTGCATTGGTAGAGAGAATCTTCTTAGTGAAGGTTCTCTATACATAGGAAATCACAGGACTGGTCTAAAAAATTGATCAGGGTGGACATACAATCTCTTAGGTCCCTTCCAACTCTCTCCACAGGGGTGATCCCAGTGCAAGCTTTGAGCCCCAAAGTCTCCTGCCTGGGTGAAGAAGGGAGGGGGTAGGAAACGAATAGTATAGTCAGGCCATTGTGCTCCCTGGAGATTGGCAGATAATGAGCCTGGGCAAACAGGGTCGATTCAAAGGGCCCCAGCCTTGCTAATGAACAAGCACCGTGTCTCACTCATCAGGCGATCACAGCCTACCTGGCCCTGAGGCCACAGCCCACCCTCCTTCCCCACTCAGTGCTATTTGCAGCCTCCTAAAAAAGCTAGCTAAGCTGAAAACTGCTCTGCTGGTTCCAGGCTGAGTCTCTAAATAAAGCATCCTGTGCCTGTTCCCTGTTCCCTGGCATTCTCTAAAGCCCTGGAATGGTCCTCTCCACTTCCTTTCTGACTCTCCCTCTGCTTCTCATCCCCCTTCATTTCCATCTGTTGCCAGCAGCCCAGCCAGGGATAGTTGTTGACAGTTGGACCCAATTAAAAATTCTCCATTGGGTGCAGAGGGGTCAGCTCTGTTTTTACAGCAATAAGGAGAATCCAGACTAGGGAGTGCCCTGCTATGATACAGGCAGTAGCTCTCCATTTAGGACCCAGTATTGGCTTGGGTCATTTGGAGACTGTGGCTGGGTGAGAAGGATAGCAGCTGGGAGTTCTGGCCCTTGACTTTGCCAATCCAGCTGGACAGGGTGGCAGCACAGGGGACATCAGCCATTGTCAGAAAAGGTCAAGCTTGGATGAACTAGATTGCATCAGACAAATTGTCACTTCCCCAGCATGCCTGGTGGCATGTTCTCTGATCCTGTGCAGACCTCCCTGGCTTGAAATCAATCTCCGGCCCACCCCCTGGATTTGGGTGTGCCCAGGAAACCTGGCTTCCTGACTTGCCCTGACTTCTCCTTTATGTCCACTTGGATTTTGATCCAGACTGTAATCTCTTTTTCCAAGGAGAGGATTTTCTCTTACTTTCACTTGGTAGATTGGCCCAATATGGAATTCTGGTGCTATATCACAACCATGAGACGAAACAAACTGGTGAGAGAACTGCATCTACGATGAGGTCTAAACTCTAATATTAAGGATGAGATATGTGGGAGCTCCGTTCCTGGTCTGGGGAGTTCTTTCTGCTCCTCTATGTGGAATTCAACATACTCTGAAATGTCAGAGATCAGTCAGTCAGTGAGTCCAGAGTTATCCATTAGGCACTTTACTATACATGAAGCACTGGTTTTAGCCCTGGAGATACAAGCAAGAACAAGACTAGTGCCTCTATCCTCAAGGAATTTATATTCTGATGGAGGAATATAGAGAATAGTTCATAGAAATATAGGACCACAGACTTAAATTAGAAAGGAGCTTAGAGATCATCAAGTCCAGCCCCTTCATTTTACAGATGAAGAAACTGAGGTCAAGAGAGATTAGTCAATCAACCAAGTATTTATTAAGCACTGACTACTTGCCAGACACTGTGCTAGAATTACACATTTAAAGGTTGGAACAATCCCTAAGTGCATTATATCCTAAAGGGAGAGACAAGAAATTCTCATGAAAATATATACTGCATGTAAAGTTAACAAACACAAATATATTCAAAATAGTTATATACAAAGCATCTCATGATGAAAGTAAATTTAGAAGAGAAGGCTCTAGTAGTTGGAGGAAGTCCTCACAATTGGAGGCAATCTAGTTCAGACCAGTATTTCAAAAACCACCCCTTTCCCCTCCCTCCACCCCCACTAGCCCCTGCTCCCACCATCTGGTACAGTGCAGACTATAACTTCTCCACCACGGACAGATGAATAACTATATATGATCTTGACCCAGGTTTCTAGCTGCAAGTATATTGCCTCATTTTTTTCCTGTGAGGAGGTGGTCATTGGTGGCTCATGCTCATGAAATTCCACCTTTGTTTTTGTCTGTTTTGTTGTGTCTTACTCTCTGAGTGAATCTGTCTTTGTTTTTACCTTTCTCTGTCTGTGACTCTGTTTCATTGTCTCTTAATCTTTGACTCTGTCTGTCTGTCTGTCTATTCCTCCTGCCTTGGCAGAGGAAAGAATGAAAGGAACTGGGTCCCTCTGGGTTAAAAAATTCACAGTGAAGAATCAAGGATATCATATGTAACACCTTTTTCTACTTAATGGATATTCGTGTGTGTGTGTGTGTGTGTGTGTGTGTGTGTGTGTGTGTGTGTGTGTGTGTAATCCCTGTTCAAAGGATTTGCTTTCCCCATTAATCTCAGGCACTAGACTCTCTTTTTGGCTAATTGCCCTCATCCCACTGGACATTCCCTACTTTCACTTAGATCCAGTAATTAACAAATCACTTACATTTCATAATAGTAGCAAAGACCAAGGACAATTTACTTAAAAGTCTTGTGATACCAAGTAAAAATGTTGAACTGGCCAAAGAGGGCACAGTCCTTCAAGCACAGTGCACAGTGAACTCTGCCTGTTGCCCACCCTTATAGGGGACTTGGTGAATCAACTTTTGGGCTTGTATAATGGGAAAAAAACCCATTAGCAGCAACACTCAACACCTGTGATTTAAGAAAGTCACTTTATTTCCCTCCTCAGAGCTGTCTTCCTATTATTCTTGTATTCTTGGAAAGAAGGGAAACTGAGGCAGTCAATGTTTCCTAGCAACTCTTCTGTCTCTCAACTATGTTGAGAGACAGACCAATCAGCCACTGCATTTTCTAGGAAAGCTACTGACTTCTAAGAGTGTGAAGGGCTTGATTCAGAAACAAGATGATTCCTGGAACTCCTTGCCACAGCTTAGTTATTTTCAGTGGAGTGGTATGCAGGGATCCTCAAAAACAGACATCTCCATTTTCTTTGGTTTCATGGCAGAACCAGAGTGAAAGAAGAGGATCCTCATCATCTGAAGGCTAAAGCCAGAGAAGATATGACTAACAGGAGACATTTACATCTGCATGACTGTTAGCATTTTCTGCTTACCTTCCCCCATTCCAGTCTTTACATCCTAACTCAGTCTTGCTGATACATGTCTTGTGTCCTATATTAAGCTTGTTCCTCCAGCCAGAGTTTACACTGAGAGCTGAGTCATAGCTGACTGTCCATCATTCAGTCTGTGCTGCATCGAACCAAAGCAGAAATGCTGGACTGAATTGAAACAAGCATATCCTTTACCTGTGTAGGCACAAATGGAGACCTTCATCTGCTGCCCCTCATTCTATAAACTCGCAGGTCTACTGCTTTTTAAAACATGACCCCAGAAGACCAAAACCTATCAGATCTGAGATGTGTATACATGTGGGAGTAGGATGGTGGAGAGAGTAGAAAATCAGATTCTGAATTCATTATGGGTGTGTTGACTGGGAAAGCCTGGGGAAATAGTTGCAGCCTAGAAACCTGCTTTGGACAGGGAAGACTAGTTGCTTCTGAAAAGAAACTTATGTCCCAAAGGAAAGAAGTGGTAACGAACATTACAAGGCTGCTGGATTCCCAGTTCCCTAGCAAGGATAGCCTCTATGCTACAATGTCTAGTCTCTGTGACCTGAATTTCTCATGGATTGTAAGGACCTCGATGGTAGTTTTTCTAAGAAAGGTTTTCAAACCAAGGTGCAGTATGGTCTCTGAAAGAAGATGGATTGACATGGAGTAACTTATGAATATAGGAAATCCTTAACCAAGCATCTTCATGAGGCTGCCTCACTTTCATCCCTGCTCATTCATTCATTTGTGATCTAAATGGCAAGTTGGGATGAGTGTGTATGTAAATAGAGTCTTTGGAAATGAGGTACAGAGCTGAGCCACATATCTGTGTAGGTGCTGAGAGAAGGCTTAGCGAGTGACCAGACACAGTAAACTGCCATCACATTGTTAGCAGCTTTAGCACCAATACCTCAGAATATAACATCAGCAGCAAATCCCAGGACCTGGGGCAAAGCTAGAAAGAAGGACCCAGCTTCACCCGCTTCAGTGACAACATTTCTAGCCTTTACCCAGAGAAGCTCCTCTAGCTAGTTCAGACAATGATTGCTTAGGTTTGTGTATACTATCTCTCTCTCTCTTCTGGGAATTTGAAAAAGCTCCTTTCCATGCTCTCCCACCAACTCGTTATTAGGGAGAACCATTTTCTCTCTCTCCAGAGATAAACTTCCCTCTAAGAATATTGATTATGAACTAACTCATTTCCCCAAGAACCAGGCTAGCAACATCTGTCCCTCATGGTTTTAATGTACCTTGAGGGGTCCTGGGGTGACTTTTCCCCACTGACATGGTTGAAGCCCTTACCACCTGCATTTCCCCTTTCCTATTTTTAGGTATCAGTTACTAACACCCTGGTTCTATTTAACCAGGGGCAGCTAGGTGGCATCAGGAAGACTCATCTTCCTGAGTTCAAATCTGACCTCAGACACTTCCTAGCTGTGTGATCCTGGCCAAGTCACTTAATCCTCTTTCCCTCAGTTTCCTCATCTGTAAAATGATCTGAAGTCAGGAAGAGTCAACCATGACTGAAAAATTGAAAACTCTATTTAACCACTTAACATGAATTGGTTTTTTTTAACTAAGTGATAAAAGATGTAACAAGAACAAAAATACAAACATTTCTCTCTAATAGCCTGGATTTATACCCTTGGTTCAGTTCCTACATAACCTTGGTCCAGACAGGTTCACATCCAGATGTGAAATGACTGCTGGATGAGTCCTCATTGAAGGTGTCACTGACCTGAATCCTGAAGGCCACTTCTTGCTCCTCAGGGCACTAACTGTGGAACGTGGGGAAACTGATGTGCCCTCTTAACCTTTAATAACTCACAAGACCAGAGGCTCCAATCATATTCATCCAAAATAGAAAAGAACACATATGAAGACCAATGACTAAGGCCCACTCCCAGGACCACAAGGCCTCTCTTTTACAATATCACCTCTCACTGGACACTGTAATCAAAGGAGTTAGCTAAAGAGCTGATATCCCAAAGGACTTAGGTCAAGGCTGATGGGCGCTTTGAATGTTTCCATAGCCAATCAAAGAATGTCTCTGCCATTTGATTAGTTGACTGGAATTGACTACGGAGCATTCACACATGCTCTGACATCTCTACCAGGCTCTTCCTTTCTACAGTATCACCATTCTCCCAGAAGGAAGCTCTCCGATGGCTCCACATGGGAAAATGTCATTAGAGACGCTCTACAAAAGTACCAAGTCCTGCTACCTTACCCTCCCCAACCCTTTGAAAAAGTTGCTATCCTCAGCAAATGGACAGAGATTTTTTGGACACTTTATTCATGTGCCAAAAACAGCCCTCTGGAGTACTGGGGAGACATAAACATTGTCCTTTCATTTGTTTCACTAGTACCCTATGAGAAAGAGTCTTGAAAGTGTGTCAAGATCATGTACAGTGCCACATGTATAAGCAAAAATCACAATTGTCCCTAAATATAAAGTTATGTGGATTCAACAAACAAGAAATATTTCACAAAGTTTACTAAAGATTATTACTTGTTTGGTGCTTATTAAATTCCTGACTCGGTGCTCAGTTGATCTATTTCAACCCAAAAGGCAAAAAAGGGAAAAGAAAAAAACAAAGAAAATTAGCTTCCTTTCTCAGAAAAAAACCTAGCCCCCTACAGAGCTTTCCAGACCATATGGAGCTCTTCTCCCCAAATGTAGAACCTTAAGTTGACTATGAGGTCCCTCATTCTCAGGTGAGAAACCAAACTGAGTTGATCTGCTGCCTGAAAACCAGCTTTGCTTGGGGGAGGGGAGAGGGCTGCTAGAGACTTCACCATCTCCCCATTCCACTGGGGACCTCTCTTTCCTCTCAAACCATACTCACAGAGTAGGATTAATCATTGAATAACTCAAAGGGAAAGAGGAAAATAAAAGACTATCACCCTTCTTTTTTCAGGACAGCTGAGTTCATTGATTAGCACAATGTATGGTTGTATACTAAGTACTTCATGCTTATAGATTGAATATTATGATCCCAAAGTAGCTGGGACTGTCCATAAAGAGATTAAAGAAATCCCCTGGACTGGATGGAAGTCACTCCCTCACCTTTCAGTGAGAAATCAACTGTCCTGGATGAAACTGGATCCATGAGCCTTCAGAACATGCTGTTGGGTAGTTTCAGTCATGTCCATAGCAAGATGTGACCTTCAGGATCCAGACCAGTGATAACCTTCATGATCTCATTTGGGGTTTTCTTGGTAAATTGTGGGAGTGGTTTGCCATTTCTTTCTCCAGCTCATTTTATAGATGTGGAGTTGAGACAAACAGGGTTAAGTGACTTGCCCAGGGTTACATAGCTAGTTCATGTCTGAGACTGGATTTAAACTCATAAACTTCTGATTCCAAGTCCAGTGTGCTAACCATTGTGCCACCTAGCTGCCTTAGGGCATAAGACCATCTAACTGGGGTCCAGACAAAATTTCTAAGTGTTTTTTTTACACAGGGCACTTCCAAATTTCTTTAGGCATCCTCTACCATAGGTAATTCCCTATCTAAGCAAATCTCCCCTGGGTCCTTATTCCAAAGGGTATCCAGAATTTTCCACATTGGATTTCTGACATTGCAAAGACAATCCCAGTGGAATTCCAAATTCACCAGGTAACAAGACGCATAGACTTACTCAAAAGGGTAAAGCAAGAAAGAATGAGGAGATTCCCCAAACAAAGAACTAAGCACTAAAGGTTGAATACTTGGGGTTTCTAGGCACATAGGTTCTATAAGAAGGAATATCTCCATCTCTCTTCCAGAATTAAAAAGATTAGTTTAAATGTCACTGCTTCCTATGACCTCTGGGTAAAAATCTATTCAGTTGCCCCAGGAACTTTGGGCATCCTTTGTCTCTTTGGCGTTTCTCCCAGACTGGCAAACTAAGGATGAAGCATTCATTCAACAAACGTTTATTTAGCAAAATTTTCTCTCCTTTCCTTCAGGGTGAGGACAGACTTCAGAGGACTGGGTTATAGGGAAACCTGATTATCTCCTGTACAGCAAGGACAGCATGTGACCCCAGCAGAGAAGGGAGAAAAACTTGTCCTATATTTCTCCCTAGACATTTTCATGGGGCTCAGTTCATGCTGGGAACTTGCTAGCACCCTCAGGCTCCACAGCTGTTCTATTCCTCTGCTCAGCTCTGAGTGATGTAGGGTGCCCTCAGAGACTATATTGTTCCATTTTCTCTGAATTTTGCCATCCCTTTCTGTTAACTGTGGGCCTTAGAAGGGAGCAGTTAGCCCAAGAACAGTTAGAGAACCAGTTTATTGTATTGGAAAGGTGCAGAGCAGAGACTCATTCTCAAATCCTGGGTCTGATACTTAGCTGAGAAACAATGGGTGTTAAGCTCTTTGAGCTTCAGTTTTGCTCTCTGTAAAATGGGGATAACAATACCTGTGAATTCCTGCCTGATGTTTATCATGGACATCAAATAAGAAGAAGACTTCTTTTTTTTTTGGCAAATGTTAAAGTCCTTACTTGCTGTCTGCCCTCAGTTATTGGAGGAGGAATTTCCTCCCTGGTATCTGCCCCCCAAGGGCCTTCCTCTTCCTATGGTTTTAGGATACACCTAGTGAGCTCTGAAGACAACCTAGGAATCAGGCTAAACAATCAATTAATTCATCAGCAAGCATTTATTAAGTGTTATGTACCAGCTCCTTTGCTGAGAAGGGGAGTGCGGTATAAGGAAAAGTAAAAAAAACTAGGGTGCATACTAAATAAACACAGAGCAGATAAGAAGCAGTCTCAGAGAGGAAGACACTGGTAGCTAGATGGACCAGGAGAGGCCTCCTGATAAATGTGGAATTGGAGCTGAGATTTGAAAGAAATCAGGTAAACTAAGAGGCTGAGGTGTCATACAGGTGACAGTCAGTGTAAGTGCACAGTGATGGGAGATGGAATGTGTGGGGAATGAGGATGCGGGTTCCTTTCTCTTCAAAGGCTCAGACCCACCCAGCATACCATCTTCCTCCTCCCTGCACTCCCCCTACTCCCAGATGAGAATCTGGGGAATTTTATAAGCTCCTCAGTCATCTGGCCTCATGGTTTTCTCACTAAACTTGTGGCACTAACAGAGACTGAAATGGAGCCACTCACTCACCGCACTTTCCTGGTTGGCTGCACACCCAAACTCATTTGCAACCTGAATTTCACAGGAAATTAAACTCTCCCAATAGGACTGACAAATATGGAAGCTGGCAAGTGTTAAACCTCTTACAAATTTGCCTCATAAAAATCTCCTTCAAGACAGGCTTTGCTTTTTCCCTGAAATGAAAGCATTTCAAAATCTGATTTCTCCCAACCACTGACCTTTCCCTGGGGAATGTAGCCTTCGCATTTTCCAGGAAGAGTAGTTATCAGGAGAAGAGAAGGGCCTGCATTTCTGACCCAGAAAGAATATGATATTTAGAGCTGAAAGGGATCTTAGAGATCTAATCAACACCCCCTCCCCATTTTACATATGAAGAAACTGAGTTAGAGATGTGAAGTGACTTAACCTAGATTATGTAGCTTTAGGGCCACGACATGGAAAACTTTTTTAATGTCCCAAACAGATGGTGGCTTCTCTGATTCCCACCATCACCTTGTATCTGGATTGTATCTATTTAAATAAATAATATATTGTTTCCACTTATAGAATGTAATTTTCCTGAGTGCGAGGCTATTTAATATTTGTCATTATAATCCCAGTTCCTAGAACAGTGCTTGGCATGTAGTAGGAACTTAATCAATACTTGTTATATGATTGATTTAGAGTAAGTAGAAGAATTAAACCTCATACTTAGGCCTCTGGATCATGGACAGAACCTTAGAATTAGCCCTTGTATAAACTCTGAAGATCTTTACCCCATCTCCCATTCTTACTGATGAGTTAGGTCCCAGAGCAAGGCTATGTATCTCCCTCTCTGGTATCTTGAGGGATATGGGATGATTTTTTAATGTTAAAGCCCCTAATTATAATGTGTTCTTCCCAATATCAATCAGCTACCCAATTTCACTTAACTAATCAACATAAGTTGGCTTTTACAAAGGAATATTTATTGAGAAGGTACAGAAAAAACAAATTTACAAATATTTTCCGTGGGACATATTGTCTCATATAATACCTCAGTTCCTCGGTACTTGAACTTGAACTTTAAGCATTTTCTATAAATCATTTACCTCCATTAAATAGACTTTTAAATTCAGCATAACAGATGGACAAATCTGAACTTCAGGTACTGCTGGGCTGGATTTTCTTTCGTTGGGACTGGGTTGGTACATCAGCTGGTAGTAAAAATTAACCTGGATTCCTATCTGTGTACTTGTGGTGGCCTATTCTTAAAACCCTCAGAAGCTCACAAGTTTATAGCTGTCTCCAGCACTCCCTTAACTCAAGACAGAGAAGAAGGACGTCAAAGAGGCAAAGAACAGAGGACTGTGTTTCCCAGACCCATATGAGCCCCAGATGTGGAGGGCTCAAAGGCCTCTTTCCAGCCAGAGGCTTACAACAGGTCTCTCTCACTCAAAGATAGGCAGAAAACCAAAGAAAGCTTTGGCCTTTGTAAGCACTTTTAGCTCCAGCTTAGCAGACAATTGAAAATTCCTACTTTTTGTGTGGTAAACACAACAGATATAATTCCTGCTTGTGTTCCGAAGTCCACAATGGAGATTACATCAGCAGGGCACATCATGCGTGCTCATTGGCCAGTCTTCTCATTACATAGAAATTGTCTAACCCAGAGGTTCCCAAATTTATTTGACTTACTGCTCCCTTTAAAAAAAATTACTCAGCACCTCTCTGGAAATCTACTTTTTTTTTTTTAACACTATAACATTTTTAAAAATTTGTGTCATTTCAAAAAATATAATTTAAAAAAAAAAGTGATGCATCTTAAATTTAATAATTTGTTGCAAATTTGTATTTTTTCCTATATGAAGTTTTGATGACACAATATTGTGTCATGTAACCACATAGTATCATATTGTAAACAAGTCATTACACACACATTCTTGCTGATGCATGCTGGACTTCTTGATAATGCACCGCACATTCACCTGCCAATACTTGCTTGTTAAGACCTGTTGGTGGACTTGACCACTGATAGGTTTTAATTTGCATTTTTTGTGGTTATTTGAAAACTAATGTAATCACTACAATGTTAACTCTGTTATCCAATAGATGAAAAATAGGAATGGTTTTTCAAAATTCTCTTCTCTTCTTTTCTTATGCTTTCATTGCCCTCTTATTTTTATTCAATGCCTCCCTCCAGGGGTTGGTATGGTCCACTTTGGGAACCTGTGAATTCTAATCCAATTTTCCCCCCTGCCCTCTCTAGATTAGGAAATGGAAGGGACACTCCAAGGTCACAGAATGTGAAGGACAGGCAGGATTTGAACCAAGATGCTCTGACAGCAAAGGCAGCACTTTTTTTCATTATACCACCCTGGGATAGACCCTGTCATATTAATAATAATGATGACAATAGCTAGCATTTTTATATGTGCATTGAAGGTCTTAGCACATTGCTGGGACCCCAGACTGTGTTCCTTCTATCAAATGGCATATAAATATAACATATTTGCTCCTAGTTGCTAATCATATCTCTGGGGAATTTAGGGTCAGCTGCACTGAGGATTAGGCTGGAGGGCAGTTGCCTTAAAGTAGAAGATATGTTTTTGAAAATGTATTTGGAATAATAGTGGTGGTTGAAGGAGAAGTTATGTTGGGTGCTTATATGAAACTTTAAACTCTGCAAATCACTTAAATATATTATCTCATTTGATCTTCACATCAAGGGCATGAGGTAAGTGCTATTATTATCCTTACTTTATAGATGAGGAAACTGAGGTCAAGCCCAGGTTTACACATCTAGTAAATGTTTAAGGCAGGAGTTGAACTCAGGTCTTCTTGACTCCAAATCTAGTTTTTGGTTCTCTATGCTACCTTGCTAGAATAACCTGCAATTCACTCACCTATACTTTTGTTTAAAAAACATTCTTTTTAAACAGTAACTTTTTTCATTTTTCTAGTTCATGACTAGAATCATATGACATAAATCAGTAAATAGAAATCAGAGAACATCACTGAACTACCAGAGGAAATCTTGCCCAGAAGAAAGTCATGCAGGGGACATGATGGGACCATTAAATGCTCTTAGAGATCTGGCACCAGGGTTCAAAGACCATGACTTGACATTAATTTTAGCTCAATTCAATTCAGTTCAGTTACATAAATATTTATCATGTACTTTTTGGGTATTATATGGCTGTGAGTCTTAGAACACAACATTCTCTGAAGAGTTCAGATTGAGGATCACATGGAACAATGACAAAAGTCATTGCTGGCACCAACGTGAGGGTGGACTGGCTACAACATACCAAAAATAGGGATATATGAGATAAAAAAGAAGATAGCCTAGTCATATGGTAAGGACTAGAGATAACTGATGTGTTACCCAGTGGAATCTTCTCAACATCAATATAAATTAAGAAATGTCCCAGTGTGTTGGATGGTTCCACGTGTGGTGACTTTACAGGAGGATGGGTATGAGTTGAACAGGATGGGCAAAAAGAGACAGGTTACTATGACTCTAACATCATAGGAGGGGACATCCTTATCAGTGAGATAACAGATCTATTTGTGTATATTCAGAGTGCTGTGCTAGGCTCTGGGGGAGATATAGAAGAGATATAAAGTCTAGTGGGGGATATGATATATGCATCAGTAGTTACAATACACAGATGAGGTCATGTGTGATGTGAGCAGTGTGAGAAATTCCTTTCACCAATGGAGATTCAAAATTATCTGTGACTCCAAAGATAAGGTCCAAGGAGTTGCCTGACCCACACAGAAGTTAAATGCTGCTCCAGGGTTACACAGCTAAGTGTCAAAGGCTGGATTTGAACCAAGGTCTTCCTGACTCAAAAGTCAGCAGTCTTTCAGTTCTCCCAGATTGCCTCAGTATAAGACAAAATAATAAAATAATTCAGGGTCAGTGTAAAGGGAGGGTAAAAGCAAGACTGGTATGCAAACTTCCAGAGTGGTGTGTGCAAGCAGTAAGCAAGGTTTGTGGAAAAGTTAGCTCTGACTGGCAGCTTAGGAGTTATCTGTACAAGGGATGACATTTAATTTGTGCTTTGAAGGATGAATTGGAATATAATAGACAGCGATAGATGGCTCTGTGGCACAGTGCACACAGTGTGTCCATGGTGGACAGTGCACACTGGCTCTGGAGTGAGACCTAGGTTCAAGTACTACCTTTGATGCTTATTATGTATGTGATGTTGGGCAAGAGACTGTAGCACCAGTGCGATATTCCCAGCACCCACAGCAGCCATGAATATCACAGTGCAATTCAGTATAGTGAAATACCACAGACTCTTCATGTGGAAGGCAGAACCAAAACATTTATTCAGATCTAAATTCATCACAGCAACAAAAATCTATACACAATAACAATGTAGAGGACCATACCATCCCCAAACCTTCCCCTTGCTAGGCTTTCCACAAACCAGGTCCATTATACTCATCACAAGCAGGTTCTCTTAAAAAAAAATCACAAAATCACACACGCTACCCAGGAACCTGCATCCTTCCTAGCTCTGACTGGTCCCAAGACTAACTTCCTCTGCTTCTTCCTGCTCGACCCATTCAGCAAACTCCTCCCATTACAGGCTCCCTGTGACTTAATGGGCCTATTAATGAATAGGAAAGATTTTCCAATTCAAATTACCATTACAGTGACTAAACCTTCCTGGACCTCAATTTCCATATCTGTAAAATGAGGTGGATTAGTTGGCTTCTGATGTTACTTCAAGCTCTAAAACTATGATTTTATGGTGAAAGCTGAGAGAGATCTTAAAGACCATGTAGCTCAACCCCTTTATTTTACAGATGGGGAAACCAAGACCCAGAGAAGGAAAATGACTTGTCTAAGACCACACAGTGAATCTATGACAGAGGTGGGACTCAAACTTAGGTCTCCTTACTTCTTGCCTAGTGCTCTTTCCATGGTGATCTGAAATGCTGCTCCAGGGTTACACAGCTAAGTGTCAAAGGCTGGATTTGAACCAAGGTCTTCCTGACTCAAAAGTCAGCAGTCTTTCAGTTCTCCCAGATTGCCTCAGTATAAGACAAAATAATAAAATAATTCAGGGTCAGTGTAAAGGGAGGGTAAAGGCAAGACTGGTATGCAAGCTTCCAGAGTGGTGTGTGCAAGCAGTAAGCAAGGTTTGTGGAAAAGTTAGCTCTGACTGGCAGCTTAGGAGTTATCTGTACAAGGGATGACAACTTTAATGCCAAGGAGCAGAAAACTATCCCAGGGAAATCTAGACCTTCTATCTACTTCCACCTCACCTCATGCCCTAGAAGTAGATAATCTAGCTGAACTTCTCTTTGGATAACAGGATGTTAAATTTCCCCTCATATACCAGCGCTAAAAGTTTCTGGGTTGGTGAGGTGATGGACCTGAGGAAATATAGTAATATACCCACTGGAGAGTCTGGGAAGCCAGGGTTCTCTTCAGGTCACTCTGCCACTTACTTGCTGTATGCTCTTGGCCACGTCATTTTACCTATGCTATATAAATGCAAGCTATTCAATTATCACCTCCCACCCCCACAAGCCAAATCGGAAAGAATACTGGATTTGAGGGGAGGGTTTACAAGAGCTTGAGTCTTACCTCTGTCACTTATGAGCTGTGTGACCCCAGGCAAGTCACTTAACCTCTTGCAGCCTCAGTTCCTTTCCAACTCAAAATCTATGTTTCTAAGTCAACTTCATAATGACCAATCCAATGGGAATCTGTTTTCTGGGATAATAAGCAACAATAATAAAGAGGACACCAATTATCAGGTCCCACTGGCATATCAGCCCATCTTGAGTGTTTGATTGTGGGTTATTGGAGCCCCTTTTATGGCCAGGACCTTGGTGATGACTTAACTCCCAGTACATCTGAACAATCAGCTATATCGTTATGGGGGTTTTCCCTATATTGTGCTGTGTGAGATATTTAAAACCCCTTTTAAACTGGACTTGACATGCTGGGCTTGGATCCCTGCAATTGATTAAGGAATCATGGTGATAGAATTTGGTTTTCTATACTGTCAATTTGAAAACCGCTTTGGGCAGTGGTAAACATGAGTAATAAGGGAGTGATATTTACCAGAAGTCTCAATAAAGAGCGGTTCTAGGAGAGGATAGAACAGTCAAGAGGACATTGGACTTGGAGTGAGAAGACCTTTTTTCAAGTCCCTGTTCTTCCAGAAACCCACTGTGTAATCTTCAAGAGGATATTTAACCTCTGAACCTCAGCTCCTTCATGTGTACAATGAATGTGTATGGTAGGAAGTAGGAGTGGGAAGGAATATTGGACTGAGATAGATAGTCTGGTACCTTCCAGTACTAACATTTGGTGATTCTTTGTGATTCACTGAATTCCCCTACCTTTTGATTTTTCCTTCTAAAGTCTTTGTGAAATATTTTAATCATAACTCTAGCGCAGCCTAGAGATTGCCCCTGAATTTGTCTTTCATCAGTGAGGGTCTTATTGTCCTCAGCATTCACATTTCAAACCCCAGTTCCATAGATGGAACTTCATGAATAATCATGGGACCAAAGATGAGTAATTAAGGCCCTGAGTTATGAATTGACTTTATTGCGGGTCCATGACTGATAATAATAATAATAGCAGTTTATGTTTATATGTTATTGCAAAGTTAATTTTGTAAGGCATTTTGCACACATCCTCCCGTTTGATTCTTATAACAGTCCTGTGAGGTAGGAGCTATTAGCTTCCCATTTTACATCTGGGGAAACTGAGGATCAAAGAGATTAGGTGGGTTATTCAGATGATCACTATCCAAGGCAGAATTTGAACCCAGATCTCTGGACTTCTTCCTGTCTCCAAACATAGGCAAAGGATCTGGAATTTGAACCAAAATCTCCTGACTTTTGGTGCAGTGGTCTATATCATTCATTCATTCACTAAATAATAAGTATTTGTTTTTTGCCTACTATGGGATATTACTGGGGAGAGTCAAAGAAAATGAAAGATATCCTTTCAAAGATCCTTACAATCTAGTATAGAGAAATAGATGAAGAGATAGTAGCATGAAAGGCAATGTGATAGTACACTGAATTTAGCATCATAAAGTTCTAGGTTTAAATCTTGCCTCAGATGCTTGCTAACTGTGTGACACTGGGCAAGGCATTTAATCTCTCCATGCCTCAGTTTCTTCATCTGTAAGGTGAGGAGGTTGGACTTGATGACCTCTCAGTTATAAATCTGTGATCTTATGAGATTAGGTGGGAGCTGTAAATATCCGGGGGATTCCTACTCAAAAATGTGTATTTTTTAAAAAAATTCTTACACTGTTTCTTTCCTTATGAGTTGTCTCCTAATCCTATGACTGAGTATAACAAAGGCTGCTGTTGCTTGTGGTCTCCTATGAATTAGACTGGAAGTCCACCTGTCTATCATCCCTTCAGTGCTGGCCTCTGGAGGACCAAGTGGGGATTGGTTGGTTTAAGGAAACCATTTCTTCCTTGTTCTGCAGTGTCAGATGGAGTTAAGGGGCTATGGGGCTGCTGAAGGTTGCCTCTCACATGAGTAGGTCAGAGCATATACTCTCCTCTTCCTTAGTTTGAGTCCTGCTCCCGTGGTGTACCCCAAAGCATGATGGGGAAGTCTCAAGGAAGCCTGCTTTCCTCTTTCTAGCACTAAACTGACGCTGGCTCATTTTGTCTTCCCTGCTGATCAGCAAAGAGCTGGGCCATCCAATCTGATCCCTGACAAGAGCAGAGGCAGGCCCCTGGGGTTCCGCTGTGAATTGTTGGTGCATTTATGGTGACAAGGGCAGTGAGTGTGACTGACATGAACTCAAAGGCCTTCAATCTGGCTGGCAGCAGGCCTCATGCAGACTCCACAGAGGGAAAATGTGCACTCATTGCTTTTCCCTGAGATGTCGCCTAATGCACAGATTCCCGCTAACGAGTAGAAAGAACACTTGATTTGGAGTCAAAGGACCTATGTTTGAACCTTGGCTCTACTACTGCGTGGCCACTGTCAATTCATTTTACCTCTCTTGGCCTTGGCTTCCTCATTTGTAACATAAAAGATTTAGACTAGATGAGCTTTATAGTCCCTTCTAGATGTCTGTTTTATGACCTTTGAACTCCTTTCACCGAGAGACCTTGGCACCAAGGCTTGTGACCAGCACCACCCAGACCAGAGTTCTGGTCATGGCATGGATAGCAAATCAAGCTGGATGATGACAAAGTTTTCCTTTGGAGAACTAAGGTGAAGGGACTGACTGGCTAAAGGCCCTCTGCTAAATGGAAAAGAGGCTCTGACGCTGCACCATCCCCTCAGGTTTTGTTTCTTTGAGTTTTGATATTATGAGCAATCCAAGAATTCCTTGATAAAATTGTGACAGAAGAGGCAGTTCTGTTTAATTTGTCAGAGCAAGTTCACAATGCTGCTATTTGAATAATATGAATTCATCCTTTCACCTAAAAACTGGATCCAAATCCTGCAACCAGAATCTGCTGGTGTCAAATTCAGTTGCCTTTAAATGAGCAGCTCATCGTATGATCATAGATCTAGAGCTGGAGGGAATATTGGAAGTCTAGTCTAACACCTTCATTTTACAGGTGAGGAAACTGAGGTCCAGTGGAGTTCAATGACTTTCCCAGTGTCACACAGGTAGTAAGTGACAGAGAAAGGTTTGATTCCAAATCAGTTCTCTTTCTACCTCACTATGATGCCTGGTGGAGGTCATTTTCGATCTCCTGCCAAAAGTTGGTAGCATGGACAGCATAATTCACAAAGGAAAACGCCACAGCCCTTGGTTGGTAGCAGATGTGGTGAGAAGACAGAGGGACTCTGGATGCTACCAGCTGACTGGCTCCCTTCTTTCTCTGCTTCTTAGTGACGCATACCTGACTGGCAGCATCTTCCTCTGTGGGAGACAAAGAGATACACCTGAATGTAGGATTCTCCTCTCTGGGAGAGAGAATCTCAGGAGACAACTCGGGAAGTACGAAAAGCTTCCTCTGCTGGAAAATTCAATTTTTTGTTTGCTTATTTACTTATTAACTAATTCATTTACTTATTCACTTGTTCGTTTATTTCTTTAGGGGTTAAGCAACAGACCTTTCCCTTAGAGACAAACTTATGACCTGAGCTCTACAAGGTCTTGAAATCATTCGCTGCCTGAGCTGAAGATGGTTATTATACTAGAGGATAGACAGAATTCTAGATTGACCTCTGGAGAGAAGACTATGGGCAGCTGGCCTCAGTGCAATAAGCTAGAAGAGGCCAACATGGGCCTGGCCTTGATGTCCTTACTGCTTCCATAGGAAATACCCTGCTGCCCAAACACAATAGCACCTAAAAGAACTTCTTGTCTTCATTCTTTTCCTATCTAATCCATCCTTCCTGCTGTTTCTATGATAATCTTCTTTATGCATATTCAATTCAATTCAATTCAACCAGCATTTATTTATAAAAATGTAATTTAATTTGTAAAATTTATATTGATATATGTAGTTTTAAAATTAGCTTCATTTCTAAATATATCCCTTCCCTATTGACTCCCCATTAACCCATTTCTTCTAATAAAAAATGAAAAAAGAAAACAAGGGAAAAAGGAAAGTACGTTATTTGAGTCTGATGGCATATGAAGTTTTATACATGTAGTCCTCCACCTTTCCAATGAAGGGAGAGAGCTATATTTTTTTATTTCATTTCATTTCTTCCTCCGGGGTAAGTATCAATGAGATTTTAAATGTCTGTTACATGACAAGGTCCAGCTGTCTAGTTTACCTGGAATATAGTGTGTGTGTGTGTGTGTGTGTGTGTGTGTGTGTGTGTGTGTGTAGTTTATGAGTTTACTATGAGATAATGGCTAGCATTTTTGTAGTTCTTTAAGTTTTGTCAAGGACTTTAAATGTGACATCTCATTTGATCCTTACAACAAGGATATGGAGCAGGTGAGATTATTGTCCTGATTTTTACAAATGAAGCAACTTCATTAGAAGTTTAGTGACTTGCCCAGGGTCCCGGAGCTAAATGTGTGTCTAGGCCAGGATTTGATAGCAAATCTTTCTACCCAGGCTTCCTGACTAAAATAGGCCTGAAATGATAGACTTTAGGGATGCAAAAATAAAAAATAAAGATTCCCTATCTCGTGGGAGCTTACATTCTATTGACTGTGGTGGTGGTGGTAGAGAACATTCACAGAGAAAAGCATATACAAGATCTCTACAGAGTAAATACAAAGCAGTTTTGTGGGAAAAGAGAGCTTGATAATTGGGGCATCAGAAAAGGTCTTTATAGAAGAAGGTACCTGAACTGTGCTTTGAAGGAAAGCAGGGATTTTACAAGGTGGAGGTAGGACACTATTCTAGACATGGAGGACAAAGGCCTAGAAAGAGATGCTAGAGAGAAAATATTACATAGAGGGAGCAGCAAATAGGCTGGTTTGACTGAAACAGAGTGTGTGAGGGGGAGTTATTTGTGATCAGTTTGGAAAGATAGAGTGGAGCCATATTTTGAAAGACTTTAAATGTCAAACAGAAACTTGTGTTTTGTCCTAAGTAGTTTAGGGAGTCACTGAAACTTGAGCTGTCCAGGGTACTGGAGTTCTTAAAACTCTTCAACGGTTCCCCACTCTACCCAGAAATGTTCAAACTGCTTTGTCTGTCATTGAAAACCTACTACAGTCTAGGGTCATATTTCCTTCATAACCTTGCCTCATATTACCTTTTTCAATGAACTCTAATTTCCCATCAAATGTAACTACTCTTTTCCTCCCAAATACCAAACACTCTTGTCTCTCAAGCACTCCCTTCCCTCCAGCCTTTGTTTTACTTTGTTCATGTGGTTTCCTGTATCTGAAATGTTCTTTCTCTCTGTATTTCTGAGTGATTTAGGAAGGGTTGAAGCCCAGATCAGATAATTCTTCCCCTGTGAAACCTTTGATTTTCCCTGATGAAAACCAAGTACTTGGATTTTTGTTGTAGGTATTTATTGCTGTTCAGGGCTCAATCATGCCTGACTCTTTGCAATCCCACAAACCATAGTAAAAGACACTTTTATCCCCCATATCTCTTGAAGTCTGTCCAAGTTCATGTTCATTGTTTCCACTGCATTATATAACCACCTCATCCTCTGCCACTCCCTTTTCCTTTTGCCTTCAATCTTTCCCAACATCAGGATCTATTCCAGTGAGTCCTATGTTTTCAATATGTGACCAAAATACTTAAGCTTCAGTTTCAGTATTTGATTTTCCAGTGAATAATCTGAATTAATTTCAAATTAATTAATTTCAAAAGTATTGACTGATTTGATCTCCTTACTGTCCAAGGGACTCTGAAAGTACCACAATGTGAAAGGATCAGTTTTATGGGCTCAGGTCTCCTTTGTAGTCCAATTCTCACAGCTGTAGCTTTGACTATCTGGACCCTTGTGGGCAAGGTGATGTCTCTTCTTTTTAGCATGCTGTTCAGATTTGCCTTAGCTTTCCTTCCAAAGGGCAAACATTTTTAAATTTTATGGCTGCAGTCACTGTCTGCAGTGATCTTTGAGCCCAAGAGTATAAAATCTGACACTACTTCCATTTCTTCCTCTGTTTGCCAGGAAGTGATGGACCGATTGCCAAGATCTTAGACTTTTTGATGTTAAGCTTAATTCAGTTTTTACACTCTCCTCTTTCACCCTCATCAAGAAGCTTCTTAATTCTTCTTCACTTTCTGCTATCAGAGTTGTATCATCTGCATATCTTAGATGGTTGATATATCTTCCAGCAGCCTTAATTCTAACTTTGATTTCCCCATCCTGGCTTCTCACATGATATTCTCTGTACATAAGTTAAAGCAATAAGGTGACAATATACAGCCTTGTCATACTTCTTTTCCAATTATAAACCAATCAGTTGTTCCACGTTTGGTTCAAACTGTTGCTTCTTGACCTACATAGTGTTTCCTTAGGAGACAGGTAAGATGATCTAGTATTTCCTTCTCTTTGAGGACTTGCCGTATTTTGTTGTGGTCTACACAGCCAAAGGCTTTGGTGTAGTCAATGAAGTAGAAGCAGACATTTTTCTGGAATTCTCTTACTTTCTTTGTAATCTAGTGAATGTGGTTGATTTGGTCTCTAGTTCTCTGCCTCTTCAAAAAACAGCCTGCACTTCTGGTAATTCTTGGTTCACATATTGCTGAAGCCTAGCTTACAGAATCTTAAGTATAACCTTTTTGTTGTGTGAAGTGAGTCTAACCGTTTGCTCATTTGAACATCCTTTGACATTGGCCTACTTTAGGATTTGAATGTAAACTGATCATTTCCAATCCAGTGGCCACTGTTGAGTTTTCCAAATTTGCTGGCATATTGAGTGCAGTCCTTTAACAGCATCGTATTTAAGGATTTTAAATAACTCAGAATTCTATCACCTCCATTAGCTTTATTGTTAGCCCAACTTCCTAAGGCCCACTTCATTCTCCAAGACATCTGGCTTTATATTAGTAAGCACACCACTGTGGTTATCAGTGATGTGAAGATTTTTCTAGTTTTTTTTTTGTTTTCTGTGTTTTTTTGCAATCTCTTCTTAGCCTCTTCTACCTCTGTTCAGTCCCTGCCATTATTTTATCATGCCCACTTTTGCATGAAACATTCCCATGATATCTTTAATTTTCTCAAAGAGATCTCCTGTCTTTCCCATTCCATTGTTTTCTTCTGTTTATTTGCATTGATCATTTATCTGCCTTCAGTTGGGTATATCTTTCCCTTTCTCTTTTACCTTTTGCTTTCCTTCTTTCCTCAACTATCTCTAAAGCCTCATCAGATAGCCATTTTGCTTTCTTGCTTTTCTTTTTGCACCTTTCTGAATCCACTTACCTAGTATTGTGTAATATATTTGTATGCATATACATCTCATCACCCTCTCAGAACAGCAGCTCCTGGATGGAAGGGACCATATTTCATTAAACTTCGTCTATCTCCAAGCACTTACTAGCATGTTCTAAACATGGTAACCACTTAGTAAATGAGTTGAAATTAAATTGAGTTGAAATGTCAAACTTAAATTATGATTTTAGTCTAGTCCCTCACCACACAAGTTCCAACACCATGGAGTTATTTAAAGGGAATAACTGGTCCCTACAGAGAAGCTGAATGGCATAGTATAGGGGTGGGGAATCTGATACCTTGAGGCCACATGTGGTCCTCTAGGTCCTGAAGTGTAGCCCTTGGATTGTGTTCCCCACCCCTGGCACTGTAGGTAGGGCACTTGGAGCCAGGAAGACCTTCAAATTCTGTTTCTGAAACAGACTGTCTGTGTGACAATGTGTGTCACTTGACTTCTCAGAGCACCCAAGTTATTCTTGGAGAATATAAGCTACAAATGACTTACTTAAATAGATGGACTTATTTGTGCCCACAAAGACCACTCAATATAGCTGAAGAGAAACTCCTGACAGCCTTTTCAGCTCTGTCCCTTGGAATGGAATATCACTCATCACTCTGGAGGCAGAACCTAGATGAGCCACTCTGATGTTCAGAGGTCCTCAGTTGTAGAGGTACAAATGGAGACAGGCAGGTCTGGCCCAGAAATGTTGGGGCATGCCCTGGATATTAAAAAATGGTGGCAAAGACTTTGGAGTTATCTGGTGCTCCTAAATCCCCAGAACAATATTTTAAATACATCCATTCCCACAGTTTTCTAGAAGAGTAAACTAATCTGTGAGTTCAATTGTGCTCTAGTTAAAATAACCAAGACTTATCATTTTTTAAAAATGAAAAAAGGCCCTTCTCATTGGTGTCAATAGGCCAGAAACTTGTTCCCTGAAAAGCTGACATATGTGTTTCTGAGATCTCCTAATCCCTGTTCCACACTTGGTCAGGTCTCTTGCAGCTGTTCTAACTTCTGTCATGAGTCAAAGAGCTTCCACCTTCTGCTCACCTCAGACTATCCCTGAGAGGTCAGCATTCCTCATACATCTTTGTCGGCACCTAAGTATTATATTTGCATTAAACACAGTCTGTGCAGGCTGTATTCCAGAAAGAAAAGATGGCTAGTCTCCAAGCAGGCTAGTAAGGGGGAATGATGGGAGATAATAGACATTTATATAATCCTTTGAAGCTTATAAAGTCTTCTATACCTCTTTTGGGCCTCACACTTTGGGAAGATACTTCAAATATTATTATTCTCATTTTAAAAATATGGAAACTGAGGCTTAGAAGGGTTAAGTGACTAGTTCATGGTTGAAATTAAGGTTAGGATTAAGGCTAGACCAGAAGACAAGTCCTGGCTCCAAGTCTACCACCCAAGTCTCTATGACATGATATCTTTCAGCACTAAGGAATAGGGGAAATGACTTACATGATCAAGATGGCTCTGACAGGCATTAAGGCTCTTAGCACATACTCTTTCTGAGCCTTAGTTTCCTTATCTGTAAAACAGAGTTAATAATTCCTTTTCTAGCTTTCCCTGGTTTAGAAAGGTAGGGAGGTCATACCTGTTTCTTCTGCTTTATCTCTTATTATTTCACTCCCCACATAATGCCATCTTAGTCAAGTTGGACAATTTTTCAGTTTCTCCTCAAGCTTTTCTGCATCTTTCCTTTTGTTTACAGTTCTTATTTCCTGAAATGTCTTTGCTTCCTCTTTTCACCAGCTGAATGCTTCCCTTTCCTTTAAAGGAAGGCTAATCCTAAAGCCCATCTGCTTCAACATGCCTTCCCTCATCACTTCTGCTAGTAGGGACTTTTCCCCTTTCAAATCTCATATGCATGATGTTTGCAACTTTCTTAGATATGTGTCATATAATACTTGGACAAGTCAGTCTCTCTGTATAATTAGGGGTTGGATCAGTTGACCTTCAGGTTCCTTTCAGATTTAAATGTAACAACCCATGATCCTGTAATTCTGTGTATTATGGTTATTTATGGTAATCTCTTATTTCCCTCCTAGGAAAAGGCAGCTTAGTGTAGTGGATAAAGAACCAGCCCTAGAACCAAGAAAACCCTGGTTCAAGTACTGCTCACTGGCTATGCGATTTAGGTAAATCATCTAACCTCTCAGTGCTCTAGTTGGCTTTCCAAGACTATAAGTTGTGGAGAATATGACAACTTGCATTGGTAGAAGGAGTTTATTCATCTGGTAGCTCCTTTTCACCACTTAAACAACTTCTCTTGCCTTTCCCTATTCTTATCCCCCTACTAGGCTGCTAGCTCCTTGAAGACAGGAATGATTTCTTATCTAACCTGATACAGTACAAAGAACATGGCTTGCACTTGGTTGAGATATAGGTTCAAGTGCTGTCTTCCAATACTTACTAGCTATGTGCCCATGAGCATCTAATGTAGCTGGGTCTCAGTTTCCTTATCTGTTAAATGGGGATAATCATAACTATAATACTTACAGGATTGGTGTGAAGGTCTAACATGGTAATGTAAAGAAATCTTAAAGCATTCTACAGGCTGTTCCAAAAAGTCTTAGTGCAGTTTGAAGCTTAAAAATGCTATGTTTCAGGAGACAAGTTCCATGATGTGGGTTTTCATTTATATTCTGCTTTGCTGTCAAAGACAGTCGTAGTGCAGTTTAAAGTTTAGAGCTTCACTACAAAAACCCTGAACCAAACCAAACAAAAGAACTATGTTACAACTGTTGAGAGACACCCTGTATGTAAAAAAACATTATTGTTGTCATGTCCTCCATTGCCTCAAATGGTGCTGTGTACACAGTACATATCAACAATTGTTGAATTGAAGAACCCACTTCCTACTACTGCTCCTGTTTATCATGTGATGTAATGTATAATCACAACATAGACCATTAGAACTCAAAGTAACCTTAGGGATTATCTTGGTCTTCCCTTATACTGGAGGTCCCCATAAGTGTTTACTCTATTAAAGCTTAATTGCACCAAGACTTTTGGGATCTCTTGCATTTTAGAGGAGGTAATTAAAGCCCAGAAAGGTTTAGTGATTACCCAAGGCTATATGGTAGTAAGTAATAGAGCTAGGACTTAAGTTGAGATTGTGTGACCCCAAATCTTTCCACCAAACTACGAAAGCCCTATATAAGTGTCATTGTTGTCACCATCACCATCATCATCACCATCATCGTCATCACCATCATCATCGTCATCATCATCATCACCACCATCATCACCATCATCAATATCACCATCATCATCATCATCATCATCATCACCATCATCATCGTCATCATCATCACCATCATCATCATTCCATCCCAAAGCTTCTTTCTGGACAGATGAGTCCCATGTAACCATGTCTGTGTCTGGAGTCTCCTGAATGGAGTCAGTATTTCCTTAGGCACCTCCTTCCCATTAGGCAAATTTGCCTACTTGGCTCTTGAAGGGTTACACTGAATTCACTCCTGCAATTTTCAGACGTACTTCAGAGGCTCATAGGACCTGGGAGGTGGCTCAGAAAAGCCAGGCAGGCTCTGGACATGCATGCTGGGCACGGTAAATTCACTATTTAATATATATATTTTTAAAGTCTCTTAGCAATCAGGCTGGGAGCTTTCTCCCTAATAGAAAAGTAGAATACAAATGAATATCTGCATCAAAGAACTAGTCTCCTGGAACATAACATTTGAGTGTGGGAGTATTTTATGAAAGGGAATTTGTCACGCAATCCACTGTGCTCAGCTGCTCTCCTTTCAGACAGGAGCCCTGGAATATGTAGGATGGAGGGGAAAAATAATTGAGAAAAATAATGGGTTTTGAAGACAGAGCCATGAAATGCTGGTTTTCTAGAAGGCTTAATATCCCAGGCTATATTCTAATTAAATATTCCAAGTGTCTCATGGATAATTGAATGGAATAAAACATTGGAAAAACTCCAAATGGGGGGTCTATCAACAAAGGGCAAACCACTTAGCACTGAAGTATTTTAAATAATCTATTTCGGTTCACCATCTACCTCTCCTTTGGATAATCCTGAGGGCTGATTCTGGGCATGTCCAGAGTCTGACGGGGGTAGTAGTAAGAATACTGTATCTGGAGTTGGATGAGTTGGGTTTGAATTGTGGTTTTGCCACTCATTACCCTTTCTAAACTCAGCTGTACCATGAGTAGGGATAGGCTGGGCTATAAGGGCAAGTCAGGAAATTCAGTTCAATTCATTGCAAATATTTATTAAATAATGCTGTGGAGAGCATTCTAAAGTGCTGGTAGAGATAAAAAATCTGGTTAAAATATGGTCCCTGATCTCATGGAATTGACAATAGGTGGATATGATACCAGTTGTGTAGCATGGGGCAAATCACTTCAACATCTTTGGGTCTCAGTTTGCTTACCTGTAAAATGAGGAGACTGGACTAGATGACCTCTGATGTTTCTTCTAGCTCTAAGTTTGTGATCCTTCCTCATCTTAAACACTTCCTTAGAGCTTGAACATTGTTTGACTAACTGAGTGAGGGGATGAAGAGGGCAGGGAGAAAGAGTAGGACTCTTTGACAGAGAGACCAACACACAATGATCTTCTCCATCATCCAAGCAATGAGCCCATTTGCAGATGAGAGAAATAAGACAAAGGGATTAAAGACGATCATAGGGTCACACATTTAGAGCAGGAAGAGACTTTGTCTAGCACCCAGTCCCTCTCATTTTTTCAGATGAGGAAACCAAGGAACAAAAAGACTTATCCAAGGTGACACAGGTAACAGAAGTCAGAGCCTAAATTTGAACCTGTGCTCTCTGACTCTAAGTCCATTTCCATGGAGGCATCCCTTTTCTGAGTGTCCACTCCTCTTCATAGTTATTCATGAGGCAATGGCATATGCCAGTCATCTTGTGTGTGTATGTGTGTGTGTTTGTGTGTACGTGCATGAAAGATTGTTATTCTCTAAAACTATTTGCTTTTTACTAATGATTACTTAAGATCTCTTAGTTACCACATCCAGTGGTCCCTTCTCTACCCTCACTCTCCTTGACCTCTGCAGTCTTTGACACTACTGAGCACACTCTCCTCCTTGGTACTCTCTACACCACCTTCCCTTACTTCTCATCCCAACTTATCTGATCACTTCTGAGTCTCTTTTGCTGGATCCTCCTCCAGATCACTCTAATCATAGGTGTCCCTCAGGGTTCTGTCCTGGGTCCTTTCCTTTTCTCCCTCAATAATACTTTACTTGGTGATGATTCTCAAATCTACCTATCCTGCCCCCAGTTCTCTGCTGACCTCTAATCTTGCATCTCCAGCTGACTTTCAGACATCTCAAACTAGGTATCCAGTAGCTATGTTAAACTCAACATTTCCAAAAATTGAACTCATTTTCTCTCTTTCCCCCAAACACTGTCCTCCCAGCCTCTAAAGCTCACAAGTCATCCTGTGTTCCTCACTGTCTCTTACCTATCGGTCCCATATCCAAGTTGTTGCCAAGTCCTGTTGATTTCAACTTTGAAACTCATGCTAGGACTATGGCAGGAGCTCTCTGGTGTGTCTGCCTGTTTCAAGTCTTTCCCCACTCCAACCTATCTTCCCTTAAGCCATGAAAGTGCTTTTCTTAAAGTAAAGATCAGAAAATTTCACCCTTCTACTCAATAAACTTCAGTGGCTCCCCATTGCCTCCAGGATCAAATTAAAAGTCCTTTGGCAATCAAAAACCCCATATCCCAGTCCCCTCCTAACTTTCCAGTCTTCTTACACCTTATTCCCTGACATGTACTCTTTGATCTAGCCACATTGGCCTCTTAACTATTCACCAAATAAGACACCCCATCCCTTGTCTCTGGGAATTTTCTCTGGCTGTTCTCACTGCCTGAAATGCTTTTCTTTCTTTAATCTGCCTACAGACATCCCTGGTTTTCTTTAAATACCAAGTAAAAGTCCCATCTTTTACTGGAAGCCTTCCCCCACCTCTCTTAATTCTAATACCTTCTCTTTCCCCCACATATTCTATATATAGCTTGCTTTTTATATATTTGTTTGCATGTTGTCTCCCCCACGAGACTGTAAATTCCTTGAGGGTAGGGACTATCTTTTGCCCCTTTTTGTATCCCTAAGCACTTAGCACAGTGCCTGTTATAGAGTAGTTGTTCAATAAACATTGTTATTGATTGATTTTTTCTAGTGTTGTTATTTATGTATAAATTAGTTTCTTGGTTCTTCTCATTTCATTTTTCATCATCTTCAGATCTGTTCATTTTTATAACATTGATATTACAGCCTCAGTGATTCTTTTTGTTCTTCTTACTTCACTCTGCATTAGTTCGTACATGTCTTTATATTTCTCTTGGAAATCATCTATTTCTTCATCTCTTATAGCACAATAAGAGTCTGTTACATTAATATACCACAATTTGCTCAGCCATTCTCCAATTGATGGACATCCCCTTAGTTTTCATTTTTTTTTTTTTTTTGCCACTACAAAAAGAATGACCATCCGTGATTCCAGAGGACTGATGATAAAGCATGCTATCCGGTTCTTGACAGAGGTGATGGATTCAGGGTGCAGAGTGAGATATATAGTTTTTTGAGCACAGCTAATAAGGGAATTTATTTTGCGTGACTATGTGTATTTCTTACAAGGAATTTGTTTTTCCTTTTCTAATGGAGTGAGGGCAATAGGGAGAAAAAAGATTTATTTTAATTAAAAAATTAATTTAAAAAGTGAAAAAAAAGTTTTCTTCAATGCAAAAAGTTATCCTTGATCCATCTTCCCTATCCTTTCATATTTAGCTAGTTACCAGGTTCTGTTGATTTCATTTCTGCAATGTGCAGTGTACATACCCTCCTGTTTGTACCCATTGTCAGCATCCTCATTAACACTTACTTAGATTATTTCTTTGTTTAAAATAAATCGTAATCTTTTAATATTGACTAAAATTTCCATCTCTTCCTTCTCTCTTCCCCAAGAGCCATCTCTTTACACATAGTTTTATAAAAAAGAAAAAGAGAAAGAGAAAAAAAATCAGCAAAACTGATTAATACAAAGAAAGAAAATTCTGACATTATATACAGTGTTCCATGCTCATGGACCTCCCATCTTTGTAAAAGAAGGAGGGCAAGTATCTTTTCTTATGTCTTCTTTGAGTTCAAACTTGTTCTTTGTAGTTCCTGCATGGACCTAAACTCAGAGGATTTGAGTTCAAATCCTGCCTCAGACATTTACTGTGTAATTCTGGGCAAGTCACAACTGCTGCCTGACTTGGTTTCTTTATCTGTAAAATGGGGATAATAATAGCATCTGCATTCCAAATTTGTTATGAGAATAACATGAGAAAATATTTTAAAAGTGTTTTCCAAACCTTAACACTTTATATAAATGCTAGCAATCATTCATATCTATTATTAGTTTTGTGACATTCCTTTTTTGTTATTTTATTTTTATTCTTCCAATTTATATTGTAATAGTCATGATGCATATTGTTTTCTTAACTCTGATTACTTCAGTTTGCATGAATTCATGCTAGTCTTTCTGCATTTCTCTGTATTCATCATATTTATCATTTCTTCCAGAATAGTAATATGCTGAGAGAGAAAGAGAGAGGGAGAAGGAGAGAGGAGAGACAGAGACAGAGAGAGATAGAGGGAAAGAGAAGGAGAGAGGAGAGGAGAGACAGAGACAGAGAGAGATAGAGGGAAAGAGAAGGAGAGAGGAGAGACAGTGACAGAGAGAGATGGAGGGAAAGAGAAGGAGAGAGGAGAGACAGTGACAGAGAGAGATAGAGGGAAAGAGAAGGAGAGAGGAGAGGAGAGACAGCGACAGAGAGAGATAGAAGGAAAGAGAAGGAGAGAGGAGAGACAGCGACAGAGAGAGATAGAGGGAAAGAGAAGGAGAGAGGAGAGACAGTGACAGAGAAAGATAGAGGGAAAGAGAAGGAGAGAGGAGAGGAGAGACAGCGACAGAGAGAGATAGAGGGAAAGAGGAGAGAAGAGAGACAGCGACAGAGAGAGATAGAGGGAAAAAGAAGGAGAGAGGAGAGACAGCGACAGAGAGAGATAGAGGGAAAGAGAAGGAGAGAGGAGAGACAGAGAGAGATAGAGGGAAAGAGAAGGAGAGAGGAGAGGGGAGACAGCGACAGAGAGAGATAGAGGGAAAGAGGAGAGGGGAGAGGAGAGAAAGAGGCAGAGACAGAGAGACAAAGACAGAAGGGGAAAAGGAGAGAAAGGGAGGGGGAAGAGAGAGAGAGAAATGCAAAATATGTGCAGATTAGTATTTGTAAAGTAATCTGAAAAGGGTAACATTGAACAACTGGGCTGACAGATTATGGGTAGAGGTAGGATCAGGGAAGAAAGAGTTCATGGAACAGTGTCTTAATCTTTAAGAAAAGCTTAGTCTTCAAGAAAAACAAGTATTCTGAGAGGCAGAGATGAGGGGGGAGTGAATTATAGATATGGAAGGAAGATTTGCACTAATTCATGGTAAAATGAGATGGAAATTGGAGTATAACTAGTAAGCCATGCTGGAAAACCTGGAGAATAGTATTGTGAAATAAGACTGGAAAGGTAGGTTGGTTGGAGAAATCCTGTTGAGGGCCTAAAATGCCAGGCTAAGGAGGTTATATTTTATTCCAGAGATAATAGGGAGCCACCAAAGCCTTCAGGGAGATGACAGTCAGACCAACGCAAACAGAAAGATTACTTTGGCAGATGTATGAGGGATGGATTGGATAAAGGGAGAGAATGAAAGGATATCATTTTAAGGAGAGGTTATTATAATCCCGGATATAGGTGACAAGTGTCTGAAATAAGGAGGTATAAAGTATTTGATTGGATAATTGTTATAGATGTAGAAACAGTGGTGTCTAAATCAGTTCTTATGGCTTGCAAGAGCTGGTTGTTAAATTTCCAGTGAGAGCATGGACATGATTGTTTTGCGGATTGTGTAGATTTAAGACCAAGATTGAGAAATAGTTTACAATGCAGATTAAACTTTAAAGTGGATCTTTGGAGAGTTAAAGATTTACCAGCACACCCCTAAGAAGAGTTAATTGAATAGATAAGTGAAGGGTGGGGGTTGAGAGAAAGGGAAGGGCTAGGGATGGCTTTGAGAGGGTGATCCTGGTTGACTGGGAGGATGATGTGGAGCCCTTAACAGATATGAGGCAATTTGAATGAGTGACAAGGACTGTGGATGTGAAGGTGAAAAAAAATGGTCTCTGTCCTTAAGAAGCTTCTAGCTAGTCAGGACCTACCAGATCTTGTGTCATACAAACCAATAAAAACCGAAAGTTAAATCATGATGGAGTTTAGTGAACCCTTTCATGTCCTTAGGATGAATTACTTTGTATTCCACTTATTTGTGTATGTGCCATATTCCCATGTTGTTCAGTTGTGTCCGATTCTTTGTGACTCCATTTGGGGTTTTCTTGGCAAAGACAATGGAGTGGTTTGCCATTCCTTCTCCAGCTCATTTTACAGATGAGGAAATTGAGACAAACAGGGTGAAGTGACTTGCTCAGGGTCACACAGCTAGTAAGTGTCTGAGGGTAGATTTGAATTCGGGAAGATGAGATTACAAGCCTTACACTCTCTCCACGGCGCCCTCTAACTGCCTTAAAGCAAACCTAGAAGCCTGTATAAATGTTAGTTATTCTTATTATTTCTTTTGTTGAAGCTAGGAGGCACACGGACAGAGTAGCAGGTCTGGAAGACTTTATTCAAACCTGGCTTCATACACTTAGTACCTGTATGAGCCTCAGTTTCCTTATCTGTAAAATATCTGGGGACAATAGTAGCACCTATCTCCCAGGGTTGTTCTGAGGATCAAATGAGGTAATTATAAAGCATTTAGCATGGTGCCTGGAGACATAGTAGGCATTGTATAAATATATAAATATATTAAATGTTTATTATAAATAAGTATAGCTTTTATGTAAACACCCCCTGCTGGCAGTGAGACTCTATTGCAGGGAATTACTAGAAGGGGAAATTTAACCCTTAAGGTTAAAAAGGATGAGGTGGATTACGTTAAACTCCACAGGAAAGCCCCTTCCTTACTTTATAATCCCAGTTTATACACAGCTCTCAGAGAGCCACAGCTTTTTGACAGGGCTATTGTTTTGCTGGGCCCTAGACTCATCCGGTCCAATCATTCCAGCTCTGCACTCGGAGCTAGTTATTAATGCATCTAAACTGGCATTACTTCAACACACAAAAGACAACTTCCTGTACTCACCCTGGAGGGTGATTTAGGCAAATACAATGGGCACGTTTTCTTTCCAGAGTGGGGCACCCAGGATACCAAGACCTGGATGCATTTATTAGCTATGAATAGGCTGGAAAGGAGTGCTATGGATGGTTTTAGCCAAAGAGTCACAGTGATACAGGTACAGAACAGGGGAAAGATTCTTGATCCAGGAGTTAGAAGTTGTTGTTCAGTCATGTCTGTGTTTTTGCAACTCCATTTGGGGCTTTCTTGAAACAGATATTAGAGTGGTTTGCCATTTCTTCTCCCACTCATTTTGCAGATGAGGAAACTGAGGCAAATGGGGTTAAGTGACTTGCCCAGGGTCATATAACTAGAGTTCAAATTTGAACTCAGGAAGGTGAAGCTTCCTGACTCCAAGCCTGGCACTCTATCCACTGTGCCACCCAACTACCCCAGGACTCAGAAGACCTAGGCTCAAATACCTCCTTTGATATTTATGACCTTTGGCAAATCTCTTAACCTGCCCATGCCTCAGCTTCCTTTTCATTAAAGTTGAACTAGATGGTTTCTGAGCTAATCCCCCTCTCTTTATCTCAGAACCCTCCACTGGACATGACGGAGTCCCAGAGCGTGCTAAGCAAACAAGGCTGTTTTCATCTTTGGCTGATCACAACAGAGAATGAACTTCGGTTATCCTGTGCGGAGGTCACTGGACTTAGGGCCAGAAAAGATCACATATATCATCCAGACCAATTATCTCTTTTAACAGAAAAAGAAACTGAGGTCCAGAGATATGAAATGATTTACCCAAAGTCACAAAGCTAGTGAGATTTGAACCCAGATTCCCCTAACACCAGATTATTTTTTTCTTCCCATTTTTCCATGCTGATCATGGCTGCCCATACGGAGCATTATCCTACTCCCAAACTTTGGGGTGGTAGGACTTTGGAGGAAAATGGATAATAAGATAATTAGCTAATAAGAGAATAATAACTAGATGATAAGAGAAATGATTATTTCTCTTTTGTATGAATGACCAAGTACTGGATCAGGACCAAGGTTTTCCTCCTTTTCTACTTCCTCATCCAGAATTTAACCAGTGTGGGAAATTTTTCTCAAAGATTTACTCAGACTAAGATTTAATGGATTCTTGTTCATTGTGTTTACTCAGACAGGTCTGGGAAAATGGGAATTCTCCCTTTTGTCAGACAGGTGATATGGAAATTGAAAAGTCTCTTTAACCAAGACTTGGATGGTCCGAGTCATATACCTCAAGACCTTCACTGTAATGTGTAGCCCACCTTTCATTGGAAGAATTCATTCTTTTTCTTAATTGTTAACCTATCAGAGTTGATTGCCACCCTCAGGAACACCCACTTTTCCAAGGGCATATAAACTGAGTCAACCACCATGAAGGATCTTTGGCGTTTAATACTGCCACTGACCTCTTTTATTAATAACATGTTAACTTTATTAATAAAATGATTAAATTTCTCAAAAATAATGTCCCTTCAACTTTTTAAACATTACAGTAACTTAGTCTAATGGACACCAGTGGAGAATGCTGAGTTGGCTCAGACAACTTAGTCTGGCCCCATGTCAACTTGGCCATCAGCTCCAGCACTCCTGGATTGTCTAGAGTCACAGGCAATCATCTGCATGGATATTCCATCATTGTGCCATACATATACATTAATTGCAAAGCTCATTTATACAACATTTTAAAGTTTACAGAAGTTTTCACCAATGACAACCCTGTAAAGTTATAGATAAGGAAATTGAGGCTCAGAGAGAATAACCATGGCCACATAGCCAATAAGAGCTAGAATATGAACCTCAAGTAAAATCCTGTACTTTTCCCACTATACTAAGTTGCCTTTCATATAAAGAACCTAGCTATAGACATGCATAATATGGATGAGTATGCTCATATTTTTATGAATAATAGTGATACATCTTTGGCTTGTACTTCTCCATCTTTTACGACTCTCCATCACATGTGACAAACACTTTTTTTTTTTACTATAATACTGACTTGATTCATTAAGTTACTATTTGCTGAAATATTGGGATTTCCAGGACATGTTGATAGTTTATGGGGACTACAGGGAACATATTTGAAATCGGGACTCTCCTAGACATACAGTTGCCATAAGTATAGCTGACAGTATGTCCGGATTTGATCTTGGTTTCAGCTAGGCTGTGTAGCTGAGGAAGCTTTACAATGATCTGGGAGAGACAACATGGTACAGTAGGGAGAGTACTAGATTTGGGGTCAGAGGACCTGGGCTCAAATCCTGACTTTACTACTTATTACCTGGGTAACATCTTTCTGGGTCTCAGTTTCCTCATCTGCAAAATTGAAGGGATTGGATTGTATGGTCTATAAGGTCCCTTCTAGAACTAAATCTATGATCCCAAGGAGAAAGCAGGAGTTTGGAGATCATCAGTAGGTGAGGAAAGAGAGGGAGAAGACAATAATGGTAAACAATGGAATTTTTTTGGAAATATTATTTGTAAATTTATGGCAGACACCATCATTGTAACATCCATAATAGTTAGAATATCTCCAATTATAAAAACATTTTACATAAAGTATCCTATTTAGGCCTATTTAGGCCTCTTGTTCTGTGGCAGGAAGCTGGCTGGAGGTAGAGTATGACATGAAAGACAATGGGAACAAGAGGGATCCCTGAATGGTTGGAGTTAGGTAGGAGACATGAAGGTCTTCATGAACAGGAGGGAGTCAAACATTCTCAAAAACAGATTGCTGCTTGTCTTGTCATGAATGACGATGTGGATCCACGGGTGCTACCAGAGGACCAAGTACACAAGAAGGGTCAGGGGAAGAAGAGAAAAGTGGCATTAGTTGTTAATTTCCTTCTAAAGGGTACTGAGCTTACTAGATATGTGACCCTGGAATGGTCACTTAACCCTGTTGTCTCAAAACAAAGAAATAGAAAGGGAAAGCTAGGTAGCACAGTGAATAAAGCACCAGTCCTGGAGTCAGGAGGACTTGAGTTCAAATGTGATCTCAGACACTTACTAGTTGTGTGACCCTGGGTGACTAACTTGATCTCAGTTAAGACAAACAAACAAACAAACCCAAAGAGTATTGAGGTAGGGATCTGTTGACCAGACAGCAACAACAGAGAGCCCTGTTCTCTTACTGGGGCTGGTGAATAGGATGTGATAGAGAACCTCTCAAGATCTGTCAAACTTGATGATAATTGCTCCTTCTGATAATGTCCCCAGGCACAAATGGCATTCTTAGAAGAACTCTAGGAATTGTTGCTAAGATTATGAAGTCTTGGATAAGAAACTTAGGATAGATTAATTTTCATCATTAATATTGATTGAAGGCTAGGACTTTAGAAGGGAAGTGATCAGCTGATTAAGAGAATGTTTGAGCTCTGATCAATGAAATGACTAACCATGAGTCTCGAGGACCAATGGTGAAAATTTTCTACCTACTTCTTCCTAGAGGAGAGATGAACTCAGGGTGTCCCATAAGATTTACATTTTCTTAGACATGAACAGTTCAGGGATTTGTTACACTATACTCTACATATTTATTAATGAAGGTTTTGTTTTTAGTTTTTCTTTCCTGGAGGGGAAAAGATTTTTGTTAATTTAAAAAATGTAATTTAATTTTAAAAATGATATCTGAGAATGGGATTTGGATTTCTGGACTGTGACTTAAATTTAAACAATATAAAATGTCTCAAATGTTTTAGTGCACTTTTAAGCTTTTACAGCTTCAGAAGTGTGAATGCCAAAAATTTGTGAAAAGTATAATTTGAGAATTTAATTATTTTGATTTCTCTTATACTTCTTTAGAGGCAGCTAGAGGGTGCAGTTGATACAACATTGGGCCTGGAGTGAGAAAGAATAGAATTCAAATCTGATAACAAGCACTAGCTGTATGACCGTGGGCAAGTCACATAATCTTGTTTGCCTCAGTTTCCTGAACTGTAAAAAAATGAGCTGAAGAAGGAAATGGCAAACCCCTCTAGTAACTCTGCCAAGAAGACCTCATGGACACTTGGTCCACAGGGTTGTGAAGAGTCAAACGTAGCTGAGTGAGTGAACGATACTTATTTAATTTTGTGGATTTTGCATATAAATTAGAATTGTAATTTTAACAAGATGGGGTACCCTGCATTATGCATGTGACAGTTACTGGATGATACTCTCTCAGACTGGTGGATTAGTAGAGGAGATCCTCTTGCTCAATTGCCTTGGTCCTCTGACGTAATGTCATTGCATTTTTTTCTTGTGGTATCCTGCCAAAACTGTCATGTGTGCATCAACATGTCACTTTTTGGATGATCTTAAGGCTAGGATCATAGTGTAGCTCTTCAATGAACAGCAGGTAATGAAAGCTTTTATAAAATTTAAAAAATTGACTAGAGTGATGTATGGCACAAGATGGTGGTTATGTTGAATTTTCATGTGAAATATAATATTTAAAAATTTAAATGATTGCCCTTTCAAGTTTTTGAACATTGGAGCATTTCTCAAAGCTTAGTATTTTTAAGTTTATTAAAGCTTAAGACTCCACTAAGGCTTTTGGGACACCCTGAATATATTGAGCACCTACCATATACAAGGCACTGTGCAAGGTGCTAGGTATTCAAAAGTGAAACAAGATAGTCCCTGCCCTCAAGAATCTTATATCTTATTGGATATCTCTTTTTAAAGCTTGAAGGAAGAAGGCAAAACATTGAAAATTACAGAAAATAAGTCATCAGAGAGGAAAGAAAACTACTGCAATTCAAAGTTAATGCAATCTTAAGGAGGAAAGAGTATCTAGAGGTAGGGAGTGATCAATAGTGCCAAGTGCTGTCTAGCTAGGAAGGACAACAAGATAAAAGCCATTGGATTTGACAACAACATTATTAGTAACTTGAAAGAGTAGTTTCATGAGTTCCTTTCTGGTCAGCAGAATGAACTTCTGGGTTTTCTATCAACTTCTACTACTGGGTCTATATTTTTAAAATTAAATTGCCCTTGGCCAGAGATAGAGTACATCTAACATAGGTTAGGAGGAATGTTTGTTTGGCATCATGCAAATTTAATCAAAAGGACTTTAAACTGAAAAGGAATAGTGGAAAAGAGAGAATGCTTCATACATACATATATATACGTATATGTTTAGCTATGGCAATCTGACATATATATATTAAGATTTTTCTTGGTTCCTCTGTTCTTTTTCAGTTTAAAACCTTTTTAATATGTTTACACAAATAAAAATATGCATATATACACATATATTAGGTGCTTACACATACAATACCTGTAATATGTATTTGTAATATAGATTATACATACATATATATAATCTTCTATATGATATTTTGTTGTTGAGTCATTTTTCAGTTGTGTCCAACTCTTCATGATCACATTTAGGATTTTGTTATTTCCTTTTCTGATTCATTTTTAGAGATGAAGAAACTGAGGCAAACAGGGTGAAGTGATTTGCCCAGGGTCACATAGCTAGTAAGTATCTAAGACTGGATTTGAATTCAAGAAAATAAATCTTCCTTTCTTCAGGTCCAGCACTTTAACCACTGTGCAACCTAGCTGCATGACATAATATGATATGATATGATATATGACATATGATATGATATATGATACTATATAATATAATATACTATACCATAGTATACTGTACTATAATATTATGTAGCATAATAGAATATGACACCTAGGTGATGCGGTGATTAGAGTGCTGGGCATGGAGTTAGGAAGACCTGAATTCAAATATCTCAGAGATTTACTAGCTGTGAGACCCTAAGCAAGTCATTTAACCTCTTTTTGCCTCATTTCATCAATAGTCAAATGAGATGATACCAGCACCTACCTTCAGGGATGTTGTGAGGATCAAATGAAGTAGTATATGTAAAACATTTCCCATAGTGCCTGGCACATAGTAGGTGCTACATAAATGTGTAGTCTCTTCCCTTCCCCTTATTCCCACCTCTTGGAATCCCTTCAAATATAGTTGTGGTTGTAAAGAAGGCACCTCCATCCCTTGAGTGAGGAGCCAGAATCTCCAGACCTTTTGAACATCCAAGGCTTCTTCTAAACCTAGACATGTCCATCTCAAGACTGATATTCAGTCACCTATACTCAGAATAGGGACATAAAACAGGAGAGACAGACAGGGTTCTAAGATCCAGGTTCAGGCTTGCCTAGGCAGGACATGCATTTTAAATGCTACGTGTTAAGAGCCATCAGGGTTAGGGAAGAACACCAGTCTTCTGGGGAGAGTCTTAAACAGTTCTGCTATGCCTGGGATGCAGGAATAGAAGAGAGAGTTGGAGAATGATGACTTTTTTTTTTTAAAGATCCACTGAGTCAAGAGCTTTTCTTCCTCTCTGGCCAATAATGGAATTGCCTCATCATCTCGAAGCACCTCAGTCTTTGAGTGCTGAGCCCATACATGTATTCATCTGGGGATAGGAAAGTCAACTTTGTGTATACTCCATGAGATAATCTGTTGCATAAATATATTTTGTATTTACTTATTTCTATCCCAATGGCATCCTCCCAGTATAAGGATGTGTCATAGACTCCTATGGCAGACTGGTAGAAGCTATGGATCCCTTCTCAGAATAATGTTTTTTAAATACATAAAATAAAAAAAATCATAGGATCATAAAGGAAACCAAGCATATCAAAATGCAGTTACACAGTTTATACTGAAATACAATTATCAAAAGAGTTTTAAAAAACTGAGTTCTTTGACCCTGGGTGAAAGATTTCTACCCTAGTAGAATGTAAGTTCCACTGAGGGCCAGCTGTTTGTTTTCATCTTGGCATCTCCAGCATTTAGCATAATTCCTTTCATATAGCAGTCACCTCATGAACTCTTGACTAATTAAATTAAATTTGCCCTGCTTGAAAAAGTCAAGACTCAAACCCCTGTCTTCTTACTGCTAGACCAGCGTTTTCTTCCCTGAACTCCATTCCCTGCCAGGACTCAGCTGCTCAGACTTTCTTGTCCAGACTCTTTCCTATGGGCATTAGCAAGGCTCTTCCTTTCTTTATGTTTCATGGTTCACTTCTAAGCCAGAGATAGTAGATTTGACTGAGCAGGGAAAGAGGGTATTAGACAGCACATCCCACCTGTGTGTGATTCCACAGGAGATAGACATAGTGAAGGCTAACTGGAAGAACCAGTGAATGAGCTCTTTGACCTCTTTGGGACCCTCTGAGTTCCAGTGACCCCACAGCATGAGCTGAAAGAATCCTGTTGGTGTCTGTAATTGGGTGGCTCTGTATTAGACACAGAGACTGCTGGGAATAACAACCGTGGAGGGGAACTGTTTGAGTTAATTGCTCTGCTGCTGAGATTGTGTCATTTGGATTCTTGGAAATAAAAGGTTGGTTTATTTTAATTATCAGGCCTATGGGCTGAAGACAACACTTCTTCAGAAAAAAGCAGCCAGAACTAATGTGGAAGAGAAAAAATATCCTCCTGGCTGTGTGGGTTCATTGGTCCTTTCTTTGATTTTCTGAAGACTCCGGTCTTTCCTTGAGAGTGGTCCAAGTTGGAGGCTTTCCTGGGGTCTGTTGCTGTGTCATACCAACTTGTTTCCAAAGGTGCTCACATGTAGGCTAAACATGCTCCCCCACCCCCCACTCCTGGGGCCAAAGTCTGAGCTAGGGAAAACAGGTACTAGATCCTTAAGATGGTGAACTTTGAGGGCAAGGATCATCTTTAACCTTTCTTTTTATCCCCAGTGCTTAGCACATAATAGGGACTTAATAAAGTTTATTGACTGAACCAAATCCATAAACCAGTCAGCTCAGAGTCAAATCTTGTTTCATTTCTTGACTGGTTCTGACTTTGTCCCCGTTTCTAGTAATTGGGCTCTTACCTTGTATCCCAGAACCAGTAACTCTCTCTACTATATATGAGTCCTTGAATTGTCATCTGTCCCATACCACAGCCTACCCAGACGGTGGGCAGGCTTGTGCTCTTGAATCTTTTTGAGGATTGAAATCTTGTCCCTGAACCCTACCCCCCATGATAGTGTTCTCTATCCCTGTCAAAATTTCCTAGTGCCCACTGCCTGCTTACTGGGGGTTTCCATCTAAATGCCTGCCACCAGGTCTCTTTGGTCTTATAACCTACCCTGTCATCCAGGACCTCTAATCATGTCACTCTGAACTTCCTAGATGTCAGTTTGAATATCTATAATGTGTCTGTCCTTAGACTCCCCTCATAACCAGATTTCTATCCATTTGCCATAATACTATCTAATTTTCTGTTCTCAGAATTCCCAGATACCAGACATTCTCTGTACCCTTCCACCTGTTACCAGCACAAACTTCTTGACACTCCACCCATCTGCCCAAACTTCCCCTGAGGAGCTTAAATTTTCTCATCTATAAAATGAGGAGGTTGGAATAGACGATCTAAAACCCTTCCAGCTCCAACATTCTGTGAGCTTGTGCTTTATTGGAAATACTTCTCATTTATGGATAATCAACTTACACACAATAACTATCTTGCATATCATTAGCATGTGTCAGATTGATCTTTTTTGAATTTTATTTGATTGCATCTTTGAATTCTGTCCATGCATGTTGCCTGTGTAGCACTATTATCTGTTCAGAGTTTAAAAATATTAGGGAGAATATTGGTGGTTACTGTCAACATTCAAATTGGAGAAGCAAAATCCTAGTTAATGCATTCATTTCCTTCAATTTGCACTTTTTTGCTATTTACACTGACCCTGAAGAGATTAAAAAATGGAACTGGACCACACTCATCTCTACATAAACTAACTCTTCCCATCCTGTTATATACCAAAGGCTGATGTATCTTGTTCAAGACGTCTCTTGTGCAGCAGTCACTGAATTAGCTCTTCTGAGACCAGGTCTTTCCAACTCTAAGCCCATTTATCGTCATCCCTCTCCCAATGTTGGAAATTATTCTATTCTCTGCATTTTAAGAAATATCATGTCCATGTGGGAGTCTATGATTCCTGAGTTATACTATAAATTAATGATATGCTAATAAGACAGTAATGAACCAGGCTTGGGGCACTTCTTATAGATTAATGAGTGGCTTGGAGAGCTGATGGCCTGAAGCAAATTCAGGGGTCATTAACCCCAGTGAGTTAATTCCCCAAGAAATGCCCCAGTGCCAGGGTTGTTGATAATGTCTCAAAGCTCTCTGGTGCTTCTGGAGGCCTTGGAATTAAACCTTCTATTGTCTTCTTGCTACCGATTTTTCAACCTGCATCCTACAGGGAGCAACAAGCCATTGGCATTTCCTGGGGTTAATTCTTTGCTCGGTATCTGACTGTAGGACTTCCCCCCACCAAGCTCATTAGTAATTCTTCATTATGGGATCCCACATGCTTTATGAGGTAATACTGATTATTGACATGGTGATCAATAACCTTGTAATGGGGAATTCATATCAGTCCACTTGAGAACACCTACATCCACAAATCCCCAGTCACTTGGCTTTGAGGTTGCTGAGTATTCAGGACATGCTGCATCAATCTCCCGCACACAAGTATTACTCTAAACCAATTTTATGTATTCTCAGTGTTCCCTGCCTGGTCAGACCCCATCTGGAGGGTTGTGTTCCCTTTTGGGAGACACATATTACGAGATTCATCAACAAATTGGAGTACTTCCTGAGGAGGTGACCAATATAGGGAGAGATCTAGAAATCCAGAGAAGTTGTGGAAGGATCTGGGGATCTTCAGTCTAGAAAGCAGAAGATTCAGAGGGAGATAGTCTTAGACAGTTGAAGGGATGACAAGTGAAGAGGGATTGAAGTTATTCCATGTGATTCCAGAAAGCAGAACTGAGAGGAAGGCTGGATTAGAACAGTGACCTTCAACTCCAATTGCAGATTTGTTTTAAGCTTATGTCATTAATCTATTTGCATTACTATTATCTAAATCTTTGTTTCTCTTTACAGAGACTTCTTATTAATCCATATATTAAATAGCCAATCTTTCCATTCCCCTGAGTATCTAGAAGAATGCTTCAGACCAGAGAAATGGTTTTATCAGGGTGGGGCTACCTGGTGTGGGTATTCCTTCCATTAACTTGCATTAACTCTCTGTTACCTAGTCAATTTATCCATGGGAGTCCCTGAAAGAAGGAAGGAAGCAAGCATTAATTAGGCACCCATAGTGCTAGGCACCATGCTAAGTACCTTATAAACATCATCTTATTTGAACCTCAAAACAACTCTAGGAGGTAGGTGCTATTATTATCCCTTTTTGCAATAGAGGAAACTGATTCAGACACGTCAAGTGTTTGAAGTTAGATTTGAACTTCAAGTCTTCCTATTCCAATATCCACAGAGCCACCTAGTTGAGGTTCTGAAAGTTTAAGTGACTAGTCCAAAGCCACTCAGCCAGAAGAGACAACATGGAATCATGAGGAGAGAAATGGCTTATGAATAAGAAATTCTGGGTTCTCACCCAACTTTTACATTTTCTACCTGTGTGACCTTCAGCAAGTCACTTAATCATGTAGGTCCTCAGTTTCCTCATTTGTAAAATAAGAGGGTTGGATGAGAGATACCTTCCAGCTTTAAATTTATAATCTTATGATCATATAAGTCAGAGGTGGTATTTTACTCCATGTCTACTCAACTCTGGAGGTGCAAAGTTTCTTTTTCACTAGAGGACTTCTTAAAGGATTGTTCTTAGTTGGCACTTAATAGGCTCTGTCTTTTAGTAAATGTTAGTTCAAGTTCTAAGTCTTGACAAAGGGTCTGGGTTATAAATGACCGTAAAATGGAAAATCTGGCTTTGAGATCCCTGAGCAAAAATTGTGGTCATGACCCACAGTTTAAGAAGCACTGATCATGAGTGAAGAAAAAGTTTAAGCCCTGAACTAGATGATTTCTAAGTTTCCTTCTAGATCTGGAGTCTGTTTTTATCATGTTACCAGTGGGTAGAAGTTACAGAGAGGCATATCTGGGCTCAACATAAGGAAGAATTTTCTGACAGCTAGAGTTGTTTCAAGATGAAATGGACTGGCTTGAGAAGTAAGTAGTGAACTTTCCATTTCTTGGAAATGTCGGTTTTATCACTTAGGTGTATGGATGGAATTGTTGAACTGAGTTGGAGATGGAACAAGAGAACTTTTTTGTCCTTTCCAACTCTAAGATACTGTGATTTTAACATAATCTGTCTCCAAGGAATTGTAGGTAGAATTTTGAACTCAGATCTCCCCAGGAGCCTATATTGGAGAATTGAAAATAGATTCCCCAAGGCATGCAGATTAAAGGAACAGATTTAGAAACTGCACCAAAAGGCTTACATTGCGAAAAAATAAAACAGGATATTTACCCAGAAGGATGAGAAGGAGAAACAGTACAGAAGAAATTTTCTTTCTAGGTCTGTTTGGGCCAGCTGTTAAGAGCCTTGGTTGTATATGAAATAGGAATGAGCAGAATGTGTGGGGAGAGGGAAAGAAAGGAGCAGGGCAAGGCCCATGGAGAGTGGAAAGGCTACTAAATTTGGAATCAGAAAAACTGAGTTTGAATTGTGGCTCTGTTACATATTAGCTGTGTGACCTTGGATAAGTCACAGTGTTTCTCTTGACCTCACTTTCTTCATCACTTATAAAATCAAAGGATTGGAATTGATGACTCTTTTAGGTCCCTTCCAGCTCTAAATCTTGTTATACTATGGACCTATGATCAGAAAGCACCTCCCTTACCCTTTTCTCATTATTACTCGACGAATTGCTTCCCTTCTTCTCACCCATCCTCTCCAAACCCAGTCCTTTGACCACTTAACTGAGCCTACTTCACTGACAGATGTCTGTTGCCCCAGATTTGGTGATCAAACTCTAAGCAGCAAGAATATAAGAAATTATCAATTCAGAGAGACTGTATTGCCTGGCTTTCCATTATCTACTCCAGCTACCCACATTGGTTCTAGTTCCTAGGTTCCCTAACTTGTGCCCCTGTGATTGAATTTATGACTAGTGCCTTAGTCCCATTAATGAACTACTCAAGAGGTTCTGAAATTTTATCAACATTGGTGTTGCCTCCAACAGTTCAGATTGTAACCCATCTCTGCGTTATCATCCTCTCAGTTACTCAGATGGACAACGTAGGTGTTATTCTTGAGTCTTTACCACTCTTCTCCTCTCCCCATATTTATTTCATTGCCAAAGTTTATCAATTTGACCTCTGTAACATCTCTAACATATTTCCTTCTCTTCCCTGATACTACTACCCTGGTGCAGGCCCTTATCACCTCATATCTGGACTATTACAATAATCTAGTGATTAATCTTCCTGATTCAAGTAACAATGGTGATGAAAACAACAGTAGTTGTAGTAGCTAATATATTATATATTAAATTATCAGGGTGTATGGGGTGTTCAGGAAGACTAGCAATTCTGGTGTGAGGGCTTGCTGAATCCTTCTCAGGGCTGCTCTTCTGTCTTTGGTGTTCACCAACTCTCACTTGTAGCTCTAAGAAGCTCTACCATGGACTGTGGCCATACTCTGGTAAACTGTATGGGTCAAACCACGCTGAGGTTAACCAATAGGCCTCAAATCTGTCAGTGAATTAGGGGGATGTCTACCCTAACCATAGGAAGGCTTTCCCTGATGGAATGGGTGGATGAGAACAGTCTGTTGCATTGGCTATGAAGATGGCTGAAGAAGATGCTATGGAGCACTTAGAGTCTGGTCAGGTATTGGAGTTGCCAAGGTAATCCACTGCAACCCAGGCCATTGACAGTCATCTTGAATTTTGTCCCACCACTAGACTTCTATGACTTGGAAAGAGAGAGAAAAGCTGACGCCTTTGTACAACTCTGCCTCACTTAAATCCAGTTCATTTACAAGTCAAGACATCATCCATCACATCATGATGTCCTCTTCTAGGAGACAAACCCACACACACAAATGTATGTATATATACATACATATGTATATATATAATATACTCACACATTTTATACATATATACATATGCATTATATAGATAGCTGCTATGTGTCAGACATTCTGCTAAATGCTTTATAAATATCTCATTTGATCCTCACAGCAACTCTGGAAGCTAGATGTTTTTATTATTCCCTATTTTACAGATGAGGAAACTGAGGAATAAAGAAGGTAAGCGATACCCAGGGTCACACAGTTATTACATACCTGAGCCTTGGTGATCTCATCAGTTCCCAGTTCCAACCTCTCTATGCTAATAATTTTCAAATCTACTCTTCCAATTCTAACTTTTCAGCTGACCCCCAGTCTCACATCTCTAACTGCCTATTTGGCATCTTGACTCTGGGCCAAGCACTTGATCCATTATGCTACCTATTCCAGTTCATCCTCCACAAGTCACTTTTCCCTATTCAATAAATTTCAGTGACTCTCTATTACTTCCAAGATCAAATATAATATCCTTTGTTTGACTCTTAATCCCTTCCTACCTTTCAAAACTTCTTACATCTTACTCCAGGGCAGCTAGGTGGAGCAGTGGATACAGTACCAGTACAGGAGTCAGGAGGACCTGAGTTCAAATCTCACCTCAGACACTTGACACTCACTAGCTGTGTGTGACCTTGGGCAAGTCACTTAACCCCAATTGCCTCAGCCTGGGTCATCTCCAGTCATCCTGATGAATATCTGGTCACTGGATTCAGATGGCTCTGGAGGAGAAGTGAGGCTGGTAACCTGCACAGCCCTCCCTCACTCAAAACAAAGTCAAGTGCAAGTCATGTCATTATTTCTCTGATGGCATGGTCTTCTTTGGCAATGAAGGACGAACACACACACCTTACTCCCTTCATCCCACAAACCCATATATTCTTTGACCTCTTTGCTTTTCAGCACATAGAACATCCAATCTCCCAATTCTGAGCATTTTCATTGCTATGATTTTGTCAAGGAGGGAGGCTTCTTCCACCGATGAAGACCCAGTTGATCTATGACTTGCTGATGTCAGTATACCTCTGGCTTAGTAGGTCAATCCTAGAGAAATGCCTAAGGTAAATCAAGATTAAAAGACTTGCTCAGGGTTGCACAGCTAGTAAGTCTTAAGTAAGTGTTAAGGTTTGATTTGAATGAGACCTTCATTATTCCAACCTCCAACTTTTATTTACTACTTCACATGCCTTTAACTGTAAAAAAGGGGGTAATAATACTGTGGATGCCTACTTCATGGGACTGTTGTGAAACTGGTGAATAAATGAATAAATGAATGAATGAATAAATGAATTGAATGATCCTTTATTTGCTATGTGCCAAGCGCTATGCTAAGTGCTAAAGATTTAAATAGAAAGGGGGATCATGCTTTTAATGTGACTTCATATTCTATGTGGATGAGATAACACATAGGAGGATTTAGCTGCAGGATGACAGGAAGGCCTAATGGTCCCATGGGTGCAACTTCAGGGTGAATGACAAATCTTGGAAGTTCTAAGGATGTATTGGCAGGAGGGTAGATCACAAGAACTGGTGGACTTTAAAGATCGGTGGCAGGGCAGATGACCGGGTGATCTTCTAGGTCATTGGAAGGACTATCTTTTTTTCAACCAAATTATGCAAGAGGGTATATCCATGTAGCAAGGAACTGAACCGGAGAATTAGAACAGAATAGGGGCCCTGGATTCTTTCTCCCAGGGGAGAGGACTGGGACTGAACATCCTGGTTGAAGTGGATTGCCATAGTTACTACGGCTATTATCAATGGTTATTATTGCAACTACTGCTATAATCATTAATAACCAGTGGGACAGGTTGTGTTTCTTACCAAGGCACATAACTGCCTCGTTGAAGAAGAAAACATCTTTGATACCCATAAACCTCCTACCTCCAACCTGGCTCCCCCACAAGCCGAGGGGCCAAGGCTAACCTACTCTACTATAGATTCTCTATAAAGCAAGCAGAATTGCCTCTGCCTCTATATCTTCCTTAGTCCTACACTGGTTGCCACTTAACTGTCTAAGATTTTTCAGATTATAGGATCATGGACTTACAGATATAAGTATCTTAGAGATCGTGTTACTTAGCCCCCTCATTTTAGGGATAGGAGAATCCAGGCCAAGAGAGATTAAATGTCATTGACCAAGGTCACAAGGTAGTAAATAACTGAGCTGGGACTTGAACTCAGGTCCTCTGACTCTAAATCCAGTCCTCTTTCCACTGTTCCATGCTGCCTTGAAACCCTGCTGCTACAGTCCCACTTGTCATACTAACTGAGCCCAAGTGGCCCTAAGAATATAGATCATTTAAAATGGCAGCTCTCCAAATGACATCTCAGAATCGCAGAAGTACACACTCACACTAGATGTCTGGAAGTCATCTTGCTGGGGGCCCTTACAAGTCTGCCATCTCTGACCATAGTGACCTTAAGAGTATCTTTGAATCTGTAGGAGTCTTCAGAAGCATATGATTGGGTATGGCATCTGTGGGTATCATTGTCTAAGCAAACAGAAGGTGGGATTCTCCTGGAAGGATTTGCTGAGAAGGGAGAGTTAAAATAGTATTCAGATAATTTCTCCCTATGTTTCCTTTAGGGCCCTTTAAGAGTTCAAGTCCAGTGTCACTACTCCTGAGAGAAGTCAAGGACAGGGCTTTACTACCCTTCATAGAAGGCTGATAGGTGGTGCAATGGATAGAGTGCTGGGTCTGGAGTCAGGAAGACTCATCTCCTTAGGTTTAAGTCTGGCCCCAGACTAGCTGTGTAACTTTGGGCAAGTCACTTAACCCTCTTTACCTCAGTTTCTTCATCTCCAAAACGAGCTGGAGAAAGAAATGGCAAACCACTTCAGTATCTTTGCCAAGAAAACCCCACATGGGGTCACAGAGTCTGACGTGAATGAAACAACTGAACAACAACACTCCCTTTACAGAGTAAGGTACATGACAGAGATACATTCTTTGGCAGAGCTTTAACTAGGAAGGGACAGCTTGGACTTTGCCTAAGGGCACCAAATCTGGCCACCTTTCAATATTCATTATTGAAAAAATGAAGCTTAGTACCTAGTTAGTGACAATGGTTATAATAGAAAAGAAACAAAGGTATTGCAGGCTGAAGTGGGCTCTTCCCCTCTTCGCCATTTTCCTCTCCACCACACAAAATGACCTTGGGCTGGCATCCTGGGGTCTCTGTACTTCTGTCATGTAACAACGTTCTGTACCTCCCGAATGAGGGCCCAGGTTTGCCCCAAGTATGGTCTACAGTATTTGTCCTTTGTGCAAAAATTCCAAGTTCCAGCACTGTCCTTCAGGCAGGATCCATTGTGTGAGAGAGAGGTTTCCCCTTGGCCCTGGATCCTGTTAAGTGAGGAACCTCCTCTTCCCCCTCCTTTTTCTAATCCTCTCTGATCTCTTCGGTATCTAATACAAATGTGCTGGCAAATAGGCAGAGCTTATGGAAATGATGCATTAAAATCATATTTACTATGTCTTGTGTGATAAATTCTTTTTGGGGACAAATTACTGCTGTCTAATTCCCAGGCTGTGTTTGGGGTGCATTTCCCTAGACGTGATTGTGTTTTGACAGCAACGATTCCAGAGCAAACTACCCCTCCTGCTATGCACCCTCCAAAAAGGGGCCATGCTGTCTATTGATCTTCCCTTGCCCAACTCTCTGAAAGGCTATGATTTTCCACCCGGATTTGGGTCCCAAGCCTCTTAGATGCTCTAAGGCATCATTTAATATTTAAATACTTGTCACTGAGTTTCCAGGCTTTGAACAAGGACAGCAGGGGGCTGCTGGTCTTGCCAGCCATCATGATTGCTGACAGGAGTTATAAACACACATCACAAGAGGACGGCCTTCTGCAGGGGATTGCCGACTTTGAGGCCACAGCAAAAGCCAAACTGTTTAAACACTGAGAGTCCATTAGTAATTCTGTTCTTCTGGATGGCATTTTTGTTTTCCTGCTGCTGTTTTATTTTCTAAATGATTCTGACCCTGGGATTGAGAAACATGAGTTGACCCTCCTGGATTTTTGCTTTGCTACCTGGAGAAGTGAGCCTGGAGACAGAGACCACTCAGGAAACATTCCAATAGTGTTGTCAGTAAGTGATGGTGGCCATGTGAATGGTTTGAAGGAGACTGATTCAAGAGATGACGTAGAAATAGAAAGGACAATATTTGGCAAGAACAAGAGATGAGATGGAAGAGTTGAGGATGATTCCAAGTAGAAAATGAAAATGATTGTTGCTTTTGTGGGGTGCCTAACTCTGGGTTATGTGCTTCTAGAGCTGTATCCTGAGTCCTGGGATGCCCTTTCCTTGGGAAGGCACAGGGCCCGCACAGATCCAATCTAGTGGGCAGATGTCTTTTGAACCCAAGAACTCTCCACTCAACAAATCATGAGTTATTAAGTGCTTACTAGGTGCTAGGGATACAAAGAAAAAAGGAAGCAGTCCCAGCTCATAAAGAGCTTACATTCCACCAAGGGAGATATATACACGTACATATACATGTATATACATGTGTAAACATTTTTTTTTACCGGTCTTGTGCTTTTATTGGCACAGGGAGTTTCTAGTGAGGAAGTGTGGATGACATCCACTTTGCAATGTATAATCTTGGAGAGTTAAGGCTAAATGGTTTGCACAGGGCCACGGAGGCAGTATGTACCCCAGCTTGGGTCTTTCTCATGCAAATATACAGTATACATATAAACATATATTTAATGGGGGAATTTCTATCTCCTGTACCAATTCATGTGATTACAAAAGTCTTTAACATATCAATTGAATCAACTAATCAGCCAGAAGCATAAACCAGGTATAAACAGCCTTTACTTAATGTGGGAAGAGCGAAATCATTGGCTCACAGAAATGTTTTGGGGTTGATTGGAAGGATCAGACACGCTTCTAGCTCCCCCTCTAACGCACACACACTCAGAACCACTATGCCAAGGCCACCCTTCTCTTTTTACTTTTCTCATTTCACCGTTAGGTAGACTCCCTGTTTGGCATAACAACAATCCTTTGCTCTCATCCTCCAGATGAGCTCAGCCACAGCAAAATCTCAGAATTGTTTCACACCAGCATCAGGTGATCCCTGAGCTCAGATAAACACCTGCTGGAACCATGTTCCCATCATGAAGTCCTGCTATGAATCAAACTTGTCTCATTGCTGTTCTCACCCTTCATCGTCCCAGCTACAGCTCAGTGTAGGTACTGCTATGTGGATCAGGGTTTGTCCTCACTAAAGTGGGTCTCCTCCTAGAGGAGGCCCCAGCACATATGTTTAGTTTTCCTCTTCCAATGGAATGAAAAAACCATTTTGCTTATAACCAGTATTAACTCTTTGTTTTTTATTTTATTTTTTTTCAAGAGTTAACTGTGGTTGTGATAACCTCTGTGACTCTGGTCTTTTGCTTTCAGAGTTGACAACATCTGTAGAGATTTATCTAGATATATACTAAGTACAGATCTATTCATCTACATATATATCTATACATAGACATGTCTCTATAGATATATCTAGATATATAACACTAAACAGATCTATTTAGATATATCTACGTAGCTATATCTGTATGTACCTGGATGTAGATGTATTGCTCTATTGATCTATTTTAATTGATTTAATTTTAGTTGATCTATTTAATATCTATCTATAGATATATTTGTATCAGTATTGATTGATCTATTTAATTTCATATATAGATATCTACCATTACATGCATATTTCTAACATAAAACATATAGATATATAATATTATACATAATAGAGCAAATATCTAATATAGTAATAACATATATAACATTTATATATATCTATATAAACATATATATATATCTATAGATATGTCTATTTAGTGTGTGTGTGTATGTTTGTATTCAAACCAGTTTGAAGGGAGGAGACACCAGAACCTGGGGTCAAAGTCAGGAAACGCCCCATGTAGGAGACTGTTCATGCTGAGATTTGAAATAAATTAGGGATTCTAAAAGATGGAGTTAAGGAGGGAGAGCACTCCCAGCATGAAAATTGTCTATACAAGAGTACAGAATTGGGAATGCCATGTATGGGGAACAGCCAGTAAGTGAGCCAGTTTGGAGGGAGTATAGAATGTGTGCGCGGGGAATATTGTATAATAATCCTGGAAAACCCACAGTTAGAGGTTGATGGTTTTACATGTCAAATAAAGGAGATCGTATTTGAGCCTGGAGATATGGAATCAGGACTTTATTTTCTTCCAAATCCTGCCTCTGAGTCTACATGTGTGACCTTGGACAAGTCACAACTTCTTGGATCTTGGTTTCCTCATCTATAAAAGGAGGCTAGGCTGGATAATGCCCTTTGGAATTCCTTCCAACCTTTAGATTTATATTCCTACGGGACAAGAAGCATGGCTACCACCTTATGTCACTGTCAGAGGAGTGGTGGCAGTGGTAGGGAGAAAGGATCTGAACCCTCCTTTCCTGGGATGAGGGACAGAGCCAGCCTGCTAACTAATTTTTTTTAAAGGGAGGTGCTAAAGGTTTGGGGGGCAGGGAAATAGATCCCTGGTGAGGGCTCTGCATTGAGATTAATTTGGCAGCTGTGTGAGAGGTGGATTGGAGAGCAAAGGGATTGAAGGACCAGGTGTGTTTTCTCTGGGTTTATTCATAAGGGAAATGACTAATATAACGTTAGAAATATAATGATAGGGTACAGGTAATTGGAATCAGCTATAAAAGGTATCTATCTCAGGAAGACTGGAAAGCTCTCAAACTTACAGACATGTCACAATTAAACGAAAAGATCACAGGACCATTTTTTGGGGACCTGCCAATGCTTTCCTTGAGGCCAAACCCACAGCTGGTATCCATCTTTGCCAGTGCCTAAGTTGATTTGATTTCTTACCTTGTGGTTCCCTCTTTTAAAAATCTCCTGGCAGACAGGCTCTGGTCTAGAACCTTGAGAAATTAATGACTTACCCATGGTCATACAGCCAGTGGAGGGTCAATGGCAAAACTTCAACCCAAGTCTTCCTAGCTTCATGGCCAGCCCTCTATCTATGCTACCCACTGCCTCTATTGATCATGGAAGAGAATCCCTGCCCCAATAACAGTTTCCTCATGGGGATATTCATATTCTGTCCTGGTCTTTCTTCCCTAGAGAATAGATAACATAGCAGAAGGGGTAAAGTGGTGAATTAGGAGCCTGGAAGACCTGGGTTCAAATTCTTTTCTTTTTGTGTGACCTTAGACAAATAACTTCATATCTCTGAGCTCGGTTTCCTCATCTGTATCATGGGCAAGTTGGACCTGTGGACTCTAACATCCCTTTCCAGCTCAAAATCTAGGATCCTATGACAGTATTTCCTAGACTAAGAAGCTCTTATAGAAAGTCTCTGTATTTTATCCTTAGGCTGCTCAGAACTAAGCACTTAGCCAAGACTCATTGAGGAACTCTCTGTGCCTTAAAATAACCTTGACACATAAAGGGAATCTCTGAGTCTTTTGAAACAAGGTCACAAACTTTAGTTGAATTTTTCAGATCAACAAAAGGTGTCTGGATCTAAAGGGGTCCATCTGGGTCAAATCCTGGGGTCAGCAGTTAAAGTTTCAGATTTTTTTTTTCTCTCTTGGGATTTGGAAGGGTATACAAGGTGGAGGGTCTTGTTTCCTCCTAGGCAGGCATTCTGACGGCAATTTTCTTCCACAGACTTTAAAAGCACTTCCACATTTATGATCTCATTTATCTTTACAACGGATTGTGAGGTAAATAGTAGCAGATATTAATACCTTCTTGGTGCTCTGCATCCCTTAACAAGCTTGGAAATGCAAGTCAAGTCCGAAAGAGACTGATTGGTTCTTAAGGGCGCCATGTTTGCACTTTCAATAAGCAATCATCAGGTAAACAATGGTATACGTTTATAGGTGTGTTTATAACCAGCAGTGTTTTCTTCAGGTGCAGATGGCTGAAAGGAGTAGGTATAATTGCAAATGATTCACTTGTTAATACAAATATGACTTAAATTAACAGCACATACTTGAATTAATCATTAATTTCTTTCTGAAAAAAAGAAATTAAAAAAAATCATACCTAAGTAAAGGTTAAGCTCATATCTTACTAAATGTCACTGTTATCAAATATCAGCTGTCCATATATTTTTACCTACTAGGCTACTCAGCTACCTATTCTTAGTTCTCACATATTCCTGCCAGCTAATCAGGGGGACAGGTGCTAAATGAATCCTTAACACCCCTTCTTGCTCTGTTCTAAGTATCTCTTTGTGCCAGTGGAATGAGCCATCTCAATATAGGCTGTACCTTACAATTCCCAGATTTCAGAAGCTAAGTGTTTATCTGTTTCATGCTTCATCCCCAAAAAACCCTGCAGAATGGAAGTATATTATATCATTTTACACAAATCACCCGACTTCTATGGATCATTTTCACTGACTGCTACACCTTCTTTTCCCATGTAATTCTTATTCATGTTTCTTTTTTAAACAAATTCCCTATAGAGAATCTATGCAATGCACAGGAGATGCGTAATTGTCTCAATTATCTCATCTTTGAAATGAGAGAGTAGAGGTAGGTATTCTCTAAGATTCTTCGAAACTCTGTAAACCAATTATTCTATGTCTTTCCTGTGTTTGAGTGTGATGTCCCTGTCTTTGTCTTTGTCCAGTCAAAAATTCCATGCCTTTTTTTCCTGGTCCTTGAGATTCCTGCAACCACTTTTCTGGGATTTTTAAGTAGGGACATATCGCTACTTCTCTCATGCAAAGCTTACTGAGAAGAACACCTAGTGAAATCTTTAATCATGAGTGCTTTTCACAATCTCCATTTCATAAATGAGGAGCGCTGAAGTAAGGGTAAGGGATGTACTCAAAATCACACAGATATAGGCCTCCTCTCCTTCTCAAAACAACCCCTGGTTTCCCAAATAGTCTGTCATTCATTATGCTGTCTTCCTCTCTTATGGATGTGAACTAGTTATACAGAGGACAAAGTGAAAAAAAGGTAAATATTTGAGGAAACTTTTATGTCCTAGAATTGCAGTTTCCTGTACACAGCTGGAGGAGACAGAAAAATGAGACAGATTATGTCAATGGAGGGGATTGGTAGGGAGATAACTGCTTTGTTCCAAAGCAGGACATTCTGAACCTGAATTAGAAATGGGGAAAAAGTAAAGGCAATAATATTTGTTTTTAGTGATGGTGAAAGGACTCATGTTGCCCAATGTATAGGGGGCACATGGGAGATGAGAGAAAATGCGCCTTTGGCCTTTCTTGTCTTCTCATTTGTGTCCTGTATCCTCGTCTGACCCCATCCCAGGTGGGGAAGTGGGCTTTTACTTTTTTTTTGAGGATGAGAAAGTCCTGAGGATGAGCCTGTAATGAACCTTTAGCTTTGATGCCAAGACACCCTGCCGCTGTCCATGCTGGTTCAGAAACTTTCTTTTCACATCCTAGTCATGACCGAGAGCACAGGAAAGCTTTCAGGCCATTTCAAGCTCCCCTAATGGATCTGCTAATGCTTCATTTGGGGCTCAGGAGTCTAAAGCAAACAGCTGAGTGCATCAGCCCACAGGTGAGAGGGTGATGAACTTAATTGGAAAATGAGCAGTTGAGCCGAACATGGCAGGCTCTTGGCGGGTACAGCAGGGCCCCTGGAAAACCCTCCTGCTGGCCCTGTGGGTGGGGGGAGTGTCTTGTCTCCATGGGACCTCAGCTTTAGCTGGTTCTCTTCTTTCATTGTCTTTTCTAATGAACTCAGGCTGGTCATGTCAGCATTGACTGATGAGAGCCCTGAAGCTGTAACTGTGAGTTCATGGGCCCAGCCTGTCAGGCAGCTGTATTTCTCATCTGGAAGGCATAGAAGAAGGTGAGGGCTGCTGGGCCAAGTTCAGAGCATACCTTAAAGCAATGGCTAGGTCAGTACTATTAATCTGATGGCTCTCCAATCTATTCCTGCCTACTCTTAGGTAAGATGAGGTTTTGGACAAGAAAATGTGAAGCAGTCTTTATTATTAGCCCCACTTCTGCCATTTGAGCTTGTTTTGGGACAGAAGACGATCAATATCACTGCTGGTACTTGAAAGCATATGGTAACCATGCTATGGCTCCAGTCACATAGACCGTCCTGATCACCACTATCCTGGCACATAGTAGGCAGCATAAGCAGCTAATAAATAATCCTCTCTCTCTCTCTCTCTCTCTCTCTCTTTCCAGCTCTCCCTCTTTTTCTCTCTCCCTCTCTCTTTCTTCCTCTCTCTTTCTCTCTCCCTCTCTCCTTCCCCCCTCTAATCTTCTCTCTACCCTAATTCATAGGGGGAGTAGTCCTTTGAAGCCTATGGATCATCTCTCAGAACACTATTTTCAAAATCATAAAATAAAAGATAAAGGATTACCAAGGAAACCAATAATATTGAAATATAATTGGTTTCTTTTAAAGTTCACAGGTTAAGAGGCCCTGCCTGAATAGAATATAAGCTTAAATAGAGCAAGGACTGTTTGCTGTTTCAGTTCTGTCACTGTGTTCCCATTGTCCTGCACAGTGCTTCACACATGGCAGATAGAGTTATTTGATGGCTTTTTTTGTTAGGTCTATATGGTGTGGAGAGGAGTTGTAATCTCAAGTTTTGATTTTAATGAGAAGAGACAGCTATCTAATTAATAGAATAATATATAGAGGAGTGCTAGGATAGGATGAGACCCTTTTAAGGGATTTTAGCTTTAGGAAAGGGTTAGACTCTTAAGCCTCTGGGCATACAAAGGATTTTAAATGGAGGCATATTGGAAGTTTACACGAATTGTCCCACTCTTCTCTGTTTATAGGATATATCCATTCCAAGGCCACTCAAAGGAAGATTAAAGGCATAACATAAATAAACAGTGTATTCTGATTGCCTAGAAAGTTGCATCTCTGCAGAGAATGTGGGTTCTGTCCTCACACAAACCCATCACTTCTGGGCAGCATTATCTGAAACAAAAAGGGTAACATGGACGAGGGAAAAATATGAGAAGATAACTGTGTGGTAGGGACTTAATGGGAAGAAATGTGGTTCAGTGTTAAGAGCACAGACCTCAATTAGAGTCTCAAGACATGAGTTCAATTCTGGGCTCTTCTGTTTATTATGTGTGTGAGCTGGCACAAGTTACTTAACCTTTGAGGCTCTGTTTTCTCATCTATAAAATGAGAGGTTGGACTAGATGAACGCTAAGGTTTCTTCCAGCTATAGATCTGTGTTCTGATCTAAAAAGACCTGAGCAGTAAACCTGGCTAGCAAATACGTCATTTATTGTGGCTGTTCAGTAACATCTGACTCTTTGTGACCTTGTTTAGAGTTTTCTTGGCAAAGATACTAGGGTGGTTTGCCATTTCCTTCTTTAGTTCATTTTATAGATGAGGAAACTGAGGCAAAGAGGGTTAAATAACTTGCCCAAGGTCACACAGTAAGTGTCTGAAGCCAGATTTGAATTTCTTGACTCCAGCCCAGCACTGCCACTATTGTGCCAACTAGCTGCGCAACCATTTCATAGTTGGAAAAAAAGGATGGACCCTAGGGGAGATCTACCTAATGAACACCTTAAAAGGAGGGGTAAAGGAAGGAAATACTCTTCATTTGTTTTTCTTTTCTTTAGAACTAATCTCCTGAACAAAATCCCGTGGAAACCCTGGCAAATTTTGGGCACTGGACTAGTATTTGCTTCCATATTTTCTTTAATTTAGTTGCTTTTACTTTATTTTTTTTAACGCTTACTTCACTGCTTTTTGTAATGCCCGTTATGTCACCCTGATGGTGGTGGTCTGTGAAATCCCATACATAGGAGGAGGAAGCTTCTTCATGGGAACTTTAACTTGGTCTTTCATTCCTTTCACACAGTCATGTGATGAAGTGGATGGATCCATGTTGAGTGTCTCATCTTTAGCATTTCTTATTGAATCTGATAAAAATGACCTAGATTACTGGAATTTTAGAGCTAGAAGAAAAGTTAACGATCATCTAGATTCTAAACTGACTACGGTCCTGGTGGGAAAAACAAGACCCAGAGTCCTAGCTTCCCCAAGATCACTCAGAGAATAAGCAACAGAGTCAAGATGTAGATCCTCTAAACCTGATATGCATTCCCTAGTATCATGTTTCTTTCTCTCTGCTGAAGAGAGGATGGTACCATGATAGATGCTACCATATCTCGTGGTGGCAGCGTCTGTCATGAACTCTTATGAATATATTTGGGGAAGAGAGTCTGTTTGAGCACCTAGCATAGCACCTGGCATATAGTAGGCAATATTAATAAATGTTTGGCAATTGATCAGTTGTAGAAAGCTTTGAAGGCATTATTTTATTCTATTGAGTAAGATGTTATATCTAAGGGGGTGAAAGAATGTACTGAAGTTGGAGACCTTCAACAGGAAGGTGACTAAGATAGTGAGGGAAATGGAGACCATTTTATACAAAAATTGGTTGAAGGAACTGGGAGTGTTTAGTTTGGAGAAGAGAAGACAGGGAAGACACAGTAACTCTCTTTAAGTGACACAATGTGAAATGTCACCATCTAGGGGATGGATTTAAACATGCTGTTATGGAGTGCATACTGGGGATGTTCTTTCATACCTTCTAGCCTAGCTCAGAGAGCCTTGAAAATTCCTAGGGACATTTGGACAGTAGAACTAGTAGCAGAGGCAATATTTGAAGCTTTATTTTTTTCTTTGTAAACCTTAAAGTTTATATGTTAGTCATTTTTATTATGGTGAAAAAGACACTTCTAAAAGTTCCTATACAATAATAATAATAATTACAATATTGGTTGGTATCTGTATTATACATTAAGATTTTTTAAAATATTTATTTATTTTAAGTTTTCAACATTCATTTCCACAAAATTTGGGCTTCCAAATTTTCTCCCCATCTCTCCCCTCCCCCACTCCAAAACACCTTGCATTCTGTTTGTGCCTTCCACCAATGTGTCCTCCCTTCTAACACCCCTCTCTTCCCCTATCCTCATCTTGTCTCTTGTCCTGTAGGGCAAGTTAAATTTCTATACCCCATTACCTGTATTTCTTATTTCCCAGTTGTATACAAAAACAATTTTCAACATTTGTTCCTAAAACTTTGAGTTTCAACTTCTCTTCCTTCCTCCCTCCTTACCCATCCCCACTGAGAAGGCAGGCAATTCAATATAAGCTATATATGTGTAGTTTTGAAATAACTTCCATAATAGTCATGTTGTGTCAGACTAACTATATTTCCTTCCATCCTATCCTGCCCCTCATTTCTTCTATTCTCTCTTTTGACCTTGTCCCTCGCCAAGAGTGTATGTTTCTAATTGCTCTTTCCTTCCATTTGCCCTCTCTTCCATCATCCCCTCCCATCCTACTTATCCCCTTCTCCCCTACTTTCCTGTAGCGTAAGATAGATTTTCATACCAAATTGAGTGTGCATGTTATTCCTTCTTTGAGTCAAATGTGCTGAAAGTAAGCTTCACTTTTCCCCTCTCACCTCCCCCTTTTTCTCCTCCATTGGAAAAGCTTTTTTTGCCTCTTCTATGAGAGATAATTTGCCCCATTCCATTTTCCCCCTTCTCCTCCCAATATATCCCTCTCTCATCCCTTAATTTTGTTTTTTAGATATAATCCCTTCCTATTCAACTCACCCTGTTCTCTCTGTCTCTCTCTGTCTCTGTCTCTCTCTGTGTGTGTGTGTGTGTGTGTGTGTGTGTGTGTGTGTAATCCCACCAACCACCTAGACACTGAGAAAAGTTTCAAGAATTACAAATATCTTTCCATGTAGGAATGTAAACAATGTAAACACTTTAACTTTAGTAAGTCCCTTGTGATTTCTCTTTCCTGTTTACCTTTTCATGCTTCTCTTCATTCTTGTGTTTGAAAGTCAGATTTTCTTTTCAGCTCTGGTCTTTTCATCAAGAATGCTTGAAAGTCCTCTGTTTCATTGAAAGACCATTATTTCCCCTGAAGTATTATATTCAGTTTTGCTGGGTAGGTGATTCTTGGTTTTAATCCTAGTTCCTTTGATTTTTGGAATATCATATTCCAAGCCCTTCGATCCCTTATTGCAGAAACTGCTAGATCTTGTGTTATCTTGATTGTATTTCCACAATACTTGAATTGTTTCTTTTTAGCTACTTGCAATATTTTCTCCTTGACCTGAGAACTCTGGAATTTGGCCACAATGTTCCTAGGAGTTTCTCTTTTTGGATCTCTTTCAGGAGGTGATCTGTGGATTCTTTCAATATTTATTTTGCCCCCTGGTTCTAGAATATCAGGGCAGCTTTCCTTGATAATTTCATGAAAGATGATATCTAAGCTCTTTTTTTTTGATCATGGCTTTCAGGTAGTCCCATAATTTTTAAATTGTTTCTCCTGGATCTATTTTCCAGGTCAGTTGTTTTTCCAATGAGATATTTCACATTATCTTCCATTTTTTCATTCTTTTGGTTTTGTTTTGTAACTTCTTGGTTTCTCATAAAGTCATTAGCTTCCATCTGTTCCATTCTAATTTTGAAAAAACTATTTTATTCCTTGATGTTTTGAACCTCCTTTTTCATTTGGCTAATTCTGCTTTTTAAAGAATTCTTCTCCTCATTGGCTTTTTGGACCTCTTTTGCCAATTGAGTTAACCTATTTTTAAAGGTGTTATTCATCATTTTTTTGTTCTCCTTTAGCAAGCTGTTGACTTGCTTTTCATGATTTTTGTGGATCACTTTCATTTCTTTTCCTCTGCCTCTCTGACTTGATATTCAAAATCCTTTTTGAGCTCTTCCATGACCTGGGACCATTGCATATTTATTTTGGAGTTTTTGCATGCAGAAGCCTTGACTTTTATGTCTTCCCCTGATGATAAACATTGTTCTTCCTCATCAGAAAGGATGGGAGAGAATACCTATTCACCAAGAAATTGATAATGCCTGAGAATGATCCTGATATGCAAAGGATCAACTGACATTAGATCTGATCAAACTGGGAGCAAATCTTTGGATCAAATAAAAAAGTAGTAGATTTTCTTTAGCCACACTTTGGAAAAGCATCTAATTTACAGTCTAATGACATTTTCCTTTCCAGTCATCAAAGGGATGGAGAACCTGTCAAAGGACCTCAAATAAAAGAAACTGATGAATGACTGTGTCTAGCAAGGTGCCATAGGGCTTGGTCTTAGGTCTGGTCTTAGTTAGTATTGTTATTAATGATGTCAAAGAAAAGAAAAGAGAATAGCCCAGAAATGAAATTCTCCAAGGAGCCCAAATTGCAAAACATGGTCAGCTTGATATTGTAGAAATGGGTTCATGTATTGAGGAGGAGACTGAAGTAGATAACTTTGAGGTTCCCTTTCAGCCAGTATCAGTGTGGTATATAAGGAAGAGAACTAGACTTAGAGTTAGAAGAACTAGATTTGAATCCTGACTCTCTTAAGAGTCTATATAGCTCAGGGCAAATCATTTCAGACCTCTGATGTTATTTCCTTCTCTCTAGAATAGAAGTATGTAGACAAAATGATCTCTAAAGGTCCTTCCTGCTCTACATTCTATGATCCTAATTCTGAGATTATGTGAGCAAGAGAACACTTATAATAGTGGGAACACAGCAATATAATAATGCAAAGTAACTTAGATATCATAATTATTTGCATCTTTGTGGTCAATCTAGAATTAAACTGAATGAACATTTCTTAAGTGTCTACTATGTGTCAGGCACTGTGCTAAGGATAAAGGATACTGCAACAAAAGCAAGGTAGTACCAGTCTCCTTGGGGCTTATCTTATACTGAAGGAAAACAACCTATACATAGATAAGTATATAAAAATATGAACAGAGTAAATACAAAATAAGTTTTTGGAGGAGTGAAATAACAAAGGGAGGCAGGGGGAGATAATCAATGAAGGCTTCCTGTTGGAAGAGGCAACTATGATGTGTTTTGAAGGAAGCTGGAGAGTAGACAAGTTAGAAAATGGTTATAACCCATGTTTTGCTTCTTTATGACAGCATCTTATGGGAGTTTCAGGGTAATATCTATTTTATAGATAAGACAAATGAGGCATAAAGATGTTAAATCTAAGCCCATGCTATGTATTTGTAAAAAATGAAACTGGAATTCAGGTTTTAATTTCTGAATTAGTCCTACATGCATAAATTCATTTGTTCATTCATGCATTGTTTTTATTTATTATCTGTAAGGATTCCCTGTCTCACCATTTCAGATAAAAAGCTATAGACTCCTTTGGTTAGAAAGACCCTTGAGAGTCTCATCTTGAGTATTTGAGATTCTATGCTCATAATAAGAAAAATAAAGCTCTTGGGAAATAGCTCACTTTCCCATTCTTATTTGGAAACTCATAGAAACAAGTTTTCTTCCTGTAATGTCCAAGGTATGGCGTTGTGAGTGAGCTGTGCTTTTGTTTGCCCTCTTTTTTGTAGACAGGTCATTTTGTTGTACTTCTCATACTGGTCTTCTGCCTTATGAGGTTTTATATTGAGGTTGCTGACCTGCTGTGCCCTGGCTTGACTGAGAACAGAGCAAGGAGACAAGGGCTGAAACCACACATGGAAAAATTTGGTTTCATTCCAGACAGCACGTGAACTGGACACAAAGGGAATAGCATAGTTTAGTTAAGAGCTACCTTCTTACTCCACTCAGTTTTCTAAACCCTATCTGTATTTAGGATAGGAAATTTATCTGTGGATGACTCTCCCAAAATTATCACTTTCCCATACTTACATGGAAACAGAGCCAATTATGGATTTCCTTTCTTACTTTAAAATTGCTTTTCATTAATGCATTTTTGTACTGTGATCATTTCCCTGAAAGCCCCTATACACAAAGAATGTCCTTTTGTAACAAAGAACAAATATTGAGCAATATCATTTGATATGAAGACTATGAAAATGGAGTATGCAAAATTCGCACCCATAGTTCACCACCTCTCAGTTGAGAGGAAAGAAGAATGTTCCAGCATCAGTCATATTGAACCAATACTAAAACTAGCATTTATTCTCATTTGTCATATTTTAGTATTATTTTGTATTACGTTATTTTAATTATTGTGTACAACCATTTATGGTATATATCTCATTGTTCTCTGTTTCTGTTTTCCTTGTCTGTATCACTTTCTGTAAATCTTCCCATGTTTCTCTGGAATTATGCACATTTGCAATAACATTCCATCACATTCGTGTACAGTTTGTCAAGCCATTCCCCAATCAATGGGAACCCATTTTTTCCTATCTCTGATACTTCAAAAAATGCTGCTACAAATATTTTGTTATAAGCAGCACCTTTCTGATATTAAATATGTCTAGCAGAGTGGTCATTGGAGTTAAGGTTAGAAAGAGTTTAATGACTTTTATTGCATAATTCCAAATCTGTCTCCAGAACAGTTGGATCCACATCGCTAGTGGTTCTGTTCTGTTAGTTAGCTCTCTTAACACTGAATATTTTTGACTTTGCTAGTCTCTGAATGCAGTAGTTTAGGTTTGGTATTGCTTTTGTTTTGAAAGATTAATAGATTAACACCCTTTCATCTTTTCAGAGATCTCCTGTTTTACCCATTTCATTTAGTGCTATTATGAGTAAGCATATCATTGTGTAATTACATAACAAACAAGACCACATAGACGTTTTTGGCTATGTTCAAAATATACTTAAAGATTTCAGTTGGTAAATGGGTTGAGCTGTGTTCGAATACTTTGTGTCATTAGAAAGACTGTGGTATAATATTAAAGGTTATGGGGTTTATTTAAGTTGATGTTGATGCAAAGAGCTCTTACATGCCCAGGGTTTTTCAGAGGGAGGTGGGGAGTACTGAAAGATTTACTTTCCTTCTTCACTCCACCAATAATTGTTTTCTGAATAAAGAAGACAATTCTTGAGTTGAAGACAAGGAGAAACGAAGCCAAGAGATTGTTTCTATGTTTTGACTTAGAAGATAAAATTAACAATTAAATGATGTCTTAAGAACCCAGACTGGGAGAAGCCACAGGAAATTTTTCCTCTTCTTAGATATTAGATAAGGAACTAGATCTTGTAGCAGGAATTGATTAATACCTCTGTATTAAAATGTACACAGGTCCGATTTTGAAATGTGTAGAGTCAGCTATTGACCCGACCACATCAAAATTTTTAAAAAATTTCCTACCCAATTTTTTAGCATTTTTATTTAAAGTTTTGAGTTCCAATTCTATCCCTCCCTTCCTCACCCCTCCCTGAGATGCTAAGTGATCAGATATAGGTTATACATGTGCAGTTATGTAAAATATTTCCATATTAGTAATTTTGTGCAAGAAGACTCAAAGAAAAGAAAAAGAATGACAGAAAGTGAAAAATATCAAGCTTCAGTCTATATTCAATCAAAATGAGTTCTTTCCTTGGAGGTGGATGGTATGTTTTGTGATAAATCATTTGGAATTGTCTTAGATCACTGTATTGCTGCAAATAGCTAAGGCATTCACAGTTCTTCATTGAACAATATTGCTGTTACTGTGTACAATGCTCTTCTGGTTCTGTTCACTTTACTATGCATCAGTTCACATAAGTCTTTACAGGTTTTTCTGAAATCATCCTGCTTGTTATTTCTTAAAGTACAATAATATCCCATTAAAATCATTACCACAGTTTGTTTAGCCATTCCCCAATTGATGGGCATCCCTTTGATTTCCAATTTTTAGCCATGACAAAAAAGCTGCTATAAATATTTTTTGTACAAATAGATCTTTTCCCTTTCTTTTGGATATCTTTGGGATATAGATCTACTAATGGTATTGCTGGATCAAAAGGTACACAGTTTTATAGCTTTTTGGACATAGTTCCAAATAGTTGGACATAGTTCCATAGTTGGACATAGTTCCAAATTGTTCTATAGCAAGGATGGATCAGTTCACAACTACATCACCAGTGCATTACTGCCTCAGTTTTCCCATATTCACTCCAACTTCCAGCACTTTCAGAATGGTTTTAATTTGCATTTCTCTAATCAACAGTGATTCAGAGCATTGCTATATGACTAGAGATATCTTTGCTTTCTATGTATGAAAACTTCCTGTTCATATCCTTTGACCATTTATTATTTGGGGAATGACTTGTATTTTTTTAAATGCAACTCAGTTCTCTATATATTTGAGAAATGAGGCCTTTATCAGAGATACTTGTTGCAAATTCTGCCCTCCCCCCAGTTTTCTGCTTTCCTTATAATTTTGGTGGGTACATTGGTTTTGTTTGTGCACATTAAAAATTGAAAGCCTAACTAGCAATAAACTTAGGATACTTCACGAAAAGAAAGATGATGATCGAAAAAAGTTGGGAGCAGAAAGTGAAGGAGTCAATTTGGGCATAAAGATGTGTGCAATGGAATGGACATATGATTTCACTGGTATAGGGAGGTGGAAGGATGGGAGAGGAAGGTAGGTAGAGAAAATTCCCTGTACCAATGCAGATTCATTGCATCTTTTCAATGAATAGTCTTAAAGAGTTGCCTAGATTACTTAGAAGTTGAGTGATTTGACCAAGGTCACTTCCCCTGTATGTGTCACAGTTGGAAATAAATCTAGGTCTTCCCAGCTTTGATTCTAGCTTTCTGTATTTAACTATATCTAAATCTTACTTCCAAGGATATTTTGTGTTAATGTTGACATGTAACCATAGTTATTTACTATTACATTTTTATCGATTTTTTACAGGAGAGGATTTTTTTTATAGATTAAAGCATAATTGGGTGAATTTTGTGCTTAATATTCTGAAAAAAATCATAATATTTTAGGATTGGTGCAAAGGACTCATGATCAAAGTGCTGTCTGCATCCAGAGAAAGCATTGAACATACTATATTTTGCTTTTTAATTTTTTTGTTGTTGTTCAAGTCTTTTTACACAAAATGATTAATATGGAAATGTTTTACATGATTGTACGTATATAACCTATGTTATTGTACATGTATAACCAGATTGCTTACTTTCTCAGAGACAAATAGAAACTTTAGAAAAAATCACTTTAAAGAACTCCAACAAATGTTAAAAATTGTTTTTATATGTAATTGGGGAAAAAGAATATCTATTTAACACTCCAAGTCCAGCCATTAGGGAGAGAATAGGAAATTGTATTACTGGAACCCCAGAGCTGACCCCAAGGCCCTGTTTTGGCTTCTCCATTGCCAAATTTTTAGATGACTGATAATGTTTGTGTTACAAATTTTCTGTAACCAGTGACTACATTCTCTGCCTGTCCAAATTCACAGGTTTGAACTAAAGGAGAAAACAAGCCTCCTTAGTCACTGTGAACCATCATTTCCTTCCTCTCCTCAAGACAAATATAGTCCTAGACCTCTCAGTTGTTTTTTCCCCTACTCCTCTTTTAGGCTCTACAGCTGTTCTCCAGCCTTGATCTCATATCGATCCTGGAGAACAAAATAAACCTCCCCCTTTCACCTGAATGTTGCCTGGTGATGAATGGAAGACCAAGTATCCTACTTGTTACTTGTAGATATTTATTTCCAAAGTACAAAGGGAATAGACCAGAAGCCAATTTGCACACCTAGTTCTTAACTCCCTGCCATGGCAACAGGTTCAGGAGGAGAAAACAATGGAGAATCTGGGGGAGCTGGACCATTATCACTGTTTCTCCTGGAGCCCACAACTCTAACTCTGAGACAGGTCTGACAGTCTTTAGGAACACCTCGAGTGGTCTTATCAGCTATATACCCAACACTATCATGGGCAACACTGTGAGAGGCAAAGAGGAAGAAGTGTCCCTCTCCCTCCAAGAACTTAGAGTTTAGTTCTAGACTCTCCACCAGGGCTAATTGTTCTGCAGATGACACAATTTATAGTCAGTACTTAAGCAAGCAGTGGTCCTCATTACACAGAGGGAATCACAGAATTTTAAAAATTCAATTTTATTTTTCAAGCCATGTTCTTTCCCTTCTAGGATCCCCTTGCAATTCTCCCACACCCACTGAGAAAGGAAAAAAAACCACTCAATCCTGAATCCATTACAAACTTGAATAGTTGAACAAAATAAATTCCTACGTTGACCAAATTTTAAAAAAGGCCTCCATTGGCAGGGAATCATGGGAGGAAGGAGGGTAAAGGAATAAACATTCATTAAGTGTCTACTATGTGTCACTCTACAACCATTGTCTCATTTGATCCTCACAGCAATCCCTTAAAGTAGATACTATTATTATCCCCATTTTACAGTTGAGAAAACAAGTTGGCAGAAGTTAATGACTTGCCCAAGGTCACAAAGCTAGCAAGTGTCTGAGGCTAGATTTGAACTCAGTTCTTTCTGACTCTAGGCTTAGTGTGCCATCTAACTGTCTCATAGAATGTTAGAAGTAGAAAGGAACTTTCTGAATGATCTAGCAATCTTTCAGTCCAACTCTTTTGCTATGAGGCAACTAACTAGGTGTTACAGAGTGTGGGACCTGGAGTTAGAAAGACCTGAGTTCAAATCCTGCCTCAATTACTTACAGGCCATATGACACTGGGCAAGTCATTCAACCTCTGTCTGCCTCAGTTTTCTCGTCTGTAAAATGAGGAACAATAGCCACCACCTCATAAAGCTGTCATGAGAATCAAACGGGGTGATGTATTGTAAAGTGCGTTACAAATTTTAAAGCGTTACATAAAATTTAGCTACTGTTATTTGACAGATGAATTAAGTGAATGGTGACAGAAGTCAAGTAACATACCTAAAGTTGCATCCTCCTAGTCTAGTGTCTTGCCATGTGTTCTATCCATTGCACTACACTGCCTTTAGTCAGTTGCAATTTACAGTTGTTCAGTCATGTCTGACTCTTCATGACCTCATGGATTATAGCACACCAGGTCCTTCATGGAATTTTCTTTCCCTCCAAACAATTTTATTAATTTATTTGTTTTCAGTTTTCAACAATCACTTCATCATGGAGTTTTCTTGGCAAAGATACTGAAGTGGTTTGCCATTTCCTTCTCTAGTGGATTACCTTTTGTGAGAACTCTCCATTATGACCTATCCATCCTGGCTAATCCAGCACACCATGCTCATAGTTTCATGGAGATATGAAAGCCCCTCTGCCACAGCAAGGCTGTGAGCCAGGACAGGAGCAACTTATTAAGGAAATATTAATGAAGGTCCACTCTTCAGATTGGAGGTGGTCCAAGGATTGCCATAAATTTTAGAGGGAAAGAATAGAAGTTTAGAAAGAAAATTCAATAGGTAGATGACATGTTTCCTTTGCCAGACTCAGGAACTTCTGGAATACAGAAAATTAGGGGTCTAAAGGAAACTAGGTAAGGTCCTTTGTATCCAGAATGAATAGGAGAACCCAGTCCTAGGGCTCAGGGAAATTAGTTAAAGTTAGATAAAGGAATGCTAATAAGGGAAGAAGAATTAATTGGGGATTGTCCTTGAAGTGCTGTAGAAGGCCTAGAAGTGAGGTAATGTGAGCTTAGACACTTAGCAGAAAGAGCAACAAAAGGTTTTAGGGACTCAGAAAATATCAGGCAATGGTTTAGAGAACACACGTCTACACTCGGTTTCTTTGCTTCAGAGGACATAGAGACCTGGGTTTCAGGGAAAACATGGGATAATAGATAATAATTGGCAAAACCTCCGAGGTCATCTAGTTCAAACTCTACATTTTACAAACCAGGAACCTGAATCTGAGGGAGGTTACTACTACCTGTGTGACTTTTGTCCAGAGTCACACAGGTAATAGGGAAAAGGAGAGGGAAAGGAATAAGTATTTACATAGGAACTACTATGTGCCAAGCAGTATGCTAAGTGCTTTATTTTTTAAAATTCAATTTAATTTAATTTTCAGTTCCAAATCATCTTCCTCTGTCCACTCTTTGCCCATTCACTGATGAAGCAAGAGCTCTAATATCCATTATACATATGAAGTTGTGCAAAATATTTTTCCTCATTAGTTGTGCTAAAAAAAAAAAACCTAAAAAGAAAGTAAGAGAAAAAATGTGATTCAGTTTGTACTCTAAGGTCATCAGTTCTCTGTCTGGTAGTGGAAGATATATTCATTATGGATCCTTTGTTGTTGTTGTGGATTGTTGTATTGGTCAAAGTTACTAAGTCTTTCACTGCTTGGCAGAGGTAGTATTTGAACCCAGGTCCTCTGACTAAGTGATCTCTCCATTGTACTAGACTTCATGATTAGTATCTGTTTTGATGGTTTAGTGAGATCAATCAACTAGAAGTTATTAAGTTCCTACCACTTACCAGGCACTGTACTAGTCACTGAAGATGCAAACACAAAAGTCTGCCCTCAGTGAAATTACATTTTACTGGAGGGGGGCAATTTATTTGCAGATAAGTAAATATAGGATATCTACGCAAGAAAGACCAAACATTTGGGGGTAGGGCAAATGCCATAGGCTTCTAACACCGGGGGGAATCTTAAAAGATCTCTTGAGACAGATGGCATTTGAGCTGAGCCCTGATGGCAGCTAGGGGTTCTGAAGACTGGGAGTGAGGGGGGAGAGAATATCAGACATGGGAGATAGTCGGTGTAAAGGCATGGAGACAGAAGAGAAAATGGGATGGCATTCATGTACAGAAACAGTTAAGTATGCCCAATGGTTTGGATGTATTGTGGGTGAGAGGAAGTAATATGCAATCAACCTGGAGAGATAGACTGGAATTGTGAATGGCTTTCACTGCTAACGTATTTGCTTTGCTTGTTGATTTGTTGACTTTGTCCTAAAAGCAATAAGGAACTACTTAAATTTCCAGAGCAGGAATGTCAAGCATAGATTTTGGGGGCTCAGGCACTTTAGGGTTTCTGACTCATCACCAGGAACATGAAAGATGCTACTAACCTCATAAATTCCAGAGAATATATGCTCCTGAGATCCCTGAAGTACCCAAGAAGGGAAACTCTTGGTATTAGGAGAATTGAGGCTGAGTGTTCCTAGACTATTAAGATCAAGATCTTTCTTCTTTGGGTGACCTTTCTAGAACTTTGTGTCTATTGCAAGGCTAAAGATGGAATGGGGATGGGGGTCCCTTCAATGGCTTAGCGAATGGAGAATTAGATTTGTATCCCAGAAGAACCAAATTTAAATCCTGCTTAGACATTTACTAGCCATATGGCTCTGAAAAAAATCCCTTCTCTTCAGTTCACTTTCCTCATCTATAAAATAAGGACAATAACAGTAGATATTTCATGGGGCTGTTGGAGGAACAAATGATTTTCTCTCTCTCTCTTTCTCCCTCTCTCTCTCTCTCTATAAATTTGCATAATTTAAGCATTATATATAAATACCATAAGTATCATTATCTTAATTATTTGTTAACTATTATTGTCAAGTTTTGGTCAGTGGGACTGTGGATATATATTAGATATATAGTATATATTATCGTAGGATTCAGATCTTCTGGATATGACTGGTATATTGATGGTGGTAGAGGGCAGATCCTGCTTTAGGGGAAGAAGAGAGTTTTCTTCTAAATATGTTTATTTAGGGATCAAAGATTTTTAGATCCAGAAGGGAAGTTACTTCATCTCCTGTGCTACCCCCTCCTCCTAGCTCATTTCACCGATGAGGAAATTGAGAGACTAAGTGACCTAAGGTGATACATCTACTTCAAGGCTGAACAGTGACTAGAACTCAGGTCTCATGACTTCCAAAAGTATCCTGATTCCCAACCTTGTCAACCAGGACTCCTGTGAAGGAAACATTAGGAAAGGGGTCAAGGACAGACTAAATAGAAGAAAGGTGGAGAAGGCTGCTATCAATATTTTTATCTATCTGTCTGTCTGTCTGTCTGTCTATCTATCTATCTATCTATCTATCTATCTATCTATCTATCTATCTATCTATCTATCTACCTATCTATATTCTCTTCTAGGAAAGCTGGCTTAGTTAACCTGTCTGACTGGTTGCTAATAATGTGCCAGTCTTAATAGAGATAACTGGAATCCCTGGTCAGAACTCAGTTTTGAAGGCTCATCATGCTGTCAGAGCTTGTACTTGGAACCTCCCTTTACCACACTGGGGAAGGTTTGCTTCTTGATTCCTAGAATACCAACATTAGCAGGCAAAGGCAAGGGTTCTGAATATGGGGATGAAATTTGGTTTTTGAGGGATGATAATTCAAGTACATAAAGCTACCTGAAGGTAAACCTGAAATAGGACTGGAAGACCAGACCATGAGGGAAAACAAGTATACAATTTGTAATATTTGAAGACTTTTTTATATGTCCATATGAAAAAGATAGATGCACTTATTCTGAACTGGCTCCAAAGGATTGGACTAAGGCATCTATCCTTACATGTTAAGCAATTAACAGTCTTAGGGAGAACTGAATCCACACAATCTGTGGTAAATCTATACTTTATAGCCTCCCAAGGTGATAGCACTCCATCAGGTGAATTTTCTTTGTTATATTTATTAAAGTCAAATATGTTATAAATCCATAATTTGGTAGCTATGTGTGGGCATTCTCTCCACCAAAGAAGACTGCAACCCAGAACCCATATGTAGTCTGAGAGGGTAACCTGAGGTTTTGAGACATTAAGAGACTTGATCATCCTCACAAGTCTGAGAAATGCCAGAGACAAGATGGAGGCAAGTGGGCAGAGTGCTGGAACTGGAATGAGGAAGATTTGGGTTCAAATGCCCCCCCCTTCTAAAATTTACTAGCTGTGTGACTCTAAGCAAATCATTCAACTTCTCAGTATCTCAGTAAACTAACACCCTGTGATTTAACCTCTGAATGACAGTTCTTATAACAGGACCTTCCCACTTGTAAGATTCTTTGCACACTTATTAAAAGAAGCAACCCATTCATTTTAAAGTAATTTCTCTCATATGAGGTATCAATTAGAGGGATAGAGAGACTTTAACTTTTCCTAGCTCAGGATATGTCTGTCCTGACCCACAGGAAGAACTAAGGGAGCTAATGAATGCATCCTGGAAATGGGATTAGGAGAACTGAAGTTGGCCAGGGGTTGGAGCATTATGGGACCAAAAGTGGAGCCCCCACTTTTCAGAGAGCAAGGAAGGAAAGGAATTGGACCTGAAAGGAGCTGTTTTCAGGACCCTGGATAGGGGCACCTGGATGTAAGCAATTTCCAGATGAGCTACAAATCTCCTGAACTGTGTAAAGATGTAGTCTTTATCTCTTCTCCCTTCTTCAAATCATTCTGGAGCTCTGGAGAATGTGATATTCACACAGAGGTGTAACTAGAATCTTTTTCACCCTGGGGCAAAGACAGAATAAAAAATGCACTAATTTTAATGCTGTTTTCCCCCCAAGTGATTTCCTGAATCAGGTTGCTGGCTTAATTGGCAATATCTCTGTGGCTAGTTAAGGGTGGGGACACACACAAGACAGTAATGGTGGTAACTGGTAGCAGTGCAGAGGATACAATGGGGTAATCTGTTCTCTCCCCTTCCTTTTCTGAACCTCTGCTTGCCTTTTCCACCAATGGTGTCAAATTCAACTGAAAAAGGAATCACCGAATAGGGATAAAGATCCTTGTAGGCCATACACTGACTTAGAAAACCACATATTAACATTGTTCTATTGTATTTTTATTTATTTTTGTAAAACTTCTCTCAAATGCATTTTTATCTGATTTAGTTTTGACTTAGGAGTGCCCCCCGGTGATATTTTGACACCTCTGTTCTTAGCCACTCTCTAGATCTCTCCTGGACTTACTTTGTCCCTAAACCTCAAGGGGATGAAGGTTGGTGTTGTTGCTACTGGGAAATTTACCTTTTCCTCTAACCTCCACTGGTCTGCAATCTCATCCCATCTCTCTTCTGTGGGACTTAATTTCCTTCCCTTCCTCCCTCATCATCCCCCACCAAAGCGAAGACCACACAAAGGAACACAAGGTACAAGACACTGGAATGACAATCTCTGACCACTGTATGGAGGAAGTATGTCTACCTAGATGTCAGAACTTGGGTCAAAGTCCCACCTACTCTGGCCTAGCTATAGCTCGGCTTTTAGGATAGCCTCCTGGCTCAGGTAGTGAGGACTTCAAATTTTACAGGGCTCTGTCCTAAGTCACTAAGATATTCTCTTACTTTCTGCTTCCTTTCATCTAGTATTGGGCTTAGCACTATACCATTCAGTCAAATTACTCTAATTCAGCATGTAGCTTATTCTATTACATGTATTAATAGTTATTACATCACTGACATCATGACCATAGAGATATCTGGGAAACTTTATAAAACCATGATCTTTGTACTACTTTTTCTTTGTATGATTTTTTCTTTTCTTTTCCTTTTATGAAATAAAACAAGTATTTCCATACCATAGTAGAATAACAAAAAGAAGATTGCACATGAAACTGCAAATCTATTATGTAAACTTGCTATTCCTTTAAAATATATAATAAATTTGTTATGTAATTTTATTTTTTCTTCCCTTCCCCCATATAGTTACCATTAAACAAAATTATGAATAGCCATTTACTTTTCATACCTAATGTCCCCATCCTCTGCCATACACCCTCTGCTCCCGTCATTCTAGAGCACTCACTGTTCTAACCCTCTCCACAACACACCTTGGTTTATTTCTAATTTTCCCATTTGTCTTTATCTTTACTTCCCTCCCCTCCAAATTACTCTTTTAAATAATTTTCTTGTGTTTGGTGTCTGGTGGATAGGATATGATATAATGTTTCCAGCTCTCTTCCTGGGTTCCCTCTTAACTCCTTATTTACTCATTTCATAGGATCTCTTGGGGAGATGAGAGAGGCCTGGGATATGCATCACAGCAGCATCATTTTGTGGGGTCCCATGAGAAGGTCTGTGTTGTCTGTGGTATATTGTAATTTGTGCTTCACATGTTGGGGGAAATACATCTGTTTCTTCTTAGAGACTCCAGAAAATCTGACCCCATTGTCACCGATTTCTTGAAGAATTTGCTTGGAAAATCAAACCCTTCTTCCCTAGGGAGTCTGAGCAATGGTGTCAGTGTTGTTATTTATAAACCAGGCAGTCACTGTCCATGGGCAAGCGGTATTTATTGGTCGGCCTGTCTTAAGGGATACCTGGGACTCACAAGGCTTAACCTGGTTTTCCAGATCCAGGTATTTCTTCTACCCTGAGCTCACCTCCCCAGAAGTCAAGCTCTCTCTGCCTTGTCAACTTTCATTTGCTTATCCTGGGTTTGCATGTTATAAACCCTCCAGCTCTATTTATAAAGGATGAAAGAAAGCTCTAGACTATACATACACACGCATGCACACACATCTGTGCAGTTCTGCAGATATCTTTGAGGGGAAAAATACACGAATTTTAATGCAGCTTTCCCCCAAGTGAGTTTCTGAATCGGGCTCCTGGCTTAATTGGCTATATCTCTGTGGCTATTTGCACTCTCTCACAACACGGGGATGGGACTTGCTATTGATTTCATAGTTGCTAATGGTCGTCTATAAAATAAGAAGCTTTTGTGGCAAAGACTAAATCCAGCCCTGGAATTGCACAGCTTTATTGTTTTTGGTTGCCAAGACGTGATCTGCTTAAATAGTCCAAGTTGTTTTATTTAATAAACTTCCTGTTTCTGTCCTTTTTATGGCAGGTGGGTTGGCAATGAAGCCCAGGCTTATGGAGGTGGTACAGCTGTGAGAATGTTGACCTTGGAGATTTGACCCCAGAAAGGTTAGCATCTATTAGAGGCTTTTCTCAGGGGTAGTTTGAGGAGGGAAAGAGAGGTAACTGGGAACAGAAAGAATGTAGAAGGGCTTTGGAATCTTGGAGAGGAGACTTGCTATGTTTCAATTTAATTTTGAAGCACTTATTAAGCCCCTGCCCCCATGTCACATACTATTCTAGCATATACATGAATATATAGACAAAATATAAATAAATACATATAAAGACAACATATATTATATAAAGGGAATATAAAGACAAAAATAAAAGGATAACTGCCCTCAAGGAACTTATAATCTACTGAGCATATACACAGATGAGTAAACATAAACCATACACTGATAAATACAAAGGTATATTGGTGGTCTAGGAAAGTGCTACCAGAGCAGAGAATTTTAAAAAAGCTTCATATACTCTTTTGTACTTAGCAGTTCCATTGGTCCTAAGCCTCATACACAAGGTCTCCCAAATAAGGAGTTGCCTTTTAACCTTTCAAAGAAGGTCTCTCTATACAAGTCTAAATTAGCTTAGGGTGACTTTGAAATGTTAGATACCTTCTTTCCAGCAGTAACCAGGTAGTATATCTCCTATCCACATCACCGCTCCATTTCTGCACCTCCCTGCCTATCATTGCTCTGAAGATTAGAGATTATCTGATTATCGCTGGCTTTGGGGAAGCAGACACACTAATACACTGTTGGAGTTGTGGATTAGCCTAGCAATCGTGGAAAACAATTGGAACTTATGCCCCAGATTTCATCTCGAAATATCATTACTAGACCTATAAAAATCCGAGACCTATAGAGATCCCAAAAAGATCAAAGAAAGAGGAAAAGGGATTACATGTACAAAAATAATTCTAGCAATTTTTTTGCAGTCACAAACAATAAATAACTATCATCAAATGGGGAATGACTGAAAAACTTGTGGCACATGATTAAAGAGATAATTTCAGAGGAATCTGGGAAGATTTATATGAGCTGATTCAGAGTGAAGTGAGCTGAACTAATTGTACAATTTATTCAAAACCAACAACATTTTAATGGCAAACAACTTTGAGAGATTTAAGAACTCTGATCAAGCAATGATCAGCCATGATTCCAGAGAACCAATGATTAACCATGCTATTTATCTCCTGACAGAGAAGTGCTGTACACAAAAAGTAGAATAAGACATATATTTTTATTTTTATTTATTTTTAATTTTTTAAAATTGATTTATTTAACTTTTAACATCCATTTTCACAAAATTTTGGGTTCCAAATTTTCTCCCCATTTGTCCCCTCCCCCCACCCCAAAACACCGAGCATTCTGATTGCCCCTATCACCAATCTGCCCTCTCTTCTATCATCCCTCCCTTCCCTTGTCCCCATCTTCTTTTTTGTCCTGTAGAGCCAGATAACTTTCTATACCCCTTTACCTGTATTTCTTATTTCCTAGTAGCAAGAACAGTACTCGACAGTTGATCCTAAAACTTTGAGTTCCAGCTTCTCTTCATCCCTCTCTCTCCACCCATTCCTTTTGGAAGGCAAGCAATTCAATATAGGCCATGTCTGTGTAGTTTTGCAAATGACTTCCATAATAGTCATGTTGTGTAAGACTACCTATATTTCCCTCCATCCTATCCTGCCCGCCATTGCTTCTATTCTCTCTTTTGATCCTGTCCCTCCCCAAGAGTGTTGACCTCAAATTGCTCCCTCCTCCCCATGCCCTCCCTTCCATCATCCCCTCCCCACCCTGCTTATCCCCTTATCCCCCACTTTCTTGTATTGTAAGATAGGTTTTCACACCAAAATGAGTGTGCATTTTATTCCTTCCTTTAGTGGAATGTGATGAGAGTAAACTTCATGTTTTTCTCTCACCTCCCCTCTTTTTCCCTCTACTAAAAAGTCTTTTGCTTGCCTCTTTTATGAGAGATAATTTGTCCCATTCCATTTCTCCCTTTCTCCTCCCGATATATTTCTCTCTCACTGTTTCCATTTTTTTAAGATATGATCCCATCCTATTCAATTCATTCTGTGCTCTGTCTCTGTGTGTGTGTGTGTGTGTGTGTGTGTGCAATCATACTCACTACCCAGATACTGAAAAGTTTCAAGAGTTACAAATATTTTCTTTCCATGTAGGAATGTAAACAGTTCAACTTTAGTAAGTCCCTTGTGACTTCTCTTTGCTGTTTACCTTTTCATACTTCTCTTCATTCTTGTGTTTGAAAGTGAAATTTTCTTTTCAGCTCTGGTCTTTTCATCAAGAATGCTTGAAAGTCCTCTATTTCATTGAATGACCATTTGTTCCCCCTGAAGTATTATACTCAGTTTTGCTGGGTAGGTAATTCTTGGTTTTAGTCCTAGTTCCTTTGACTTCTGGAATATGATATTCCATGGCCTTCGATCCTTTAATGTAGAAGCTGCTAGATCTTGTGTTATCCTGATTGTATTTCCACAATACTTGAATTGTTTCTTTCTACCTGCTTGCAACATTTTCTCCTTGACCAGGGAACTCTGGAATTTGGCCACAATGTTCCTAGGAGTTTCTCTTTTTGGATCTATTTCAGGAGGTGATCTGTGGATTCTTTCAAAATTTATTTTGCCCCCTGGTTCTAGAATATCAGGGTAGCTTTCCTTGATAATTTCATGAAAGATGATATCTAAGCTCTTTTTTTGATCATGGCTTTCAGGTAGTCCCATAATTTTTAAATTGTTTCTCCTGGATCTATTTTCCAGGTCAGTTGTTTTTCCAATGAGATATTTCACATTATCTTCCATTTTTTCATTCTTTTGGTTTGGTTTCATTCATTGTTTTGGTTTCTCACGAAGTCATTAGCGTCCATCTGTTCCATTCTAATTTTGAAAGAACTATTTTCTTCAGTGAGCTTTTGAATCTCCTTTTCCATTTGGCTAATTCTGCTTTTTAAAGCTTTCTTCTCCTCATTGGCTTTTTGAACCTCTTTTGCCAATTGAGTTAGCCTATTTTTCAAGGTGTTATTTTCTTCAGCATTTTTTTGGGTCTCCTTTGTCAAGGTGTTGACCTGCTTCTCATACTTTTCTTTCATCTCTCTCATTTCTCTTCCCAGTTTTTCCTCCATCTCTCTAACTTGATTTTCAAAATCCTTTTTGAGCTCTTCCATGGCCTAAGCCCATGGTATATTTATTTTGGATGTGTGGGATATAGAAACCTTGACTTCTGTGTCTTTCCCTGATGGTAAGCATTGTTCTTCCTCATCAGAAAGGAAGGGAGGAATTATCTGTTCACCAAGAAAGTAACCTTCTATAGTCTTGTGTTTTTTTCCCTTTTCTGGGCATTTTCCCAGCCAGTTACTTGCCTTCTGAGTTTTCTTTCCACACCCATCTTGTCTCCAGATCCTCCCAGACAGTGCTTGGGGTCTGAGATTCAAATGCTGCTTCCCAGCCTTAGGGCTTTGGGTGGGGGCGGGGCTGCTATTCAGCGTGAGATTAAGTTCAGGTGCTGGTGGAGGCAGGGTCGCCTCACGGGCTCAATTCCCTCAGGGGGTTTATGAGGAGACCTTTAACGATGGATCCAGGCTCCTGCCTGCTTGGGGAGCCCCTGTCTGCCACTGCCTCCGCTGCTGCCTCCTGAGGGGGCTCCAGCCATGGAGATACCCCACTCCCTTCTCGGCAAGCCAAAAAGACTCACTCACCCCCGGCTGCGGGTGGAGGTACCTGTGTGGCTGCTGGAGATTCTGTCCCTGAAGCCTGCTTGGATCTGTTCCCTCGGCGCCACGCAGCCAAGGTAGGGCTGGGCTGGGCTCCGCTCCGGGTCTGAGGTGGGACGGATCTTTCGAGTCAGCTTTTCAGGGCTCACTGGAACAGAAATCTCATCTGCTGCGTTGTTCTGTGGCTTCTGCTGCTCCAGAATTTTTTGGGAGTTCTTCTTTACAGATATTTTATGGGCTGTGGGTTCGGAGCTAGCATATGTGTGTCTTTCTACTCCACCATCTTGGCTGACATATATTTTTAGATATGCAAAATGTGAGAATTTGTTTTCTTTGATTATACCTATTTATTACAAGAATTTAATTTTTCATTTTTCTATTGAGGTAAGGGAGGTAGGAGAGAGAGAAAACAAATGCTCATTAATTGAAAAAATAAAAGTGACATAAAATTACTTCATCTCTCTTCTCTGTCTCTGTCATCTATTTCTGTCTCTCTTTCTGTGTCATTCTCTTTCTTCCATTTTCTCACAATTAATTACTACCGACATTTCTGAGTGGGAATATCCAAATTTTCTGGGATTGCTTCTTAAAATATTTATGGGAAGGCATTTCTCAGTACCAAATGGGGAAAGATTTCTATTTCCCTGATTTACTGGTATTATTGATGAGATTTCTATGGATATGTTCCACCCACCTAACTCCACTGTAAATCAAGGACTATTCCTTCTTCTTCCACATTCTTCCATGTAATTCTTTTATATCCTTCCCCCATATTGCTCAGCACAGTGCCTCAAGCACAATAGGTTTGCAGTAATCTTTGCTGCTGCAGGTGGGCTCTGAGCTAATAATATAGCGAGACTTCAATTTGTTACGTGACCAATATAACTCCTCCCCACCACGGGCCTCTCTCACCTTTTCCAGATAGATGGATTGGTTTGATGGAAGGTAATTTGATACGAAGAGGACAAAGATTCTGGGGGATCGGAGAGAGAAAAGTCAAAATTATAGGGGTGGAAGGTGAGCTGTTTTCTTAGCTACTTTCTTCTATATCTTATTCTCATTATTTTACAGCTACCATTTTTTTCTTTTCCAGTCCCATTCTCCATTCCTCTTTCTTTCCTTCTTTCTTCTTTTCCACTCTTCTTCTCCTTTCTTCCTCTCATTTTTACCCTTCCATCTCCTCCTCTTCCTATTTGTGATAGTCTTAATAGCCTGGAAGAGCAGGCTATTTTGGGAGTAAGCTGACTCTGCTCTAGACACATTGCTCCTCCTATTCAGCATCCCTGATCTATCCTTTCTCTGGAATCCATTGTCGCTCTGTACTCAATGCCTGGAATCTTCCTTGGTGGATGCTTCTAGCTACTAGACTAACTAGCATATACCTGCCTGTGATACTGGAACTGAGAAATCAATCAGATCATGCCTGAGCGAGACTCTTGACACTATCTTATAAGATATCTCATGTAGTTTTAAATTATGCTGATGAATTTTTGCATAGGACAAATCAAGTGCCCCTGCACAGAACTAGGAATCATGGCAAAAACTTGAAAAATCCTTGGTGCTTAGTGCGAAGGAAGCCTCTTACATGATCCTTTATCTCTTTCTCTCTCTTGCTTTGGACTGAAGATGATCTCATCTAAGACTTGGATTCCCTTACTGACTAAGTTACAAATAATAATAATAGTAGCACTTTTACAAAGGTTTAAAGTTTGCAAAAAACATTTTCCAAGTATTTCATTTAATCCTCACAACAACCCTCCATTTAGGTACTATTGTTACCCTCATTTGACAGATGAGGAAACTGAGGCATTTGGAGGCTAAGTGACTTATGTAGGATCTCACAGCAAGTAAATATCTGAGGTTAGATTTGAATTCAAATCTTCTGACTCTAGGTCCAGCCCAATGCAGTGTAACACAGCTGCCTCATGTATCATTCTCTTTGAAACATCACATTTCAGCCTTGCTGCTTAGGCAGATATAATCCTGATATATCCTTTAACCTTCCTCCCCTCCTCTGTATGCCTCAAGTTAAGCTATAAGGTTTTTTCCATGTGTTAATGAAATTCACCAAGTAAAAGCCTTTTAGCATCACTGTCTGGCTTGCTTCTTGGGTGGAAACCTTTAGTAAATGCCCCAAAGCATTTCTCTCTTCATTTGCCCTTCTCTTTTTCTCATGGAATCACAGAATCTCAAATTAGAAGGACCTCAAATGGCATCTGGTCCAATGAGACCCAAGTAGGATCCTCGTCTTTGACATTACTGAGAAGTGATCACTCAGTGGTGAAGAGGATTCTCCTGCACTGCTCATTCTATTTGTAGAGAGCTTTTAATTGTTAGCAAGTGTTTCCTTTGCTTATTTCAAGGGATTTCGAAGTAAGATTTTTGTTCTACCACTGCACAAATCTACATACTCTGCCTCTCTCCCTGTCATTGCTGACCTACGTATAGTATGTACTTGAGAAATTCTCTTACTGAGAATAAAGATTATTTCTGAAGATCCTGTAACCTAAGAGTATGTGGTTGCAGGGACCTGGCCGTTATGGAGAAGAGAGTGAGGAATTTATCTTTTAACTTTCTCATAAGGGGAAGAGGAGAGGAAGTAAGCATGTTTTAAGTGACTACTATGTGCCAGTCATGGTGCTAAGTGCTTTACAAATATCTTCTCAGGAAGATTGATGAGACAGAGCTACTACTCTGGAGTTTCCTCTGGGATGCAAATAAATCTAACTTTAGCCTTTATGGGTCTAGAGAGAACTAACAGTCTGGGATCTAGGAAGACTGACTGGGGCATCACCCATCATATTGACTTATGTCTTGTCACTGGACTCCAATGACTTTGGAGGAGAAAGTGAGGCTGATGACTTTGTGCGGCTCTGACTCACTGAAATCCAATACACTGACAAGTCTAGACATCACCTTCATGATGTCATCGGTCCTTTTGGAGAACAAAAGATGGAGTACAATAATAACAAGGAAGACTGAAGGAGGATGCAGGCACAAGGAGACAGGCTTCTATTTCCTACTCTGTCAAATAGCTCCGCACTCTCACCTATTTGGATGATTCCTCCTGTCATGTAGATTTATCCCACCATGTCTGTCAGTTCTGTGTGACTTATATCCATGTCCCTTCACAAGTTTGACACAGAGGGTCCACCTTTCATGTTGGAGGGGAGGGAATGAGGGCATTGTATGATGAGGATAGCAATGGTGCTCTCTGATTATCTACCTGGCATTCTTTACCCTTGCCACATGATCAGCCCTCCTTTTTTTTTTATCACCCATTTCTTTGATGACATCTTTCATCACGGGTAATATATGATAGCCTGCTCACACCCAACACAGACCTCTCCATTGCCCTCTGTGTGATACTCATTTTTAATTCTTTGAAGACTTTTGTATCCTGTGTCTCTCAGCCTTAAAAAATGCTGGTAGAATATTGGGATTAAAAGACTGGCTCTTCGTTGAGATTGAGGAGGAAAGGTTAGGGTGTTATTAAAGAACTTTGCAATTTCCTAAGGCCAATCCAGTCTTCTCTTTCTCCTAGAGTTCAACCTCCTGTTGAATATTGGAGAGGTTGAAAAATCCTGAAGCTAGGACTGCCAACCAACAAGTTGGCTGGTGTTTTATCCCAGAGGCTGGAGATATTTTTACTGATATGAGCACTATTTAATTTCTTTCTTTTTATGTTTTAATTTGTAAATTATTTGTGGATCATCAGCCCCAGGAATAAAAAGAAAGTGAGAGATGCAGGATTTGGCCAATCTTGATGCTTGGGAAAGGAATTCTTGTTAAAAATATCAGTCCAGCATGGAGAGGGGGAAGGTGACAGTGGGGGGAAGGAGCATACATCTATTTCTACCCATATTATTGATTAAGAAACTGGGGTTAAGATCAAGTATGGTTTCAGCTACTTTTCAATGTATACAAGCCTGCCAAATTCTAGAGTTCTTTTTGTTTTAAAAGATATTTTACAACTTTGAAACTCCTTTCCTTTGTTACTTTAAACCCATTTGCTCCCCTTTAGTCATTAGCAATAAAACACTTAGGAAACCTAAAAAGGGCTGTGTACTTATTTCTGAGACAGCAGGGAATGGGGAAAAATTGGAAACAGCATCTCTTTCTGTGGAAGAGCAGGGGAGGGACCCAGTCGAGAGTGACAGCTAGGGTGGGCAGCTCAAGCAGGAGAAGTGGTGTGGGAAGGGATTCGGAGGTTTAGCATCAGCAGAAGACCCATGTGGCACCACAGGAGGAAAGGTGGGGCTGATAGAAGGGAAAAGCCTTTGCTCTCAAGGTCAAAGGACCCCAAATGGCCCAGCAGATCTGGGGTGGTGGGTTAAGGGGTCTCCAGACCTCTTGTCAAGAAGTGGTAAGCACTTTGATCCAAGCCTACATGAGCCTACAAGAGTGAGTATATTAGGGGCTAGGAAATCTCTATCATGCAAATGAGAACTAATGAGGCTTTCATGATTACCTTTAATTAGCTTTACTGCATGTGGCTGCTGATATATGTGTGTAGACTCAGACAGGCAATACACATAGAGTCTATTGGCTTCATTAAAATGAGAGGCTTTTAAAAAATGAGTCTGCAATATGCAAATTGCCTATTAAATGTTTAATAAAAAAGATTCCGGGGGAAAAATTGACTGTACATCTATTTCTGCCCATGTTTCTGCTTGAGAGCAAGTGTGTGGAAATGAACACCATGTTTCTTTCTCTTCCTGCCCGGGGTAACTTGGTGTCTAATAACCCAGCAGGGTTAGAGGGAAAGTTCTTTTCATACTTCTGCTCCCTTTGTAATGATGATCAACTAAGAACAGGAAATAGGATCGTCTTGTCTAATCTCTCCCTGTTCCTCTTCTGCTTTCCAGGGAAGCTGAGTACCACGAGTAACTTGAAAGGCATTTCCTTTAGTAAAGAACTCTAATTTACAAAGTCAGGCTCTTCTTTACGAACTCCATATCCTTTCATCTTTGGGGTTGCCAGTGAGGCTATCTATGATGGAATCAGACCCAATCGGAAGTGGTTTGGGGTATCTACCTTCCACCAGAATTCAGTCTCAGTAACCAAAGTGCTTTCCTGGAACACGTGCTTTTCTAGGCTCTCCCTACCCCTTTGTACCGTTGCTGAATATGAGTGATGTTGGAGAAGAAAATGTCACACTACTCTAGTATCTTTGCCAAGAAAACTCCAAATGGGATCACAAAGATTCAGACATGACTGAAAAGCAACTGAAAAATGAATAATGTACCTGAGAATTTTGACTGCCACATTAGAAAAATTTATAGTAGCTTAGTCTGGGAGGCACAAAGTTCAATAGTCAGGGTAGTCTTTTTAGCAGTTGGGATTCTGTGTCATCTGCTAAGGAGTTTTTCTAGTTCCAACTGATTTCATTTCTTTGGGGCTCAAATTCTCATTTGGATTCAATTCAGTAAGTATTTGCCAGGTACCTACTATATGCCAGGTACTATACTGGGACACTGGAGATAGAAAGACAAAAATTTTAAAAAAAACTATTCATGTTTTCAAAGAGCTTACATTCTACCATATTTCAGGGCTCCAAGAGAGTCAGCCATAGGAAAATACTCCTTTCCTTTTTTCTCAGATGAGGAAGGCTAATACAATTTAATCTTGATGTCAGAAAAATATTCCTAACAATTAGCACCCTTCAAAAGTGTAATAGACTATTATTATCTGGTAGGTAGCAGATTTACCTTCCTTGGTGTTGGGGTTTGAGGGCAGAGCAGCATCCAATCAAGGCTAAGGATCACCTGTTAGTAATATTATATAGGGAATTCTTTTTCAGATGTGGGGTTGATTAGATGGCTCCTGGTGTTCCTTTCAACTCTGAAATGCCATGATCCTGTGATTTTATGAGTGGGGCTGGGAGCCCAAGTTCTGTAGTTATACTAGAATGAGAAGTGTGTTCTGTGTTAACTAGCCTAAGATTTAATATTTTCTTTTCTATCCCCTTAAGGTTCTGGAAAAACCCAGCCCTTTCTCTACTGACCTTTATTAAAACTTGACTTTGATGCACCACTGTAGTAGGGAGCCAACTTTGGATTCTTTTTTTTTTTTTATTTAACTTTTAACATTTATTTTCACACAATTTTGGGTTACAGATTTTCTCCCCTTTTATCCCCTCCCCCCCCCAAACCCAAGCTTTCTAATTGCCCCTGTGACCTATCTGCTCTCTCCTCTATCCTCCCTCCCTGCCCTTGTCTCCGTCTTCTCTTTTGTCCTGTAGGGCCAGATAGCTTTCTTGACCCCTTAACCTGTATTTCTTGTTACCCAGTGGTAAGAACATTACATTTGGTCCTAACACTTTGAGTTCCAACTTCTTTAGCTCCCTCCCTCTCCACCCCTTCCCCTTGGAAGACAGGCAATTCAATATAGGCCATATCTGTTTAGTTTTGCAAATGATTTCCATACTAGTTGTGTTGTATAGGACTAACTATATTTCCCTCCATCCCATCCTGTCCCCCATTACTTCTATTTTCTTATGGTCCTTTCCCTCCCCATGAGTGTCGACCTCGTATTGCATTCTCCTCCCCATGCCCTCCCCTCTATCCTCCCCCCAACCCTGCTTGTGCCCCTGTCCCCCACTCTCCTGTATTATGAGATAGGTTTTCCTATCAAAATGAGTGCGCATTATATTCTTTCCTTTAGTGGAATGTGATGAGAGTAGACCTCATGTTTTTCTCTTGCCTACCCTCTTTATCCCACCACTAATAAGTCTTTTGCTTGCCTCTTTTATGAGAGATAATTTGCCCCATATAACTTCTCCCTTTCTCCTCCCAATATTTCTCTCTCACTGCTTGATTTCATTTTTTTTTTAGATATGATCCCATCCTCTTCAATTCACTCTGTGCACTCTGTCTCTATGTATGTGTGCGTGTGTGCATGTGTGTGTGTGTGTACTCCCACCCAGTACCCAGATACTGAAATGTTTCAAGAGTTACAAATATTGTCTTTCCATGTAGGAATGTAAACAGTTCAACTTTAGTAAGTCCCTTATGACTTCTCTTTGCTGTTCACCTTTTCATGGTTCTCTTCATTCTTGTGTTAGAAAGTCAAATTGTCTTTCCAGCTCTGGTCTTTTCATCAGGAAAATTTGAAAGTCCTCTATTTCATTGAAAGACCATTTTTTCTCCTGAAGTATTATACTCAGTTTTGCTGGGTAGGTGATTCTTGGCTTCAGTCCTAGTTCCTTTGACTTCTGGAATATCCTATTCCATTCCCTTTGATCCCTCAATGTAGAGGGTGCCAGATCTTGTGCTATCCTGATTGTATTTCCACAATACTTGAATTGTTTCTTTCTAGCTGCTTGCAATATTTTCCCTTTCACCTGGGAATTCTGGAATTTGGCCACAATGCTCCTAGGAGTTTCTCTTTTTGGATCTCTTTCATGTGGTGTTCTGCGGATTCCTTGAATATTTATTTTGCCTTCTGGTTCTAGAATCTCAGGGCAGTTTTCCTTGATAATTTCATGGAAGATGATGTCTAGGCTCTTCTTTTGATCATGGTTTTCAGGTAGTTCCAGAATTTTTACATTGTCTCTCCTGATTCTATTTTCCAGGTCAGTTGTTTTTCCAATAAGATATTTCACATTGTCTTCCATTTTTTGAATCTGCGCGGTATGTTCTGAGATATCTGTCTTTCTCATAAAGTCCTTAGCATCCATCTGTACCATTCCAGTTTTGAAAGATCTATTTTCTCCAGTGAGCTTTTGAATCTCCTTTTCCATTTGGTTAATTCTGCTTTTGAAAGCATTCTTCTCCTCATTAGCCCCTTGCACCTCCCTTGCCAACTGAGTTAGGCTAGTTCTCAAGGTGCCAATTTCTTCAAGATTTTTTTGGTTCTCCTTTAGCAGGGAGCTCATCTGCTTTTCATGCTTCTCCCTCATCCCTCTCATTTCCCTTCCCAGTCTTTCCTCCACCTCTCTAACTTGATTTTCAAAATTCCTCTTGAGCTCTTCCATGGCCCGAGCCCATTGGGTGGGCTGGGACACAGAATCCTCGATTTCTGTGTCTTTGCCTGATGGCATGCATTGTTCCTCCCCATCAGAAAGGAAGGGAGGAAGTGTCTTTTCTCCGAGAAAGTACCCTTCAATAGTTTTATTTCTTTTCCCTTTTCTGGGCATTCTCCCCAACCAGTGACCTGACCTCTGAATGTTCTCCTCACACCCACCTCGCCTCCTGGTCCTCCCAGCCAGCGTTTGGGGACTGAGATTCAAATGCTTCTTCCCGCCTTAGGGTTTTTGGCGGGGGCAGGGCTGCTATTCAGTGTGAGAATTAAGTTCAGGTGGTCAGGGGCAGGGCCGCCTCTCTGGCTCAGTTCCCTCAGGGGGTTTATGCACAGACCTTCCACAATGGATCTAGCCTCCTGCCCGTTTGGGGAGCCCCTGTCTGTAGCCGCCTCTCAGCTTCTATCTCCTGGGGGGGCCCGAGCCATGGGGGCACCCCACTCCCCTCTCAACCCGCCAAAGAGACTCTCTCACCTACCCCCGTCAGTCACCTGTTGGTGGGGGGGCTTGTGCCGCCGCTGGAGATCCCGTCTCTGGAGCCTTCTCAGATCTGTGCCTCTTGGAGCCGCGGCCGCCGCAGGTCCGGGCTGGGCTCCGTGTCTGCAGCGCGACGGACCTTTTGCGAGAGGTTTGCAGGTCCCTCTGTGGGTGGGGGGACCCGCGTGGCCGCTGGAGATCCCGTCCCCGTAGCCTGCTCGGATCTTTTCCTCATGGTGTCATGGCCGCGGCAGGGCTGCCCTTTGCTCCCCGTCCCAGCGCCCAGTCCACGGCACGAAGGACCCCCCGCGAGAGGTTTGCAGGTCTCTCCGGAACAGAAATCTCCCTCGCTCCAATATTCCGTGGTCTCTGGGTGCAGAATTCGCCCTGGGTTGGTCCCCTCTAGCCGTTCTGTGGTTTGTGGGTTCGGAGCTATGTGTATGTGCGTCTTTCTACTTCGCCTTCTTGGCTCCGCCCCCCAACTTTGGATTCTTGGAAGCAATGCTAGTCAAGTATGAACTTTGTCAGGTACTGCCAAGCTGGAAGGACTTTGCGTACAGCTGGGAGATGAAGTCTTCGAATGTAGCTTGATGTCAGACTATGTGTCTTCTGTCTCAGGGTTCTGAGAAACCTACCAATATGAAAGTTGTTTACCAGGTCATGACTTCTTTTTCACCATGGTAACCCATGAAGATTGTAAAATAAGGCATGGAGAGGTCATGGGCTATGTTATTAGGATGAATTTCCAAACCAAAAAATATGTAAGTCCTCAAAATATTTAAACCAATCTCTGCTGTTTCCAGGGTGAGATGAGTATGTCTATACCTAAGGAAGGAGAGAGAAGGGGTATCAGGGCAGTGCAGGTGACGTATGTGGTGATAGAAAAGGCTTCTGTGGATCAAGACCTCAGGAAAAAGTTTGAAATTCATGGAGAAAGCAGGAGAAAACTTATTAGCTAAGATTAATGTTGTTATGACCTAATACAAAGTCCTAATAGACTTCTAGGCTCCAGTTCTTCTGGGCTCCTAACTGGGAAAAGTAGTGTATGAGATAAGAAATGGTTACCCAGGCCTAAATTCTGGGATCTGGAGCATGTTCCATGCTTTGGGGTGAATATTAGACCCTCACTTATAGCCTTTTTACTCATGTTTTAGACTCAATTCTGCTTGAACCAAGTGGTTTCTTAGCCCATAGTTGATATAAAGCAAAAAATTCTAAGAGGTGGGGGAGGGATTGGCCTTCTAGGGTCAGGCACAATGGCAATGATAAAAATGACAGCTGACAGCCTGAAAATGGAGGAGATATATACACTCTGAAAAGGAGACACACAAAACCCCAAAGCACAGTGTTCTGGGGCTGTTTAGTTTAGAATACAGAGCCCTGAACACTTCTATGGCTCTTAAGGTCATCACTGTGTTAAAACACAATAATTAACATTCATTATAATGACTCAAAACTATCAGGAAAAGGTTATATATTGTTCAGTACCTCCTGTTTAAAGAGGTAAGGGCATATATAATATATTTTAGAAAGATTTCCATTCCCAGTGGTTAGAATAATAACATTTTGGTGTTTAGAGGAGTTCATTTCATTTGTTTGGGAAATTCAATTCTGTGGATCTCTTGCTTCCTAGAGAACACCATCTAATGAAGCTTCAGGTCCTAGGACCATACATTTATAGGTGAGAGGGACCTTAGGGTTCATCCATTTTTACCCATCCATTTATCAGATGAAGGACTGAGGCTGAGAGAGGTAGTGAGTCATGCAAGGTCATACTGCTGGTAAGTGGAAAAATAGAATTCTGAACCTAGGGCTTCTGACTCCAGATCTATGGCTTTTTCTTCTCAAAATGGCTCATAAGAGCATTTAAAATACATCTCTTTGGCCTAGTCTACTGGCTAGTTCTGAAGGAGAGAGCCTGTCAGAGTGGGTAAGCCTGAATCTGGGTGCTACCTGGCTGGGTACAGAGTGAGTGAATTACCCACTCCAACTAAGAGATGGGAATATGTGGCTGGGTGTTGTTGTTTGTCTTTGTTCTTGTAGAGGACCATGGCATCAAGAAGGAGATGCCATGACTTCAAGGGTGCAAAGTCACCAGGCTCTCTTCCTTCTCCAGAGCCATCTTGGATGTGGTTAGAATGAAAGAAGGAAGGAAAATACAAGAGGGCAAAAATAAAGAGTGGAGAAGGGAAGGAGAGGAAGAGGGAGAGATGAGCTTGGGGAGAGCAAGAAGGCATTTAGATGGTATAGACTTATGGCTAGTTTTTTCAAAGCCCAGATGGATGAATCCCTTTAAGAACCAGAAAGAGTAGATATCAAAATGGTATCCAGGGCCTTCAAAGTGGGGCTATGCCAGGAAAAGGACATACAATATCGGAACTACAAAGATTCCTGTGGCTCATCTATATCAACCCTATCAATTTACAGATTATTTAGGGACCAGAAGAATAAGCTTCTCAGGGTTAAACAACTAACTATTAGCAGCACTAGGAACTTAGTTAAAGTCTCCTGCTTCTCTTCTTTGTGTTCTTTCATCATTCTATGATGCCAATTACCTCTGGTTATCTCCATTTGTTGGGCAACTAGGTTGGGCAGTGATTAGAGAGCTGGCCCTGGAGTCAGGAGGTCCTGAGTTCAAATTTGCCCTCAGTACTTGCTAGCTATGTGATCCTGGACAAGTTACTTAACCCTGTTTGCCTCAGTTTTCTCATCTGTAAAATGAACTAGAGAAGGAAATGGTAAACCATTCCAGTATCTTTGCCAAGGAAACCTCAACTGGGGTCATGAAGAGTTGTACACAACTGAACAACAACAATCTTCTTTGTCAGCAGCAAGATCTTTTTTTCTGGAAAGAGCCATAACTGAATAGTCTAGAATCTAGGACAAATTCAGTTGTGAGGTTGGGGTATTAGCAGTGTTGAAAGTGTGGTCTCATTATAGGTGTAGCTTTGAGAGGAGAGAAGGGATCTGAGTCTTCCAAAGAATCCTGTAAATGTTTGGTTGAAGCAGGTGGTGGAGAGAGCAAGAGCGAGAGCGAGAGTGAGAGCAAGAGCAAGAGAGAGACAGAGAGAGAGAGAGACAGAGAGAGAGAGAGACAGAGAGAGAGAGAGAGAGAGAGAGAGAGAGAGAGAGAGAGAGAGAGAGAGAGAGAGAGAGAGAGACAAGGAGGGAGGGAGGGAGGGAGAAAGGGAAGGAGGAAGGGAGAAAGGGAGAGAGGGAAGGAGAGAGAAAGAGCGGTTATGGGATCCTGGGAATGGTTGCCCTATCTAGGTGCATGAACCCAAGGAAGGCCACAAGGTGAAGTCCAGGTTATTGCTATAGAGAGAATGTGTACACTCTTCTGGATGTAAATACTTGGAACAAAACCCTGTTTGCTCCCATGCTAGGTGCAGCTCTGGATCTGGCCTATTTCATTGCTTGCTTCTGAGTTGCTGACCCAGACTCCTCTCTTCTGACCTTGTTTATAGACTTAGTTGCCATTGGACACCTTTATTGCTGTAGCTTGACTTAGGGATTCTACCTTAGCTTATCCGAACCTCATAACCAGCTCACTTCCCCTCTGCCCAAGCTGGATATTGCTTGCTGGAAGGGCAGTTGCAGATTTTTAACTATTTATGAACTCCATGCAACAAAGCAATCATGTCCCTAAATCTACTACACCGTATAATCTCAGGGCAAATTAAAGTACCAGATGAATCTTTCCTCTCATTTCAACGCACATTTATTACATTCGATTTTAAAATGATGGTGAGCAATAATAAACTTTATGGAAAAGTTCCCTTAGCCTTATGTAATGGGGGAAATTCAGCAAGTTTACTGGAACTTCAGCATGGGTAGCGGAAACAACCTGGATTTGGAGTTAGAGACTTGGGTCAGATTCCCCATTCTGTTATTAACTGTTTCATGATCACCCTGTTTCATTCTCCTCATTTGTAAAGTGAATCATCGGTATGATCCTATGACTTAACTCATCAGGAAGGGTCTTCCTTTCCAGCTCTCTACTAGTCTTACCCTTTTGGAAAGGGTACTGACTCCGTTATCAGATCTGCTGAGTTCTGCCAGCTCTGTTACCTATTATCTTTATGACCTTGGAGAAATCACTTAACCTCCCTTGGTCTCACATTCCTCAACTGTAAAATAAGGGTGTTGGACCTCTAAGGTCTTTTAAGATTCTACTATTTTATTCTACTATTCTTTTCCACTATCAGCCACAACTCATCCACATAATCCCGAGTCCCAGCATCCCTTGAGAACATAACAAATTTCCTAAGTGGCTCCCTGGAGAATTGGCCCTGGTTTATTTGAACCTGGTGCTAAGGACAAACCCAGAAGGGTGCAGACAAGGGGATAGGGAACAGCAACTCTTTTCCAAGGATTCTCTAATTGGTGATTGACAGAGAACTTATCAGTGAGTCCATGCAGTATCATTCATCTTCCATTAGGCTATGCAAGAGCTCTCTGGGGGAATGGGGGAGAGGAAAGGCTTTCTGAAATGTCAGCTTGGTTTTATTTGCCACAGCCATCATAGGAAGAAGATGCCAAGCAAAGCCAGATCACTGGCTTCAGGTCCCAAGTGAAAATAGGCCATCCTCTTCTGAATGGATTTAATGACCCAGCCACCTTCCTATCATCAGGATGTGAGAGATAAATTTATAGTGTCTGCCTCCTCCATCCTTTTTAATCCAATACATATTTCAAAGTCAGGGAAGAGGTCTCTGGTTAATTAAGTAAATCATCTTAAATCAGCTTGGGAAAGCCTATGAATTATGAGGAAGGAGGTGCTTAGGAAGCTCATGGGATGAATTTGGATATGGGAAATTTAAAAATGCCCATGAATATCAACATCCATGTGCATTGGTGAAGTTTCTCTCCATGTCAATTTATTCTCCATGTGACTCCCATGTGATTTTTTTAGAGTGTACATAGGACCATGGTACTTCCCAATTCAATAAACTACAATGGTTCCCTCTTACCCCCAGAATAAAATATAAGGGTTTTTTTTTTTGTTTGGCACTGAAATTCTTCATAGCCAGGCTTAGGCCTTACTAGTCTTCTTATATATTACTCCCATCCATGCTCTCTATGATCTAGCTATACTGGCCTGCTTACTGTTCCTCCCATATGAAACTTCATTTTCCAACTCAAAACCTTTATATTTTCTCTTCTCCATATCTGGAATGTTCTCCTTTCTTACCTCCACCTCTTAGGATTCCCAGTTTCCCTTGAGACTTGACTCAGATGGCGCTTTCTACAAGGGACCTTCTTCTATCCTCCAGCTTCTATAACATTCCCTTCCAAGGAAACAGTTCTTAATCTGTAACCTGTGGACTCTAAAAATATTTTGATAACATATTTCAGAACAATTGGTTTCCTTAATAACCCTATGAATCTTATTTTATGGATTTAAAAACATTATTCTTAGAAGGGCATCATATGCTTCACCAACTGCTAAATGGGTCAATGACACAAAAAGTTTAAGAACTCTTAGAATAATGTTATCTTTCACTCACTCTGGGTAGCACATTGCTAAGAGTAGAGGACTTGGAATCCTGAAGACTTGAGTTCAAATACAAACTCAGATAATTACTAGCTCTTTGTTTAACCCTTAACCCTGTTTGCCTCAGTTTCCTCATCTGTAAAATGAGTCAGAGAAGGAAATGGCAAACCACTCCAGTATCTTTGTCAAGGAGACCCCAAATGGGTCAGACATGACTGAACAATAATCACCATCAAAGCAGTACATTTCAGGTAAGGGAGATGTAAGTTAAAAATTCTGAGATAAGAGGTGGCAAGAGAAGATGGGGGGGGCAATTATAGGATTTTGTGACTGGAACATAAAGGACATAAAGGAGATTAGTGTGACATAAACCTGGAAAAGTAGGGTGGAGTCAGGTAAGAGGATTTTAAATGTCATATAAATGGTTTTTATATAGCCAATAAAATACCACGAAGAATTTTTGAGCAGGGGAGTGACATAGTCAGAAAGCATTAGGAAGGTTCCCAGAATAGTCTGCATGACAGAATAGTCAGTCACAGTTTGGTCCATTTGAGGCATGAAACCAGACTTATCCTCTGGAATCCCATCACTGGAATAAATGAAGGCTAACCAGAGTATCTCATAAATCTCATTGCTTCCTCTCATCCACAAGCTCAGGCTTTGAAAAGTAGGGGTGATAGCAACACACCATTGAGTTCTCCAACTATTCATGTTCATAATGATTCATTCTTATACTGTCAGATAAGTCTTCCTGAAAGAGCTTTCATCTAAGTCCTCAAAAACCTTTAATGGCTCCCTTTTGTCTATAAGACAAAGTTCAAGCTTCTTAGTGTGGAAGACTTTTTATAACTCAACCTTTCCACATCTCTTATTATTTCAAACTGTATTTTTTATTAGAAATTACTCTAACCATACAGTTCTTAGATGCCTTTTTTAACCAAAGTTTTATTGATGCCTTTTCTCTTTATAATACTGTCATTTACAGATATAACTTCTGCTACCCCACCCAGTGAGCTTTCCCTTGTGACAGAGAAAAGCAGGTAAGCGAAAACAACTGACTCACCAACTATGAGTGAAAATGTAATTTCAACATTTTTTACTCATCATACTCTACCTCTCGAAGGAAAGGAGAGAGGTGTACTCCCTCACCTTTACTCTGCAGTCAGTTAGTCATCGCATTTACCCAGTGCTTGGTTTCATTTTCACATTCTTTAAATTTACATTGTTGTAACCATTGTGACTATTTTTGCTTAGAATTACTGCATCAGTTCATAAATGTCTTTTCATGTTTCTCTCGTATCCAAAGTCATTCTTTCCTATGGCTCAAAACCCATTATACCCTTACATCAAAATTTGTCCAGTATTTCCCCAATTGGCGAGTATCTATTTTTTCTGCCATAAAAATACTTAAAAGAATATTTTGGTACACAGAAGCCCCTCTTGTCTTTGACCTTGGCAATAGAATCTTTGGGACAGAGTACAAACAGGTTAGTGACATTCCTCAAATAATTCCAAATTATTTTCCATATTGATTGGACCAGTTCTGTGCCTGTCTTCATGTATTCCCTCTGGCATCGATCACTTCTGTCTTGTGCCATCTTTGCCAACTTAGCTCTCAGACTTCTTCATCACTTCAGCATTGGCCAAGCTAGAAACAAATTTCTTTAAGGCTATTAAAAAAAAGACTTAATGGATTGATTCATCCTTTTGGATTCTACATTGTTTCCCTAGTCTGTTCTCGTAAAAAGGACTTCCAGGAGGACATTCTTTATTGTTGACATTAGAGATGCTAATTGGGAGGGAGTCATGAATTCTGTATAATGGTCCAAGTGGTATCTCAGGCAGGGACTTTTAACCTGGAGTTCATGAACATTTAAAAAAAAACATTTTGAAAACTGTCTTTCAATGTAATTGGCTTCCTTTGAAATGCTATGAGTTTTATTCTTTACATCTAAAAGCTTTATTCTGAGGAGTCCACAGGTTTTACCAGAACAGCACCAATTAACAAGGAGGTTAAGAACTCCTGCTCAAGGGACATCTGGACTTACTTTTCTCACCAGAAGTCTGGAAGAGTTACCATGACCTCTCTGGGTGTTTTAGTACAACAGGGTCAGCCTGTTAATCCTTATTTATTCTCCCTGCCGCCAGCTGATACTCCTGGCTGGGAATCTGTCTGTCCCACACATTGCCTACATGGAATGCACTGTTTGGTCACTAATGCCTTCCTCTACTGACCCTTAAGCAAACAGAGCACTTTGGCGTTTTGTCAACATTTGAATTACTGATAACTCCCAGAGAAGAAACAGAATAAACAGATGGGGAAAGTTGCAGTATCAACAATTAAAGGATTTAAAACTGAGAAGGACCTTAGATAATCATTTAATCTACCCCTTCCCCCACTTTACAAATGAAAAAACTGAGACCCAGAGATAGCTACTAATTGGCAGAGACAAGATTTGCCTACTGGTCTTCTGACATCCTCCAATCTATCTACCACTTTATGCAGTTATTAGATAATGAAATTAATATTATGACTCTTAGACACTGGATTTCCTTGGTTTTTAGATGAAAAGCATGATTGAATGCATAGGCTTCCTTTTATTATAGCCCTACCCAAAAAGGGCTCCCTGCTGTCCTATGAGTTTGTACTTCACTTTCTTGCCTCCATGCTTTTGCTTATGCTGCTTCCCATGCCTGGAATACCTGGAGGGCCCTGGAGGGCCTTCCTCATTTACAGATCCACCTGTTGAATGACTATCTTTCTTTCAAATTCTACTTATTTATTTAAAAATCTATTAATTACAAAAATAATAAAAATTATTTCTTTGTAAAAATTATTTATTTTATAAAATCTCCTGTTTCTTACATCATCACAGTTATGCCCAGTATCTTTTCCCTGCCTGTTCCTAGAGAGCCATCCTATCAATCAAAGTCATTTTTTTAATAAGGAAAAAAACTCAGCACAACTAACTGATACATTGAAGAAGTCCCTAAATGGACAATGCACAACACCTGTGGACCTGCCATCTCCACAAAGAGATGGATTCAAGGGTGCCTTCTCATCTCTTCATGCTTGATCTTTATAATTTTCTTAACATTCACTTTAGATTCTTTTGGTGGGTGCTTATTCTTTCCATTTACATGGTTATAATGATCATGTCTGTTGTTTTCTTAGTTCTGCTTATGACTATTCATTTTTACAAGTTCATAGGAAATGTTCCCTCTTCAATAGAGGCTCCCCTTAGTTGATCAGGAGTTATCTTAACCTATGGACCTCACATAAAACTTTGTATGTATATCTCTTATGTATGTATCATTTTTGAATTAATTAATCAATAGGAATTTATTAATGTGTTAGGTACTAAGGATAGAAAGACAAATGTGAAACAGTTCTTGTCCTCAGGGAGCTTCCTTTCTCTGGGGAAAATACCATGCAACACATGTTCAATGTGCACACATGTAACATACACAAAGTAGATAAGCCATATAGTAATTAGGGGTAGGGAGGGGAGGCATTAGCAGCTAGGGTGGAGAAGGAAAGGCCTCATGTAGAAAGAGGCCTTTGGAGAAAACTAAGAATTCTCAGTGCGGCAGAGAGGAAGTTCGTTCCAAGCATGGGAACATCACAGAGGGAGAGAGATGGGAGATGGTGTGCCAAGTATGAAGGCTACTTTGACTGGACCAAGACAATATAAAGGGGAGAAATATCCAATAAGATTAGAAAGGTAGGTTGGAGCCAAGTAGTGAAGGATTTTAAATGCCAAAACACAGAAATATGTATTTTTTGTAAAGGTAATAGGGAACCACTAGAGTTATTGAGCAGGGGAGTGGCGAAGTAAATTGTGTCACCCTTTCGAAGCTCTGTGAATGGATGGCCAAGGGGAGAGATTTGAGACAGGAAGAACCGTTAAGCAGTCTATATTATGTTGCACATCAATGATATTTTTTCTTTGCATAAATCCTTCTCCATTACTCTTTTAGGGTATCAAGAATTCTGGATTCTCAAAGACTATGTCAGCAGAGATCAAGGTATGGCTGTTGTTGCTCAGTGAAAAAGATTCAGGTATGGTTGTATCTGCTATGTGAGGATTAGGCAATGTTCTTAGAGGCTCATCGCCAGAAGGTTAGCCACCCAGAAATACATTTTTTTTTTCACTATAACAACTCATAGATAATGTGGTATAGTGAAAAGGATGTGAGCGAGGCAGATTTGGGGCTTTTGAATTGTGGTGCTGGAGAAGACTTTTAAGAGTCCCTTGGATAGCAAGGAGGTCAAATCAGTCAATACTTAAAGAAATTAATTCAGACTATTCATTGGAAGGTCAAATACTGAAACTGAAGCTTAAATATCTTGGCCGCATAATGAGAGGATAGGACTTATTGGAAAAGACTGATCTTGGGAAAGATTGAAAGCAAAAGGAAAAGGGGATGGCAGAGGATGAGATGGATAGATAATGTCATGGAAACAACAAACATGGACTTGGACAGACTTTGAGGGATAATGGAGGCTAGGTGTGCTAAGGTCCAAGGGGTCATGAAGAGTTTAATGTGACTGAATGACTAAACAACACAACACTTTGGAGTCCTAGGGTCTGGGTTCACAGCTTGGCTTTGTTATTTGCTACCTGTGTGATTTTGTCCCTTAACATCTTGGGACTTGGTTCCTCATTTGTAAAATCAAGGGGTTGGATTAAAGTTTCAGTCCAACCTAAAGAGTTCTTAACCTGAGGTCTACAGGCTCCCTAGTGGAGTCAGCAAAGAAATTTTAGGGAGTCTCTGAACTTGAATAAAAGACAATGAATTACTTCTTTATTTTAATATAATTGGTTTTCTACTTAATCCTATGCATTTTATCGCATTCTTTTAAAACCATTATTCTGAGAAGGGGTCCATAGATTTCGCAGTCTGCCAAAGGAATCCATGACATAAAAAGGGTTAAGAGTCACTGAATTATATTTTCCTGCAGGTCCCTTGTGTTTCTAAATTTTATGATCTTATAAACCTATTAAGTCACTGATGGGTTGTCACCTGTGTCCAGCAGGGGGAATACCCACTCAAATAAAATCCCAGATCTTTTATGCATGTCGTTTATGCTCCCCGTTAAACTGTACTTTTTAAGGGGACAGGGTCATATTTAAAGCTAGCATTGCTCCTCAGGGGGCAGCTAAGTTATGCAGTGGATAGAGTGCCAGGCCTGGTATCAGGAAGACTCATCTTCCTGAGTTCAAATCTGCTTTCAGACACTTACAAACTGTGTGACCCTGGGCAAGTCACTTAGCTCTATTTGCCTTAGTTTCCTCATCTGGAAAATGAGTTGGAGAAGGAAATGGCAAACCATTTCAGTATCTTTGCCAAGAAAACCCCAAACGGGGTCACCAAGATTTGGACATGACTGAAAAATGACTGAACAACAATTGCACCCTACGCAGTGAACTGCGCGTAGAAGACACTAGAGTTTGTTAAATTGAATTAAAGTCTCTTAATCTTTCTGAGCTTTACTTTCTCCATTCGTTCCACAAGTACTTACAAAGTGACTGCTTTGTGGGCAAGGCGCTGTTCATTAGGTATATCTACATAAGGCAAAGCTAGCTTTTTGCACAAATGGCTTGTGTTTGTCCTTCGTTGCCCAAGAAAACCATGCTATCAGAGAAATGATGACATGACTTGCACTTGACTTTGTTTTGAGTGAGGGAGGGCTGTGCGGGTCACCAGCCTCACTTCTCCTCCAGAACCATCTGAATCCAGTGATCAGATATTCATCAGAATGACTGGAGATAACCCAGGATGTACATATGAAGCTTATATTCAATAGAGGTCAGGGAATAAAGGTAAGATATAACATACACACAGACAAATTTAATATAAAATGAAGTATAATGGGGCAAAGGAGAGATCCAGAAAAAGAGCTTCGGGAAAATTTTGGAAAGGAAAGGACATGTTCATCTGGGGAGATATCAGGGAAGATGGGCTGGAGGAAGAAGCATCTGAACTGAACCTTGAAGGAAGGGAAGGAATCTGATGGAGTAGAGAGGCTTCAGGAATGGTGGGTGGCATACAAATACATAGAAGCAAGAGGTGAAATAAAGAACTTAGAGAATAGATCACAGGATAAAAGGATAATGGGATCATTGATTTAGAACCTCCCCTAGTCCAACTCCCTCATTTTATAGACAGTTAACAGTCTAGTTTGCATGTAACACTGAACGAGGGAAGGGGCGTAGTGTGGCATAAGATTAGAAAGAAAGGTTATGGAAGGGGGAACTCAACAGCTCAGAGGAAAAATTTGTATTTTAGCTTACTTTACTTTAGTTTATTTAGGTAATAAGAGAAAGGCTTTTGAATAAGGGAGTGACTCAGTCAGATGTGTATCTTAGGAAGACTATTTCTGCATTTGGATCAAGAGATAAGAGACTTGAGGAAAGAAAATGATTTAGAAAGCTATTAACAATAGTGTAGGAAAGAAGTGATAAGGAAATGAACTAGGGTGGAGGCCTTATGTGTGTAAGGAAGAGGAGAAGTGTGAGATATTGTATAGCTTGCGCTTTCCTCTGGGCCATACATCTAGTTTTCCTCTTCCTTGCCAATAAGAGTGTATATTGGTAGGAGACTCTGATGTTAGATTCCTACTTGTTTGTTATGGGGAGGAAGCCAGGTGGCTCAGTGGATAGAGTGCTAGGTCTGGAGTTAGACAGACCCAAGTTCAAATCTGCCCTCAGACACTATTTAGCTGTGTGAGCCTGGGCAAGTCACTTGACCTCTGTTTGCGCTCCACTGGAGAAGGAAATGGCAAACTACTCCATTATCTTTGCCAAGAAAATCCCATGGACAACATGGTCCACAGGGTCATGAAGAGCTGGACAGGAGTAGATGAATGAGCAGTGACAACAATGAGAGTGTGACAAGGTGTTGAATGAATGATTTAGACTGAGAGGAGGGAGAAGAGAGAGAGAGAGAGAGAGGGAGAGAGGGAGAGCGGGAGAGAAGGTGGAGGGGGAGGGGAGGGAAAGGGAGAGGGAGGAAGAATTAGTTAAGGAGTTCTTGTTTATAAGAATGGAATAGAAATACCAGGGAATGTGTTTTAGGGATAGGGAGCAAGGATCCAGATATGAACCCCTGGAGCTAATTCTGTATTCAAAGTGAGTAAGTAACTCTTGAGTTGGGGGAATGTGCTGAGGGTTGGATCTAGGGTAAGCCAGAGCCAAGCATCTCCCACAGAAGTTGTGTGGCACTGGATCTTGGTGTCTTCTCATGTAGCAATATCGGTATTTTGGGACCTGTATCAAGGAAACGTTGAGAAAGCTGTATATATGAATGGCATAGTTCTGAGCTCTCAGAAGTCTGCACACACGAAAAGAGAGTGTTCAGAGCTAAGAGGATGACCCAGAGCTTAACCTGTGAATGTAATGACCAGCAAGCAGCAAACTGCGTGTGAGGGTGTGTGAATGGGTTTGTATCACATATCAACTCAGAGACCTAGAAAGTGGGACTTCACTCTGGATTCTAAGGAGTTATCTCGAAGTGGGATGAATCTTGATAAAACTGAAGGAAGATAGATAATTCTCTTTTCCTTGTTACAAACTCATCTTCTTTTCTGAGTAGACACATCTTTGATAAAATTCCTTATTTCAGTTTTTCTTCCTCGCTCCTTATCTGTTATGTATTATAGACAGCTCACACATACCATGTACTCTTCCATTACCATTTGACTGTTAGTCATGTTAAAGTTTTTGAAGACTGTAGTTTGCCATCATTTGCAGCCATACTGGCACTTAAAAAAAAAAATGAATCTTTGTTTCAGGAAGAAGTTTCAGGAAGAAGTAAAGAAATTCCAGAAAGTCCCAATGAGCCCATTTACCTCCCGTTTAGTTCTGGACCCAACTCATTGCTTGAGCAATGAGCAAGCTACGTACTTATTCATATATACATACATATACACATACACACACATATACATATAGACATATATGTAATGTCCAAGTTAAGTATATATACACATACAGATACTGGACCTATGATTTCATTAGTACAGGGAACTCTCTGGGTGAAAAATTGCTCCTGTATGAAAAAAAGCAGTACTGTTTTGCACCTTCTTGCAACTTATAGTTTTAGAGAGTTTCTTGAAGGCACTAAGAGATTAAGGGACTTGTCCTCAGTCACATATCCAGTACATACCAGAGGCAGATCCTGAACTGAGGTCTTCCTGGTTCCAAGGCAAACTCTATTTTCAGTACTCCAAACTGCTTCACGGATGGGTGAAGAATATATTATTTCTCTTCATGCATGTCATAGTCATCATGCATGACCACCAGTGGAGGTCCCTCTGTGGTGAATTTATGGGTTGGCACAGACAAGAGCTTACCAGAATGGGAAGACACAGATGAGTTGTAGTCGGCCTCATGAGGGGGCACATCATTATCAGTGAGTTCCCATGCCCATTCGAGAATGAATATTTAATACTGGGTCACATTTGTATTGCCCTTTGACAAGTACTTTTCTCATGACAGTCCTGTGAGGTTTGGGAATGAGTTTATCCAGTCTTTCTTCATAGACTTGAACAGCTTAGGAGGCATCAGAGCCCTTTAACTTAGAGTTCTGCTTTGGGACTCTGCTGCTTCTGGCTTCATTGAGATCATTTTGGGAAATTGTATCCCCTCTTGGCCAGAAATGGTCCCAGTGGCTGAGCAAGGCAGCCTCTCTGCAGAGTTCATCTGCATGCACAGCCTGGAAATGATGTATGAGCCCATCACTTGCACACAGAAACATATTAAAATTTACATCAGAGATCCAACACCTGGCGAGTTTTCATTATCACGAGCATGATCCAAAGAATGAGCGGAAACCTTCAGATGCTGACCTGGGAATAACATCATTCCCCTCAGCCCCTGCCCCTGCCTGCCCTGCCCTCACTAGGGACCAAACTCATTAGAGCCAGAGCTCAGCTAATTGCATGCAGAACACTCAGGCAAGAGTAGGGCAGGGCCAGTGCCCAAGACCTGCTCTGCATGCAAGACTAGGTGGTGATATAAGTGGCTGCAGAGACTGATGGGGAAAGAGCCTGTTCATTCCACAGTGAATATTGGACAACGAGTGTGGTTGTTTTCTTGGTAAAGAATCCCATTAAAGAGTATCAATAAAACATGAAGGATTAGCAGCCCCTCTCCCCATATAATAAAACACCATTTTCCCCCTCCAACTTTCAGTAGTAATGAAAATGTTATTGCAATCAATTCTATCTCCTTCAGGTCTTTTGTTTTGAATCCTCTCATTATCTGCTTCAAGTCCCTGACATATCCTGAAATGAAATGTTCACAAATGTTGATTCAATGTTGTACTGGCAATAGCCCACTGGAAATAAGTAACCACAGAAGGTGGGATAATAGATGTTGGCCTGGAGCAGACCTGGAGAATTCACCTTGTCCATGCCTCTGTGTCTCCTTCCCATAGATGAAAATTCTCTATTTTAATTTGTCTTAGGAGAGGTTATTTTGCAGATTTCCTGCAGCTGCAAACCTGTATGCCACAATTCTAGGAGCCCCCAGAAAACTGATTACAAGTGTGGCTATACCTGCACACAGCTTTACGCCTTAGTTTTCCTAAGTATAAACATAGAAACATTGAAATTTGGAGCTAGAAAGTTAGAAATCTCCTAGTCTAGTGGTTTCCAACTTTACTTGTACTTTGGATCCTTTCCATCAAAAACTAATTTCTAAATTTTGAAGGTGATTTAATATACAACTCAATTATTACTTACTGCTTAAGGAGCCATCATTAAAGAATTTTGAGTACAAACTCCTTGGACCATCAGCATGAACCCTACATCTATAAATTACTAAATGGGAGGCTCTTCTCTAACCCATGATTCTCTGACTTCATCAGTGTCTTAACCAAGATCACGGTAGTTAGTGGCCAAGCCAGGACTAGAATTATAATAGCAATTCATATTTATACAATGAGTTTATCAAACATTCTGTAGGCATCACCTCATTTGATTCTGGGAGTGCTATTATTATCTCAGTTTTATCAATGAGAAAACTAAGGTTTAGGGAGGCTGTGACTTGTCCAAGGTCACATAGCCAGTGTCTGAGGTAGGATTTAAACACAAATTTTTGTGATTTGTAATGAAGCGCTTTATTCATCAACATGCTTACTCCAGAACTGCCAGGATCATAGAAAATTAGAGTCGTAAAGGATTTTATATAAAATAAAAATATATAAAATAAAATATAAGATTATATAAAATTAAAAATTAAAAAAACTTATTACTTTCTTCTCCTTACCATACTCTAGAAACTCTTATAGTTGATTATCCATCCTCTACTTGAAAACTTCTGGCCACTAAAAGCCTATTACCTCAACAAGGCGACCATTCCATTCTTAGACAAATCATTAGAAAGCTTTTATTTATATTAAGATAAAATCTTTCTTCCTGCATCTGTGGGATCAATGGGATCATTGGTCCTGCTTTTTACTATGAAGTTATGCAGAATAGGTATATTCCCTCTTTACCCCAACCACCTTTTAGAAATCCAGTGATAGTTATCAGAGAGGTACCTCCTATATCTTCTCTAGTTTAAATGTCCCCAGTTTCTACCTATCTTCATAACATCATGAGGGGAGCCCTTTCAATATCCTGATCACTTTCTTCTAGACTAATCCATCTTGATGATATCTCTCTAAAGAAATGGGTCCCGGAATTTGATGGAGTGCCATGGGTGTAATTGTAGAATAGTCTCTTACCTCTCTTTTTTTGTATACTTTTAAAAAATTATAAACTTAGTCATCAGCAAAAACATTTGTAGATACAAAGAAAAACAAAACATAATTGTTTATGGACCCATAAATTTTGTTATGAATTGTATATATTATAATGGCAACTATTCTTCTATAAACGAATCTAAGATTTATTAAGTTTTGGGGTAGCTACATTATAGAAGTTATGAAAGTTAGAGTTGGAAGGGATCTTAGGGTCAGTTTCAATACTATCATTTTATAGACGAAAAAACTCAGACTCAGAGAGGTCACATGATTTGTCTAAGGCCATAGAGCTTGTTAACATATGTTTATTTCATGTAACTATTTTTTATCTACAGAGTACACATTTTGTACTTGTGCATTTGATTTTTTTGATCCAAGTATAGGCCTTTATATCCTCCCCCATTAAATATCATGACCCAATAAAACAGAAAAAAAAAATAAGGAAAAAGTTTGCAGAAAATTTGGCAAGAGACCCAATTAAGTCAGTTTGTCCTGAGGGCATTTAAGGATTAAATTGGGTCAAGGACAACAAATATATGAAAATTGGAAAAGATCTGTAAAAATCTACATAAGAAGTTATTTTCTTCATGAATAGGGTTACCATACAGTACTTAGTTTGCTGCAAGAGAAGTAACACTACAGAAAACACAAATGATTAAGAACTAAATTAAACCAAGTATACAAACAAAAGGTTAATTGTGTAGGTCACACAGTTTTAAGAGGGACTAAGGAATTTATTCTTTAGATAAATGAAAGGAATAAGATACCAAATCCTTGGGAAAAAAACCACACAGACTTCATTCTAACTGACAAAAAAGGATTGAAAAAGGAGCAATAATTACTCAGCCATATACATATACTTTCCTATCTACACAAAGATTTATGAGACAAATCTGCACACATATTGAGAGCGTACTTGACTACAAAAAAATAAGCAAACCTTTTCAAATGCTGTTTTGTAGCAGACCACATCTTTACAGTCACACAATTGACTAAAATGTGCTGATGATAGAAGCCTCTACTTCATTTACTTTTAGTTGACAATTTAAAAAAAAATGATTTTTCTCCAACAAGGTTATCTTCCATACACATAGTGACATTATGCAAGATTCCTCAAAATATATAACAGAGATATCTTTGATGACTGATTATTACAATTAATACATGTTCATTGAAAGTGTTTTGCTAATGTCATGGAGGATGTACAAGAAATAATCAAATGAAAGGAATTCTGAAAGATGCTGAGATCCTAATTCTGTTTACAGATGTCATTGTACTGATTGCATCAAGCACCAAACTTTATGTACTCCTATCAGATTCATACTAATCAAAAGAGTTTAGCTTGACTAGCACTATAAGACAAACTAAGGGGATGAATAATTCCTACTATCCAGATTATGATGTGCAATTGAATACAGACCATAAAGATGGTCCATCAATATACCTCTGATAGACACTGAAGGTGGTCAATGTATTGAGTCCAGAATTAAGCGTTATGAGGAGTACAGACTAGACAACCTTTGGGGAATTGTGTAGTGATTTCAATGACCCCAACTTGTTCCTGATATAAAGGCTCATCTTTTTAAAATAATAATATTCTTCTAGAGATGTTACATGGTTTCCAGTCATGGAATACCATTCTCTCAAGACTTAAAGTTATCAGTCACCCTAAGAGCAGTGGAGAAGTACATGGTGAGTGTTATACACAGGAAAAGTACAACAAATATCACCAGGCAGATGTACGTAAAGAAGGAGGTGGCCACCTATGTAGTAAGAGGAAAAGATAATGATTGGACAACCCACATGCTTCCCTAGTACCCAGGTAATACCAAGCAAAGTAGAGGAAGTTCCCTAGAATGCTGAGCGGCCATATGGGGAGGGTACAGAGGGTATAGAGAAGAGTGAATCATATTGAGAAGTTATAGATGGGTTGTGATCTGCACCATTGCAAAGTCTGCCCATACTGATGAAATGACGGCTCCACTAAACTATCAAAGTTGAAGCAGATAGGTGGAGCAGTGAATAAAGTGCTAGGCCTGGAGTCAGGAAGACCTGGGTTCCAATGTGGCCTCAGACACATCCTAGTTGTGTGACCTTGGGCAAGTCACTTAACACTGTGCCTCAGTTTCTCAACTGTAAAATAAGCTGGAGAAGAAAATGGTAGAAATACTCCAGCATCTTTGCCAAGAAATTCCTAAATGCAGTCATGAAGAGTCAGACATCACTGAAACTATCAAGCAACAAAAATAATAGTGCCTACCTCCAATGTGGTATCAAGTGGGATAATGGGTGGATCAGATAAGAGAATCATTAGCAGAGTGGCTTTCATATAGTAAGCACTATATAAACATTGGCTATTATTATTGCTGTCAGCTTAGCTCCATTTATATTAATGGTGCTGTCATCCTTCCAGCTGCTCAGGCTAGAAGCCTTGAAGGCATCTTTAACTTTTTCCTTCTTCTCCTATTTCCCTTCCATATCCAAACCCATTGCCAAGTCCTGTTAAGTCACCATCCAATGTCAAACAATTCTTCTACATGTTTCACCTGACTTCCCCTCTAGCACTCTGTGTTTGAGCCAAATTGGGATACTTGCTATTTTCCACTCATAGCTTTTTCATCTCTTGCCTCCCTGCCTTTGCACAGGCTACATGCTATTCCTGGAATACCCTCTTTCCTCACCCTCACTTCTTAAAATCTTGGTCCTTTCATGGTTCAGTTGACTCCTCCTATAGGAGGCCTTTGCTGATTCCCTCACATATGATAACTATACCTGACTTAGCTCAATTACTTTTTGTATTTATTTTTTGTATATATTTAGAATTTACTTACATGTGTCTTCTTCTCACAATACAACATAAGATCCTTGAAGGCAAAAAAATTGACTTTTTTGTCTTTGCATCCCCATCATCAAGTTCAATGCCTGGCACATCATGGCTGCCAAATTTTTTTTCATTGAAGTCAACCTCGAGAACAGCTCTCACTTAGCTCCCCCCTCTAGTCTTCTCACACAGCAGTCACAGTAGTTCAAACCCTCATGGACTGTTGCAAAAGTATCCAAATTTGACCAGTCTCTTCCTCCTCTTCCCCCCAATCAACCCTTCACAGTTGCTAAAACCTTTACTTAAAGCACAGGTCTTATTGTATTACTCACCTGCTTTCAAACCTTCTATGGTTCCTCATAGCTAAAAAACTCTTTAGCCTGGTACTTAATTCATGTGCATGTCATATCCCTCTCAGAAAGTTGTCTCCTTTTGTGGGATGTGTAATACCACTTTTCATTTTTGTGTCCCCTAGTGCACAGAATAAGTGACTTGTTCATAGTAGGTATTTAGTGGTATTGGATTGAGTTAAATGGTAGCCTTAACCTGCTTGAGGACCCAAAGATTAGATCACAGCAAAGGAACAGGGAAGATCCCATTCCCTGCCTTGGTTTTAGCTTCTCAGCTCAGATGTTCAAATCAAAGATCAGAATCCCAGTCCATCATCAGTCAGCAAGCATTATTAAGTACTTACTATTAGCTAGACATTGTGCTCAGTGCTGGATCACAAAGAAAAACAAACAAAAATAAAGCAGTCCTTGTTCTTCAGGAGTTTGCATTTTAATGAAGGAATACTGGGTACATATAAGCTATATACAGAATATATAGAGGTAATGTGAAAGGGGAAGGCATTAGCACATGGATACAGCCAGTACCCTTGGGGAAAAGGGGAACAAAAATTGAGAGGCTTACCTCAGAAGGACTCTGTTTCCCTTGAAGAAAGGGAAACAGAGGCTAGAGTTAAATAAGACTTTGTGTCTTAAGTAATAATTAAGATCCACAAAGAAATCACTGTTCATAGCAAAAGAGACTTTAGTCAGGCACTGGGGCTGGCAGTGCCTGGGCAAAGAGGCCAGAACTCACATTAGAGCTGTTGACAGTTGAATCATGTATGTCTGGGCCATGAGCCCAGGGTACCAACTTTGCTGGAAGCAAGCAGAGAAATTCATTCAACATCCTGTGCAGAAGTTGGCTCATCTCAGGCATTTCTTTCCCAAACATCATAGCACAGTTTTTTGGCAGCCATTAATCTTTAGGTTCTGGCAGGAGGAAGGTGGTGGGGTGGTCTGAGCCCAAAGATGGCATGGCTATTCTCTGCCTTAGTTTTTGGCATTTTGGGGAAAGAATTGGGGAGGGCCAGAGATCTAAGATGTACTTCTGGTGAATGTCTTCCAGGGGATTGTTATCAAGACCCTCTGTGAGTTCATGGGTAAGCGGAAAAGGTGCTCTGCAGGGAACCATGATCTCATTAGTTGTACTGATGTGCAACTGGAGATGTACTCTGGTTGAAATGAAGCAAGAGAGATGAAATAGAGATCCACAAGGGCAGAAAAAACTAACTTGTCTTCTGACATTAATGAGCAAGCATCATTAAATGCCTACTATGAGCCAGGAACTTTGGTAAGTACTGCAGATTTTTGTTTAAAAAATGATCCTGTCCTCATGGAGCTTTCAAATGAACAGGGAAGGTAACCAGCACATATACAGATACATAAAAAAATAAATCTCAGTTAGTTTTAGGAGAGAGGACCCTTGAACAGCTGAGAGATAGTAGGGTAGCTGAGAGGGTAGCCCTTTAGCTGAGTCTTGAAGGATATCAGGTATTCCAGTTAGAGGGGGCATGTTAGGGCATGGAGGACAGCCATGTAAATAGGTGGAGATGATGTATGGAATGGGAGGAACACCAAGGAGGCCAATATGGCTAGAGTGTAGTTTGTATGGAAAGAAGTAATGTGTAAGAAGACTGGAAAGGTAAGAAAGGTCCAAGTTGTGAAGAGCTTTAAATGCCAAACTGAATTTATTTATTAATTTTTGTTCTAAAGGTAATAGGGACAGGCTGCCATCCCAGCAACAGAGGATCTTGGGAATTAGATTTGGAAGGAACCTTAGAAATCACCCAATCAGCCAATCTATCAACAGGCATTTATTAAGTATTTATTATGTACCAGTCATGGCAGTAGGTGGCGGAGGTACAAAATCAAAGAATGAAACAATCCCTGCTCCCCAGGAGCCTATGTTATAATAAGGGAGACAACACATAAACGCATCAATACATAAAGAAAAAATCAGGACAGAATAAATCTAAAATGGTAAATCTTCAAGGGGAGACTGCATAAACATTTTGTCAGTCCTTTCATTTACAGAGGATGAAACTGAGGTCCAGCAGGCAAGGGTATGTATAATACACACAGAACATTGGAACATGATTTGAGCCATTGGGTCCCAGGTTTGAAATAGGTTTAAAAATAGTACCTACTTCCCAGGGCTGTTGCAGGAATAAAAGGAGGTGACATATGCAAATCCTTCCAGCTCTATATAAATGCTAGCTTCTATTATTGTTTCATTGTTACTATTATTTATTATTATATAATGTATATATTATTGTGCATTGCTACTACTATCATCCCTGCGATTTTTGACAAATCACTTTTCTTCTCTGGGACCCAGTCTTTTCCTCTTGAAAATGAATGCTCTGCACTAGACAGTCTTGAGCAGTCCTTTTAAGCACTGACAGCATATAATTCTGTTGGATCTCTTTTACAGACCTCTGCTTACGGCATAATAGTTGGTCAATGGGAAGTACTAGAGAGAGGAAGTTCTTTCTCATAGACTTACAAGAGATAGAAAGACTATTGGAAATCATAGACTTTCAGGGGGATCTCAGAGGTCATTTAGTCCAACCCATTTCTGATTAGGAACTATTCCTAGGACAGTGCTAATGAAATCGACAGTGATGGGAAGCCCATGGTCTCCCAAGGCAGTCCGTGCCATTTTTATACAGCTCCATTGGGAGCTTTTTCTTACATTGAGTCTAAGTCTGCCTCTCTGCCACTTTCCTTTATTTCTTATAGCTCAATCTTCTTGGGCCGTCTGACATTAGGCAAAAAAGAACTACAGATTGACCCAACTCCACCACTGCATAGGTGGAAAAGATCTGTCAAGACTGCGAGCTAGCCAGGGTCAAAGATAAGAGCGAAGGGCAATCAATGTTGCTCATTCTTAGCTCCTTACTCCCATCAAACAAATCTCTTTGTCTGGCCCCTCTTCTAATATACTTATTATGCATTTCTTTGCATTATTATTAGTTATCTTTTCATTGCCTTGTCCCTTTCTAGTACAGTGTCTTATCTATACCTTAAGTTTTCTCCATAATCCAGCATTCTATGAATAATATTTACTTGTGGTAGGCACTGGATCACCCTTTAAAAAATTACATACTCAGTATCTACCATCTCCACCAATGGTCTCCCCTTTCTTACCCACAAATAGTTCAACTAACATAAAGGAGGAAATTCTTATATAAAATCTTAATTAGCAGATTGGAGCCAATGGTATATGAAGAGCGGAGCACTGACCCTAGAGTGAAAGTATTTGCCTTCAAATCTTATTCTTAACATTCTGTGAGGCCTTGGGCAAGTCACTCAATGATTCTGGCTCTCAGTTCCTTCATCTGTAAATGAGGGAGGCAGATCTGGTGACCTCTAAAGTCCTTTCAAGCTATAACTTTATGGTTATAGCTATAACTTTATGATCTCAATGGTTCTTCACAAATGAACAACGAGACCTGGGATTCATTCAGGATTTCAGCATAAGCATCAGAAAAATCCTTGGGTACTCTCCTACAAGGAAAAGAGATGTTCCTAGTGTCTTCATGTATAAGGACAATGGCCCCTTTGACCAGTCCTGCAGGGCAGCATTTATTCTAATCTGCCCTTAACCTTGAGTCAAGCACAGAGATATTTTACACTTTTTCTTATCAATTTCTTCCTCACTTAGGACAGTGAGAAGAGGACATTTGCAAAATTGTCCTGAAGATTTTTAATGTAGTTTCTCTATTGCATGTGGATCCTGATTTTCATTTCTATTTCCACCAATCTGTTTTATATTTTTACCACATCTTTCTGAGATGATTGCAGCACCTTCTTAATTTGTTTCTCTGTCTCCACTCTTTCCCTTCCTCAACATATTTCCACATCCAGATTAATCTTCCTAAAAATTATTTTTTCTAAAGATTGCTCTGATAGATCTACTCTGTTGCTCACAAATCTTCAATGGCTCCCCGTGGCCTACTCAAACTTCAGACTTCTCTGTCTGGTAAGCAACGTTCTACACCACCTGACTCCAAACTACGTCTCTGGCTGCTTCTTCTTATGTATTCAGTGTTCTACCCAAATTGCATTATTTACTGCTCTCTGAACATATGAAAATATTATTTGGTTTTCTCTGTGTTTTTAGCTTCAATTCATTTTTTCATATGTCAGGATGCTCATAAAGAACACTTATATTTGTTGGAGGAACATGACTTTTTTCCCTGCTAGAAGATGATGACAATGACAACTGATAGATGAGGTTTGAAGCTTGTCCTGACTTTAGCTAGGGGATGGTTGGCTTGTTTATTGGAAATTTGATGCATTTCAATACTGGGCCACAGATACTATAGCCAGACTGTTGAAACATAAGAGATTCAAATAATAAACATAATAAGTCATTTTGTAGTAACTTTCCTTATTCTCTTCCATATCCCTCCAGAAGAAGGGGAATAGGAACAGCCCAGTGGAAACATTCTTTAATTCAATAAGTCTTTTTCACTTTTTTTTTTATATCACTTACTGTGTGCCAGACACTGCAGTAAATGCTGTGGATTCAAAGTAAAAATGGTAGAAAATAAATGGTTATGGTAGAATTCCCTGTTACAATTATTAGCTTAGTTTATTTCTAGGAGAAAGATATGAGTTGCCATCACAACTGCTCTGAGCCCCCAGGTACAAAAATCCTTCATGTTAAGACAGAGATTAGACTTTGTCTTCATTTGCATCTAAATCTATCTCTAACCTCTGGCATCTTTGTGATTAGGACAAAAGTCAGGTTACCGGAAATGTTTTAGTCACAAAACAGAAAATTATATTATAGTATCTTTGGTTAGACCTAGTACTAGGAGGGAAAGTTCAGGAAAGAGTTGAATTCTTCTCAGGACTTACCTTAAGTAAGTAAATGCACTGGGGTCCAACCACTCTGCTCCCAGATGCCTATAGAGTCAGTTCCCTCATCCATATCCTTCTTTTCGTCCACAGCTCATTCCTGCCTTGCCTCTCTTCTTTTACTGGTTGCTCCTGGGCTACTGCTTCTTTCCAGTTCAGTTTTATATTACCCCAATCATTCTTCTCTGCTTCCAGACCCTCAGAACTCCATCTTGTTCTGAGATAGCACTTTCTTTTTATACAGATACATTAGGAGGCGATTAGTCTTCTCGTACAATGGCTTTGATTGATTTAAGGAGCGGGACAGGCCCCTTTTCATACTCAGTTCCACTGATTGCTTTGATAAAGAAGTCTTCTTTCTTAACAAATATTATTTTAAAGTGCGGGTGGGATAATCAGTGGACCACCACCCTTAAAATAGGAACATCAGTTTAGAGTTGGAGAATACCCTAGGAACCATAGAGACCAACCTCATCATTTTACAGATGGGGAAACTGAGACAGAGAGAGGTTAGATGGTTTTCCCAGAGTTATATGGCTCTCAAACATCTGGAGCAGGATCTGAGCTCAGTTCATCATGACTTGGAGGTCAACACTCTAGCTATCACGCCGCCTAGCAAGGCACTTATACACACTTAAATTTCTTTAAAACATTTTTTATTTAAAGTTTCAGTTCCAAATTCTATTGCTCCCTTCCTCTTTCCCCTCCTCCTTCCCTGAGATGATAAGCAATAAGTTATAGGTTATACATGTGCAATTATGTAAAACATTTCCACATTAGTCATTTTGTGCAAGAAGACATTTGTAGACTCTCGACACAACCAGACTCCACTTAGCTACTGGGTGCCATCCTGGGAACTACCACTTTTAGCTCTTGCCTCAAGGCTCTTGATGGGCCCTCATTTTCTCACCTCACAAATTTCCCTGAAGTTTTTCTATGCATTTCCCACATCTATCCTTTCCCATAAGCCAACTTCCTTTCATCAGATCTTTGCTGAAAAAACAAGAAATGCCATTGTAGCTGTCTAGCAAGGGGCCTTCAATACCTTTGGGAATGGGTGCTCGATCTGTACCAGGTGACAAAAGTGGAGGAGGGCATCAAGCTAGGCATTGTAGGAGGCTGGGTACCAATAAGGGGATGCTATTCTCTGCTTAAATGTTTTTTAAAAAATATGTGGTTGACTTTTTTGGGGGGAGGGATTAAAAGGGATTAAAGACTTGTGACTCTTTAGGGACTAAAAACTTGTGGCAGAGCTCTCTGTTGTAGAGGCTAAGCTAGAAAAACTGCTAAATCCTTTTTTAGAAGTTAGTAGAAACCACTCACATGAGGGAGTAAGCATAGCTAACTGACAGGAAAACTCTTAATTGGAAAAGACTCATCATGGGGGACTCACATGCCCAACACGTATACATCAGAGGTATTTATCATCTTACTTTTGTCAGGGGGATATTCTATCTTTGGTGCCAACCCTTCCCAAATCAACAAGACTCCAGACACTGGGGTCATATTAGATTCCTCTTTTTTCCTCAACTATATCTAGTTATTAGTACCAAATGCCATTAATTCATAAAATCTCTTCCATCCATCCTTCCCTTCCCATTCTTACTTTCCCTAGCTCTGTCTTGTCCTTTATCACCTCTTTTTGGACTTTTGGATGAGCCTTCTGGGACTGAAACACCTCCTGCCCTTCCAAAGGCTTCTGGTACTGCCATATCCCTTCTTGCCATTTCTCTGGGAGATGAGCTGGATTGAAAATTAAATTATTGTTATAGCTTCACATTGAAGCACAAAGAGGAACTTGACGAAGGCTGATATAAAGGTGACCAGAAGTCCAGAGAGCCTGGGGGATGATAACATCCAATCCCTTGCCCCTTTCATCCATCCTACACATTGTTGACAGATTATCTTTTCTGAAATATAGCTGTTTATATATGCATATTACCTCAAAATAAGGTTTATAGCACTTAGATCAGCAGCTAGGAGGTACAATGGAAAGAACACTAGACTTGGAGTCAGGGGGACTTAAATTCAAGTCCTGCCTAGGACGCTTATTAGCTGTGTGACCCTGGAGAAATCATTTCATCTCTCTCAGCCTCAGTTTACTCATTTGTAAAATGGAAATAATAACGCCTACCTCACAGGGTTGTTGTTAGGATCAGATGAGACAACATGTGTAGAGTATTTTGCAAACTTTAAAGCACTATTCATATGATTACTATTAATTACTATTATTTGAAACCTTTCACAATCTAACCTCAACACACCTTTCCAATGATCTTTCCTCCTACTTTGTTTTAGAATTCTCTGCACTATCAATCAACAAGCAGTTATTAAGCACATTCTGTATGCCAGACACTCTTAGGCATTGCGAATACAAAGACAAAAATTAAATATCTTCCTTAAAGGAATTTACATACCAAGCTCCTCCCAATTCCTTCACTTTCAAGGCATCCTCATGACATGGATTTCAGCATCCTTCATACTGACTTCTGGTTATTCTCTATCTTATCAATCTCTCTGAAGAACTTTGGAATTGATTGTGAGACATGGGAGATGCTGGCAAAAGACCACCCAGCATAGTATACCCATGTTAAAGAAGGTACTGTGTTCTATGAGCAGAACAAAATTTAAATAGCTCAAAAGAAATGCAAGGTGTGTAAATTTAGAGAATCCACCCCAAATGTTCACTATTTGTGCCTGACCTGTGGTCTGGCTCATGTTGGTCTGATCAGTCAGACACACTATAACTCTAACATAGTGATATTATTTTAGTCCTCTGAGAATGAAGGACAACAACCAACCAACCAACCAACCAACCAATCTTATAAATATTTTTCTTAAATTATTATATTCAGAATTGACTGTAATACTCAATATGTGATCTAACCAGGACCCAGTACTGAGGATCTACCATCTCTGGATTACCACGTCCTGGAAGCTATGTCTCTTTTAATCCAAATTAATCCAAATGAATCCAAATTAAGATCGAGTTACCTTTCTTTTCCCTTTGGTTACTACATTAGACTGAGCTTGTAGTTTGCTATAAATTTTAGGAACATGGTTGTCTCCATGTTTTAAAATTATCACGCAAGTACAAAGAAATGGTAACAGCGGGATGTGGCCAGTAAGAATTAAGGGGATTCTAGTGAACTACAAACATAATGGAGGTCAAAAGCACAATATGACAGCCAATGCAGCTAATCTAAATTTTGCGGTTGTTCTTCAGTAACTTTAAACTCTTCATGACTTTTTTTGGAGTTTTCTTGGAAAAGATACTGGAGTGATTTGCCATTACCTTCTCCAGCTCATTTTAGAGATGAGGAAATTGAGGCAAACCCAGGAGTAAGTGACTCATACACCTAGTAAGTATTCTCCAGTCATCCTGATGTGTATCTCCAGATGACTCTGGAGAAGAAAGTGAGCCTGGTGACTTTGCACAGCTCTCTCTCGCTTAAATCCAGTTCACTTGCATGTCATGGTATCACCTCCTGGTGTCTTTGAGAATGAAGGACAAACAAGAATGAGACTGGATCGAACTCAGGTCTTCCTGACCCCAGGATTGATGCACTGTCCACTGCACCATCTAGCTGCCCCCATTTAACTTTAGGCTTAAGTAATAGAATCATTGCACACAGTCATTAACAAAATCCATCTAAAGAAGAAGTTCTTAGTCTAGGATCTGTAAATTCAAAATACAACAAAACATTTTGATAGGTATAGTTCAATGTAATTGGTTTCCTTTGTAATTCTCTGTATTTAATTTTATGCATTTAAAAATATTAGACCAGCCTACTAACAGTGTTTATGATACACGATAGTTAAAGCACCCTTAATCTAGGGTATTGTGTCCGGTTCTGAGAATTGATGGTAGGAAGAGCATTGGTAACCCAGAATACATTCAGGGGATAACAACCAGGATTGTGAGGTCTCTAAAACCATTTTTAAAAAGAGAAATGGTTGAGGATATGGGAATGTTTGACTTGAGAAGATTTAGGGAAGGCATGGCACTAGTCTTCAAAGATATGAAAGGTTGTCCCAAAGAATAAGAACTAGATTTCTCCAGAGGAGGACAAGAAATCATGGCTGGAAGTTAAAGGAGGCAGATTGGGACTCCATATAAAGAAAATTTCCCAACAATCAGAGCTGTCACACAAAAAATGGAATGGTCAGCTTTGTAAGGTAGTAAGTTTCCTGGAACAGCAGAGGGCTCTATTGCCTAGAGCTACTGCAATTCTCCATTGCTATTCAAAACGGGAAACAAGATGATGGAAGTCAAATGCCTTTTATTGCCTCCTAAACTTTTCCCCATTTCCACAGGCCCTGTGTCTGACTTTGCACATACAAACTCACAGTTATTTCCTATTTAACTCATCTTACCTCCTGAATTGAAAGCTTCATGAGGGAGCTAGAGGTCTCATGCATTGTTGTATCCCCTTCCATTTCCCAGAACACATTCTTAGACACAATATCTGCATATTGTGTATAATAGTGACTATTGACTGAATCAGACACGTGCATACACCTACACAAGTTGTAATTAAGACTACTGGAGGGAAACTGACTGGCTGCTTTTGGTTTGGTTGGGGATCAAAAATTCAATTCAATTCAACAGACATTCATTAGAGAAGTTCTAGATGCAAGACACTATGAGTCAGGGTCTCATTCTCAGCTCTGTACTCTCAGAGATTCAATTTTATTAGTTCATCCAGGGTTGACTGAGTCCTGGGAAAGAAGACTGATTTGTATTAGCTAAACTGATTAGACGTGCCAAAGAGAAGCAGAATGGCATGTTGGGTAGGGAGTGGGACTCTTGACCTGGAAGACCAAGATTCAAGTCTTACTTCTGACACATACTATCTGTGTGGGGGTATATGCAGTATCCAGTAAGGATTAGCATCTCTGGTGTGAAGGCTTGCCAAGCCCTTGTCAGGGCTGCTTATCTGTCTTAGATGACCCATCTGTCACCTGTGGCTCTAAGAAGTTGTAGCTTGCACAGAGGCCACATCTCAGTAAAAAACTGTCTTGGCAGATGGGCTAAACCACGTTGAAAGTAAGTGACAGGCCTCAAACCTGGTGGTAAGTTAATGGGGTGTCTACTCCAAACATGTAAAGACTTCCCCCAGTGGAACGGGCAGATGAGAACAATTTGTTCCAGTGGCCACAGAGGTGGTCAATCACTTTGAGCTTGCTCAGACATCAGAGATGCCAAAGTCATCCACTGCATCCCAGGCCATTGCCAGTCATCTTAACTTTTACCTTGTCACTAGACTTCAATGACACTGGAAGAGAGGGTGAGGCTGCTGACTACACAACTCTGTTTCACTTAAATACAATTCGTGCACTAGTCAAGACATCATCTATCACCTCTTGAGGTCATCGTTCCTCTTCAAAACCAAAGGATGAACAATTGACTGTGTGACTCTTTGACCCAGAGCAGGCGAACTTCAAGTATTCTCAGTATTTCTAAGATATAGTGGTTGATTTGCTTTGATAGAAGGGATTTTAGCCTTTAGATGAAATCACTGCTGGTTCATACCAACAAACAAATGGGAGACTGATAGATAAATCAGGATGTCAAGCTGCTAATGGGAAACTTGCCTAGCCTGGGGACTGACATTGGTCATCTGAATGGGAGCACTTCCTCCCAGTGGGTAGATTCACTAAGGGGATCAAAGTAGAGGTACAAAGATTAGTTAGTGAAGCAGAGAAGCAGAACAAAGGAAATTGCATGTTCTTAAGGGATATTTTTGTCAAGCAATGGGAGCCTGATGAATTGCCTATCACCATGCTAGGGATATTTCTGTCTAAAGATCTGGTATTGGTCATTATAATCAGAGCATTCCCCTCTTAAGTTCTGTCAGAGACGCATGAATAGTGTCTCACTCTTCCGCTCTCCTCATCACTGGGGGCACCCCACTTCTCTGCTTGAACTTTGGCTCTTTCGTGCCATATATTCCAAGATGCCAAGTGATCCTATATTACTTACATTGAGATTTGGGTCTCCTAGGTGGGATTTGGGTATACTTCTCCTTATTAGCAAGATACTGACAAGGCATCTTTTAGAGAGATTTAAATCTTCAGAGTTTTAATTTTTGACCACCACCTCCCTCAGTCTTCCCTCCCTTCTTTCAGTCCCTCTCCCTTTTACTCCCCTTTTCCCTTACTATTTCTTCCTTCCCTTTTAACCTCCCCTCCCTTTTCTTTCCCCTTTCCCCTCCTACTGCCTATAGAGCTAGTTAGATTTCTCTACTTAACTGAGTTTGTTGTTCCCTCCTTGAACCAAACCAGATGAGAGTAAATCTCAAATGATGCTCATCTCCTTCTCCTTTTTCCCTCTACTGTAATATGTTTTTGTGCCTCTTCCTGTGATGTAATTTACCTTTTTCTCCTTCCTCCTTTTCACATCTCCCATTTCAATCCCTTTGCACCCTCAGATCACATTTTTATCATCACATCATTTATTTTATACCCATTCCCTCTATCTATGTATATCCCTTTTAAATATCATAATAAACATGCAATTATCAAGATTAACAAGTATAATCTTCCCTTATAGGGATGTAAACAGTTTGCCCATATTGGATAACAAACATTTTCCCCCCCCCGTTTACCTTTTTACACCTGAAGCTTGTGTTTGAAGATCTAATTTCCTACTGAGGTCTGACCTTTTTATCAGAAAGATCTGGAAATTCCTTATTTCATTGAATGTCCATCTCCTTGCCTGAAATATTATGCTCATTTTCTCTGGGTAATTGATCCTTGGTTGTAGTCCCAGCTCCTTTGTCTTATGAAATGTCATACTCCAATCCCTCTGATCTTTTAATGTAGAAGCTTCAAAGTCCTGTGTGATCCTGACTGTAGCTCCTTGATATTTGAATTGTTTCTTTCTGGCTGTCTGCAGTATTTTCTCATTCACTTGATAGTTCTGGAATTTGGCAATAATATCCATTGGTGTTTTCAGTTTGGGATCCCTTTCAGGAGGTGAATGGTGAATTCTTTTCATGACTATTTTGTTTTCTGGATCTAGGACCTCTGGGCAGTTTTGCTTGATAATTTCTTGAAGATATTGTCCAAGCTCTTTATTCCATCATGGCTTTCTGGTAGACTGATAATTCTTAGATTTTTCTCTCCTGGATCTATTTTCCAGATAATTGTCTTTCTAATGAGATATTTTACATTTTCTTCTATTTTTTCAATCTTTAGATTCTGTTTGTCTGATTTTTGATGTCTCATACAGTCATTAGCTTCTACTTGCCCAATTCTAGTTTTTAATAAATCATTTTCTTCAATTAACTTTTTCATCTCCTTTTCTATTTGCCCAATTGTTTCTTTAGAGGAGTTATTTTCTCCAGTTAAGTTTAAGTCAACAAGGGGAGGGGCATATCATTTACTGATCACTCTGCCATCTTGGCTCCCAGAAGTTCAAGTAGGTGACTTACAGATATTTAATCTGTGGGCCAATAGTTTCAGGAGTGGTTATCTGGGGTTCTGTGGCTCTCTCTTGCTCACTTCCACTGGAGTCCTGTTCTGGGTTGATATGTTTGAGAATCTGCCATGCTGCTGCTGGTTCAGACTGCCCAGGGCTTCCTGATCAGCTTTGCTCAAGATTTAAATCTTTGGACAATGAATTCTTTTTGTTCTATGGTGATTCTTGCCAGTCTCCGTTTCAGAGACTGGACTTGTCCCCTAATTCTAGGGATATGTCTTGTTTGAGGCCTGATATCCCTTGTGCAATGACTCCAGATGTGCTTCTACTCAGTTCTAAATACCTAAGAGATTTTTCTTTTTCAAACTTTTACATTTACCATATTCTAATTGTGTAAATCTTTCATTTCCCACTTTAGATGGTAAGCTCCTGGAGGATAGCTCTTGGGTGTCTTATTCAACCAGAGTCTGCTAATTTGCATGGTATTTATTAGAAAAAGCAGCTGGATTAGATCAAGCACACACAGAGGAAATCTGTGATCCATTTGTTGGGAACAGAAGTAACAGTATGTACAGTATCTGAAGGAGAGGAAGAAGCTTGGGAGAAAAGTGGTGAACCTTAAAACCCAGAAAATGGTTTTGCTTTTATTTTTTCTTCCCAGTGGATAGGAGATAGAAAGGAGGGAAAATAAATTTGTGTTAATTGAAAAAAATTAAATTTAATTAAAAATTTATAAAAATCTAAGGTCACACCAGTAATAAGTCAAAGAGATGAGACTTAAAATTAGACCTTCTGACTCCAAAAATTGGTGTTCTTTATATTTAGAAAATCTAATTTAAAATCCCAGATCCCTTATTTCTTAGTCGTGTGGTCATTAGCAAATCTAAAAAATAAAAATGAAGAGCAATAGCTACAACAAATATGTCTGCTCTCCCATCTTTAGAAAATCTTTATGAGGATCCTTTATACATGAATTAAGAGCATCCTCAATGAAGGTATTAATAGGGAAGAAGCAGACTTTTTTTGAGTGATGTCCAATAGCAAATCTCATCTTTATAATTTCACAGTTGACTGAAAGATGTAGAAAATAAGGTCCCATTGTGCTTATTATTGTTTATTGATTTGGGAGAAAAAATTGACAGTGGAATGAAACACAGTCTTAAATGGTCTTTTACAGCAAGGTTTCTTCCATCCATATATCAAGTTTATTTAGAAAGTAACCCTGTACTACAGCCCTCTGATAATGAGCATCAGGTAAAGAGGTGAAGTAAAGGGAGGGAAGAAGCAAGAATGAGAGCAAGAGCGAGAGCGAGAGCAAGAGGGAGAGAGAGAGAGAGAGAGAGAGAGAGAGAGAGAGAGAGAGAGAGAGAGAGAGAGAGAGCAGACAGACAGAGAGACAGAGAGATATGGAGAGAGAGAGAAAGGGAGAAGAAAGAGAAGAGAAAAGAAACACAGAGAGAAAGGGATTGTGTGACAGAAACAGAAGGTGGTCTGTTATGGTAAGAGTGAGGGATGACAGGTAGACCTCACTGGTATATCAAGAAAAAATGAGGGAAATCTTCCAGCATATTGGGTCAATAAGTCAATCCACAAGAATGTATTAAGCCCCTACGACATGCCAGGCACAGGGCAAGCCCTGGGAATACAAATACAAATATAAAGATAAAGAGATGAGCTTTCATTCTAATGGGGGTAGACAAGACATAAAAGGAAACAGAAAAGAGGATTTGGATGTGGGGAGAGGGAATAAAATTACCTAGTGAGGGGACATTGTAGAGGAAGTCTGGAAGGAGAGTCATTCTGGAGAGGAATGAATGATCATATTGGTTGAACTTCTTGGGGTAAGAACATAGTACCACAGTAAGATAGGCAGGCATGAATGGGCTGCAATCTGCATCACTGAAGGGAACTTCTAAATCAGGGAGATCACAGATCCATTTGAGTATATTTATCATAGAGGCAGCCTGGAGGGAGTGGTTGGACTCTTGGGCTTAGAGTTAGGAAGACTTGGGTTCAATTCCCACTGCCTCTGATACTTAGCTATGTGTACCTTTGGTAAAGTGGCACCTAGTTGGCACAGTGGATAGAGAGCTGGGCCTTAAGTCAGAAAGACTCATTTTCTTGAGTTTAAATCTGGCCTCAGACATTAACTGTGTGACCTTGGGCAAATCACTTAACCCTGTTTGCCTCAGTTTCCTTATCTGTAAAATGAGCTAGAGAAGGAAATGGCAAACCACTCTAGTATTTCTGCTAAGGAAACCTCAAATGGAATCATGAAGAGTCTGATAAAAACAATTGACTGAACCTTTGGCAATTTCCAAAGACCTAACTACTGGATTATAGAGAGCTTACCCATCTATGTTTGTGGAGAGAACTGATACACTGGGAATTTCTGAGGCTGTGAAAATCACAGCTCCTTCCTTTATGTTTATTAGAAACTGCATGGAAGCACACATTATCACCCTGGGCAGGTCATTTAACTTCTTAGGACTTCAGAGACATTAGATTCTGAGGTCCCTCCAGCACTAACTCTATGATCTTGCCAGAATCCTGATAACCTCTTCCTTCCTGAGGAAAGATTTGAACTCAGGTCTTCCTGACTCCAGGTGTGGTATTCTACTCACTGTACCACCCATCCCCCAAACTAATGGCCATTGTTATGCCATTTATTTTATGCAGAACAAGGATGAAGACCTGATGATTTCAAAGGGACATGACCTATCTCCTCTCTACGCTCTGCAGTTATTCTTAAGTACCTTCTGCCATCAGGGATCTGTAATACCTTCCTCTTTTAGATTACCTTTCATATAGTAGCTGATGCGTACCTAGGTATTTACTTGTTGTTGTCCAAATTGAAATATATGCTCCTTAAGGGCAGGAGAAGAACCAGGTTGGCATTGAGGGTCTCTTTTCTTTTTTTGGTTCTTTCTTTGTATATCCAGTCCGTAAGTTGAAGAAATGCTTGTTGACTGACTGGTCTCCCCTTCCTAACCATGTATCGTTCATGCTCCCTCTCCATCTTTTAGCACCAGAATCATCTCAGCCCCAAAGGGTGAGCTCAGTAAGCACAAGCTTTAGTGTTAAGCAGTCAAGTAAGCCCTTGCTCAGCCACGCATCCCACTACGTCCCCAGAGCTTGATTCATTTGTGCTGCTTGCATCTGTCTGTTCAGGGCTCTTGTTTCTTCCCCTTACCCAGAGACATGCTGACAGGCTTATTGAAGAAACAATTAAGCCATCTTCTTTCCATACAAATATTTTCAGATGGATTTGGAAGCAGCTTGGTCTCTAGATCCTTAGCAGAATGGAAAGCCCAGACCCAGAGCTGCTCACATGATCCTTGCCTTTCATCCTTCTCACAATGTGATCAGACCCAGTGAGGTTTGTCTTTTATTGCCCACTCCTTCAGGATAGTCCAGAGTGGCCAGTTTCCAGCACTGGAGTTCAGGGTCTGTTGACTGACTGTGGTGCAGGGATTGAAGGAGGTATAGGCAGATAGATGCTTATCATTATTAGATCTAAGCCCTGGGCAGACAGAGAGGGGCCAGACCTGGCTGGTGGGCAGTACAACTGGAGCCAAAGGAAGGTTAGACACCATGGTCTCTGTGTTAGTTCATATAAACACAAAAGGGGAGGTTATTTATAATGATGATTGAGGGCAAAAGCCAATAATAGAAGAAACTGAGAATATGCTAAAAGACACAGAATGGTTTGTAGTCTAAATTATTGTGCTACAGTTAGCATTTAGAGAACAGTGGTAGAAAGAGAATGCAGAGCCCAGGCATGATTAGGACAAGGAGGCTAGGAGACAGTATCCCAGAAATCCAAGCCAGGCAGGTGGGGGTAGACAGAAGCAGAGTCTGAGAGAGCAGTCATAAGTCAAAGCCCAAGGTAGATACAAGGAAAAAGGCAAGCAGTAGAATTCAGCCTGAGATCCTGCAGCATCTCAGAAAACAGAATATTCTGGGACTCCATACTAGAATAGTACTGATCCCAAGAGAGGATCTATAGTTCTCTCTACTCCTTTTAAGCAGTCAGACTGATGTCGACTGCCCCTCAAGGCCCAGCAAGCTTTCACAGGAGTGGTGAATGAGGAAATGGGTGAGGTCCTATAGAGAACTCTTACAGTTTGAACAAGTGTTCTTTGAGAATAACATTTCCCTTTGGCAGTGGAAGTTGTGATTTGATTACATTTCAAAACACATTTTATAAATGTAATGCTATATTTTATTTTTACGTCATTTACATTTCCTAGTATATTTCTTTTCCCTCCTATGGAGCCCTCCCTTGTACCAAAGAACACAAAGAGGGAAAAAGTAATCCAGTGGTATTAACCAACACACTGGAAAAAGAAAGATCTGACAGTTACATGTGGCATTCCACATCCATACTCCCCCACCTCTGTAAAAAATAAGCGACTTCACTTATCTTTTCTTTGGGGTCAAGCCTGTGGTTATAATTTCAGAGCACTTAGTTTTGATTAGTCTTTTCACTTACTTTGTAGCTGAATTTTTTATTTATCTAGTTCTGCTTTCTTTGCTTTGAATCCGATGATCACCATTATAAAAACAGAGTTTATGACATGCCAGGCACTGTGCTAAGCATTTTACAATGATTATTTCATTTGATTCCCCCAACAACCCCGGGAGGTAGGTGTTACCATTATTTCTATTTTATAGAAGAGGAAACTGAGGCAGACAGAAGTCTGTGAAGTTATTGTTTCTTTTTTTTAAATTTTTTTTATTTTTTAATGTTTAACAATCACTGCCATACAATTGCGATTTTATCCCCCCCACCTACCCCCCACTACCCCCCTCCCTCCCCACGACTGCATACAATTCTGTATAGATTCTACATATACTTTCCTATTGAGTGTATTTTCACTATAGTCATGCTATGTAGTCAGACTAAGATAAATGAAAGAAATCGTATAACAAATCAGAACATGATACACAAACACATACACATACACAAACATGATCTGCTACATTTTGTGAGTGACTTCCATATTTCTCTCTCTGAGTGTGGAAGGCATTTTGCCTTGAGAACCACCATTGGGATTTTTTTTTTTTGTAAGAAGTTCTTGTGTTATTACAAAAATCTAAGTCTACCAGAAAAAACTCTCACACACTGTGGTCGTTGCTGTGCACAAAGTTCTCCTGGTTCTGCTCCTTTCACTCAGCATCAGGTCATATACATCCTTCCAGGCCTCTCTGAAGTCTTCTTGTTCATCATTTCTTATGGCACAATAGTACTCCATTACATTCATATACCATAATTTATTCAGCCATTCCCCAATTGATGGACATCCCCTTGACTTCCAGTTTTTGGCAACTACATAGAGTGCTGCTATAAATATTTTTGTACATGTGGGACCCTTTCCCATTTTTATGATCTCTTGGGGATATAGTCCTAGTAGGGATATTGCTGGGTCAAAGGGTATGCACATTTTTGTAGCCCTTTGGGCATAGTTCCAAATTGCTCTCCAGAATGGTTGGATGCGCTCGCAACTCCACCAACAATGAATTAGTGTTCCAACTCTCCCACATCCTCTCCAGCATTTATCATTTTCTTGTTCTGTCATGTTTGCCAATCTTATAGGTGTGATGTGGTACCTCAGAGTTGTTTTGATTTGCATCTCTCTAGAAGTTATTGTTTCTAACAGCACAGCAATACTTTGTTCCAGGTCCAGAGTTTATTTAATGATCGTAAATAATAGCTAGCATTTTAAGCTTTGCAAAGTGCTTTACGTGTATTATCACATTTCATCCTCAAAGCAACCCTGGAAGGTAGATGTTATTTATTATCCCAATTTTACAGATGAGGAAATTGAGGCTGAAAGAAACTTAGTGACTTATCTAGTGGCCCATAGCTAGGAACTATCTGAGGAAAGATTTGAACTCATGTCTTCTTGACTCCAGGTGTGGCATTCTACTCACTGTACCACTCATTCCCCAAACTAATGGCCATTGTTATACTGACTGGGAAGTCATTTGTTTTATGCAGAACAAGGATGAAAATCTTATGATTTCAGAAAATAAAGCAGACCAGGGCAACCAACGGTCTTGCCGAGGAGAAAATTAACTTCAGATATTCCAGAATTCAAGAGAAGGCAAAAAGTCTAGATGGTGGAGTTGGAAGAACACTGCATTAGTATCCAGAGACTTAGATTTGAATCCTGATTCTAGAGACCACCTGTTACATTTACTTTCTCTGTTGATGGACTTTTATTCCTTCATCTGTAAAATGAAGAGGTTGCTAGAAATGAAATCCTTTACATCTTTATAACTCCTATGTTTTCATAAATCTCTCCCCAAACTTAACCAGTCTCTGACACTTAACAATGGAAACTTGGAAAGGAGAAGGAATGAGTTTGGCTTTGGGTTTGAAGGAACCCAAACACCTGGGTTCAGCATCAGCATTTGACCCTTAACCATTCATAGTCTCATATACCTGGGCTGTTGGTGGATCCTAGAGTAAGATCTGGTTGGGAGGCTGAAGAACACAGACATCAAAATAATGAATGGCAGAAACACCATGTTGGCCAGTTGAGAGTAAAATTTAGTTTCTTGTCTCACTTGAGACCACACTGGCTACTCTATGGCAAATAATTTTGTTCCTTCTATTTTCCTTTTGAAGAAAGGCAATACTAGTTTTATTTTCTTCCAGAAAGATGAAATCAATTAGCCAGGCATTATATGTACATTATATTTCTCATCCTTCCTCCCACCCCAGGGAAAAAAATGACCCACTAAAATCCATAATGTGTGACTTTCACACTAGAGAGAAGTCTCTGAAAAGCAGAAACATTCACAGCTAAAGTCATTTGCTACAAATGATTGTCTTTCTTCCCTTGCTGAAGATATTTGTGTTTGAATAACAGCTTCGTCCCTGGCCAGCTCCCTGGGGTCTCCTCCAGTTAGCCATAATCCTATGTTTGTGACAGTGTCTGTGTGGTATTAGTGTTAATTTCTCACATTTATGTAGCGCTTTATGCTGTACAAAAGCACTTTGACATCCATTATCTCATTTGATGCTCACAAGAATCCTAGGAGGTAGATGGAGCAGGTCTGATCATCCTTGTTTTTATAGATGAGGGAATCGAGGCTAAGAGAGATTCAAAGGTTTGTCCAAAGTCATGGAACCAGCAAGTGATAGAGGCGAGAGTAAAGATTGACTTTTGGTCCCCATTGTATAGCCCTCTCTACTACAACAGCAGGTCTCATCTAAAAAGGCTCTCACTTTTGATCTGGAAGCATCTTATAAATGTTAACTAGCGGGGTCACACAAAATCTTCAACAAACTCTTAGGTGAATACAGTATACCTGTATATATTTTGTGACCGGGGCAGGGGTTAATAAGGCTCCCAAACGATTGTCATATATATAGTCCTACTCTGATGACTTCTAAGTCACGTGACCTATTCTTAGTCTTTTTCTTCTTCAACTTTTCTTTTGAAATTCATCACTTGTACCCCAAGTTCAAGAATGAGACTCCCCCCAAGTGATGAAAATTAGGCAGGTCATAACATTTTTAGATTTGGAGTCAGGAAGATATGAGTCCAGTTCCTGCCTTGGGCACTTCTTAATCGTGTGACCTTGCACAAGTCACTTTACCTCATTGTGCCTCAGTTTCCTCATCAGTAAATTGAAGGAATAGGACTTCATGACTTCTAAGGTCCATTATAAGTCTAACTCTATGATGCTGTGCTTATCATTACATCCTTATGTCTTGTTCTTCTCTCAAAAACTCAATTCTTCACTCTCTTTCATTTCCTCATCCAGTCCATTGACAAATCATGCCAGTTCTACCACCCTAGCATTTCTTGTGTCCAATTCCTTGTCTTTACTCAGTACCACCACTCTATGTTCTCATTACTTTTTCCCTGGACTATTGTAGCTGATGGTGTAGCATACAGAGCAATGGGTTCAGAGTCAGGAAGACCTGAGGTTGAATCTAGCCTCAGACACTGACTGTGTGACCCTTGGCAAGTCACTTAACTTACATCTACCTCAGTTTCCTTATCAGAAAAAAATGGGGATGAAAATAGCAACTACCTTTCTAGGATTATTTTGGGGATTAAATAAGATAATATTTCTAAAAAGCACTTAGCACCTGGCACATAGTAGGTACTATATAAATACTTATTGTTCTCCCTCTCCATTGTAATAGCCTTCCAACTGGTCTCTGGGTCCTCAATCTCTTGACTGTCCCATCCTTCACAAAGCTGCCAAAATAATTTAAGACACAAGTCTGAAAAGTCACTCCCCAGCTCAAGCTTTCAGAGACTTTGTACTGCCTCTGGGATAAAAACAAACAAAAACTTCTTAACCTCACAGACTAAAGTCATACTGCCTCCCTTCATACCCTCTACATTCTAGCCAAGTTCTCTGAACTTGACCTGCCATCTCCTATCCCCTTACCTTTATCCAGGTTTATATCCCTGCCTCGAATGCATCTCTCTTCAATATCATGTCTAGAATCTTTCTTCAAGGCTCAACTTCTGGCTGCTTCATGAAGCCTTCTCTGTTGCCCATAGATAAAAGGATTTTCTCCCTCTTCAAATTTGCCTGGGATCCTTTGTCTGGATCTGCTGTCCTCAACACAACTGCCTTGCAATATACCCACACTTACAAACATTATGCCCTTTCCTCATTTTTCTGGTGGAAGATAAACTTCTCATGGACAGACAGACACTGTCATTAAAAAAAAGTCTTCATATAACTCAGAAAGTGTCTCAGTCAGTCAATAATTATTTATTAAGCACCTAATATGTACAGGCACTATGCAAAATGCTGGGGATACAAAAAGAGGCCAAAGACAGTCTTTGTCCTCAATAGACACAATAGATTTTTGTTAAATTTGAATTTGAGGTGACTGACCTAGCCTGAGCTTGATAAACAATCAGACCTCTCTGGTGCCCAGTTACCATTTCCTCAGACTTTCTTTCATTCTTTTTGATGAGTCATTTGAGAATCCCATTAGGACAGATTTATAATGGAAAAATCCTTTATACCTACAGCAGCCAAACAGCTCCCACTGATGATAAAAGGAGGTTTACTCTTTTTGTAAGTCCTTGAGTGAATTCTCTGTTTTCTGACTCAATGTATCAGATTTGAGGTTACAATAATGTCCTTGAGGAAGTCATCCTAAAGTCTTTTTTATTGCAAATAGGGAGATTTCTTCTTGAAATCTCTCTGAATTTTATAATAGCTAGCATTTATATAGTACTGTATAAATGCTATTCATCCAACAACCTTGGAAGTGGGGAGGGATGGTAAGTACCATCATTATCCCCATTTTACAGATGAAGCAAACAGAGATTAAATGGCTTGCCTAAGGTCATGGCTACTAAACGTTGGAAGCCAGATTTGAACTCAGGTATTCTTGACTCCCGCTCTAGCACTCTGTCCACTGTAGCACCTAGCTACCCTTTATCTCCTAGCTTCCAGATAGCATTGCACATACTCTCCTCTACTAATACTCCCACTCCTTGAAATACATTTAGCAGGAGTTTGGTCTAAAAGTCTCTCGAATTATAGAGACATCCTTTTGGAATTGGTTTTCCTGTGAAAATATAGACTCTGTGATCTGCTTCTGTGTCCCCTGGGATAGGGGGATGGGATCAGCTGTCTCTGTCAGAGATCAGGATCATGGATCTTCATCAACTGATTTATCAGAAGCTTATCATAGGACTATGGGAAGGACAGAGAGAGGTAGGTATCAACTCTTAAATAGGAAATTTCCTCCCTGTTATAGGGATGGTTACAAGGGGGAAAGGTTTGTTGTTCTGTGGGTCTGTTCATGGGATACTTGGGGCAATAGGAAGAAGTCAGAGCCCTGATGTTTGACCTTGAGTTGGCAGGGAACTAGCCTAGGTGCTATGAACACAAGTAGGTGGAAAGAGAAGAAGTGATCAAGGTGATAGTGCTTATCAAGAGTGGCAGTTCAGGACAAATATGGAGAGTAAGACAAGTATTATGATGTTTAAAAAGTTCAAGAGGCATAATTTCTGGGTAACAGTCCTTCTATTGATAATGCCAGCATGTTTATTAATAAATGATGGTCATTTGGCTGTCTCTCTCAAAAGACCATCATGGCAGCAGGTTCATGGCTTATAAGCCCACTGGAAGAGGGATGACAATCAACCCTGATTGGTTAACAAGTAATGAGAAAATGAATATTGCAACGAGGGGATGAACCTATTCAAAAGAACTCTGATTTTGTCATTTACTTCTAAGTTACTTCTAGCCTTGGGCAATCTAAACAAAAGGATCTATCTCCACCCAAGCTTGACTGGATGAAATTCACCTTAGATTAGAGATTTCTTGTATGATTCAGTGGGGTTCTGTAAAGGAGGTTAGCTCAACCTTCAGAGACTGAGATTTTGAAGTGAGAATAGAAAAAAGGGGTATTGGTTACTAATAGTCATTTCTTTCAGTACATCATTATTAAATCATTTTTTAGTCATATTCAACTCTCTGTGACCCCATTTGGGGTTTTCTTGAGAGAGATACTGGAGTGGTTTGTTATCTCTTTCTCCAGCTCATTTTACAGATGAGGAAATTTAGGCAAATGGGGTTAAGTGACCTACCCAGGGTCATATAGCTAGTAAATGTCAGAAGCCAGCATTGAACTCACAAAGATAAGTCTTCCTGATTTCAGGAACAGCACTTCATCTATTCCATCACCTAGCTGTCCCAGTATAGATGCTTGAATATATAATGATAAATAATAGAAATGTTCTGAAAGGTTCAAGGAAGAGAAAGTGAGTACAAAGGCTGAGAGGCCTTGCTACCTCAGGCCTTGCTTGCTAGGTGGTACAATGCATAGAGTGCTGGACTTGGAGGCAAGGAAATCTGAGTTTAAATTCTGGCTCAGATTTTTTTCTAGATGCATGACACTCAGCAAGTCACTTAACTTGTCTTACTTTTCCCATCTGAAAAATGGGGATAATAATAGCACCTACCTCACAGGTTCGTTGAAAAGATCAAATGAGAATAACATATGTAAAGTGCTTTGCAAACACAGAAGTGCTATATAAATGTTGTAATAATAGCTATTATTATTCATTATATATCCCCTATATCTCAGGTTCTTAACCTGGGTCTATGAACTTGTATTTATTTTTTTTTGAAAACTGTATCTAATTAAGTTAATTTGATTTAATCCATTTAAAAACGTTGTTCTACAGAGTCCTTAGACTTCATCAGACAGCTAAAGGGATCCATGTCAACAAGCAGATAAAATCTGCTGCCTTTTATGGAAGATGTAGCTTATGAAGGAAGGTACTACAGTATTTCTGAACTGTGGGTGCAGGATAGCTCACCTCCATATTTTTAAAGGTGAGTGCCTTGGGAGAGGGGTGTTGGAGAACTGGGAAACCCAAAACAACTTATCTAATAGTATGATGTGTCTCTGGGCTCTGTAGTGGTATGACAAGATTATTGTAGACTCACGTAGAGAATGGGAGGTAGATACCACTCATATGCCTGGTAGTCTTTCCCAGAGTACTGAACAGCCTGCAGGGTTTGAATACCCAGGATCCGAAGAGAAATGCCTGGGAAATCCAGAACACAGTAACTGAATCACTGTGTCATTCCTACAAGTCTTATTTGGCATTTCAATACTCTTAGTTTTCTTATTGGTTATATTTAAAAGAATTTTTATTGAGCATTTCTCTATCTATACATCTGAACACAAAAGAAGGTTCTAGATGAAATCATGAAAACACTTTCATATTGCTAGCTTTAAATATATACATACACATACATACATATGTGTGTATACATGTATGTGTATGTATATAAATTCTAACATTTTACTTTCAAAATTGCTGGGCTTATCTGCGCTTCCTTCTTTTTTAAATTATTTTTTCCCTTTTAGTACTTTCTCTTGTTCTTTTTTTGTGATTAAAACAATTTTTCAATGTCTTTCATTCATTATTAGTGCTAATTATTCCCACTCTACCCCCATTCTTCCTTTTCCATGAAAATTTGAAAAGGGGAAAGTAATCTTTTAAGAAATGAGCATAGTCCAGCAAAAGAAATCCACAGAGTCCACATTCAGAAGTGTATGTCTCATTCTTCAATTTTTACTCATCACCTTTCTGTCAGGAGGTGGATACATACTTCATCATAGATCCCCCGGGGACAGGGTTTGTCCCTCAAATTGATCAGAGTTATTAAGCCTCTCAAAGTCATTTTTCTTTACAATATTTGTTGTCCATTTATAAATTGTTTTCCTGGTTCTGTTCATTCAGCTCTGTGTCTGTTCATACTACCCAGGATTCTCTGAACTTACCTCTTTGTCATTTCTTGCAGTGTGATTTTATTCTTTATATTCATATACCACAACTTATTCAACCCTTCTTCAATTGTTTGAGACAGTTTATGGTACCCCCTTAGAATCTGTTTCTCTCCTCCCGTCTCCTCCCTTCCCCTCCTCTCCTCTTCCCTCCTTCTCTTTCCCCTTTCCTTTCTTTTCCTTTCCTTCTCTTCCCTTCTCTGACTTTGCCTCTTCTCCACTTTAATTCCTCTTTCTGAATCCTAATGTTTATGTCTGCAGCTCTTCTCTCCCTGCATTATCCTCCCCCACCTCTACTTGTTTTGCTGTAGAGTGTGATATATTTCTCCACCACAGCATGTATTCAGCATTCCTTTTTCCATTTAAGATGAGTGAGAGTGATCTGATACTCACTCCCCCCTTTCCTATCTGTATAGTCTTCTCTTTACACACTCCAAACATGAAAGATAACAAGCTTTACCTCCTCCTCCCTCTTTTCTACACTAGAGTATTCCTTTCATGTTGCTTGTCTTTCCTTTCTTGAAACTTCCATATTCTTATCACAAAGCTCCCTAAGTGTCGCCAACTCTATGTTAACCAGTTTGTATACAGCAGTACTCAGAGGACAGGGCTATAGTGTACCACTAAATTTAATTTATTGCTTAACTTACCCACTCGTTTTCATCAGGGTAAGTAAATGAAGCCAGGGATGGAAAACTGAACAAATGAACATAACTATTGGGAAATTAGGGTAATGGTGTGTAGCTAGGGTCTCTTCTATAGCCTTCTTCTCCAGCTGCTCATACAGGGCTGAGGTATCTGGTCTGATGATCATGTCCTGCAGATATGACTGGTATCCTTCAGACTTACTGTCATGACCAAAGCCGTGCAGCTAGGTGGAGATGGAGAAGAAGAGTAAATTCCTGGTTCAGGAAATGGGCAGAAGACTCTTCACTTCCCTAGAGGATGCTTGTGTTTGAACACCCAAATTCAAACTATTTTTTTGGACTTATGGGTGTTATGACTTGTCTAAAGGCAAAGTGGAAAGCTTGAATATGATCTGCTGGATTGTATTAACTTGAGCTCCTGGGTTTTTTTTTTTTTGCTACAGATGAAAAGGGCAGCTAGGTGGTGCAGTGGATAGACCACCAGTGCAGGAGTCAGGAGGACCTGAGTTCAAATCTCACTTCAGACACTTGACACTCATTAGCTGTGTGACCTTGGACAAGTCACTTAACCCCAATTGTGTCATCCTGGGTCATCTCCAGTCATCCTGATGAATATCTGGTCACTGGATTCAGATGGCTCTGGAGGAGAAGTGAGGCTGGTGACCTACACAGCCCTCCCTCAGTCAAAACAAAGTCAAGTGCAAGTCATGTCATTATTTCTCTGATGGCGTGATCTTCTTCAGCAATGAAGGACGAACACACACACAGATGAAAAAGAATTTGGAATGCCTGGGCTTGGGAAGAACCATTGGTGGAAAAGAGATACCTATGGTAATTTGATGTAGTTAGTTTTATTCCTTTTCTTCTAGTATTATAAAGAAAACTATGCAATTATTGCCATGTTTGTGTAACTGTATTCCATAAAAATTCAGCAGCAAAGTGCAGAGGGCAAGATTTCCAGTGAGTAGGAACTGAGAGTTTGATTGGACAAATCCATTCTCACCTCTTAGATTAATGAGATGATCACTGCTGTCCACAAAAGGACAGAGTTTGATGCCAGTGGTAACTAGTTGTCTGAGGGCCATAGAAAGCCTGACATTAACTTATAGTGTTGGTTGGAGTACGTAACTTTATACTGGATGGAGTTCATTACCATAGGGGTGAGTATGACTAACAACACTTGATTCTTATTATTGAATTGGGTCACACAGTTGGCCATCAGTACCCTGCTACTGGGCAAAATAGGACCAGAGAATCAAAGATTTAGAGCTGAAAGAGACCAAGTCATTTTGTTCAACAGGCTCATTTTATAGAGGAGCAAACTTAAGTCCAGAGAATTTGAATGACTTGCCCTAAGTATCTCAGTAAGTGGAAGAATGAGGATTTGAACCTGATGAGGGCTGGAAGGTGGGGTGAGATCCCCACAAAGACCAGGGTACTAGGGGCAGGTTGCTTGGAAGGAATTTGTGGACTCCAGCATTATTGAGTTCAAGGTAAAGATGTGTTTCAGCAGGCAACCTTAAAGGCAACCTGCAACCTTAAAGAGATACAGGTGAAGTTTATATAGGATATCCTATAGGAAACATGTGCCAAATATGCTAACTAGGTGTTTTGGGGTGGGATTATGGAGTGGTTAAGAAGTGGTTAGCACTTTTAGTATCTACAGCATAGATATTTTGCCCAAAATTCATCAGGAAGTAGCCCAGGGGTGGCCCTACATGAAGGTGTGGTTTTAGGCCTGAAACATCACTAAGTCAACCAACAGTCAAGGTTGGCTCAGAAATACCAGGTTGCTCTCATCAATGTCTTGTTAGACAAGATAAATGCAAGGGAGTATATATATGTCTAAGTCTAGGATACATATGATTAGTCAGTGGGTAGTAAATGTTGTTATGACCCAGTGCACAGCCCATTCAGTCAGTTTAGACTAATAAGTTCTGCAGGTGCAGCTGGCTGCTGTATCAGGAAGGGAGATAATGGTTGTTTCTGGGGCAGGCTGTGTCCTTGGACCTGGGAGAAACTGCCTGAGACAGTGTTTTGAGGCTAGGGAGAAATGTGATTTTTAAAGAGAAATGTGATTTTAGAATTGGAGCCCAAGTACATGTACCCAAGCACCCCATCCTTCCACCCTTAAACAGAAGGGACCCAAAATATTTTGGGGCAAGGGATGTTGGTCTCTGTTTCTTTTTTTTTTTTTTTTTTATTAAATTTATTTATTTAACTTTTAACATTCATTTTCACAAAATTTTGGGTTACAAATTTTCTCCCCTTTTATCCCCTCCCCCCCCAAACACCAAGCATTCTAATTGCCCCTATGACCAATCTGCTCTCTCTTCTATCATCCCTCTCTGCCCTTGTCTCCATCTTCTCTTTTGTCCTGTAGGGGCAGATAGCTTTCTATACCCCTTTACCTGTTTTTCTTATTTCCTAGTGGCAAGAACATTACTCGACAGTTGATCCTAACACTTTGAGTTCCACCTTCTTTACCTCCCTCCCTCTCCACCCCTTCCCTTTGGAAGGCAAGCAATTCAATATAGGCCAAATCTGTGTAGTTTTGCAAATGACTTCCATAATAGTTGTGTTGTATAGGACTAACTATATTTCCCTCCATCCTATCCTGTCCCCCATTACTTCTATTCTCTTTTGATCCTATCCCTCCCCATGAGTGTCGACCTCGAATTGCACTCTCCTCCTCATGCCCTCCCTTCTATCATCCCCCCCACCCTGCTTGTCCCCTTATCCCCCACTTTCCTGTATTGTGAGATAGGTTTTCCTACCAAAATGAGTGTGCACTTTATTCTTTTCTTTAGTGGAATGTAATGAGAGTAGACTTCATGTTTTTCTCTCACCTCCCCTCTTTATCCCTCCACTAATGAGTCTTTTGATTGCCTCTTTTATGAGAGATAATTTGCCCCATTCAATTTCTCCCTTTCTCTTCCCAATATATTTCTCTCTCACTGCTTGATTTCATTTTGTTTTAAAGATATGATCCCATCCTATTCCATTCACTCTGTGCACTCTGTCTCTGTGTATGTGAGCGTGTGTGCATGTGTAATCCCACCCAGTACCCAGATACTGAAATGTTTCAAGAGTTACAAATATTGTCTTTCCATGTAGGAATGTAAACAGTTCAGCTTTAGTAAGTCCCTTATGACTTCACTTTGCTGTTCACCTTTTCATGGTTCTCTTCATTCTTGTGTTTGAAAGTCAAATTTTCTTTTCAGCTCTGGTCTTTTCATCAAGAATACTTGAAAATCCTCTATTTCATTGAAAGACCAATTTTTCCCCTGAAGTATTATACTCAGTTTTGCTGGGTAGGTGATTCTTGGTTTTAGTCCTAGTTCCTTTGACTTCTGGAATATACTGTTCCATGCCCTTCGATCCCTTAATGTAGAGGCTGCTAGATCTTGTGTTATCCTGATTGTATTTCCACAATACTTGAATTGTTTCTTTCTAGCTGCCTGCAGTATTTTCTCCTTGACCTGGGAACTCTGGAATTTGGTCACAATGTTCCTAGGAGTTTCTCTTTTTGGATCTCTTTCAGGCGGTGTTCTGTGGATTCCTTGGATATTTATTTTGCCCTCTGGTTCTAGAATCTCAGGGCAGTTTTCCTTGATAATTTCATGAAAGATGATGTCTAGGCTCTTCTTTTGATCATGGCTTTCAGGTAGTCCCACAATTTTTAAATTGTCTCTCCTGGATCTATTTTCCAGGTCTGTTGTTTTTCCAATGAGATATTTCACATTATTTTCCATTTTTCCATTCTTCTCTCTTTGTTCTGTGATTTCTTGGTTTTGCATAAAGTCATTAGCCTCCATCTGTGCCATTCTAATTTTGAAAGAACTATTTTCTTCAGTGAGCTTTTGAATCTCCTTTTCCATTTGGCTAATTCTGCTTTTGAAAGCATTCTTCTCCTCATTGGCTTTTTGAACCTCTTTTGCCAATTGAGTTAGGCTAGTTTTCAAGGTGTTAATTTCTTCAACATTTTTTTGGGTCTCCCTTAGCAGGGAGCTGATCTGCTGTTCATGCTTTGACTTCGTGTCTCTCATTTCTCTTCCCAGCTTTTCCTCCACCTCTCTAACTTGATTTTCAAAATTCTTTTTGAGCTCTTCCATGGCCTGAGCCCATTGGGTGGGCTGGGACACAGAAGCCTTGATTTCTGTGTCTTTGCCTGATGGTAAACATTGTTCTTCCTCATCAGAAAGGAAGGGAGGAAATGCCTGTTCGCCAAGAAAGTAACCTTCTATAGTCTTATTTCTTTTCCCTTTTCTGGGCATTTTCCCAGCCAGTGACTTGACCTCTGAATATTTTCCTCACACCCACCTCACCTCCTGATCCTCCCAGCCCGTGTTTGTGGTCTGAGATTCAAATGCTGCTTCCAACCTCAGGGCTTTTGGCGGGGGCAGGGCTGCTATTCAGTATGAGATTATGATCTGGTGCTGAGATCGGGGCAGGGCCACCTCTCAGGCTCAGTTCCCTCAGGGGGTTTATGTGCCGACCTTCCGCAATGGATTCAAGCTCCCGCCCGCTTGGGGAGCCCCTGTCTGCAGCCGCCTCTCAGCTTCTACCTCCCGGGGGGGGCCTGAATTATGGGGGCACCCCACTCCCCTCTCGACCCGCCAAAGAGACTCTCTCACCCACCCCTGTCACCTGTGGGTGGAGGGACTTGTGCGGCCGCTGGAGATCCCGTCCCTGAAGCCTGCTCGGATCTGTTTCTCTCGGTGCCGCAGCCGTGGCCGCAGCAGGTCTGGGCTGGGCTTTGTGTCTGCAGCGCGACGGACCTTTTGCGAGAGGTTTGCAGATCCCTCTGTGGGTGGAGGGACCCGCGTGGCCGCTGGAGATCCTGTCTGTGAAGCCTGCTCGGGTCTTTTCCTCTCGGTGCCGCGGCCGCGGCAGGGCTGCACTCAGCTCCCAGTCCCGGCGCCCAGTCCGCGGCGCGAAGGACCCCCCGCGAGAGGTTTGCAGGTCTCTCTGGAACAGAAATCTCCCTCGCTCCAATGTTCCGTGGCCTCTGGGTGCGGAATTCGCCGTGAGTTACTTCCCTGTAGCCATTCTATGGGTTGTGGGTTCAGAGCTATGTGTATGTGCGTCTTTCTACTCCGCCATCTTGGCTCCGCCCCCCTGGTCTCTGTTTCTGAAACTGCTTCATGTTGAGAGTGGAGCTATCCCTGCCTCACAGGATCCCACCACTGGAGGGGTTGGGTCTGTAGCCAGTGGCCAATTCCAGGTCCAGAGGGTGACGGGCCATGGTTTTGGACAGAGAGGATCATACCTTGCTTAAGCTGTCGTCTGCAAGTGGAGGGTACTGAACCTAGAATACGCAAAGATTAAACAAACAAGGGCCAAAAAGGAGTAGGAAGATAATGACTAGAAGTAGGGTGGGTGTGAGAATACTGTCAAATTTCCTCACACCCTCTTAATATACTTAGTAACTATCCAGGGACAGGATGAGCTTGCATGACCCCCACTTGTCCCCAACTTAGCTGCTTTCCATATTTTTGATCAATTTTTTATTTTTCCAAATCTTTTGAACCCATTATTGAAACTGCTTTACTTCATATTTTTACCATAGACAAGATAGTTCACAAGTTATTACTCTTTACTACCACAGCTGTACTTCCTTAAGCAAAAGAGGTTTCTAACTTGAACCTCACAACTGAATATATGTACATCCTTGTTTCATAAGCTTGTTTATCCTTCTCTGATTATACTCACTGTGGAAGAGAAACTTTAGAAATTAAGTTTTTTTCTTTCTTTCCATATGATAAGTTCAAACACTAATTTTAACTCTTGCTTAGACCACAAGATGAGTACAAATTCAGATCAAAATAGCAAAATCTCTTTAATTTTATAGATCATTACATATTAATTTAACAATGCAATATCTTGAAAATGAAAATTTAGTAGGCCTTACAAGAGAGATTTTTTAATAAACATTTCTTCTAAAAGCATTTCATTTTCTTTTAAAACAGTTTAAAATTTATCCTGATGTTGAGAGTCACTAAACTTTTATAAAGAAAACTAGTTGAAAACTTTTAAAATGATAGCTCTCTTTTCACCTTAAAGCAAAAATAAAGCTTTAAAATTAAAATTCATTAAAACTGAGTTGGTGTAAAAATGTCTGTAAGTAGCATGAATTCCCAAATTCTTAGTTATTGCAGAATTGCTAGATATCACAAAATACTTTAGTCAAAAAGGTGTTGTAATGGAATCTCACATTGATAACAGTAAGAGACTGATCATAGGAAAATACTACTGCTTTTAGAATCCTTGTAAACAGTGGGAACATCTTAAGGTGAGTCTTAAGTAGCTTACATAAATTTCTGCTCATATTCTAATTCTAGACAAAAACAATATTTGATTTCCCAGTAGGATTACACAAAAAGGCTCACATGTTACACTGACTATTTGCTGTTGATCATAGAAACTTACTATAGAGGGAAAAAAAAAGCAGGAACATGTGACATACCAAATATGACAGGATAAAACATCCTTGACTCTGTTTGAATTCAGATAAGAGTGAAATTCTCCAATCATTCAATATCTGTTTCATAGCCAGACTCAGGAACAGTCAGGGGAGAAACAATGAGGAAACTGGGCCAGGGGGATGCCATCCTAGACTGAAGCTAGAATTGTCTTCTTGGCCTTTCTTTCCAGATACAAACCTCACCTGTTAACAGTACAGGATCGCATTCCCTCTGAGTAGCTTATGGCATTTCTCTCAGATACTGATTTAATGCAGATAACTATACCCAAATTCAAACTCAAAACAAAAATAGTTATGGTCCCAAGTGCCTTTTACCTTAAACAGCAAGTTTCACTAATCCCAGTTTAGAGCCAGATACAGTTATTTTTATTCTTATGGAGTTGCAATAAGCAATAAAGATTTACCACGACACACACACACACACACACACACACACACACACACACACAAGGGATTCAGTTTAAGATCTTTCCTTTTCAAATTTAAAACTTGTCCTGATGTAAAAACCAATTGTTAAAAATTCTTTCTATCTATTACAACTTCTGAGTGCAGTCATATTCCTTGTTTAGGAACTACATAACCTAAACAAGTTTCTTTCCTGGGGCTGATGAACTTGCCCACATGGATGGTTTCCAGGTGCCTTAAATTTTATAAGGGGAGTAAGGGGAATTGGCAGGGAACCCAGGGAGGGGGCTGATGTTAGTGCCCCTAACTGCCAACATATAGGAGAACTGTTCTGAATGGACAGAACAAATCCAAATAAAGTTTTCACCCAATTTTCTTCTTTCTATACACAGTAATCAATGAACAGTTTTAGATTTCAGCATTAAAACAGTAACCCCAAATAACTTAGTTAACAATCTTGCAACTTTCATAAGTGATAGCCAAATTGTTTTAGCTGTAATCTCTTTAACAGGCAAAAGTGAAAATACCTGGTTTTCTAAATGGCAGTTACAAAACATTATAAGACAAGGTTAGCAAGGTTGATAAAGTAACATAACTGGTATTACACAATTTTTCCAACATCTTTTAGTTTCAACAAAATTCAGACCAAAAACTGCTTTGTGGCTTACAGTGGTCACTCAATTTTTACAATATAAGAGAATTTTACTGTAATTTAGAAAAACAATAGTAACACAAACAACAGACTTTAGATGACATTAAATCCATTTCCAAACCATCACATATATAAATTATTAACAGGAGATTGGGTTTACCAAATTCAGAGGCTGGTCTGCTTGTGTCTTGTACTGTCTTGGCCCATCCTCTACTCTCCCCACAGTTGCAGAGTGTGGTTGTGGGGGAGTCAGGAATTTGAGAAGGGGGAGAAAGAGGGACTAAGGACTGCGGAGTGCTGGGAGGTTGTGGAGTCTGGCATCTGAATTAAATGTTCAGGAGTCATTTAGGCAGGGGATTTGGTGGATATGGAGGAGGGTCCTTGAGGAATCTATGAGCTTCCTGGTAGGGTTGCTCAATTTCAGGGAACTTGGAGCAGAAGCTCCAGGCTTCAGGTATGGGAGCAAGGACTGGGGGGTGGGGTTTGAGAGGAGAGGTTCCTCTGCTGCCTACAGGGGTGGGTTTCAGAGAACCTAGGGACCCAGGCCTATTGTCAATGGGGTACCAATATAGCTGCTATGCCTCCCCCCTCTTTTCTTTTGTTAGGTTGGGGAGGATAACTCAAATTTCCTACTATTCTTTAGAATTCTCTTCACTTGATCTTATCTGGGATGAGAGGAGTTAACAGAATCTGGTAAAATGTTTTTAGCTGTCCTAACTATTCACTGGAGCCCTAGCATGGTGGTCAGAATCAGGACTACAGGATAAAGAATCTTAATGGTTCTAACTTTTATTCCAGTAAACTTCACTTCTGTGTCCACTCCTTAAAAACATCTTTGAAAGACAGGGCTATGAATCTGCTAGTTGAAGTGAGGGAGACTCTGGAAAAAGATCTAGTGGCACCTAGTCCCCTTTTCTCTACTGGAGAGAGTTCAAAGCTTTATCTCTGAGGTGTCTCTTTTTTTTCAGATCTGTGCATTTTCCTAATTTGCCTTAGTGTCAAATAGTATAACAAATTCTGACCTATCTTAAACATCAAATTAGGGGCAACACCTTTTACTTAAAATATGACCAAAATATATTTATCTGTTGGTTGTTTCCCATTACACAAAAACTTTTCTCTTTTAGGTGAGACATGAGGTGATTAAATGCTAGTCAGTCTGCTTCTCTGATAAGAGGGGAAAAGTGTCCCTGATTTCTTTCTTGTCTTTCCGCCTCCAAAACCTGACCAGGGTTGGAAGGTAGAAAGAGAGAGATAATTTTACTAACAACTTTCTAACAATTTCCAAACCTTTTATGCTTTCCTTAAACTTTCTACCCAGACTGTTGTCCTTCTGACATTCTTACTCCTTCTGGTGGGCTTTGACTAAAGTCCCTTTAAAACTATGCATACCTCATTTCTTTCTGTTTCTGACCTGAAACTGCCTTTAGCAATCATATAAACTAAATGGCATAAGATTTGTTTCTCTCTTTCTCTCTCCCATTCATTCACTCCTCTGATGCTGCATCAATCAGAGAGAGGGGAAGAGGGGGAGGGAAAGAAATAACTGCATTCTAAAGTCCGGCTGCAGCGGAGCTGACTGCATTAACACACAGATACATACATGGAGAACATATTGAGACAGAACACATATATAGACAATGAAAAGAAAAATCCAAAAACTCAGAGAGGATTGTCAGAAATCCTCTAAACAAATCAGACTTTTGGCTTGACTCTCCTGAGCCATATAGTGGAAGCCAGTTAACATGTTCTTTACAGTCTTAGGGATCAAGTTTCCTAGGGGTAAGTGGGGGGAGGGTTGGCCCATCCTTTTGCCTGTAAGCCTTAGAGATGAGTTTAGAGGGGGAAGGGGCACCAATAAAGAACCTATAGTTTATATGCTCGCTTCAAGGCATCCAAAGAGTGAGGAACCCTACACAGATCCCCACAATGCATCTGTTGTCTCCAGGGCATAGTGCCAGAGCCTGTCGAAGGCTCCACTCAGACCCCAGTAAGCCTTCCTAGTTGTTTAAGGGCTTGGGAAGCTTAAGGGAAAGGGGAAGAGAGGGGAGTCTTACCTTGACTTGAAGAATGCTTAAGACCTCAGACTGTGCCCCACATTGGGTGCCAAAAATATGATGAGGGCTGGAAGGGGGCGTGGTGAGATTCCCCACAAAGACCAGAGTACCAGGGACAGGCCACCTGGAAGGAATTTGCAGACTCAAGCATTGTTGAGGTCAAGGTAAAGATTTGTTATGCTTTTTAGTAGACAAGAATTCTTAGAGAACCTGCAACCTTAAAGGGGTACAGATAAAGTTTATATAGGATATTGTATACGAAACATGTGCCAAATATGCTAACTAGGTGTTTTGGGGTGGGATTACGGAGTGGTTAAGGAGTGGTTAGTTCTTAAAGGAACATGTACTTTTGGTATCTACTGCACAGATATTTTACTCAAAATTCATCAAGAAATAGCCCAAGGCGGGACTACAAGTTGGTATGGTTTTAGGCTTGAAACATCACTAAGTTAACCAACAGTCAGGGTTGGCTCAGAAATACCAGGTTGCTCTTATCAATGTCTTGTTAGACATGATAAATGTAAGGGAGTATATGTATGTCTAAGTCTAGGATACATATGATTGGTCAGTGAGTAGTAAATGTTGTTATGACCCAGTGCAAAGCCCATTCAGTCAGTTCAGATTAATAAGTTCTGTAGGTGCAGCTGGCTGCTGTATCAGGAAGGGAAATAGTGGTTGTTTCTGGGGCAGGCTGTATCCTTGGACCTGGGAGAAACTGCCTGGGATAGTGTTTTGAGGCTAGGGAGAAATGTGATTTTTAAAGAGAAATGTGATTTTAGAATTGGGGTCCAAGCACATGTACCCAAATACCCCATCAAACCCAGACCCTCAGACACCATATCCAGCACTTTCCACTAAATTATCTTTTTCCCTTAAATTCATACTAACCCTCTGACCCAAACAGCAGAGTATGATTGGTGGAAGCAGTCAGGGTAATTTCTGGTATTTCCATCTATACTTTTTTCACACTTTTGTACCTATGGTGACATGGTGCTCACTGTTACTTCCCTGGGAAGTTGAGAATTATTAGAGACTGACTATAAGTTTCATAGTCCACTAAGGGGAAAAAAGTAAAATAATCATCATGTGTGACTGTATTGTGTATTTGTCTAAGGGGCCTGGGTTAAGGACTCTGTAAAATTATTGCTGTATGTGGTCAATGCCTGAGACCTTGTCTGAGCGAATTGCTGAGAGCATGAGAAAAAGTACTCTCTTTCCTGTAATCTTGAACTCCATCTGTTGGCTTCCTGACCTGAGCCTGGGCCTCATGTGTGCCTTGGCATTTCTCTCTGGCTTCCCTGTTTGTCCTGTCATAGCTTGACTGTTAATGATTTTGGTTTTAGACTCTTGGACCTTCAATTTCAAGTACATGCTAGTGCAGCCCTCCTCTCCGCCTGTCCCTGGTCATGTCTCTGTACTGTTTGGCTCATGTGAGTCAGATTCCTTTCCTTGGCTTGGGGCTTTATCCACCTCCATCCACAGACATTTGGTAAAAACAAGCACATGGTATACCCACCACTTATCTGGCCACCCTCAGTGGCTGTGTGTAGCATGTATCTGTGGAACAGAGATAGCCACTTGAGCCCCAATTCAATTATATTCCTGCCATTCTTTCCCCTTTTATTTCTCTTATCGTTTAATATTTTTGTCTCTATCTTTGTATGTCTTTCTCTATCTTGGTCTCCTTTTCTCTCTTTCTTGCCACCCTCTCCCCACCAACCTATTCCCACCTGCTGATGCTCTATTGTACTTTTAGCCTAGGACCAGTCTAGCTAAATTTATAGAGGTTAATCAGCAGATTGGCTTTGGGGAGATCACTTTTTTAGACACTGAAACTCTGAAAGACTATTGACTTGTTTATAGATGTTGGATCCTTCAAGTTTTAACACACACACACACATATCTTTCCATCTATATCTATATTTCTATGATTTGTCCTTCCTTCCTTCCTCCCTCCCTCCCTCCCTTTCTCTCTCCCTCCCTCCCTCCCTTCCTTCCTTCCTTCCTTCCTTCCTTCCTTCCTTCCTTCCTTCCTTCCTTCCTTCCTTTCTTCCCTGGTAGGTTCTCACAGACAATTCCTTAGCCCTTATTCCCTTCTTAGCCAGTTGAATGGCCTCTCATTTCATGAACATATTATCTCATAAAATCTCATTTTCTGCCGTTGGGTTCTCTGGTCATTCTCTTTTCCCGTCAAACCTCCTGCCATCTGTATTTCCACCGCCTCCAGCATTTACTCACTGATGAATTGGCACTCACTGTGTAAAGAAAACTGAAGGGAATTGCTTCAGAAGGAGTCTCTCCTTCTCCTCCTTGTTCCTCACCAGTACCAGTCAGCCATGGACGCCTCTTCCTTGAATTCTCTCTCTAGGAACATATCTTTCAAGACTGAGGAGAAAAGCGACCAGGGTACAGCACTAAGATATCAGGAAGGATTGTTCCTTGGTGACTTTAGGCAGCCAGCAGTAACTTGCATGAGTGGGGAACCAGTTTAAGCATTTTCCATTTTATAAATAGATTATGAATCCAAAGTCAATTGCATGAAACTTTTTTTTCAGCGTTTTCCCTAAACAAATAATGCTCTGTAGCACTGTTTGTGACCAACTTTGATAGACTTAGCTCATCTCAGCAACACAATGATCTAAGACAATTTCAAAAGACTGATGATGGAAAATGCTATCCACATTCAGAGAAAGGACTATAGAGTCTTAATGCAGATCGAAGCATACTATTTTCTCTTTTTTTTTCTTGTGGTTTTCCCCTTTTATTTTGATTCTTCTTTCACAACATGACTAATGTGGAATGTGTTTAGTATCATTGTACATGTATAGCTTATATCAGATTTCATGCCATTTTGGGGGTGGGAGTGGGGAAGGAGGGGGAAAATTTAGAACTCAAAACCTTATAAAAGTGAATGTTGAAAACCAAAAATAAATTAATAAATTAAAAAATACACACATCAAATAATGCTCTACAAGGAGGACAGGTTTCCAGGGTGACCCACAGAAGCCTATTTAACCTATAATGTACTATTAATATTAATAGTACTATTTCAACTATCGCTGGGATTCAACTCAATTTAGCAGACACGTATTAAGCACTTTCTGTGTGCAAGGTTAAAAACAGCATGGCAATAGATAGAGGGCCCATCTCAGAGTCTGAAAAACTTCAATTGCCAACTTGGAGACGTTGAGTAGGTAACCGCTGGCAAGTCATTTAACCCATCAGTGCCCAGGGCAACTCTCTTAGACTCTAAGTTGTTCATGAGCTACTGGGAGTTTCTATGCCTAGAGTTCCTTATATTGAGCAAATCACAGGTCAGGAATTTTTTTTAAGTACAAGGTATTGGGGATCCAAGGGAAAATGGAACAGTCTCTGCCTTCAGGGAACTTACATTCTAAATCTTAAAAGTGAGGGCCCTTCTCTACAGCTGTATGAAAAAATATCTCAACTTGTGGAAGAGAAGAACGTTTACTCCTTTGGAGGTCTAAGATACAAACTTCCTTTTCTTTGCTTCAATGAGTTGCTTATAAATCTGATGTTTGTAAGTCACGAGCAGCCTGGACATTGTTTGCTGTTTCTTTACAAGGTTGGATTTATCTCACTGACAGCAAACTGTTCTGCTAAAGCTTAATGCTCCCTCTCTTCCTCTAATGTATCGTCCCTTTGTCTCTGCTGCTGACAGAGTCATCATTCCACTGCAGATCGTGACAAGAGGAACTGACACTTAACTTGTACCAATAGTGAAGTCATGCCAATATTCCTTCATCTGAGTTAGATTCTGTCCACCACATCCTCTAGAAACTTAGTGCTCAGTTTACGGTCATGCAGTCTCTCAGATATCAGACCTGCGTTCACAGTCTGAAACTGGCTGGTCCTCTTGAGCCCAGCTATTCCTTTACACCGCCTGTCCCCAAGGTTGCTGTCTACTGCTCTCCTGATCTCCCACTCACTTCCTCTAGTAATCCAGAGTGAGGCTTTTAGACCCACATGGCTCCATTCTGTGTGATGGATGGTTCCGAATAAGACTTCCATTAGCTGGCACGTCAGTGCTGTAACTTACGACCACTCCAGCATGCCAGACAGCTGTTTTCATGAGGTCACTTATCATCTCCGTCTAAAGCCGGCTGCTTCTCTTGCACGAGGTCCACCTTTCAGTTCAAATTAATTTCTCATTCCTCATCAGGTTGACAAGAAAGCTCACTCACTCCTCATTTACAAAACACGCTTCAAAAATATAGCAAACATTCAATGCCTGAACATCTACTCCCATCAAAGGGCAAAATCTGAGGTCCTTAACAGCCCAAGGAATCATCCTCTCGAATGGGCTTGTGGGGCTATGACAGAAGACAGGAAAGAAACATTCACTCTGGAGGCTTTTATTTGGGGAACTGTGTAGGGCCTTGTAAAGAGTACTGAACCTGGAATCTCAGGACCTGAGTTCAAATTCTATCTTTGCCTCTTATTTTCTGTGTGACCCCTAAGCAAGTCACTTCACTTATCAACCTCACTTTCTAGAAAAGGAGAGGATTGTACTGCATGACCTCTGAGTGTACTTCTACCTCTAAATCAGTGGCCCTGTGAGTCCTATGATTACAGTTCAATTAAACATAGTAATAGCTAACATTTATACAGTGCTTATGTGCTAGGCATCATGCTGAGGTGCTTTGCATTTATTATCTCATTTGATCCTCACAATGACTTTGGGAGGTAGGTCCTATTATTATTTCCATTTTATAGATGGAACTGAGACAAACAGTAGTGAAGTGACTTATCTAAGGTCACACAGCTAGTAAGTGTGCAAGGACAGATTTGAACTCAGATCTTCCTAATTCCACATGTGGGACTTTATCTAGTGTACCACCTACCTGCCCAATATCATGAAACTAATGATCACATGGGATCTTATATCACTATATCACCCTAAATATAATAAAGAGTTGTTTGAGGAAGTTAATTGAGACTGAATACTTGGAAAGAGGGCAGATCCAAGAAATTCTTTTTTTTTTTCTCCCTTATTCTTTTTTTTGTCTTTATTTATTTATTTACTTAACTTTTAACATTCATTTTCACAAAATTTTGGGTTCCAAATTTTCTCCCCTTTTGTCCCCTCCCCCCACCCCAAAACACCGAGCATTCTAATTGCCCTTGTCTGCCAGTCTGCCCTGTCTTCTATCATCCCTCTCTGCCCTTGTCTCCATCCTATACCCTTTTACCTGTATTTCTTATTTCCTAGTGGCAAGAACAGTACTCGACAGTTGTTCCTAAAACTTTGAGTTCCAACTTCTCTTCCTCCCTCCCTCCCCACCCCTTCCCTTTGGAAGGCAAGCAATTCAATATAGGCCAAATCTGTGTAGTTTTGCAAATGACTTCCATAATAGTAGTGTTGTGTAAGAACTAATTATATTTCCCTCCATCCTATCCTGTCTCCCATTACTTCTGTTCTCTCTTTTGATCCTGTCCCTCCCCATGAGTGTTGACCTCAAAGTGCTCCCTCCTCCCCATGCCCTCCCTTCCATCATCCCCCCCACCCTACTCATCCCCTTATCCCCCACTTTCCTGTATTGTAAGATAGGTTTTCATACCAAAATGAGTGTGCATTTTATTCCTTCCTTTAGTGGAATGTGATGAGAGTAAACTTCATGTTTTTCTCTCACCTCCCCTCTTTATCCCTCCACTAATAAGTCTTTTTTGCTTGCCTCTTTTATGAGAGATAATTTGCCCCATTCCATTTCTCCCTTTCTCCTCCCAATGTATTTCTCTCTCACTGCTTGATTCCATTTTTTTTTAAGATATGATCCCATCCTCTTCAATTCACTCTGTGCACTCTTTCTCTATGTGTGTGTGTGTATGTGCGTGTGCATGTGTGTGTGTGTAATCCCACCCAGTACCCAGATACTGAATAGTTTCAAGAGTTACAAATATTGTCTTTCCATGTAGGAATGTAAACAGTTCAACTTTAGTAAGTCCCTTGTGACTTCTCTTTGCTGTTTACCTTTTCATGCTTCTCTTCATTCTTGTGTTTGAAAGTCAAATTTTCTTTTCAGCTCTGGTCTTTTCATCAAGAATGCTTGAAAGTCCTCTATTTCATCAAAAGACCAATTTTTTCCCTGAAGTATTATACTCATTTTTGCTGGGTAGGTGATTCTTGGTTTTAGTCCTAGTTCCTTTGACTTCTGGAATATCCTATTTCACACCCTTTGATCCCTTAATGTAGAAGCTGCTAGATCTTGTGTTATCCTGATTGTATTTCCACAATACTTGAATTGTTTCTTTCTAGCTGCTTGCAATATTTTCTCCTTGACCTGGGAACTCTGGAATTTGGCCACAATGTTCCTAGGAGTTTCTCTTTTTGGATCTCTTTCAGGAGGTGATCTGTGGATTCCTTGAATACTTATTTTGCCCTCTGGTTCTAGAATCTCAGGGCAGTTTTCCTTGATAATTTCATGAAAGATGATGTCTAGGCTCTTTTTTTGATCATGGCTTTCAGGTAGTCCCATAATTTTTAAATTGTCTCTCCTGGATCTATTCTCCAGGTCAGTTGTTTTTCCAATGAGATATTTCACATTATCTTCCATTTTTTCATTCTTTTGGTTTTGTTTTCTGATTTCTTGGTTTCTCATAAAGTCATTAGCCTCCATCTGTTCCATTCTAATTTTGAAAGAACTATTTTCTTCAGTGAGCTTTTGAATCTCCTTTTCTATTTGGCTAATTCTGCTTTTGAAAGCATTCTTCTCCTCATTGGCTTTTTGAACCTCTTTTGCCAATTGAATTAGCCTATTTTTCAAGGTGTTATTTTCTTCAGCATTTTTGGGGGTCTCCTTTAGCAGGGTGTTTACTTGTTTTTCATGCTTTGCTTGTATGTCACTCATTTCTCTTCCCAGTTTTCCTTCACCTCTCTAACTTGATTTTCAAAATCCTTTTTGAGCTCTTCCATGGCCTGAGCCCATTGAGTGGGCTGGGATACAGAAGCCTTGACTTCTGTGTCTTTCCCTGATGGTAAGCATTGTTCTTCCTCATCAGAAAGGAAGGGAGGAAATGCCTGTTCACCAAGAAAGTAACCTTCTATAGTCTTATTTTTTTTCCCTTTTCTGGGCATTTTCCCTGCCAGTGACTTGCCTTCTGAGTTTTCTTTCCACACCCATCTTGCCTCCAGATCCGCCCAGCCAGCACTTGGGGTCTGAGATTCAAATGCTGCTTCCAGCCTCAGGGCTTTGTGCGGGGGCAGGGCTGCTATTCAGTGTGAGATTAAGTTCAGGTGCTCAGGTGGGGGCAGGGCCACCTCACAGGGCTCAGTTCCCTCAGGGGGTTTATGCAGAGACCTTCAACAATGGATCTGGGCTCCTGCCTGCTTTGGGAGCCCTGGTCTGCTCCTGCCCCCGCTGCTGCCTCCCTAGGGGGCCTGAGTTATGGGGGCACCCCACACCCCTCTCAACCCTCCAAAGAGACCCTCTCACCGACCCTTGTCACCTGGAGATTCCGTCCCTGAAGCCTGCTCAGATCCTCTCCTTTCTGCGCCACGCTGCTGAGGCAGGATTGGGCTCTGCTCCAGGTCCAGGGTGCAAAGGACCTTTTGCGAGAGGTTTTCAGGCTCTCTGGAGCAGAAATCTCCTCTGCTCCGTTGTTCTGTGGCTTCTGCTGCTCCAGAATTCGCCGGTGGTTCTTTTTTTACAGATATTTTATGGGCAGTGGGTTCGGAGGTAGCGTATGTGCTTCTTTCTACTCCGCCATCTTGGCTTCACCCCCCCCCCCCAAGAAATTCTTGTGTGGAAAGCAGAAAGGATAGAGAAATCAGCTCAAGTTATTAGTGGCTTCCTAGAAAACTGTCTGTGGTTTGAGAGGTCTGTGCCTGGACCTTCCTATTGGGTCTGGAGTCAGGAAGACTCATTTTTGTGAATTCAAATCCAGATACCTACTAGCTGTGTGACCCTGGGCAAGTCACTTAACTCTGTTTGCCTCAGTTTCCTCATCTGTAAAATGACCTAGAGAAGGAAATGGCAAACCATTCCAGTATTTTTGCCAAGAAAACCCCAAGAGGGGTCATGTAGAGTTGGACATGATGGAATGACTGAGCAACAATGACATTCTAGGTCTGGGGGACGGCCTATACAAAGATATGGAGGATGGGAGTTGGAATGTTATATATGGGGAGTAGAAAGTAGGTCAGTTTGTCTGGAATGTAGAGAGAATATGAGAGGAAGTAATTTGAAATGTCTGGCAATATGGTTTAGAGTAGGGCTTCTTACTTACTGAGTGGGGTCCATAGACCCCCATGGATAGATTTCCAGTTCCCTGGGTAGAATCCAGGAAGTCCATGAATTCCTTTTAAATAATATTTTGGTAACTGTATTTCAATACAATTGGTTTCCCTTGTAATCTTACATATTTTATTTTATGCATTTAAAAGCATCTTTCTGAGAAATTCTTAGATCTCACCAGAATCTGCCAAAAGGGTCCATAAAACAAAAGAAAAAAAAAGGTTAAGCATGTCTGGATTCGAGTAAGATTATAAAAGACTTTAAATGCCAAATAGAAGAGTTTGTATTTTATCCAGAGACAATGAGGGGTTGAGAGTGTTAGTTGTTGCTTTAAAGTCCACAGATGTCTGGCTGATCTTAGGCATAAATCAGGGTAGAGCTAAGGAACAAGAAGTCAGTTTTTGTGTTTAACTGGACCCGTCTGGACTCATTAGCTCAATGCTCTAACCACTGACATGACCAACTTTAGGTTTTCCTGACCAAGCTTCAAGTCCTTTATATACCACCCTTAATATTTTCCATACTGAGGGAGATTATATGGATATTTAAGGTCTAATTGAAAAGGAAGCTTCTTATTTCACCTTCCTTAAACTTAGTCAAGACTTACACTCACCTAAACATTCCCTTTGATGAATTATTTCATTCTAATGGTCATATTTTCCATGAATACCCTTGATCCCAATTGGTCTTTTATGAGTGTGTATATGTACATTTTCATGTGCATCATGCATGTGCATGAAGGTCTGATCATATAAGCCACAAATGCCTTTCAGGGACAATGCTGAGTAATCATTTGCAGATGGCAAAGATAATTTTGTGGTCTATTTCTGTGCTCTGTCTTCTTAAATGACTAATAGGACTAATTTGGGACCAGGAGATTTTACAGCAATTTGGACAGATGTTTCCACATGTGGAAGCTTAGGTTTTGATTCTCAACTTGCTGTTTCTGTCACTCTCTTTTCATTATTTCTTTATGGCCATGGCGTGGATCCAAGTAGTATATTGGAAAGAAGTTATGTTGGAGAAGGAGTTTCTTTATGGCCTTCTGCAAGGACCTGTGTGAATCTGAGTTATAGAATGTCACTGGCCTCTTGGTATTTCTTTGGGTCATAGGTTTTCTCTCCTTTGCCTTTGTTGGGGGAAGTGAGCAGTAGAAGAGACAGGGGAAGTACAAAAGAATTTAGATAGAAAGACAGGGTAGCCAAAAGAATCTCTTGTCAGTCTCTGTTCTAGTGATAACTGCTGTCTAACTGCCAGAAGAATCAACAAAGCACCTGCTCAGGCAGGTAACAATTATGATTTTAACCTGGCTTAAACCTCACAAAACAGCAGAATCTCCTTGTCTACAAAAACAGTCAGATTTATGTGATTTTTTTAGGTTGCATCAGGAAGGGGGGCATATCTGAACAAAGTGACTTTCCTAATTAGGTTTCCTCATCTTTCATTCAAAGACGACTTTGACCTAGATGACCTCAGAGGTCCCTACTGTGATTGGAGTTTAAAGAGGGAGAAGGTAGGTCTTGGAACTTGAGTGGTGCAAGTTTAGATTGGGACTAAGTCATTCACAGTCTCCCCTACCACCTCCCCCCTTATACTATTGTATATCTCCTCATACTTAAACCTCTATTTCTTATTATTTGATTCAGTGAATAAGCACACATATGATATGCTAAGCACTGAGTTAGGTGGCAGAGGCATAAATATAAAAAAGAAAAGTCTTTGAACTTAAGGAGATTTTAGTATCCTGAGGGTGTGTGTGTGTATGTGTGTGTGTGTGTGTGTGTGCAGAACAACAATGTATACTCTGCTAACAGATAAGTGGATTTTATATGTATTTGTTTGACTATATGTTTCTGGATGTATACATACACACAAACACACATGCATACATAAATGTGCATACACATATAACAATATAATAGACATATGCATGTATATACACATATAATACACACACATATATACATACACACATATCCATCTACACACATCTACAATACATACATATATGTATGTATATGTACACACATATATCTATACACATATACACATGCATATATACACATACATACACACATATATACATGCATATATAAATACATACATATACATATATATATGTGTGTGTGTGTGTGTGTGTGTGTGTGTGAAAATTAGGCTCCCCATTAATTATGTTCACTGACTTATCAGAGGCATATAGATGGCACAGTGAATTAACGCTGGTCCTGGAGTCAGGAAGACCTGAGTTCCTATCCACCTTCAGGCACTAACTAGACAGGCAAGTAACTTAACTTCTATTTGCCTCAGTTTCCTCATTTGTAAAATTAATAGAACCTACCTCTTTTGGTTGTTTTAAGGATCAAATGAGGCCATATTTATAAGGCACTCAGCTCTGTGCTTGCTGCTTAGTAGGAACAAATACTTATTCCCCTAGTCAGTTACCTCCCCACCTGTCTGCTACAGTGATCATTATACTTTTGGCTCTATGCTAGGACTTTGCCCCAAAAACAGGGGGAGTAAAAGAGGTACCCGATGCACAATGTGAATCAAATATAGGACAGATAATTTATTTCCACAGAAAGAGCAATGTTAGACATTAGAAATATGCTATGCATTGACAGAATAATCTCAACAGGTTTCAGCATCTAAACTTATTATTACGAGCACTGTCAACTGGGAGACTGACATAATAATAATTCAAGTCTTATTGGGACATATAATTTGACTATTAATTACTCATGCTACATCGCATTTCTATCAGCATTGTCCCATCAAAGAGGCAAGCTTGAGCTTTCTAGTGGCCTCTCTCCAATGTCTGTTCTTCTCTTGGCTCCAGACCACTTCTGTTGCTGGTAATGTATGGTCTCTCCCCAGATGCTGGGACCTTAAAAAATGGGAAGATGCCAACTGCCATTGGTGTGATTTCTCTACAAATTCTGATGCTCACAAGGTCCATGCTCGAGGAAAGAAAGGAGAGAGAGGCAAAGGGACCCTGGTATAACCTCAGCTAGTTGAATCCAAGTTCCACATGTAGAACAGTAGTCACACTGACATTGTGTTAGGGAAGAGGCAGACTGTCCTTCACACATTACTGAAATCATATCTCGTCATCTGGAGGGCTGCAGACAAGAAAGCCACCAGCCAGCAGCTACCTCTTCCATTCCCAGGTATGGCACTCCCTATTGTTGGCTCTTCCAGTTCAGCAATCAATCAGGGAACTCTAAGTAATGAGTCATATATGACTGGGAGCTACACCCTTCCCAGAACTTCCATATAGAAGAAGGCAAAGGAATATCTGTACCTGCTTCATAAGGATTAGGACAGGGACCCATTAAATATACAAAGTTAATTAAAAATAATTTCAGAGTAAGGAGAGCATGTTAATGAGAAAGGATGTTACCTGAGTTGAGGCTTGGATGGAGTTAGGGGTTCCAAGTGAGGGAGATGAAGAGAAAAAATCATTTTAGACATGGGGACAATCTAGGTGGAAGCTGATTAGAAGAAGATAGAATATCCTGTGTGGGCAATAGTAAGAAGGGAAGTAGACCAGGTTAGCTGAAACATAGAGTATATAATGGGGAATTACATGAAACAAATATGGCAAGATAAGTGGAAGCCAATGGAATATCAAGCAGAAGACATAGTACTGTATGTTAGAAGTGACAGATACTGATGCTTCTGGATGTTAATCAGAGAAGAGAAAGGCTGGAAGAGAAAGGTTATTTGGTTCTTGGGTCAGATCCACTTTTTTTGGGATCTTTCACCCAAATTACCTGCAATTTGCCTCTTCCCACTTTTGGCAAACCATATGGTTGGCTTTGGTCTGAAGTCTGAAGGGAAAGACAAGAGTCTCAGTGCTCTATTGCCACGGATTTACTTTTGTGGCCACAGCTCTCCAATTGGAGTTTTCAGCCTAAAATCTAGCCCTTCATGGATTTCCCCTTCCTAAAGAATTTGTGCTTCAAGAAATCCAGCACTAACTCTTTCAAATGATTTAAGTCTCCATCTGGCTGCATTAACCTCTGAAGTTTTTAGCCTCTTCGAATCCAAAATGTGGAGTTTTTCTCATCCCCCCTCCTCACTCCCTGGTGCTATGAACCTTCTATTTTACAGAGGCAAAATAGCATTATAAAGAATTTTGGACTTAGAATCTAAAGACACAGGTTCAATATCCAGTTCTGACACTTGCTGCTAAGTAGCAATTCTGGGCAAGTTACATTCCCTCTGAGTGTCAGTTTTATTCTCTGTAATATGAAAATAATAATACTTGTTCTACCTATTATTAGGATCCACTTTTATAACATATGCTAAGTGCTTTGCAAACTTTAAGAGTGATAACCATGTTCCTTAGGAAGGCCAGACTCTCTCCTTGTACCCCTGATCCCATTCCCTCCAGTCTCTTCTAAGAGCTTGCCTCATTAATCAATCCTTTCCATTTCATCTTTAATCTCTCCCCATCTACTCCTTTTCTATTGCCTATAAACATGCTCACATATTCCTTATTGTTAGCAAGAACAGCGAAACCTCTCATTTGACCCTGCCATTTTCTTAAGCCAACATCTTATATCTCTCCTCCACTTCACTACTAAATTTCTAGAATTTTATGCTTCTTGTCTTTACAACCTCAGCCTCTTGAAATCTGACTTGGAATTGTCCTTCTCTTTCACCACCACTCCCCTCTGCCACATTGTTCTGAAACTAGGGTTCTCAGGTTATCAATCATATTTCAGTTTCAAAATGTTAATTCTTCTTGACCTCTCTGAAGCTTTTACCATTGGTGACCATCTCTTCCTGAATACTGTCCTTCTTTGGTTTCTGTAATAGCGATCTCTTCTGGTTCTCCTAATACATATCAGACCATTCCTTCTTAGCCTGCTGCCTTGTCTTTTTTTTACCACCTTCTAAGCACAGGTATTCCCCAAGGTTATGTCCTGGGTCTCCTTTTATTTTCTTTCTACATTCTTTCTTGGTGATCTCACATCTTCTCATGGATTTAATTATCACGTTTATGAGTCATACATGACTGGGAGCTACATCCTTCCCAAAACCTCTACATAGTTCACCAGAAGCAGACAAAGAATATCTGCACCTGCTTTGTGGGAACTGGGGGAGGGCCCCATTAAATATATAACTCTCCATCTCCAGTCCTAATCTCCATCCTAAATTCTAGTTTCACTCTCTACTTGTAATACCCACCTGGATATCCTGTAATTTTAACATTTGTCAAACTGAACTTACCACCTCTCATCTCCCCACAAAATCCTGCCCATCCTTCAAATATCACCATTTATATTGAAGGCACTATCATCCTTCCAGACACCCAAGACTATAACCTCAAATTCGGCTTTAAAAGATTTCTTCTGATTTCCCATATCTAGTTTTCAAGATGTGTTATTTCTTCCTCCACAATAGCCTTGAGTAAATCCCCTTTTCTCCCCCTATTGAAAGTCTTATCACCACTTACCTAGACTATTGTAACTGCCTTCAGTGAGGTCTTCCTACCCTCTTCGCTTGTTATTTCCATTCTCTTCAAAGTTTATAAAATTTAGAAATGGAGGGGAAATTGAAGATCATTTATTCCAGGGATTCTCAATCTCTTTTGTATCATGGATCTACCCTTTAACAAAGTTTGGTGAAGTCTATGGACCTCTGCTCAAAAATATGTTTTGAAATTATAAAAATAAATCTATAGAATTATAAAGAAAATCAATTATATTGAAATAAATCTATAATTTTTCTCCATTTATGTTCAATGACTCACTGAAATATATCCATGGACTGCTTAGGGGTGTGTGAATTCCAGATTAAGAACCCCCCTCATCAGGCAGGCCTAACCCTCTCATTTTTAAATAAGGAAATTGAAGTACTTTGAAGGTTGTAACAGAAAATATGCACAGAGATGAAATTTGAATCCAGTTCCTCTGACTCTCATCACTATTCTTCCCTGCCTTAGCTGCCAAAGTAATCTTCCCATGGAAACAGTCTATTCATTCCATTCCCTTCTCAAAAAAATTTCAGTGGCTACTTCTCTCTAGGATAAAATGTGAATTTATTCTGGCATTTTAGGCCCTCTACAATTTGGTTTTAGTCTATTAGCTAGCATTTATAAAGTGCTTTAAGATTAACAAAGTAATTTCCAAATAGTATCTCATTTGATCCTTAAAACATCCTTGGAGGGTTAGTGCTATTATCACGTCCATTTTATGGATGAGGACACTGAAGCAGGCAAAGGTTAAGTGACTTCCCCAGAGTCACACAAGTAGTAAGTGTCTGAGGTTGGATTTGAACTCAGGTCTTCTTAACTTGCAGTCCAGTGATTTATCCCCTGTGCCAACTAGCCAACCTTTCCAGCCTTATTTTACCTCCTTCCCTTTCATCATTCTATGTTCCAGCCAAATGGATAATTAGCTGGACCATATGATATATCCTCTCTCATTTCTGGGATAAACTCTCATAGTCTATTCTGATGTGAAAAAAAAAGTAAAATGTACAAGAATGAAAAATAATAGTGTCTATTTTATATGATCATTTCAGGATTTTCCTTTTTCCTCCAAGGCTTAGTTCAGTTGGCCTTTCCTGATCCTCCCCTGCCCTAGCCCATCAACCACTAATATTCTCTTCCACCTCTGTATTGTTTGAGCTGCAGATAATTTCTTATTACTTCTCTTTACTCCTTATAATTTTTAAAATTATTTTTAGCAGTAGCATACTGGAAGGCAGTGATTATTTGGGCTAAGTTGGCTGCCATTTATATAATGCCTTAATCCTTGCAAGTCATTTCACAAATAGAGTCTTATTTGATTCTTATAACAACCCCATGAAGGTTATAATTCTCATTTTATGACCGATGATACTGAGGCACACAGGTTAAGTGATTTACCCAGGGCCACACATCTAGTAAGTGTTTGAGGTTAGATTTGAACTCAGGTCTTCCTCTTGTATTTAAATATTTACCTGTTTCATGTCTGTCTCCCTCTTTATTCCACTAGAATGTAAGCCCCTTGAGGATCATTTTTTTTTTAATATTTGTATCCCTAGACCTAGTTCATTGTCTTTTACATAGTAGGTGCTTCATAAATACTTGTTGGGTTGAATTGCTGTTAGCAGAGGCAGCCAAATATCATGGAAAGTGTTGAACTTGATATTGGGAGAGACACAAATTCAAATCCTGCATCTAATGTTCATTATTGTATGACCACGGATGACTCACTTCACCTCTCTGAGCCTCAGTTTCCTTATCTGTGAAAGCAGGATAATAATATCTGTAGTATTACTAGGTGTAGTGAAGATGTAGTAAGACTTTGTAAGCAAAGCAATTTGCCAGTGATAAAGCTCTCTGCAAATGGCAGCTATTCCTGCTACTACAATTCAACTCTTTTATCTTTTGTCTGTTTTAATTCATCACATTTGATTCTACTTACTTTTGTTTAGATTCTATGGAGAACAGATGATGCAGGGGATGGGGTACTGAACTTGGAGTGTAGAAATAAGAATTTAAATCCTGCCTCAGACTATCTGCATGCCCCTGGGCAAGTTGCTTAATTTCTCTGTGCCTAAGTTTCCTCATTTATGAAATGGAGTTAGAATCAGTGGACTCTGGCTCTAAATTTACCTAGACAAAGGTGCAGAGTTCATGCTCCAAAGATCTTCCTTCCTTCCTTCCTTCTCTCTCTCTTTCTTCCTTTTTCTCCCATAACCCCAATGATACAAAATCTGGAAGCTCTTCTTCCATGAAAGCAAAATAAAACCATAAGACTTTAAAATAATGACATTTAAATTACATCAGATTCTTATATCATCAAGCCCTCTCCTCTAGTCCAATCTGAGGCCTGGGAAGGTAAAGGCTGTAGTCACAGAAATATTCACCATTCAATCTTTCTGCAAATATAATTTCAGATAAGAATGATAGGCAGTCCAGAATCTGTCTCTGAGACCAGTTGGAGGAGTGACCGTAAAGAACTGTTGCTTATATTGCTAGATTTCTTTTTAAACTTGCTTGCTTTTAGCATGGATTTGAGGAAATAGATCCATTTCACACCAAGTGAAGGCTTTAAAATGATTTAATTCCTCTTTAGCACCCTCTAACTCTTTTGTTATCCTTGGCTTGCAATTTAAATCTTGGCTAGACCACTTACAAGCTATGTGACTTTAGACAAGCTTAAATTTTCAGTCATGGACAGACCTCAGTTTCTTCATCTGTAAAATGGAGATGATAGATATCTGTACTATGTACCACACAGGGAGGTTGTGTCAAATACTCAAGATATATGAAGTACTTAATAACAAAACGGTGCTATGATAACACTAATGTTCATATTATTAGTGAAAATAATAATAATAATAGATATAAGGATAGCTGACTCAAATAGGAGTTAAGAACTTAGATAACACTTTATGTACATTATGAAAGGAAAGGAGGTGGAGGTGGAGGATCAGGATCATTCCCAGAGTTCCAAATGGTGACAAACAAAGCAAATTAAAAAACCTGAACCACTCTTTGAGACCTCTGAGACCAGGAAATCAGCATCTTATCCTGACCATACTATGATCCTTTCTTTTTTGAAGGAAGCTTTGTGCCTCTTTTAAACAAGCACTGATTGGGCATTAGATAGCTTGGATTCAAATTGTGCCTCTGACGTTCTCTACCAGGATGACCTTGGGTAAGTCACTTACAGTCTCTGAACCCTAGGTTTTTTTTAATCTGTAAAATGAGTGAGTGAGCGAGCTGGATAAATGGCCTCTGAGGTCCCTTCTACCTTTAGATTGATAATCCCATGATTCTGTGATCCCATGAGCTTCTTGGATTCTACAAGCTAAGTGAGGAATACCCTCTGACTTGAAACACTTCCAATCAAATTATTTGGGCAGCGAGGTGGCACCATCGTGGATAGAGTGCCTGGCCTGAAGTCAGGAAGACTCATCTTTCTGAGTTCACATCTGGCCTCAGACTCTTACTAAACTGTGTGACCCTGGGCAAGTCACTTAACTTTGTTTGAATCAGTTTCTTCACCTGTAAAATGAAATGGAGAAGAAAATAGCAAATCACCCCAGTACCTTTGCCAAGAAAACTGCAAAAGGAACTATGAAGAGTTAGATATGACTGAAAAATGACTGAAGTAAAAAGCAGAGCAGTCTAAAGAACAATAGGCTGGGAGTTAGGAGCCTTGGAGTCAGGCCAGTCCCTAATTAACCATGTAACTTTAGGCAAGTCATTTTCCTTTTCTGTTCTTCATTATCTTCATCTATAAAACGAAGGGATTCAGTGTAGGAAGACTCCCTTTGACTTTGCTTGTTTATCCTCATGCTCAGTGTGAAGGATCTTCTGCAGATGGCACGGATGGTATTTTTCCAGCCCTTTAAGAATCCTTTATGTATCATTCTTGTCCCTGCTATAAAGAAGAAGACAGAGATAATGGCTAAATGGAAAAACACAAGCGAGATTTCAGGTATAATGCAGGCTTTTTTTCCCCAAATAGTCTTTTCTTCTGGTGTACAAATACTGCAAATATACAGTAAAAGTAATGATGATTTTTATCTCCATTATCAAAACACTTCAATGGGGATATTTCTGTCAAGATGGCCAAATGGAAGTTTATAGAACAGCCCAGTTCTTCAATTCCCTTTCCTCCTACATGAATAGATAAAGTATTCAAAAATGGGTGCTGTGCTTCGATTATTGGAACCATCACAGGGGATCATAAAGGCAACTCCAGCTTTGACTAAGTTAACAAATGCTCAACAGCACGGTCATTTTGAATGATGACTAAAGGTCACTAAATGGCTTGCAGTTATGGTGGTGGTGGGGTAGGTTCAATTTAAAAGTTTCAGTAACAACAAATCACATGGATACTCTCCTTTATTACATCTACCTCTTGGAATCCTTAGGTCCCCTCAAGAGCCAACTGAAAGGCAATCTACAAGATGCATTTCCTGATTCTTCCAATTGTATGCATTTGTATTTGCTTATCTGTCCTCCTGCCTCCACCAAGTACTTAGTATTAATTTTGTATAAATTTTATATTTGCTGTTTATACAACAAACAAGCAAAGTAAAGAGTTGGACAATTAAGAAGAGTAATTCTTTGATTGTTGATATATTAAATATTGTATAAGCAAGGTAGTGAGTGGATGGGAGGGACAAATTCTAAAAAGGGAAAACACCCTACAGAGTTATTTGAATGTATTTTGAAAGTAGGATTAGTGATACAGGTGTGTACTGAGGTGTGTGGCAATGCAATTTCATAAGGATCAAGATGTGAATTACATCTCCGGTTGTTTATAGATGTCAGAGTAAGTATCTGTGTAAATGCTAAAGAGAATTAACGTTGTGTGTGTGCTTCACTGACAACAAAAATATGGCAACTGAGCAACACTGGAGAAAAAAACTAAATTTATAGTTATAATTTTGAATGTTAATGGGTAGAATTAATCTGTAAAAATAAAATGGATATATAATGGGTAAATAGAGATGACTCAACAATTTATTTGCTGTAGGAAAGACACCTAAGGAAAAAAGATACAAGCTTAAAATGAGAGGTTGAAAAACATTATTATGCATCAGCTGACTTCAGAAAATTAGGTGTTCATTTCAGACTAAGCTGATTATCACATTGGATTCAAATTTGAAACCATTAAGATAGCAAATCATGACAACTGTATCATGTGTAAAAAAATCATTGACAGCAAATGTAAATGAATATTATAAATGTATATATACATATATACATACATATATAAACACCCCCCCTCACGCACACACGCACACTTACACCCTCTACTACCTAACTGCCTAGCAACCAAATGTTTAAGGGAAATGTTTAAAGGAAAAACTAAGTGAATTAAAAAAGAATCTTGATAGACCAAAATCAAACAAACAAAAACTTTTACTAGTGAGAAACTAAAATACCCTGCTTTCAAAATATGACTCAGAAAGGAAGATAAATGAGAAAAAAGTGTATAGAATGGACTAGAATTCTGATAAAATTAGAATGCATATGTATAGATGACTAATGTAAATGTATGTTGTATCTGTATGCATGTATGTATCGTGTGTGTGTGTGTGTGTGTATGTATGAATCAGACCTATGATTTCATTATTGTAGAGAGCTCTTGATGAGGAACTTCCTCTACAAACAGACTCCTTCTCTTCACTTTATAATCTTAGAGAGCTGCCTGGTGGTACTGAGAGGTGAAATGTTTTGTTCAGGGTCACATAACTAATATGTGTCGGAGGCGGGAGTGAAACCAAAGTCTTCTTGATTTTAAGTCAAGCTCTCTAAGTCACACTTCTCCTATACCATACACACACACACATGCACACACACATACACATACACATATATACATATATATATGTATGTATTAACTGTATATGAATGGAACTCAGGGAATTTATTAGAGAATTTAATTTTGCTTCAGATATCCTTGGGACACTTATAAAAATCAATCAGTTTACTGCATAAAGAACTTATCAATAAATTCAGAAAAACAAATCTGAATATTACCTTTAAAAACTATGACAATTAGAATAATGATCAATAAAGAAAATATGAAGAAAAGCTGCAGACATTATTGAAGACTGAGTTGTTTAAGAATTATTAAGTAGAAGACTAAATTAGACAAACAATAAAACATTTAAAATATAACAACAATGATAATAGAAAATATCAAAGTTTATGGGGTGTAATTAAAGCACTTTTTAGAGGAAAGTTTATTTTCTGAAATATTTATATTAACAAAAAAGGAAAAGAGAAAATTAGCAAGCTATGTTAAAGTTTTAAAAATTAGATTAATGAATGAATACATGCAAAGTAAGCACAAAAGAAGCGATTACTAAAATCAAAAAGGAAATTGGAAACAAAAAAATTAATAAGAAACCCCCAAAGGTGGGTTTATAAAAAGTTAATAAATCATCAGCTAATCTAATGAAATGATATGAAATAAAATTTAAAGAGAATTTTCACTTAATTTAAGAATTTACTGAGAAGGAAATCACGATCAATAATAAAGAAATAGAGAAAATGATTTGATAATAATAAATATGGCTATATGCATAAAAGTATAAATGGATAAAAATATACATAAATGTACAAGTGAGCAAAGAAAGAAATAACCTAAGCAAGCTAATATCAGAAAACAATATCAAACAGATTATTAATTAAACTTCTACGTAAAAAATTAAAATATCCATAAAACAAGCCAATTTACAAGTGAGTCCTATCAAACATCTAAAGAATAAATAATTTTGATGACATATAAACTGTTTTCAAAGTAGAGAAAAGCAACACTCTATCCAATTATTCTTATGAGACAAATATAATTTTAATATCCAAACCAAGGAAGGATAAAGCTGAGAATGATAACTATAGTCATATCATCACTGTTCATGCAGAATATTAAATAAATTATGGTAATTAAAGCACAGTCATATGGAAAATCATTATCATTAAGAGAGATTTATACTTGGAAGGTGAGAATAGTTCAACATTAATTAAACAATTTAAATATAACAAACTTACTTTAAAGATCAAATGAAATAATGCTTGTTAAGGATGATAATAACAGCAAACCTGTGCTTTGTAAAGACCACATAGATATTTTTTTTAAAGTTGTTTGTTTTCCTTCCAAGTTCAAAAATAATTTCCCAAATGGAGCGAGGATGTGGAAAGGAGGGGACAATTTAAAAATAAAAGATGAGAGCTTTTATTTCCTCCTTGTCATCTAATACTATAGAAACAAAGATTATGTGTGATTGTACAAGCCCATTTCAGTTTTTTGGGGACTTATGGAAAATTTCACAAAATAATCAGGCTTATAAATGCTTAAGTCAATAGATCTTTATTATTACACATTTTAATTCACAAAAGGGAAGTGTTAAGGAGACAGCTAGGGTTGAAGCATGAGATAGGGATAGGAAAAGAAAGGCAGTCAGCTGACAAACATATATTAAGTTCTTATTATGTGCTAGGCACTGTGCTAAGCTTTGAGAAAACAAAGAAAGGTCAGTACATGATTATTGCCCTCAAGAAACTCACATTCTAATGGAAGGAGACAACGTGCAAAGGATTATATACTTATAAGATATATACAGAGTAAATGGAAGATGATCTCACAGGGAAGTTACTATGAGGGGCAGCAGGAGAGGAGAGGAGGAGGAAGAGGTACTGGTAAAGGTTTGAAGGAGGGGTTGTGTTTGAGCTGAACCTTGAAAGAAATCAGGATAAGGAAGAGAACATTTCAGGAATGAGGGATAGCTAGTAGAAAGGAAAAGAATTCAGAGAGAGAGAGAGAGACAGACAGACAGAGAGAGAGAGTGTGTGTGTATGTGTGTAACAGTAAGAAAGTGTAGCAAGGCTAGAAAAGTAGGAATGGGCTAGAGTGAGAAGCAATCTCTTTAAATGGAAGAAGATTTTACATTTGAAGTAATATAGGAAGCATATTACTTCCTATAATTGGTAAGTAATAGGGAACCTGTGGAAAGCAGTGGGATGATATTGTCTAACCTCTTTTAGGAAAATCATTTTGTCAGCTAAGTAAAGAATGATTTGGAGTGGGGAAAAAGTTTAGGGAGATCAATCAGAAGTCTACTGTAAGAGGTAATGTGTGGGGTGCCTGGGTGAGTAGAGAGAAGAGATATATACTGGAAGTATTGTGAAGGTAGAAATAACAAAATTTGGCCACAGTCTTGAGTACAATAAAAATGAGTGTGAGAGAACAGTTGAGTATGACATCAATGCTGAAGGCCTGGGAATCTGGGAGGATGGAGATACCTTCAACAATAAAAGAGAAATTTGGTGGTTTGGAAGGAAAGATGATGAGATCTATCTTGCATGTGTTGAATGTAAGATACCTATAGGATATACAGTTTGAGATGTCCAAAAGGTGATGAGAGACAAGAACTCAAGAGAGAAACTAGGGCTAGATAGAGAGATCTGAGAATCATCTCCAGAGAAATGATAATTCAACTCATTGTTTCTGGTAAAATCACCAAGTGAGATCGTAAAGAGAGAAGAAAAGAGGACCCAGGACAGAACTCACCATTAGTGGACATAACCTGCATGAAAATATAGGAAAGGAAAATGAGGAGTGGTCAGACAGATAGGAGGAGAACCAGGAGAGAGTAGTAGTGTTATGAAAATCTAGAGAGGAGAGAATATTCAGAAGAAAGTGATCAACCATGTCAAAGACTGTAGAGAGGCCAAGAAGAATGAGGGTTGAGAAAAGATCATTCAATTTGGTAACTAAGAGATCATTGGTATCTCTGGAGAGAGTAATTTCAGTTGGAACGATGAGATTAGAAGCCAGATACAGAGAAAGGCTACAAGAAGGGCAGCTCATCAAATTCTTCCCTCCGCACCAGGGCAGCTTGCTGATGGCTCTAAACCAGATATCAGGAAAGGGATATAACCATCACGGTTCTGTGACACAAGCAAGGGTCTTAATTTTGTTATATTTTAAGGGGAGGGGAGATAAGTTATCAGTTAAGGACATTTCATTAATTTCCTGTCTCTAATGTCTCAAGCAGGGAGATGTTGAGATTGGATAATAAGGCCTTGGTTCTGTAGGCATGAGTCATGGACATTACCGTATGTTTCCAACAGGTAGCAAGATAAGTAGTGCCTAGAATCATAGATTAAGAGTTGGAAAGCAACTTAGAGGTCATCTAAGCCAACACTTTTATTTTACAGATGAGGAAGCTGAGGCCTACAGATATGAAGGAACTTGTCCAAAGTCTACAGATAGTAAATAATAAAATTGGGATTTAAATCCAGGTTCTCTGACTCCAAATCCAGGGCTCATTAGGGGACATGATTCAAGGAGAAGTAGCCTCCTCCAGAAAAGCCTTATGGATCTCCAAAATGTTAAAAATAGCCAAGGAGGGTTTTTGAGCTATCAGTACAACAGCACACATATATGGATGCATATACACATACACTCTTGGGGGTGGGGTTAATGATCAGTACATACTGCAAGTTTACAGACATATATCTATATCTATATCTATATATATATATGATGATTCTGAATGACTTGTTTTGTATTGAATGCATGGGTGTTATTTTTCACTTTATTTTCTTATGTCCTTGTTCATATATTTGACAACCTATACTTAATAGAAGTAAAAATAAAATTTATTTGAAAAAAATCCTCAAACTGTCCTTATTACCTACTGAAAGTTCATAGTCCTTAGTCAGTTGTTCAAATCCCACTGTGATTTATCTTCAATCTACCTTTCTAACTTTATAGAGCCAGTTAATCAATCATTCCAGTCTTACCTCTTAATGCATCTGATGTTCTAGACAAGCTGGACAGCTTGCTATGTCCTAAACTTACCAAGTGGTTCCATGCCTTCCTATCTTTGCTCACGCTATTCCTTCTTTTGGAGAAGTTTCTTCTTAGCTTTGCCTTTCCAGTTCCAGGCCATCCTGTTAAATACCAGCTCAGACATCACCCCCTTCCTAAAGCCTTTCCTAATTCTCTCAGTTAGAACGTGTCGCTCACTCCAATGAACCAACATAAAACTTTGCACATTCTGACTTACATTTGTCTCTTATTTCTCTACTATGTGTCTTATTTCTTGTACATGTATGTCTTATTTCTCTAGTAGATGATGAACACCTTGGGAATGGGATCTATGTTATGCTCTCTCAGATCCTAAGCCAGGGTCCTAAGTTTCCTAGAGATGTTGAGTACCACTTGTAGAATGAATGAAATTTCAGCCTGAAGAAATGAAGAGCTAGATCTTTTGAGAAATAAAGCAGGGAAAGCCACATCAGAAGCCATATGGATTAAGAAAACACAATCATACTAATTACCTAGAAATGCCTCATTTCAGAAGTTCTCAATCCAAATGGGGAAAGTGGCTGGAACTCAACCCGGAGGCCCCCCATGAGCTTCCGTGATTTCTGTGATGAAACGCACCAGAGCAAGCCTGTCACAGGCCATTTGCTGTCAGGCTGGAGATGGGCTGTGTCTAGTGACTGGCTTGCAGGGAAATAGTATCCGTGTCCCCTGCCAAAGTAAAAGCAGAGACACAAACAGCAGCTGAGCAAATGCTATCCCATCAAGGATATCTCAGGCCAGCAAAGAAGCAAAGTTACAGAGGCTTCCCACAGCAGCCATGAAGCCATGTGCCAGAGTGATTCATGGCGCTGGTAGTTAGAGTTTAATTAGATCCTAATCACGTAATTTTATCTTTGCTTTAGAAATTAGAGTGTAATGACTGTATTGCTCTCATCACAGGGCCGTGACTAACCACAGCAATACCACAGCTCACTTCCAGGGCACACATTCGGAAGAGATATGATTCATTGTTTTTCAATCATTTCTTTTAAAGAGGAGAATAAGGGGTTTTGGAGGCAGGATCCTCCAAAATAAATGAGAATCATATATTGCTGGGCAGGTTTTTCTGCCCAACAAAAGATGGGTGTTGTCTGAGGAGCCCATGGTTACCTGGATCTTTAAAAGGGTCATTGATATGCTCTACATACCTTGAAACATGTTGGGATCTATGGCTGACATTTCTGCTTAGGAAAAATGTGCAGGGCATCATCTTAGAACTTATTCTCCTCATTCATTTTAGGTTTTGATCTTTTATTTTACTTGAGAAAATTGATTTGTGTGTGAAGAAGCATATACTTTCTTGGTAGTGCATAGGAAGTATGAAATTGAGATCTCTCTGTCACAGAACCGTGGAATTTCAGCATTAGGAGGGACCTCTGAGGCTGTCTAATCCAATCCATACCTGAGCAGGAATCACCTGAACAAAACCTACACGAGTGTTCATCAACCTGATGATCTCTGGAGAGGAGCAACCCATTCTACCTTTGGACAGATGTAATTGTTAAATTATTTATATTTTTCATAATGCCTAAATCTTCCTTCATGCAGCAATCAACCATTGTTGCTATTTCTGTCTTCTGGGGTCAATAGAACATACTTGGTTCCTTTTGCATGTCATAGACCTTCAAATATTTGACAGATATCTTATGCCTCTTAAGTCTTCTTTTACACTGAATCTAGAGTGATATGCTGTTATTCACTTGTTTCTGACTCTTTGTGACTACATTGTAGGTTTTTTTGGCAAAGATATTGGAGTGGTTTGCCATGCTTATTTTACACACAAGGAAACCGAAGCAGACAGGGTTAAATGACTTACCCAGGGTCACATAGCTATTAAATGTCTGAGGGTGGATTTGAACTTAGGTCTTCCTGAGTCCAGATCTGGTGCTCTATCAACTGTGCCACCTAGCTGCCCATTAGAATGAGAAGACTTGGGTTCAAATTCTAATGCTGATACTTTTTACCTTACTACTTTGGCCAAGTCATTTAACTTCCCTGGGTCTTAGTTTCTTCATCTGTAAATATGTCCATTAGGCTAGATGCCTCTGTGATCCCTTGTAGTTCTAAATTCCATGATCCTGTGAGGTTAGACTAAATATCTCCAATGCCTTCAACCATCTTCATGTCGCATGATCTCCAGTGGTAAGACCTTAGCTTGAAAGGGCCAGGGTCCCACATTGCATCCTGCTTGATCTTCAGTCCTCCTGATGTATATGAGACCACTGGACCCAGGTGGCTCAGGAGGAGAAAGTGAGGCTTATGACCTTGCACAGCCCTCCCTCACTCAAATCAAAGTCAACTGCAAATCATGTCATCATCCTGATGTCATGGTCCTGTTTGAGAATGAAGGACAAACACAACAACAACAACCTCCATCTTATTTGTTCTTCCTAAAATGTGGCTGCTGAATCACTACACTAGTCTAGATGTGTGCTCTTCTGCCATTCTTAAGTCAGCCAAAGATTGCACTAGTTCTTTAGGCTGCCATTATCCTATGGGTTGTTCATACTGAACTTGCTTTTGTATGTGCATTGGATCTTTTTTGTTTTGTTTTCAGACAATCTCCTGTCTAGACATGTCTCCCTTACATCCTTCACAGAAAAAGCAAAAAAAAAAAAACAAAACAAAACACAAAAAAAAAAACCTTAAGAAGTTGATTTCTTTGAAAACAAATATATTTTGCATTTACCTGTTAAATTTCATATGATTAGTTTTAGCCTGTAGTTCTAGTCTGTCAAGATCCTGGACTCTGTTAGCCAATGGGTTTGCTATTCCTCCTAGTTCGTTTCAGTATGGCAATCAATTAATGTATGACTTTGTCCAAGTCACTGATAAAAAATGCTAAGCATCATTTGGATCTGAGCACAGGTCTCTGTGGACTCACTATTAGATTAAAGACTCAATTAGCTACCTCCGCATTCAAGTGCTCTAGAGAAACAGACATCGAACTAGTTCCAAATTTTATTTCTTTGATCCCCCAGTACTTAGTACAGTGCGTGGCATATTGTAGATGCTTAATAAATGCTTATTGGCTGATTGACCTAACTATACTACCATCTAGTCCCATCTCTTTTCTTTATCAGTCAGAACAGTAGAAAAAGCTTTGTCAAATGCTTTGCTAAGATGTAGACAGACTATTATCTACCACATTCACTGATCTGCCGGGATAGTAACTCTGTCAATATAGGAAATAAGGTAAGTCTGGCATAACCTGTTCCTGATGAAGCTTTACTGCATCTCCGTTCATTCCCAATAATAAAAAATAAGAAAAAAGACCCAGCAATACTGCTTCTAGGACTGTATCCCCAAGAGATCATAAAAATGGGAAAGTCTCCACATGTACAAAAATATTTATAGGAGTTCTTTCTGTGGTGGCCAAGAACTGGAAGTCAAGGGGATGCCCATTCATTGGGGAATGGCTGAATAAACTATGGTATATCAATGTAATGGAATACTATTGTGCTATAAGAAATGATGAACAGAAAGACTTCAGAGAAACCTGGAAAGACTTATATGATCTGATGCTGAGTGAGAGGGGCAGAACCAGGAGAACTCTGTACACAGCAACAACCACAGTGTGTCAGGATTTTTTTCTGGTAGACTCAGAACTTCTTTGCAATGCAAGGACTTAAAAAATTCTCAATGATCTTTTAAGGCAAAATGCGTTCCACATCCAGAGAAAGAAACTATGGAATTCAATCTCAGAATGTAGCAGATCATTTTCTTTTGTATCACATTTTGGTGTGTTATATGATTTCTCCCATTTATTTGAATTTTTCTATGCAACATGACTATGGTGAAAATGTATTTAATAGGAATGTATGTGTAGAACATCTATAAAATTGTATGCTATCTTGGGGAGGGAGGGGGGAGGGAGGGGGGAACAAGGGGGAAGGAGGGAAAAAAATCTAAGTTATATGGTAGTGATTGTAGAACACTGAAAACAAATAAAATAAAAAATAAAAAAACAAAATAGTTAATCTATGTTTTATTGTTCAAATGTCATCTAAAATGTATTGTTCACTTGTGGCTAAATAGTTTATTAACTCTAGGTGTCTTTTTAAAAAAAATTTATTCACCAGAATTATTCTTACCTTCAATAAAATCTTTTTTAAACAGAAAAAAATAAGAAAAAAAGCCAAGTTTAGTCCAAAATTTACTGTGTTTACAGTTTTCTAAGGCTATGAAGAAAGAATCGGAAAAATCTCATGGACTAAAACTCTCCAAGAGAAGTCAGCCAAGACTATTCTCAGGAATGAAAAGTCAACCCCATTGGCCATAGTATGCAAATTCCACTCTTCTTTATTTGAAAATTACATTTTCCCTTCTCCAGTCAGCCCCACAGTGCCTCTCACATTTCCCACCATCTTTCATAGGTTATTAATGATAGCTCAGAGATCGTATCCATGAGTCCTTGCAGCATCCTAGAACACAGATTATCTATGACTACTGGTTTGAATTCACTGAGGGTAGCTAGGTGCTCATTAAATTATCTCTGTATTCATCTTGAGTTTCAACTCTCTATCAGAATTGTTTTATCCATTCCAGTCTAAATATTCTTCTTATTGTTGATAAAAGAGAAGTAAAAGTAAGAGTTGAGCAGCTCTTAATTCTCTTGGTTGTCTATTATCAGTAATCCATTTATCCATTTGGAGCTGTAGACCTCTTTTCATCCTCCTCTTTCCCTCCATAACTTAAATGATTATTTTTTGTTGTTGTTGCCCTTAGACTTTCTTGCTGGCGGCTCATTCTGAGTTGTAATTCTCCTGACGCTATCATTACAAGACTTAGCTATGATTTTGGACTTGTCCTACGTTAGTTGCTCTTGCTTCTGCTTACTCTTCATGTAATTCTAAGTTGACTAATGAGTTCCACACTAGTCTCTGTAGGAAATTCCTCTTTTGACCCTCATAAGAGTTATTGCTTTGTTTCTTTGGAGTTTTATTTTTAAGAACTTCTCATTCCTCTTGGTTGACTTCCCCAGAAGAATTTTAGTCCATGAGATTTTTCGTATTTTTCTTTGCAGCCTTAGAAATCTTTTCTCAAATATAGTAAATTTTGGGCAAAGCTTGACTTTTTTTCTCATTTTTTAATATTGAGAAATGACTAAACAAATTATATTACAGAAATGTAATGGAATATTATTATGCTGTAACAACTGATGACATAGTTTCAGAGGAAACTGGGAAAACCTCTGAACTGATGCAGAGCAAAATGAATCAGGCAAATCGTTTATTCAATGATAACATTATAGAGAAAAATAACTTTGAAAACTTTAGAATTCTGATTAATGCAGTGACATGAGTCTAGAAAACTGAAGATGAAACACATGACTCATCTCTGCCAAAAATGTGATTAAAAACACATAAAGACAGAGACATACATTTTGGGGTACTACCAATGTGGAAATTTGTTTTACTGAGCTATCTATGTTAATAATGAGGGCTTCGTTTTTGTTTTTATCATTGTTCAACTTAGGGTTGTAATAGAAGGGGCATATTATAAATGCATGCAAAACCAAATAAATATATTTATTTTCTAAAATTCTAAGATTTAGTAGTTATTTTCTTGCAAGGTTCCCATTCTGCTTTTAATCAGAAAAAAATATACAATTTCCATCATCACTTCCTCACTCTTTTGAATCATTTAGTCAAGTCTAGAATTTATTAGATACTCTGACTTCTGAAGAAGCCATCTAAAAGTGCCTTTGTAATGGAAGTCCCTTATTGCTACTATCTCATGACTCCTAAACCTTTTATCCTGTTCTATCTTTTGTCCAAGTGTTTTATGATATACTTCCATGACTGTATAACTTCTATTCTTCCCTAGGTCAATCATCACCCAAGTGAGATAAAACATTGATTTTTTTCTTTTAATATTCTTTTCCAATTCATTTATTTTTAGTTTTTAGCATTCGTTTTCATAAGTTTTAAATTTTTCTCCCCTCCCTCCCCAAGATGGCATGCCATCTGATATGAACTCTACACATACATTTCCTATCAAACACATTTTCACATTACTCATGTTGCACAGAAGAATTATAACAAATTGGAGGAACCATGAGAGAGAAACAAAGCAAAACAAAATAAAACAAAAAATAAAATAGTCTGCTTCACTTTGCATTCCAACGTCATAGTCCTTTCTTTGGATGTAGATGACATTTTCCATCACAAGTCCTTTGAAATTGTTTTAGGTCCTTACATTGCTGAGAAGGGCTAAGTCTATCAAAATCAGTCATCACACACTGTGACTGATTCTGTGAACAATGTTATCCTGATTCTGTTCACTTTACTCAGCATCATAAACATTGGTTTTTAGGTGCCTCTATTATCTCATATATCAATAGCAATAGTTTCTCTTCGAAACAACAACCCTGAGGTTTCTGCCCCTCCTGGCATGATTTTTTCTTTTCTATTAAAGCGGTCATCCATCTGACTACTTTTTAAAGAAGTCTATTCTCCGAATGAGCATGACCTCACTTTAAGTGAGTACCTGAAAAGGCCTTAGCCTAAAAGGCCAAGGTCTCCCAGTGTATCCTGGGTCATCTCCAGTCATCCTATGTGAATATCTGGTCACTAGATCCAGATGGCTCAGGAGGAGAAAGTGAGGATGGTGACCTTGCATTGCCCTCCCTCACTCCAAATGAAGTCAAGTGCAAGTCATGTCATCATTTCTCTGATGCCATGGTCCTCTTCAAAAATGAAGGATGAACATACATATGCATACTCAATATACAATGCCCTTTAGAAAAACTTAGTCTGTTCCTATAGGTTTATTATAGTCGTTAAGTCTCATCATACCAGGTCTCAATTTTATCTATGAGATCTATCATTGCATTAGCATCTCTAGTTCATTTAGTTTATTATACATAATTATTTCTGTTTAGATATCTAAGGGCATGGCTTCTATTGCTAGCTCTCTTTTTAGGTATTGTCTTCTGTAAATTAATGATCCTTTTAACTTTTCTTCTTCTGATACTATTATACCTGTTATTGTTCTCCCCAGTAATCAGGAGATTTTTGAGGTATTCCTCTTGTCTTTTCACTTTGTTTTCCTTTGATTATCAAGAGCAGTTATCTAGCAGTGGCCAACAAAGACACTCTTCTGATCACTACAAAATTACCTTGCCTTCCATGCCTTCTGGAACCAAGATCTTGGGTCATTTTCCACGGTTGTTGGTCCCCTCCATGCCTAACTCTTCCTGGTTAACAACTATGGAAACATCTTATTTTCTATGTTGGGGGCTCTTGATTGATACTTTACTTACTTATAACAGATTTTCTAGTTTTCATCATCTGATGCTAACTTACTCAACTCTCTGATTTTCAATTAGCAATTTCCTAAAGAAAATCCCAGAGTAAACAGAAGCTGCCAGTAGCTATTATCTGTGAGAGGATCTCAAGCAGAATCTAATCTTCAGACATATCATACTTCCATTTTTTCCCACCAACCAGATTTCAGAAACTTCTTGCTTCTCTTCCAATCCTTCTCTGTTGTTTTTTAAAGTCAGAGACTAGAATCAAGAGGGGTAAATCAAATCTACGAGCAGGATAGGAGTGATTTAGGCTTGGATAGTTTGTAGTGACCAGAGGATGATTGGGCCTATAACACTGAGCTCCAGTTGTTTCATTTTACAGATAAGGAAACTCAGAGAAGTTAAATGAGTTGCCTGAAGTCATACAAGGAGTAAGTAAAAGAGTTTGGATTTGAAACAAAGTTGTCTAAATGGATTCCATTCTCCCCGACACTATGGTTCTCAAGGCTAGGGTTATCAGTTAGAGTGAGTAGTAATCAGGATTTGGTGAATGTATTCTTTATGTATATTGGGACATGGGCAAGGCAAGGGATAAGAAGAAATGAATGAGGTACTGGATTTGAATGGGGCTGGAACATGGTTAGAGTAAAAGCCCAAGTCTGTGATATCAGGAAAAAAAGGTGGATATGCTCAATTCAGATAGGCTTATAACTCTACAAGAAATCCCAGAGACCACTCCAGTTCAATCTCCTCAGTTTAAAGCTGAGGAAATATGAGTCCTAGGTGGGTTAAGTGACCTGTCCAAGGTAACATGGTGGTAAGCGTAAGTGGAAGGTATTCTTTCCATTGTACCATACTGCCTTCTTAAGTCTAGAATCATGGTGTCAGAGCAAAAAAGATAACTGGTAGCAAGGAAAGGGAAGAAATGTTCAAGAGTTAGAATAAATTAGCCTTTGACAGGAACGTTTGACCTGTTACGGCTGCCCATTCATTATGTTGCCTAAGGTTTCATAAAGTGTTGGTAGCTTCTCAGGCTCAGTACTTGACATTCTTATGAGATTTGTCTGGGAGAACTTTGCCTTTGGCTGTTCTTTGAGGAAGAGTTTTATAATTAGAGCAGCAGGAAGGTATTAAACTGTAAACACAGTCCTAGATCTTGTCATTCATTCTTTTTGGAGTGGTCCTACTTGCAGTCCTGGATCTGGTTCTGGATGTTATAAGCATTTGGAAGTGGTCAAAAGGAAGGTAAACATGGAGGAACAGAAAAATAGGATTTAAGATTTTGTATTTTTTTTATTACTTTATTACTAAGAACTGAAATGATCAAGTATGGAAACAAAGGGAGCCTGAAAGCCAACTTAACAAGGCTATACAACAGAAGCTTAAAGTTTCTTGAATGAATAAATAAATATGAAGATTAAAGACTACTCTTTATAATGACTATCAGAAGCAAATATTTTTCATTTCCTCTCCAGAAAAGAGTATAGGTACATCAAGAAGTATTTACCCAAGGGAAGGGGAAGAACTGTCCAGTGATAAGTATTTTCTAACCCTGAAATGGGTTACCAATGAAAAGGTAAAGAGTTTTCTTTCCTGGAGATATTTTGGGAGAAAACAGGTAACAATATAACAGGGCGATTTTAGCTATAGTCTGACCTAATTTAAGAGTACAGACTCTCATTGAACTTGAGTATTCTCTGAGGCAGCAATAAGGATTCCCATTCTGGATGTGATTCTGACCAATATGAAGGAAATGGTTGCCAAAAGAGAAATGATAGGAAACCTGGGAGGAAGTGATAAATTTTAGAATTTTGATATAGATATGGAAGGAAAAGTCAGGAATAATCTCACATATTCTATGTGTGAGGACCGAGTCTTTCAAAGAGTTCTGAGAAAGGATAAGAAAGAACCTATGGCCTAAAATTTTATAAGGGAATTTAACCCCAGAAGTATGAGATGCTCTCAAGATTGAAGTTCTGATCATACTTATGCAAGCTGTTCTAATGAGAAAGAAGACCTGGAACTTTCTAAAGACATCACTGTGAATGCATTTTAAATTCACCAATTTTGATTTTTTTTTTTTAAGACATATATGGAGGATGGTTCCAAGAAGTGATGTTACTGTGGTTGAACATAGAAGAATTACATGGATTGTAGAGGCACTAAAGTTCAGAATAAGCTGAGGCTGGCAATAAATATCAAAAAACTCCACAACCACCCAGAAAAGGGATTTTTAACTATGTTTGGGAACAGAGAAGCTACTCATGATGTCTGGTATAAGGAGAAAAAAGAGAAAGCTCAACTATAGACTCTAATATTATTCCTTATTTTGTTTACCCAGGAAAATGATCAGTGGGCTGTGAAGATTAGAAAGGAGAGGTTGAAGAGGGAGCTGAAATCCAAAGTAGGTAAGGAGATGCATCTAGAGAACACCCAGTTGTGCCACAAGAATGCCAGTTTCCAGGCCCAGATGAAAGCATTCTAATGAGACAACTAGCGGTTGTGATAGCTGAATCACATAGCTAGTGATCTTTCAAAGGTCTTAGGGAATAGAGAGGCTTGGAAAGACTGGGCATGGGTTCATGTTGTCCTGATTCCCAACAAACAGAAGACAATTAAGTTTGAACGTTTTAAGTAAACTTGACTTCAATTTCTGGCAAAATTCTAGGACGTTATTTCAGGGATGATTTATGCGCAGTTAGAAAAAGGGAAAGTGTAGATCACTAAGAGCCAGCATGACTTCAAAAACAAGTTTTGCCAGACTAAAGTTCATTTCCATTTTTCAAAGGATAACTAGAATGGTCTAATAATTATCAGGAACTCATAACTTACTATCAGCCTAGTAACTCACTGTCATTGTTAAACTAGTCCTTGACAGAGTAAAGGCACCTCATCATGATGACCCTGGGTTCTTGAATTTGATGCCAATGGAACACAAGTTCTGGCAGGTTCTGCCAGGCTGGAAAGACTTCAAGTTTAGTCCTGGCAATAGCTTGTATCTGTCTTCCAAGGACCAGAATGCTAAGTTACAGACAGGATCATCACCAGGAAGCTGGCTAATTGTTGATAAATTCTTTGGCCATGGCAACCCAAGACACAAAGGAAAATAGAAAATGACCCTCCATTCTAGGAAGTCACCTTTCAATTCTACAATGACAAAGGCAGGGTGATAAGAAAAAAAGGGGGATGGAGGGTGCTAAGAATCATTTTATTTCATTGTCTTCTATCAAAAGTAATTTAGTTGTGCCTATTCTAATTATGAGATGCATATTCAGTGACCAACATATTAGATTAGAGATTCTCAGTCTTTTCTTGTATCATGGGCCCACTTGGCAGTTTTGTGAAAACTGTGAACCACCTCTCAGCATATTTAATAATAATGCATAAGGTAAAATGCAATTACAAATACTGAAATATAATTATCAAAATATTATAGAAAATTCATAGACAGTAGATTAGATTAAGAATATATCTGAGTATGGATGATATTAATATTGACTTTCACTCCATAAATGAAACTAGAAGACAAGTTGTGGTAAAGTGGAAGGACATCTCACAAGTTCTTTATGTAGAGACAATCAATTAAACATTTATTAAGTATCTACTCTGTGCCAGGAGCTGTGCTGGGTGCTAGGGATAGAAATACGAAAATGAAATTGTCCCTGAACTTCAGGAATTTATATTCTATTGGGAGAGGAAACATTTACATATATAAGTATTTAGACAGATATATATATGTATATGTATATATACATATATATATACACATATACATATATATTATTTATTTATTTATTTTATATTTTTGGTATGGGGGAGAGAAGATAACACTAACACCCAGAAGAGGGGGATCAGGAAAGAATTTATGTAGAATATAATATTTGCGCTTTGAAAGGAATGAAGAATTCTAAGAGATGGAGGTGATGAGGCAAGGCATTTCAACTTCTGCCCTTATACTAAGGGATTTCAATATTTGCATTGTTATTTCCTCAAACTTCTTAATCTCATAATTCCCTAGCCTCCATTTGTTCCATGACTTACTCCTCCACACCAGATGTCAGTTACAAGGAGCAGTCACTGAGTGGATCTTACTATTTCTCACAAACATTCCATTTCCATGATTAGAAACTTGAAATTCTGCTAACCATGATCTCCTATCATTCCACTCCTCTCTACAACTCCAATCCTTCCATCTTTCAGTACTTATTCAGGGCTTTACCCATTCTTTAATTTCTCTTTTTTCCTTTTCCAATCTCAATCATTTCAATAGTATACTCCCTCTCCTCTTTGCTTGAATCTATTGTTTCTTTTGTCCTATCATAATTCATTTTTTTTTTGCCAGAGCTCAATACTGGGAATGCTTCTGCCATCTGCCTCATTTACTCCCATTCTGACTACATGCATTACAAATTCATATTATTCAACCTAAACTGAACCCTCACCTCAGCAAAGTAGTCCTTTTATTCCTCCCTAATTGATTCCCTATCTTATTCCCCACAGAAGCTATTCCAAAGCTTTTTTCTTCCTCAAGACTCCCACCCTCCACCATCTCCATTATATTTAACTGAGGACAGATTTTATACTTTCTCCTAGTCTTTGACAATGAGATGACTCTTCATTTTACCAAGGTCAATGCCTCTATGTAAATTTGCACTTGATCCCTCCCATTTTCTCTACTAGTTTGTAACTTCAAGTATACTCTCTCTAATATTTTCAACATCTTCCTATCTTCTGGTTCCTTCTCCGCTGTCTTCAAACATACCCAAATTTTCCCTACCCTTAAAAAAATCCAGTAAACCCAACAAGCCCCTTGAGTTATCATCTTATACCTCTCCTCATTTTCTCAAACACCTTGGGGAAAAACCCCAAAATTTGTCTTGCTGTCTCCACTTTTCCTTCTCTGACTCCCCTAACAATTTACATTCTAGTTTCCAATGTTATTACTTAAATGAAGATGCTCCTCTAAGGTACCACTGACTTCTTAATTGCAAAATCTGATAGTCTTTTCTCTTTTTTTACTCTTAATTTTTTAAAATTATATTTGTTTTTAGTTTTTGATATTCACTTTTATGAGATTTTGAGTTCTAAATTGTTTCCCCTTCCTCATCTCCCCCCTCCCCAAGATAACATGCATTCTGGTATAGGCTATACATGTACAATCATATTAGACATATTTCCACATTAATCATGTTGTAAAGAAGAATTAGAACTAACAGAAAAAGACACAAGAAAGAAGAAACAACAACAGCAAAAAAAGAGAAAAATTAGTGTGCTTCAATCTGCATTCAGACTCCACAGTTCTTTCTCTGGATGTAGACAGTATTTTCCGTGATGAGTCTTGGAATTATCTTAGATCCTTGTGTTGCTGAAAAGAGTTAAGTCTATCAAAGTTGGTCATTGCAGAATTGTCCTGTCCTTTTGCTCACTTCACTCAGCATCAGTTCATGTAAGTTCATGTTTTTCTGAAGTCCATCTGCTTATCATTTCTAATGGAATAATAGTATTCCATTACATTCATATACCACAACTTGTTCAGTCATTCCCCAATTGATGGGCATCCCCTAAAGAGCTGCTATAAATGTTTTTGTACATGTGGGTCTGTTTCCCATTTTTATGATCTCTTTGGGATACAGCTCTAGAAGTGGTATTGCTGGATCAAAGAGTATGCGAAGTTTTATAGCCCTTTGGGCATAGTTCCAAATTGTTCTCCAGAATGGTTGGATCAGTTCACAACTCCACAAACAATGCATTAGTGTTCCAATTTTCCCACATCTCCAACATTAATCATCTCTCTTTTTGTCATGTTTTTCTATATTCTTCTTTCTGCCTTCATGCATTTCTCTAATCAATAGTGATTTAGAGCATTTTTAATGTGATTATAAATAGCTTTAATTTCTTCATCTGAAAATTGTCTGTTCATATCCTTTGACCATTTCGGATAGTCTTTTCTTAGCCTTTATCTTCTTTAACCTGTCTGCTACATTTAACACTTAACCATCCTCTCCTTCTGGATATTCACTCTTTTCTTTTCTTTTTTGTGATATCACCCTTTTCTGGTTCTTCTACCTTTCTGAACTCCTCCATTTCCTTTGCTGAGTTGTAATCCAAATCATTTCCTCTAACTGTATATTTTGTATATTTCCCAAGGTTCTGCTCTAGGGCCTCTTATCTTTTTCCTTGCATTGGTTCTCTCAGTGACCTTATTGGTTTCCATAAATTCAACTATCATTTCTATGCAGATGACTCACAAATTTATAAATCCATTTCCCTTTTCTCCCTTGAGCTTCAGCTCTACATCACCACTTTTCAAAGTAGGGGTCCTGGAGACATCTTATACTCAACATGCCTAAAACTGGACTCATTATCTTTTCCCTAAAATGGTCTTTTCTTCCAACTTCCCTATTTCTTTCCAAGACACCATCATTCTTCCAGTCTCCAGGTTTGTAACTTCACTGTTATCCTTAACTCCTTGTTTTCTCTTATGCCACGTAGATAATCAATTGTCAAATCTTGCCATATCTACCTCGACATCTCTCATTTATAATGCCTTGTTCCAATTCAGATGGTTATAAACTTACTTCATTCCTTTATATCCTTTCCTCTGAATTATTGTAATAGCCTCCTAATTGATGCTTCTTGCCTCACTTCTCTCCCTATTCTAGAACTTCCTACATACTGTTGCCAAAATTATTATTTAAGAATAATTTTACTCTTTTAATCAATTATAGTAGCTCTCTATTTCCTCTAGAATAAAATATAAACTCTTTAGTTCAGATTTTTAAAGTCCTCCACAACATTTCCAGTTTCTTTGGCTATTACTTCCCCTCCCACACTTTGTGGCCCACATAAACTGACCTTCCTTCTGTTCCTCACACACACCATGGTAGCTCCCATTAATATGCCTTTGTATTTAGCTATCCTACACATCTGGACCACATTTCTTCATCTCCATCTCACAGAGTCCCTCTCTTTCAAGATCAGCTCAAGTACTCTCTTCTACATGAAGGTTTTCCTGATTTTGCCCCCCTGCTAGTACCCTTCCCAACTAACCTGCACTTGTTTTCCCCATTAGAGTGTAAGCTCCTTGTGAGTAGTGATTTGTTTCATTCTTTGCATTTATAAAACCAGCTCCTTCCACAGTAGTAGGCACTTAACACATGCTGTTTGCTTGATTGAATCCAGTTGTGAGAATGAGAGAGTCAATGGAAAGGCATGGAGATGGGAGATGGAGAGCTGTGTGAGAGAAACAGGAAGGTCAAAATGATTGAATCACAGAGTGCATTAAGGGTAATGATGTATAATAACTTTGGAAAGGAAGGTAGTGAGAAATAAAGGAGGTGGAAGAATTGATTTTATCACATGAGCAAAAGAAAAACATCTTTTCATGGACAATTGGTTATTTCTGACAGATAAGTGTTTTCAAAAAGACCACCTCCATGGAACATAGCTGTGGCTTATGTATCAACATCTGTTCTGGAGAATGAAAAGGTAGCGTAATTCTATGAATAACTGGATGAGATCAACATATATTTTAAAACTTAGTGATTGATGCAAAGGTGTGCATAAGGGAAGGTGGTAAAAACATATGTTGGAAAATGTCACTCAGAAATAAGAAAAGAGAAAAGACAAAGCCTTCTAATATAGACTCCTTAGACCCTTAGGTCATGATTACAGTCAGGAGGCATTTTACATGGGGAGGACCTAATAACACTTTTTAAAAATGAAATTGCTTATACTTACTTGAACAGGCGTAGAATGACTAGTTATCAGTGTGGGAGTTGCTTCAGAAGCAACTGTCTGTGTCCAGTCAGTCAACTGCCCGATAAAACAGAGACCAAAATCAGTTACAAACTGGAAGAATAAAAATGAGAAAACATGCCTTGCAGCTCAGGCATCTTCAATCTGACCCATTTAAATAAGCTGGAGATGCTTTAAAATTTAAGAAACAGATGGCAGGTTGAAAAAGCATTAGAGGGTCTTTTTTTCAGTTTGAATTCTTGATTTCGTTGATATAGGGAACTTGTTTTTTAGTTTTTACTGTTTTTTGAACAAATATTTATTTTTAATTTGTGAAATAAAGCAAGCATTTCCATAACATAATATAATAAAAAAAAGATGACTGCACATGAAACTGTAAATCTATTATGTTCAACTTGCTATTGCTTTTAAATATATAATAACATTATGTAAATTTCCTTTCTTTCCTTTTTTCTTCCCTCTTTCCCCCCACCCTAGAGATGGCTACTATTAGACACAAATATATGTGTATATGCACATATATATATGTATGTATATATATAAAATCATTCAATACATACTTCTATCAGTTCTTTGTCTGGGTCCAAATAGTATATTCTTTCATATTGTCCTTTATAGTTAATTTGGGAATTTATGATTGTCAAAATGATTTAGTCCCTCAAAGTTGTTATAAAGACAATAGTGCTGTTACTGTATATAACATTCTCTTGATTCTGATACAAGGAACTTGTAGTGAGAACATTTTCTCTTCCAAAGAAAGTCATCACCCGTTATGCAAGTCACAGAGTCCTAGAGAGTTGCTTAGGGTATGGAAAGGCTAAGTGACAAAAGTAGTGAACGATATGTGTCAGAGGCAGGATCTGAACTCAGCATGGCCTGACTCTGAAGCCAGCTCTCTATACACTACACCACACTGCCTTTCAGAAATTATTAACAATATACTATGGTACACAGCAACAACCACAGTGTGTGAGAAACTTTTCTGGTAGACTTAGTACTTCATTGAAATGCATGAATTTAAAAAATTTCCAATGGATTCTTGAAGTCTTTTGCCTTCCACATCCAGAGAAAGAACTATGAAACTGGATCACAGATAGAAACAGATCATTTTCTTTTGTATTATATTTTGTTTTGTTTTACGGTTTCTCCCGTTCATTTTAATTCTTCTATGCAACAAGCATTTAATAGGAATGTACTTGTAGAACCTATATAAGATTGTACACCATCTCAGGGAGGGATTGGGGAGAGAGGGGAGAACAAGGGGAGGGAGTGGAAAAAAATCTAAGATATATGGAAGTGACTATCGAACACTGAAAACAAATAAAATAATTCAAAACAAAAAACCCCCCACAATATACTATGATAGCCCTGAAAGGTAGAATCAAGAGAGCTGGCTGGTCTCAGAGAAAAGATGACCCACATTCAGGTCCTTTCTGTGACACAGACTGGCTAGTCAACCTCTGGCAAATCCTTTAACTTTTAATCATTTAATTATCTTAATCATTTAGCATCCTAGAAACTCCTTAAGACAATGACTTCCTGAGAAGGGGCTGACCAGCACTGGTAGAAGGAATTTCCTTACTAGGGAGATCCTATACCATCAACATTACAGGTCTAGCCATTATCCTCTATTTTTTTATGGTAGTCAAATAAGAAAATGCAGCTTAGCTTGCACTAATGTAATAAATGAATTAAAAAAGAACTTAAGTGCTTAATAATCATGATTATCTTATGTCTGTGTTATTAGAATAACCTTCTCATTGATCTCCCTGCCTCAAGTTGCTACCCATTCCACACTATCACTCACACTGCCATCAAAGTGACCTTCCTGAAGTGAGGTCTGACCATGTCGCTCCCCTACAACAAATACTTCAGTGGTTCCCCCATTGCCTCCAGGATAAAATGGGAAATCTTCTGTTTGGCTTTTAAAACCCTTCATAACCTGAACCATTCCCACCTTTCCACTATTCTTACTCCCTTTACTCCCATCCACTTACTGTGTGATCACGGATTCCTTGCTTTTCTTCACACTAGACCCTCTGTCTACCAGTGCATTTTCACTGTTGGTCCCCCATGCCTGGAATTCTCTCCCTCTTGGTCTCCATCTTCTGGCAAATCTCAACTAAAATCCCACCTTCTGAAAGAAGCTTTTCCTCATCTTTTCTAATATTGGTACTTTTTCTTCTAAAATTATCTCCAATTTATATGGATATATGTGTGTGTATGTACATACATATTTATACTTTTACGTATGAACATATATAATTTATATTATTTATATATACACATAATTTATATTATATATATATATATATTCACTGCATATGTCTGTATGTATAACAATTATTTGATTTTTGTCTCTCCCCCTTAGATTGTGGGCTCTTAAAGGAGCCTTTTCTTAAAGAATCCTTTTCTCTATATTCCCAGTGCTTAGCACAGTGCCTGGAACGTAGTGTTGAGTAAATGCTTGTTAACTTGGCTTGACTATTACAGTCAAGGAGTGTGCTAAGGTCTGGGAACACAAAAACAGAGTGAAGGCAGCTCCTTCATGTAAGAGGCTTCCATCTGAATAGAAAGAGATAACATACATGGGAGAGTGAGGGTCTGAAAGAGGATATTTTGGTGTGTAAAGTTACCATCTTGATGAACCACAGGGCAGTGGATGGACACACCCTTTCTAGGAGTAATGAAAATAATAATTTGATTATGATCCCAGAAGAGGAGTGGGAGAAGGGTATATCCATGGTGACAAGGCAGGTGGAATGATAACTGGGAGTAAAGTGTGACTGGGGCCCTCTCATCAGGACACACTTACCAACCAGGAGTTGATCTCTAGATCAGGGATATGGCAGGTGGGCAGGAGTCTGGAGATGAAAGAAAAGCATAGTATCCAGAACAGAGGTGGGGAACCTGTGGCCTCGGGACCACATATGGCCTTCTAGGTCCTCAAGTGTGGTCCTTTGACCAAATCCAAACTTCACAGAACCAGTCAAAGGGCAGCACTTGGGGACCTAGAGGGGCACGTGTGGCCTTAAGGCCACAGATTCCCCATCCCTTATCTAGAGCAGTAGGTGTAAAGATCCTCTTGTACCCTACCTTAGTTATATGTCATCTGGAATGTTGTATTCCATTCTGAAGGCTACATTTTAAACAAAAACCCCTATAACACTGGCAAACTGGAGAGACACCTAGAAGAGGTCAGTAAAAATGATAAAAGGAATATAAATCTATTATACATATATGTATGCATATATACATGCATATATATACTCGTGTGTATATATGTATGTATGGATATAAGAAGATATAAGATATATGGATATATGGATATAAGAGGAATGCAAACCTATTACACACATGCATATGTATATATACATATACACATGTGTATATAAATAAATATAAATACACATGTACCCATGTGTGTATGTATGTATCTATTGGGGGAACCATGGATATTTAGCCCAGAAAAGAGTAGATTTTGGCAGGGGGTACATGATAGCTGTTTCCAAGCCTCTGCAGGTCATTCTGAAGAGGCACTCACCACGTTTTCCTTGATGGGACCAGCAGAATTAGAAGGTGGGACCAGAAGGAATTAGAAGCCATGGGCAGAAATTGCAGACATTACCTCAGATGATGGGTGATGATCAGCTCTGTCCTAAAGTAGAATGAGCTACCTCAGAAGCCAAATGAACCAAAGAAAGACCAAAATAGATAATAATAGTACCTACTTCCCAAGGTCATTGTGAGGACAAAATAATATAATATTTGTAAAGTGCTTTGCGAGGCTTAAAAATGCCAGTTATTACTATTACCCCATTTACATTCAGATCACACAATGTCCCAGGTATAGATGTGGAAGGGACATCTGAGGCCATATAGTCTCACTCTTTCATTTGACAGCTGAAGTCTGGAGACTTAAAGGAGTTTAAATGGCTTGTTTGATGTTGCACAAATAGGAGAAGAGTTGGCATTTGAACCTGGGTTCCCTGATTCAATTCAGCTCTCTTTCCTACTATAGACTGGAGAAGATCCTAAGAAAGGGAACTTCAATTATTTGTAGTTCTATGTGTCAATGAGGAGAAGGTATAGAAACAATGGATGACTTTGAGCCTTTTTTGGGGTTCTAGAGCTTGAGTTTCCACTGCTGGAAGTTCCACATCTGATGTGATTCATTCATTCATTAACTCAGCAAATGCTTATTTAACACCTTCTATATACTAAGACCTTGAGTTAAGGACCAACTTGACGATGATGTCATTGAAGCATTTCACCACCTAGGCAATGATGAATATTGAAAAATTCAGAATTATCTAAAATCCCAGCTGTTCTGATAGGGGCAGTTAATAATAATAAAATAAATTAGAAGATATAAATTTATAAAAGAAAAGTAATAAAAAGAACATTGGACAGAGAACTATTCTCATCCCAGAATAACCTCTGAAGTACTGCATGACCCAGACAGATCAATTCTCACCTTTCTGTGAGTTAGAGAATGGGGACTAGACTGATAATTTCAGTGGTTGAGAAAATTCCTGAGTGAGGAAACTCCTATTAAAAATGCACATCAGTGCTTTTTCTGCAATTTAGAGTCTCTGAGTGTTGCCTACAGAGAAAGTCAGTGACTCACCTGGGGTTATAAAGCCAATGCATGTCAGAGACGGAACTGGAACCCAGGTCTTTTTGACTTTGAGGTCAGTTCTCTTTCTACTACACCAGTTTGCCGTACATGCTCGTTGGCTAAATCATCTCAAAGTCCCTTCTCTAGCTCTAAAATCACATAAGTCTATGATTCCATGTGCAAATACGTTTAAAATGCTTATTTACATAAAGAGTCATGGTTCTTTGAAGAACCAAGTAGAGGACTTCATCAGCTTATAAAAACCTTTGGGATCCTACTTGGCAAGGAATCTTTTCAATGCTAATTAAGCATTCATTAGAGAGAAGAGGGGAGAAAAAGAAGTTAAGAGGATGGAGTAGAGAAGAGTGGATAGAATCTACATACTCTAAATGTATAATGTGGTCACCAAAATAACCCTGTTCAGATGGAAATGTCCAGAGATGTTAATTGTTCAGAGATCTGTCCAAGGTCAAACAGATATTGCTCACAGTAATTCAGCAAGGACCTGAACCCAAGACCAGTTGTTCTTCCACCAAACCAAAAGCACCTACTATATACTAAGACCTTGAGCTAAGGGCCAGCTTGATGATGACAATGCCATTGAAGAATTTTAAGTGTCTCAAAATAGTGATCATATTAAAAAAAGACATTTTGTCATGGAACTAGCTAAGCTGGTGTCAGTGAATGCTTTATTGAGCATCCATCTCATCAGCCTCAGTGGCAGTGGCTGATAGAGATGATCTATGTAAAAGCCTGTTTTTCTTCTCAAGTGTTCTTAAGGCTTGCTTAACGAGCTACCACTCATCCACTTTTCACTCTGGTGATAAGTAGCATAGTAAGACCCTGATTAAAGGAATCCTAAGTAACCAGAGCCTTCCATTTTACAGTTTTTTACAACCATATTCAGTCTTTAGGATAAGGAGACAAATTATAAGAAACCAAGTTGATTTCAATGATTTGATATTTTTTTAAAAGAAACTTTTTTTAAAAGGAACTTAAAGGGGAAAGTTTGATATCAGAGGACATTAAGACCAATGTCCTTCTCCTTCCCATTCTCCATCTCTCTTTCAACTTTTTCTGAGTAGTTGGGGTCATAGACTGGAGTTGGAAGGAATCTCAGGGACACCTAGTCCAAACCCCTCATTTTACAGATGAAACAGAAGACATGGTATGTAAGGCAACTTGCCCCAACGTCACTCAGGAAGTTAAGTGTCAAGAGATAGGATATTAACCACAGTACTTTGACTTCGGACCTAGGGTTCTTTCCACTGTAACCTACTACCACCTTGGGGTAAGGGGAGAAGCCCTGGTCATTGACAAACTGGAGTGTTTATAGAGGAGGGAAATCAGATTTGTGAGAGCACTATAGATCTTGCCTTGTGAGGATCACTTAAAGGAATGAGGAATGTTGATAGCTTGGAGAAGAGAAAGTCTTCATAGGGTCATGATTTATACTGCTGTTGAGTCTGTTCTAGTTATGCCCCATTCTTTGTGACCCCATTTGGGGTTTTCTTGCAAAGATGCTAGAGTGGTTTGCCATTTCTTTCTCCAGATCATTTTACAGATGAGGAAACTGAGGCAAACGGGATTTAATGACTTGTCCAGGGTCACAGAGCTAGTGAGTGTGTAAGGCCAGATTGGAACTCAGGAAGATGAGTCTTTCTGACTCCTGGAGCTGTTTACAAATGTATAATGAGCTGTCATGTGAGAGAGGGATTTGACTTGTGCTGATTTCTTGAGGGCAGCTAGGTGGTGCAGTGGATAGAGTGCCAATCCTGAAGTCAGGAGGACCTGAGTTTAAATCCAGTCTTACAAACTTGCTAGCTATGTGACCCTGGGCAAGTTACTTAACCTTGTTTGCCTCAGTTCTTTATCTGTAAAAGGAGTTAGAGAAGGAAATGGAAAACCACTCCACTATCCTTTGCCAAGGAAATCCTAAATAGGGTCATGAAGAGTTGGACACGACTGAAAAATGACTCAACACTAACAACAAAAAGCTGGTCTCTGGCTGACTGAATTTCTAATTAGTGGAAATTGTAGTCAGGCTTGAATTGGACCTTAAAGGAATGTTTCTGGATAATGAGATCTGTCAACTTCAGAAGGTAGTGAACTCCCCATCACTCAAGGATTTGTTGGATCTCTACTTTTCAAATAATTTGCATTTATAAAGAGCTTTATGGATTTTTTAAAAAACATCACCCTTCTAACAACTCTAATAATAATGTTCAGTTGTATCTGACTCTATGTGACCCCATGAACTTTGTCCTTGGGGTTTTCTTGGCAAAGATACTGGAGTGGTTTGCCATTTCCTTCTCAAGTGTGTCCCTATTTTACAGATGAAGATCTGAGGTAAATAGGGATTAAGTGACTTGCCCAGGATCACACAGCTAGGATGTGGTTGAGGTTGCATTCTAACTAAGATGTTCCTGATTCTAGGTGTGGTGCTCTATCCACTGAACCACCTAGTTACCCCCTAATAATAGTAGCTAACATGTATAAAGTGCCTTAAGGTTAGTAAAGTTGACACTTGACACATTCCTCTCAGATAGGTGCTATTATTATTTTCACTTTACAGATGAGGAAACTGAGGCTTAGATGTAAGTGACTTTTTCAAGGTCATTCAGCTAGTAAGTACTTATAAAAAAATTAAAACTCAAATCTTCTTCACTGAGATAGGTACTCTGTCTACTACAAAATGCTGCCTATCCCTACCAGGTGGGTAGTGCCCTTTCTAAACTTCTTCAACTTATACTGGCACTAATAGACTGGATTCCTAGAGGGATGGATAATATATCCCAAAGGTTTTAGATATACTCACATAGATGGTTACTAAGGTTACTGCTGGAACAAACCGAATCTCAAGAGTCAATTGTTAAATGTTCGCGTGAGCATCTATACCTTGGGAAACACCAAGGTAAATCAGCAACTGATTTATTGCTTTCTTAGTAGTCTAGACTTTAGAAAGCGACAGAGAAAATGTTAATAATGCAGATTAGGCTTAAAAGTGGGTTGTGTATATAATTGTTTTTTTTTTTAGAAAGCCAATTGTTAAACATTTACCAGCCTACCACGTGTGGCTATCCTCCTAACATTAGCTCACAAGCCTCTACCAGTTTGTTTTACCTTAATAATCCATCAGTAGAATCAATTAGTTCTTTAGCAAAGGCATTATGCAAATGGTATAGCAAGCACAGCAGTTATAAAGCAGTTCTCTGAAAACCCTGGGCATACTCTCCAACAAATACACATAGAGGCTGTGGGAGGAGGAAGAGTGGGCATGAATTTTAAGTAAAATAATAGCAAGGCACATTTTACCTGAAACCTACATAAGGACCAGACATGGTGCAAAAACTCCATCATCTCAGGCTTCCTGGGATGTCCAATGACCAGGAAGTCATCACTGGGTATCTCGGCTTAGATATGTAAACAACCATACTCACTGACTAGAGCAAAGTGCTAAGAATGAACGAGAATTGGTAAAGATGTTTAGAATAATTTTATACATATATGCATACGTATGTATATGTGCATGAGTATGTGGATATGTATATATTATATAATATATATATACATACACCCCCCCATATATATATGTACATATAGCTATTTGTGTCTAATGATAGCCACCATTTCTAGGGTGGGGCGAGGAGGAAGGCGAAAGGGAAAAAAAAGAAATTTGTGTGATAACTTTGTTGTCTATTTGTACATGGTAGATTTGCAGTCATCTTTTTTTTTTATTGTACTGTGTTATAGGAATGTTTGTTTTGTTACCTCAATTGAAAATAAAATAAATGAAAAACAAACAAACCAGGAATTAATGGGTATTGGGTGAGTAGGATCAGAGTATGGTAGCGTCAGAAGAATGCTGGGCTTGGAGTGATTGACTTGAGTTTGCATCTTGATCTTACCACTCACTGACTGTTTCTTCGGACAAATCATTCAGCTTTTCTGAGTCTCTGTTTCCTCACCTGCAAAATGGGTATAATAAAACTTTCACTACCTATCTCACAGGATGGTGTAAAGATTAAATAAGATAATATTTAAAGTACTTGGAAAAAATAAAGCAGCAGGACTATAAGGCCTTTGCTAAATGAATGTAAGATCATTGCTGGGGACTGGAAAATAGACTCCAAGACTGAATGATTCTTTAACTGAAAGGACCATGTCTGCTATCCTCCATCAGCCTCCTAGCTCATACATTTATTCAGAATACAGAGAGGTGGCGTGGAATACTAGATAAAGTGGCCTTGCAGCCAGGATGACCTGGTTCCTGACACATACTGATGGCTGCGACCCCCTTGGAAACTTAACCTCTCACTTTTTTTGATAATGCATGAGGATTATAAATTGTATGTCACCTTTTTCAGGAAGTTTTTCCCATCTGCTTCTCCACCCTGCAGTTGGTAGCCTAATGGATAGAGGCTGGAATGAGCTCGAATCTGGCTTCAGATACTATAGCTGTGTGACCCTAGGTAAGTCACTTAACTTCTGTCTGCTTCAGTTTCTTCAACTATAAAAAAAGAAATAATAACAGCCTCTACCTTCCAGGGTTGTTGTGAGGATCAAGTGAGAGAATATTTGTCAAATGCTCTTAGCCTACTGCCTGGAACCCAGTAGGGCACTTTAAAAGTGCTTAGTCCTTTTCCTTTTCCTCCAAGCAGGAAGTATTCTCTTTCTCCCCTGCCCCACCCTTGCAATTCTAGAGAACTCTGTACTTTTTGCATTATACTTTTGAGTTTTTCAATTGTATTCAGCAAATACTTATTAAGTACCTACTATGTGTCAAGTAGAGTACAGTTCTACCTTGAAGGAACCTACCATCTCCTAGAAAGGAAAATGAAAGTTATACCTGATTTCTTTGCATAACTCTAAGACAATGAAGAATGTGACAGGGGCTAAGATGATGCGGCAGAAAGAGGCTTTGTCTTCCAAAATAGTCAACAGATATGGTTTCAAATCCCAGTCTTACTACTTATTACCAGTGGCCTTGAGTAATAATGATAATTCCAAAAGCAAGCCTTTATGTGGTGCTTTAAGTGTTTTATATATGCCATCTCACTGATCCTCACAACAACTCTGGGAGGTAGGTACTTTTACTATCCCCATTTTATAGATAAGGAAACGAAGGCTGAGGGATTAAGAGACTTCCTTAAGAAGCAGCTAATGTTTAAGGTAAGATCTGAACCTAAGTCTTCCTGATTCCAAGGTTAACACTCTGCAGTGCCACCTAGATTAACCTCTTTGGATCCCATACTCCTCATCTATAAAATGAGGTGATTGGACTTGATAATTTTTAAAGTCTCCTGCAATTCTAAATCCTATGATTTTATTGCCCATCTAGATAAAATCCTTCAAGAAACTGGGGAGTGAGAAATCACTTTCATCTGGGAGGACCAGGGGAGGTTTTGTGGCATATGCACATTATAATGCACTATAGTTATAGGCATATATGTCTTAGCTCCCCATCTACACTACAACCTTCTTGGAGCAAGGGGGATATGTTTCATTAGTAGTAGGTTTAATAAATGCCAAATGAATTGAATTTTGTGCCTCTTGACAGGATAGTGGATTGTTTGTTGATCAGTCCTGTGGGCCAGTAAATGTTGACCTTTATTTGCAAGGCCATCTTAAGGTCTCGGGTCTATCATGAGTCTCACATCCTGGCTGCCAGCAGTAGATTAGAATGGTTTAGAAACAAATACTTAGTTCCTGATTGACTTGTTTCCATTGAGTTCATTCCTATTAGGGAATCTGTTAGTAATTATCCAACTATGCTCTATTACCTGGGGACCTATACGCTGCCGCAGTAATGAGTCTGAGTGGCTTCTATGGCATAATAAACAGGAAAGGGAATCGGAGGAAGGGTACTTGCTTCCTCACTCGACAAGGGCAGTAGAGATTTCAAGGACAATCGAAAGACTCACACAAAGGCAGAAAGAGTCTTAATTGCTTCAGCAAAAACCTGGATGAAGAAGAGAAACCTTGTCCCCTTTGAGTCTCAGATGTGGTGGCTCAAAGACAAATCCTTTATTAATTTGGCCTGAACAAAAGAGTTGATTGGAGGGCTGCATGATGTCCCTGGGCATTCTATCTCGGTTGTGAATGGGAGAGGAAAGGGCTATATTCTCCATAGCCCAGTCACCTGTAGAAGGATCAGAAACTCACCACCTGGAGGAGCAGGTAAAAATCTATCAAGCAATCAAGTGGTCATGTAACCAGCCTATGCAAAATGGAGGCCTCCTACCCCCATTCTGGCATGGCAAGATATCTTTTTGATAAGCACATCCTTAGAGATTGTGACAATGGGAACTAAGACTCAACCTGGCTTCTCCCACAATTAGAATCTGTGGGTATGATTCTTTGCAGATTTTCAGTGAATACATATTTTGATTATCTGACCTTGTCAGTAATGTGCACCAAAACAAAACAAAACGAAAAACTACCACCATTTACATGCCAATAAAGTACTTGGTACTGATGAGGGAAAAATAAAGTTGGCCTCCCTATCTCTACTGCCACTGACCATCTGAGGTTTGGGGACTTGTTCCTGAGTTTTAGCCTGGAGTCCACAACTTCACCTTCCATTCTACTTCTTTTATGTTTCTCCAATCGCTTTCATATCACTTAATGCTCATAACATTCCAGCAAGAGAGTCAGGGCATGCAACGTCATGATTTTCACCATTACTGTCTTTACAACCAGCACCACCACCACGGATAAAAAACTGACCTGAGAGTCAAGACATACATTCAAATCCTCAATCTGACAAATAGCTTTGGTAAGACCCTTATCAAGTCATGTGACCTCTCAGTTATCTAGGCCAGATATGTCAAAGCCACACGGTTGGCCCACATGCATCTACAATACTCCAGAGTACAGCCTGAACCAGATTGACATGTAATTGGGGAATAGTTAACAAAAATAAATAAAAACACAATACAGCATAAATAATATTACATTTTAAATAGTCAATATTGTAGCCCACAGGGATCCTTATGTTCAGATTAGTGGACTCCATTTTTATTTGTGTTTGACACTGCTGGTCTAAGCAACTTTCTAAGACTATAAATCACAGAAGGATTGTTCTGCATTGGTGGAGGGAGTTTCCACACCAGGGAGTTTAGCTCTTCATGCTTGTAAAACCACAGGTTTCATCCAAAAAATCAATCAAACAAAACTCCATGCTGCTAGTATGCAAACTGAGTGTCAGTGACATGAAATGATTTGCTCAAGGTCATGCAGCTCATTAGTGGTACAGCAGGCACTAGATTCTATTCCAAGAAGCCTAACTGATTGTGAGAAGGGAGTGTGGGAGTCTCTTTCAAATGATGGCACAGCCTTAGCACATGCTACTGAATTCTTCTCCAGGTACCACAAATAAAAAGAGGGGTTCCCCAAGCCCAGAAGGAGTTGCTGAGCTCCTGGGGTTTAGCTTTGGGCTGACAGCAGGCAATCATGGGGCCTGGGTGACTGTTTGTGCCTAAACCTTGGGGCGTGTTAACCAAGGATAATCATAGTAATTAAAGCAGGCTGTTGCTGGGCTGGATACTGCCACCTGCTCTCATCCAACCTGAGCAGTCCTGATGGGATGCACATGTCCTGATTAATGCCACACAATGAAAAATGGTCTTTACTCCACACGCAGATGCTAGAAGGTCAAAAGAAGAGTGCAGCAAAGGTCTCCTTATAGTGAGGGGAAATGAGCAAAAGTGGGGTTAGTGAATGCAACAGGAGGAGAATGAGACTTGGCAATTAGCTGTTTGAAAGAGGGAAAGTCTAGTTCTGTCTCTTTATGTGACCCCAGGCAGAACGCTGCCTCTGGCCTTTCCTCATGGCAGAGCTGTAAGTCTGAGTTCTAATCTACAAGCCACAGTGCTTCTTCTGTGTACCTGATAAGCATTTATTGGCAAATTTCAATGCACTCAGTCAGCATTTCCTGAGTGACTACTATGCACCCAGTTTTTAATGATCACCTACTGTGTATATGTAGTTAGCATTTACTGAGTGCCTGCCATGAATTTAGCTTGTATTTAGGAGTCCGGCATTTACTGAGTGCCTACGTTGTGGCCAGACATAAAATGTAAGACTACTGAATACCTACTGTATGCCCAGTCCCACTCTACAGGCATGGAGGCAATGAAAAAGGGCTTCTTTGGCTCATTCTAGCCCCTCTGTTTCACAATTCATGCAAAAGGTACAACCAGGCACTCCCTTGTAGTTTTGGTGACATTAACTCCAATACATTCACGGTTTATGAGCCTTGGGAAATCCCAGTCTGGGATGAAGAAACCACTCCCTAGTAAGTAACCACCCTATCCCTGGTAAAACCCTCCTTAGGCTGCACTCACATCACAATACTATACCATATCACTAATTACCTACTGAGTCACTTCATACTCCTCATCCTAGTATTTAAGGCCCTTCATGATATAGCTCCACTTTTTCTCCTTATTTAATCTCACCTCCTTCCCCTTTAAGGGCTAGGAATATCACGTTAGAGGAATGTTGTTTTTTCACCTATAAAGGTAAACCTTCCTCATGTCTGCAATATTTTGGAGAGCTTCTCACACTGCTTTTTTAGGATCTAAGGAAGAATCCAGGATAAAGGGATTAAAATAATAATAAACAAAATTAAACCATGCACACTTAGTTTCAGTGAGGTATTTGATAAAGTCCCTCATGATGTTGTCCTCATGGATGATGGAAAGAAATTGCCCAGAAAATGGTACTGTCAGGTGGATTAAGTGCTGATTGAACAACTAGACCTCCAAAATGGTAATTAACAAATCAATGTCAACATGGAGGAAGGTCTCTAGCATGAACTGGGATCTGGCCTTATCCTTGTTTATTAATGACATAATGAAAGTGTAGACAGCACCACTTATCAAATATGAGTTAGTATGAAGTTCACAAGACTACCCTTACATCTTGGATGACAAAGTGAGCATCTAAAAAGGTCAAGGCAGGCTATAGTGATGAACTGAATCTAATAAAATAGAATTTAATAGAGATACATGAAAAGTTATAGGTCATGATTATAGAGCTGGAAGAAACCTTAGTTCCAGGGTTCTTAACCTGAGATCCATCGGTTCCCAAGGCATCTTGATAGATTTCAGGAGATATATGAACTCAGATGAGAAAAATTATATCTTTATTTTCACTAACCACTAAGTGAAATTTGATGCTTCCTACCATTATGAATGTAGGTGGCAAACTATTATTTTAAGAAAAGGTCCATAGGCTTTACCAGACTTCCAGAAGAACTCATGGTAAAAAGAAGGCTTAAAAACCCCTGATATACTAGTCCAGTCCTCTCATTTTGCACAATAGAAAATTGCAGCCCATAGTGGTTAAATGACTTGTCAAGAACGAATAATTAGTATCAGAGGTAAGAACTGAACTCAGGTCTTCTGACTCCAAATCTAGGGCTCTTTCCAAGATACTCTGACTCTTAGATTTGAATAAGGGTTCATGCAGAAGGTGGAATTTGACCTAAGTGCTGATGGAAGCCAGGTTTGCTAGGAGGCAGAGGTGAGGAGGAGGAGCATTTCTGGCACAGGGGGAGGACAACACAAAGCCATGGAGTTTTGAAATGGAATGTGATGGAGCAAGTAATCCGCTTCCTGACAGAGTGACTCAGGGTATAGAGTGAGACGTAATTTTTGGACATGATCAATGAGAGAATTTGTTTTGCTTGACTATGTACATTTATTATGATCTTTTTCTTATTTTTTAAAAAAAGGTAGAAGGGGGAAAATAGAGTTGTGTTCATTAAAAAATAAAATTTAATTGATAAAAGGATGTACTCAGATGAAACCTGGGGGCCAGAGAAGGAAAATATGATGACGAGCATTTCAGTAAAGACCGATGAAGGCAGAAACAGAGGGCATACTGTCACTGGAATATTCTACATACCACCTGATCAGTAAGGGAAAATGGATGAAATTGGGAAACAGATTGATCACAAACCTGCCATAGAGGCATGACAAGGAGTGGTGGGACATTTCAGTTTTTCAGACATCTGCTGAAGCTCTCTCTTTGCCAAAGGGAGAAAAACTAATAATTTTTTGACTTGCATTATGGTAAATGTAGAGGAACTAATAAAGGGGAATTTCTATTCTGGATCTAATTCTGACTAAAAAGTTTGCCAGGTAGAAATAATGGGAACCTTGGGGACAAAATAATCATTTCATCCTAGTCTTCATGACAGAGGGGAGGGTGGGTGGCTCGGCATGGTCTGGCACATACCCTTGTTTTGGGGAAAGCATATTTCAAAGACTTCAGAAGGATAATAGTTGGAATTCTGTGGATGACAATTCTATATGGCAAGCCAATCCATGAGATATGGCAAGTTCTTAAGAATGAAATATTTACGATGAAAGGACAAATAATTCCAATGCTGAAGAAAAGAGGGGGATTGTGCAAAGCAATTAATGTGAATACTTATCGGTTACGAAGATTTTGTTTGTATGAGGGCATGAAGGTTAGACAGAAGAGAAGGTAGGGATAAGGTTGTTTAAAAAACTGAATTGAGGCATTTTTAAATGCATAGAAGACAACAGAGGGAATGTCAGAAGGAATCTTAGACAAGCAATACACCTTTGAAAATTACATGTTTAATGTATTATATTTTTAAATGAATAGCAGGCTCCACATAATAGAAATTTTGCAGTTAGAGGTATAATACGCTTTTAAATTCCAATATGTATATGAAAATGTTCATTTTATTTGGTGCTTGTTAAGTTAAGAACTAGGAAAAAATTAAAATGTGAAGAAAAATGATGGAGTTTGAGAAGCAGCAAGGAGGCAAGTGTAACTGGATCATAGACTGTAGAGGGGAAAGCCTGTTAAGGTAGAAAGGGATTTGATTGTAAAGGGCTTTGAATGCCACAAAGAGGATTTTACATTTGATTCTGGAGGCAATAGTGAGTCACCAGAGTTTATTGAATGGAAGGATGATATGGTCAAACCTCCAGTTTAGGAGAATCATTTTGACAGCTGAATGGAGGATGAATTGGAGTGGGGAGGGAGGTAAAAGAGAAGATGAAGAAGGCCTGTATTAGGTTGGTGCCTGGGTGAGTGGAGAGAAGAGAACATATAAGAGGGATTTTGTGAAATTAGAAATGAAAAGATTTGGTAAGTGATTGGATATGTGAAGTGAGTGTGAGAAAAGAGCCATGAATAACACCAAAATTGTGAGCCTGGATGACTGAGATGAAGATGGTAGTCAGCTAGACAGTAATAGCAAAATTCAACAGAGTAGGGGTAGAAGTGGGTGGAGAGGTGGTGGTAATGAGCTCTGTATTGGACATGTTGAGTTTGAGGTGCCTATGAGCCATCGAATTTGAGAGGTCTAAAAGGTAGGTAATGTTGAACTCAGGACAGAGAGTAGAAATGACTATGTAGAGCTGGAAATTATTTGGATAGAGATGAAAATTCAACACATGGGAGTTGATGAGATCACCAAGCAAGACAGTATAGAGGAAGAAGAGAAGAGGGCCCAGGACCTTTGGGAGACAGTCCCCTTTTACAGGCCTGATTTAGGTAAAGATCTAGCAAGATAGAGACTGGGAAGGAGAGGTCAGACAGGTAAGAAGAGATCCAGGATAGAAGAGGGTCATGAAAACTTAGAGGGGAGAGATTATGGGAGTGACTGACAGTGTCAAAGGCTGCAAAGAGGTCAATCAATATAAGAACTGAAAAGACCATTCAATATGGCAATCATTGAATTATTGGTACCTATAAAGAGGGCAATTTCAGTCTAATGATGAGGTTTGAGGTCAGATTAAAGAAGTTTTAGAATGAGTCAGATGAGAGGGAGTGGAGGTACCTACTATAGATAGTTTTCTCAAAAGGAGAAGGGAAGATATATTGGGTAGTATCTAATGGGGATATATTTTTATTTTTTTTTTTAAATTTATTTATTTATTTTAGGTTTTCAACAATCATTTTCACAAAATTTTGAGTTCCAAATTTTCTCCCCATCTCTCCCCTCCCCCATGCCAAAACACTGAGCATTCTAATTACCCCTGCCACCAATCTGCCCTCCCTTCTATCATCCCCCCTTTCCCTTATCCTCATCTTCTCTTTTGTCCTGTAGGGCAAGATAAATTTTTATACCCACTTACCTGTATTTCTTATTTCCCAGTTATATGCAAGAACAATACTCAACAGTTGTTCCTGAAACTTTGAGTTCCAACTTCTCTTCCTTCCTTCCTCCTCACCTATCCCCATTGGGAAGGCAAGCAATTCAATACAGGCTGTATATGTGCAGTTTTGCAAATGACTTCCACAATACTCATGTTGTGTAAGACTAACTATATTTCCCTCCATCCTATCCTGCCCCCCATTTCTTCCATTCTCCCTTTTGACCTTGTCCCTCCCCAAGAATGTTGACTTCTAACTGATCCCTCCTCTCATTGCCCTCCCTTCCATCCTCCCCCCCACTCTGCTTATCCCCTTCTCCCTCTTCTTTATTGTAAGATAGGTTTTCATACCAAAATGAGTGTGCATTTTATTCCATCCTTGAGTCAAATGTGATGAGAGTAGGCTTCACATTTTCCCTCTCACCTCCCCCTTTTCCCCTCCATTGAAAAGTCTTTTTCTTGCCTCCTTTATGAGAGATAATTTGCCCCATTCCATTTCTCCCTTTCTCTTCCCAATATATTTCTCTCTCACCCCTTAATTTTATTTTTTTAGATATGATCGCTTCCTATTCAACTCACCCTGTGCTCTCTGTCTCTGTCTCTGTCTCTCTATGTGTGTGCGCGCGCGCGCGTGTGTGTGTGTGTGTGTGTGTGTGTGTGTGTGTAATCCCACCAACTACCCATATACTGAAAAAAGTTTCAAGAGTTACAAATATTGTCTTTCCATGTAGGAACGTAAACAGTTCAACTTTAGTAAGTCCCTTATGATTTTTCTTTCCTGTTTACCTTTTCATGCTTCTCTTGATTCTTGTGTTTGAAAGTGAAATTTTCTTTTCAGCCCTGGTCTTTTAATCAACAAAGCTTGAAAGTCCTCTATTTCACTGAAAGACCATTTTTTCTGGGATATATTTTTAGGGGAATTTTTATATCTTTATTTTTTCCCAGGGAGGTTAATTATGTCTCTTGTACCTTTAATTCTTCATTTAAAATTTTTTGAGTTCCAAAATTTCTTTCTCTCCCTTATAAATTTTTTTTAAGAAGTAAAGAGGTATGGGGTATTTGTAGGCAACAGAGAAGAAGCTAGCAGATAAAAGGAAGTTTAGTTAAGTTACATATACATAGAGAGAAGAGAAAGGGGGGGTGGGGGGGCAGAGAGGCAATCTGCTGGAGGGGACAGAAGAGAATGAGATTAAGGAGGCACTTAAAGACATTTGTCTTGGCAAGAAGGGTCCTTTCTTTCACTGAGACAAAAGCAAAGGAAGAGATAGTAGAAAATGGCTGGTAGATGTAAGATAAAGAAGAGAGGAGAAGAGGGAGCTATTGAAGTGTCTAGGTTATATAATAGAGCATTGTAATCGGAGTGAGAAAGACCTGAATTCAAACTTGCTCTTAGACCCTTATTAGCTGTGTGACTGAGCAAGCCATGTAAACTCTCACAGCCTTGATTTCTTTGTCTGTAAAATGAGGATAATAATACCAAATACCTTACAGGTTTGTTGTAAGGATCAGAGTACTAATGTAAAGTATTCTTCAGACCTTCAAGGGCTATGTAAGTATTAGCTGTTATTATTGGTAAATTTGGTACTAAATGCAGCAACTGCTCTCTCTATGTGTGAAGTATTAGAGGTCTCTTAGATGGGCTATGTGAGACCCCTGGGAGAAGCAGAAGAAAGCAATGGAAGAGGAATAGGAAGTGTAAAAACCTGTCTAAAAGAAAAATGTCCGGGGCATTAATACGACTCCAAAGGAAATGGGCAGTTGATAAGGGAAGCTGACTTCCATTCCAAGCCTGCATCATTCTTTTCCACTTCATTCTCTTCTACTTCATCCCTCCCCATTCCCTGGGTACCCAACTAAGTTCAACAGCTGGCCACATGGAAACTGAATGCCTCTTGTGCAGTCGCAAAGATGGACTAGCCTTTTCTTAGAATAAAGCCTCAGTGACTCATGGCACTATAAGTATGTCATAGAATCATAGGTTTAAAGCTGGAAGATACTTCAGAAATCATGTAGTCCAACCCTCTCATTTTACAGATGAAGAAATGGAGGCAGAGAGGGGAGAAGTGAGTTGCCTAAGGTCATGTTGGCAATAAGAGGTGAGATTTAATCCCACCATCCTTGTGTTCCAAATCCATTTCTCTTTCTGCTTTACTATACTGACTCTCCCAAAGAGCTAGAGACGTACTTAGGTCAGGAAAGTATAAAACAAAACAAAACAAGAAAAAAATCACTTAGCTTCTTTGGGGAAGATTCAAGATGCTTATTATGGTTTGGTTAGAAGGCTCCTCCCTCTATCCCTGTGACCTTCCTGTGTCAGAAGCAGACACTACTCTACTGCATCCTTATTACTTTTCAAAGTCAAGTTAAGTCAAGTTAATAACATTTATTAAGCTCCTACTATGTGCCAGGCATTGCACTAAGCACTGGGATTATAAATAGGAGCTAAAAAGAAAGACAGTCCCTGTCCTCAAAGGGGTTATATTCTAGGGAAGGAAGGAAAGCCAACAAAAGGAGGAGTCAGGAGGGGAGTGACTGGGGTTGACACTGTCTCAAAATAGAGGTTCTAGGTGGAACTTCTCAATGGGAGGATGGTGCTGTATGGGTGGAGCGATCTTCTGGGGTGGGAAGGACACAGGGACTGAATGATTATCCTGAGTGAGAAGGCTGAGTCATGGTGGTGAAGTGTGGAGAGTCAAGAGCAGAGACAGAGAGAGGACATCACTTTCTTCTTAGATTTCATAATTTACAGCCAGTTTCCTACCAGTTTATTACCTACTTCCACTATAGCTGGCTCATACCAGTTCCTGTAGAAGGGTAGGCCTCCCTAAGTGCACACTGTGCCTCCTGACCTATTGATTCACATAGCTATATGCTGATGGAATGGGAAGGTACCTCAGATTTCCCCCACTGTCTTATTTTATTGAGAAGGAAGCTGAGATCCAAAGTTGGGGAGTGACTTGCTCAAGGTCACACAAGGGCAGAGCTGAGAATAGAATCTCGATCTCCTACTTTCTAACTTTCCAATCCTTCTCCATTGTCAATAACCTATTTGTGCATAACCAATGTTATCATGCAGGATATGAGATGCTTGGGGATATGTTGTTTTCCTGGATTTTCCTCCAGAGTTAATGAAAGAGATGTTCTTTTACTGACAACATCCAGTTACCTGTCGGAGGACAGAGATGGAGGACATATATGGCAGTAAGGACGGAGGGTCCATACAATGGTAGCTAAAAGAGTCTGAGATGACTAGGGTGTGTGTGTGTGGGGGGGAAGACAGCAGAGCATGGCAGCTTCTCCAAACAGAAGCTTGAGTCTGCAATGAGTCTGTTTCTAATGAGGCCAGGAGCCCAGGGACTCTGGAAGAGGAGGGATTGTGATTAGGGTCTGAATTTGAAAACGTTCTTTGGAAATTACTTAGAGCTCCCGTGCCCTGGGAACTCAGAGAGGCTACAAAGCAGGCAGGGAGTGGTTGTGCAGTCGTACTGGGAGTGGGGATTGCAGTGTGTTTTTCTCTCTCTCTCTCAAAGTGAATGGCAGTGAACAAAGTACTCTAGCTTTAGAAAATCGTGATTAATTGCTAGGCTGGAGTTGCTGGATAACAGACAAATTAGATTTGTGTTTGTAAATTGAATCAGAGGGCTGCAGAGGAAGCTGGCAGAAGTCTCCCTCTTAATTGTGGGCACAAGTCTCAGGGCCAGAGTCTGAGCTCAACATGGTTTGGCCAGTTGAGCACTGGACTGGAAATTAAGGCACCTGGCTCAGCCCCCAACTTGCCCTCTCTGGGCCTTGGATTTCTCCTCTATTAAATAAGGAGATAGGATGGCACTCTAATGATCTTTGTTTTAATGAGTTCCTCTACGGCAAGCCTTATGGTTAGAATTGGGTAGGGTGGAGGCCAGGGCAGGTCCAAAGTAATGAAAATACTCTTGAGAAATGGAACAGGCAAGACACTGCCCAAGCAGTGATGATTCAAATTTAATTCAAATTTAGCCATTGTTAAAGACCAAATATGTTCAGGATATTGTACTAAGTGAGGATACAAAGACAAAAAGATATTTCCCCTTAAGGAGCTTACAATCTCCTTAGGGGATTTACGGAATGTATACTTGTAAGCAAACATCAAATAGATCAAAGTAATATAAAGTAACGGTCCTTGTAGATTCAGTATATTTATATAGAGACTTTCATTGGCTTCCCATTTTCTAAAGGATAAAAGCTAAACTACTTAACCTTGCATTCAAAGCTCTACACAATCTGGACCAAAACATTCTCCAACTTTGTTGCAGTTCAGTTGTTTCGGTCTCCATCCTTGCCCAGGATGCTCTACCCAGTGGAAGGCACACTTCCATGGTTAAAAGCTGCCTTTTTTGCTTTGGGTTCACTGGTTAGATTTCTTGCTTAAACATCAAACCTTAAGCTCAATTCACTCTGGAGCTCATAGATTGGACAACAGATCCCAGCCCACCTCACAGAGAGTGAATGCAAATACTAACTAGTAACTGCTTCTCTTTTACCCAGGAACCCTGAGGGTCTTCCCCACTCAATCTGATGTTTTTATTATTTTTTTTCTTTTATTTAAAGGGACTATCCCATGAGTAACTACTTAAAGAGGTCTATTCATTGAATGGGTGTATCTCACTCAAAGAGAGAATCTGATAAGACTTTAGCCTAAAATGGCCAGGGTCATATATTGTATCTTGATGAATATCAAGCCACTGGCTCTGGAGGAGAAAGTGAGTCTGGTGACCTTGCACAGCCTTACCGCCCTCAAATCAAAGTCAAGTGGAAGACATGTCATCATCTTGATGTCATGGTCTTCTTCGAGAATGAAAGACAGACACAGTAATAGCAAAACAACAACATGTTCAAATTTTTGTGGTCCCATTTGGGGTTTTCTTGGCAAAGATACTGGAGTGGTTAGCCTTTTCCTTCTTATTGTATAGGTGAGGATGAGGCACAATGGATTAAGTGACTTGCCTAGGGTCACACAGCTAGTAAGCGTCTGAGGCCAGATTTAAACTCAAGGAGATGAATCTTTCTAACTCCAGGCCTGGTACTCTATCCACTCTAGCACCTTTAACTTTATCTCTCATTAATGTCCCTACCTGAGAGGGAATGTGACATAGTAAATAAAGTGCTGGCTTGTTGTCAAAAAGGTCTGGATTCAAATCCTGTGTTGCTGACACATACAAGTTGCATGACCCTTGGCACATGTGAGACATGGAGACTTCATCTCTCATTGCCCCCAAGTGACCTTTTAAGATAAAAAATGATGGATCTGCATTTGTGCAGGGAATTTCCACGCAGATCTATACCCAGAGGAAATCATAGGTCTCCTAAAAAAGAGAGGAGTAGAAATTAACTCCCTGACACAAACCTTCTGTCTAATCTATCTGACTTTGTTTTTTTTTTAAATCTATCTTGTACATTCTGTACCTTTGCTCATACCATTCCTCCCATCTAAAATGCCTTCATCTCTGCTTATCTGACTCCCACCTTTCCATAATGGTCCAGGGCAGCATATAACATGGGATAGAGCAGGCAGTATGGTGGAAAGTGCACTGGAACCAAAGATCCTGTTTAGATTCTAGCTCTGGGCCTCCTCCACCTATTTGGATAGGGCTGGGGACTGGACCTGCAATTTTACCGAGATAGGAAGTTCCCAGGGAAGGAAACTCCCTCTACCAGTGCATGTCAACTCCTTTTCTGCAACTTATAGTTTTGGAGAGTTGACTGAAAAACTGAGGTTAAGTGACTTGCCCAGAGTCATACAACCATTTTGTGTGAGACAGGACTTAAACTCAGGCCTTCCTGGATTTAGGGCTGGCTCTCTTTACTACCCTACATTACCTCCTACTACCTGTGTGACCTTAAGCAAGCAATCATTTGAACCCCCTAGGTCTCAATTTCCTTGATCATAAAATGAGATAATTGAACTAAATGATCTGGTCCCTTCCAGTCCTATAATCCTATGACTTCCAGCTTCTGTGAAATCTTCCCTTAGTGCTATAGACCCCAGCCAGCTTTCCCTTCACCACTGGATGGTGGGGACTGTGCCTGTCCTTTGGATATCCTCAAAGCCTAGCACAGGGTCACAGAGGTAGCAGGGCTCTCATGAGTGTTATTACTGATGACAAAGAGGTAGGAAAATGTTAAAGACAGGGAAAGGAGAGGAAAAAGAAGCAGGAGAGCCAATGAGAGCACACAGACTTTGCTCCACAGAGAGAGGATGAGACTTGTTCTTTTTGGCGTCAGAGGGCACAGAAAGAACTGGCAGAGTCACATGGGGTGGGGGAAAGTCACAGGGAAGCAGGTTTTGGATTAAAATAAGAAATGATTTCCCAACCATTAGAGCTGCCACCAAATGTAATAGCTTGCTTCAGTAAGTAATGAACACTTTCAGTGTTGGAATGATAGTTTCACGGATGGACCCTGTGATGTCTTCTAGCTCTGCAGAGCTGTGATTCCAAGGCACCAGTCTATGGAGATAGCCCAGGGCATAAGAGGAAAAGCATCCCAATATGGGAATAGGAATTTAAACAAAGGATGTATGAGAAGAGCAGAAGCAGGGAGTTAAGGCAGAATTGGTCTTAGTACAGTTCAGAGGAACCAATAGAACTTTCCTGTTCCTGAGAGCAGCTAGGAATGGGGTTCTGGTGCCTAGCTGGCCTGGAAGGCAGGCATCAACTAATTAAGAATAGGGAAAGAGGGGCAGCAAGGTGGCAGAACGACTGGAGCACTGGTCCTGGAATTAGGAGGACCTGGGTTCAAATCCAGATACTTATTAGTTGTGTGACCCTGAACAAGTTGCTTAACCCTGATTGCCTCCAAGGGGGAGGTAAAAAAAGAAAACGGGAAAGAGAGGGCCTTGATAGTATTACAACAAGGACTCACTCCTAAGGCTTAGGAGAAGAGTCTTTTATCCTATCCTTGCTTCTTTCCCACCCCCATCCCTGATGCTGCCCCAGTATTTCACAGAAGAGTGTTATATTTGGAGTGAAAGGACCCAAGTTCAAATCTCACTTGGGGTATTTACTACCCATGTGACCTTAGGTAAGTCATTTTACTTTTTTGGGTCTCAGTTTCCTCATCTACAAAATGTGGGAGTGGGACTAGATGACTCCTAAGGTTTCTTCCAGTTTTAAACCTACGAAGCCTCTTCTCAGCAATACTTGTGTCTACCTGCAGTGCATGGCAATACTTCTGCACATGCCTGGCCTGGACATGGGGGAGGCAGATCTGGTAACCAGACAACCAGATTGTGGGGAAGAGGGAGGTGGGGGAAAAAAGAGAACAATGAGAAATCCCACCTGTTGGTCAGGACCCTATCACCAAGGCCCTTCCAAAGACAACAGCAATGACTAGGCAAGTAACCAAATTTATGCAGTAGCTAAACTTTCAGACAGAGTGCTTAGGTTCAAGTCCTAACTCTCCTACTTTCTATCTGGACAGTGTCAGTCATTCATAGACCCCCTGAAGTCTATTCCCAGACCCTCTGGAGATTCATGGAATGCAGGTAAGTACACCTTATCTAGATGATCTCAGAGGTTCCTCCCAGCTCTAAGATTCTGCGATTCTGAAGCTATCACTGAGCCTTATGAGAGAGTAAATAGAGGGCCTTTTAAATTGCAAAATGTGACAGCTTTGGAAATAATATCCTGTTGTTTTTGAGGAGAGGGGCAGAAGGAGCAGTGTCAACAAAAGGGAATGTTTCTTTCCACTCCAGGCAGAGGGTGAGTGATAGGTGGCACTTTCAAGGATAGCGCTATATAAATGGGGGTGATCTTTATTAGCTATAATGTTTTTCTTTCATTTTCTTTCTTTTGGTAGACAATCAGGGTTAAGTGACTTGCCTAGGATCGTATTATTAGATAAAATTAGCTCTTATTATTGGAGCTAGTATTTCTATAGCGCTTTAAGGTTTGTAAAGTACCTTAAACATATTATCTCATTTGGTCTTCACAACAACTCTGGATGTGGGTGCTATTATTACTTTACTTTAAACACAGAGAACTGACACAGCCAGAGGTGAAATGACTAGTCCAGAAGTGCCATAGATATTGAGTCTCTGAGGAAGGAGATAAAATCAGCTCTTCTTGACCCTGCCCCCTCCCCGCCTGGTCCAGCACTCTCTCCACTGTGATGTGGATGTGGTTATTGGAGGAATGGGGATGAAATCCTCAGAGAAAGGCCCAAAGAGAGACCCAGTTTGTACAAACAGTTTGTGTCTTAGCCTTATTCTATCTATTGAACCCAACTAAGCTCTTGTAAGTGGGTCAGGCACCCTAAAGATCCCGGTTTTCTTTGTGAGAATTGGGACATGCCAGGAAGTACAGTACGGAGAGAGGACAATAAGACCAGAACAGGTGGAATTTTTTTCAAGCCCCTATGATGCCTGGTTTTATAGTTCTAATTCTTAAATAGTTAAATATTTCTTACTATTCTCAGATGGGGGAAGAATCCCTCCTTATCTGAAAATGAATATATCCTAATTAAATCAACACCAAACAAATTGAACACAGTCATGGAAAGGTCTCAGAATTCAAACAAAAAACCAAACAAAACAAAAATTCAGTAGCAGATCTAACAGGTCTCTTCTTTCTATTTCTTTCTGGATAGGTTTTCATGAGACCTGGTTTTTATGAAGCAACTCTAAGACCATCTCTCCATGTATAATCCTATGCAGCAGCATCCCCTGCTCACTCACCTCTCTCTCTCCCCGGGTTACCGCCTCTGGCTTTGTGATCCCTACCTACCTTCCAGCTTTGAGGTACTATTTTTGGTGAGCATCTATGCAAATGAATAGATCCACCCAATGGCTCTCCCATAGATGGAGCCAGATGACTCACGAATTCAGAACAAAATGGCAAATGATAAAACAGAATTGTAAGAAAATAACCAGGGAGGAAATCAGGCACTAAATGTTCTTGGCAGCCATCCTCAGATGGTGGCCATTTTATACCTATCCAAGGAAGACTGGAAGTCAGATCTTCATCTGATTCATCCTGCTTCCCCAATGTAGTTGGAGAGGGCCATATAAGTCCAAACTCAGGGCAAAGGTATTGCTGGTTGGATATCTGGAGCCAAGTTGTCTAATAAGCTCCCCTTCACTCTTGACCTGTAGCATATAGAGTGGTGTTCTTATAGTAAATAAACTGAAGTTTCTGGTTATAACTCAAATGCAACATCGTGGGCAAATGCAATGCAAGAACTCAAGAATTATGCCAAATGAACATATTCCATCATCCTCTTCACTCTATATATTCCCCTCACCTCCCTTCTCCACTACTGCTGCCCTTGATCACCCCACTTCCTGGCTGCCTACCTCCTCTGCCACCTCCTTCTACCCTCCCTGTTCCATTTGCTAGTCTGTTTCACAATTCCCCCCAGGTATTTTAACATAGTGCAAGCACACCCATCCAATCATAATCTGGTCTGTATTACAATACCGTGACTCTTTCCCACAGCCTTTTGGGAGATGTAATTCAAAGATTTACTCCAATGAGGAAGATCCTCCCTTAATCTTAACATTATAAGAATATAGGGTCCACTCACACACTCCTTCAGCATTATGAAACAAGTTTTCCCTCAATTTCCCTGATATTAATAGCTATGCTGGCTTCTTTTTTTACTTTTCAGCTTGTGGTCTGGATGTCAACTGGGCCAAGAATAGGAGGTTATATTCTTTTAATATTTCCCATTCCCTCATTTATAATGTACTTTATATTGTACAAACTACATTTTTAAAAACATTAGCCAACATTTATTTTCTTTTCCTCCCATTCCCTTTTTCCATTAAAAAAGAGAAAAACTAAATTTTTGTAACAAATATGTATCATTAAGCCAAACAAATTGCCGTATGATCGATGTCCAAGAATTGAATACATTACCTCTCTGTCAGGAAGTGGGTAGCATGGTTCATCACTAGTCTTTTGAAATTGTGATTGATTATTGCATTGGCCACAGTTCTTAAATCTTTCAAAGTTGCTTGTCTACCAAGGATTTTTATAACTATTTTCTCTCCCAATATTTTATACTACTTATTATATTTTATGTTTATTATATTGTCTGTATATGTAATATACATATATTATATGTAAGCACAGTGAGGATTATTATACCACTGAATGAGAATGCTCAGCTCACACAAGGAACTTGATAAAGGCAGAACTAACACTCAGGTCTTAAGATCTGAACTGGGGTTCATTGTTTTTTATATTGTACTGTACTGTGACATCTCTCCTAAGAAGGGCCAGCTGACAGGGCCCTAGTCAGGAGGCAGAGGGGACTAGCTCTAGAAAGAAGGAATGAGCCATTACAATTTCTGTGAGGTTTTCTGAGATGTGTTGGAAGCTAAGGCTGCTGGTGTCAGTGTGATTTATCAAAAGTATGCTAGGTTTTGGGGGAAGAAGAGGGAGACGTGATTTTATGGCAACAGGAGAACAGGAAGCTGGCTATCAAACTATTTTCACATGAGAACTTTTCCCATAGGAAACTGGCTACCAGATTCAGGATTCATCAGGAAGCTTATTCTCTGATGCTCAAGCAAACCCTGGTGACCCGGTGGAGATTTGAGCATCCCAAAAGAGAAGCCTGACAATAAATGGTTAACCTGAGAGGTGAGTTGTAAAAGCCAAATGGAGCCACACTTTTTTCTCCAACAGATTTTTCCTCCTTATTGCTTAGACCCATTAAGCTGAGATTGCTTAGAGGGTAAGAGAGGCTTTATGTGCTTTAAAAAAGATTTGGGGACATGTGAGACTTGGCAGAACAGATTTGTGATTCCACCCTGGGCTAAATGAACATCCTCTTCCTTTCTCTCTCATCTCTATTTTTTTTCCTCCACCTGGACTCTTTGTCCTTCCTTCTTATCATTTCATCCTTCTCCTTCCTTCCTTCTTGCTCTCTCTGACAACTTCAAGAAATTAAAGGCCTGAACTTTGATAGAGGCCTTTATTAATAACGGAAAACTGTTCTCTCTCACCTCAAGTCTTAGAGATAGTAAAAGCTAGGTTCCAATCCCAGCTCTTCTATTTCCAAATGTGTGTGACTTTCAGCAGATTTCTTCATAAGCCTTACCATGAAGTTTTTTAAAATGAATGAGTTTGAGGCAATTAGATGGCATAGTGGTTAGAGCACCAGCCTTGAAGTCAGGAGGACCCAAGTTCAAATCTGGCCTTAGACACTTACTAGCTGCATGACCTTAGGCAAGTCACTTCACCGTGATTGCCTCCATGAAGGAGTTAGACTAGATTTTAAGATTGTTTTCAGTCTTAAACTCTATGATTATCAATTTGATTCTTTCCACTGGCTTCTGAGTTCCCATAAATATGGTCATTCAGTAATTTGTACCTTCACCCTCATCCTGGAGGAAGAAGATTCCTTCCCTACATGCCTACCACCTTGAAGAGCTGAAAGGTGAGAATGGAGAGACAAAGAAGGAAAAGGAGAAGAAGGTGGAGGACAGGCTAGGAAGGATAATAGAGAATTTGGACTGGGAATCTGGAGACATGAATTCTGGTCTTGACGCTAATAACTCACTATTCATTTGGCTAGTCAAGGCATTTAAGCATTCTAAGTCTTAGTTTCCTTGTCTGCAAATGGATGATGTGTGTTGAAATGACCCAATATAGCATAGTGCATAGAATGATAAATCTGGACAACCCAGATTCAAATTCCTCCTCACACTTGGGAGCTGTGGGACCCTAAGAAAGTAACCTAACTTCTCAGTTTGAGTTTTCCTCATTTGTAAGAGGGGGGTGATTATAAGAACACCTACTTAGCAAAAGGCTTTTGAAGAGCAAATGAGATAATTAATGTATATCTCTTTGCAAACCTTAGATCACAACATAAAAGTTAGCTCTCATTAGGCATTATCTGCCTCTTAAGTGTTGCTGTGAGGGTTAAATGCGATAATTGGTATACAAGAGCTTAAGTGTTATACACACCTAAGAGGTTATTATTACCACTTGGAGTGGGACTGAGGGAATTGAGGTGTTCTCCATCACGGCCTCTAGCTTAGCTTGGTCCAGATGTCGGTTTTTCACTGGACCATAGATAGAAAATGACAGACCATTGGGACAGAAGATATTTGCAGAAATGAGGAGTAACAGTGTAGAGTCTTAGCTACACTCTCAAGCTCTGACACTACCTCCTCCTTCTCCTCTCCCTCCTCCTCTTCCTTCTCCTCCTTTTATTCTTCCTCCTCTTCTTCCTTATCCTTTTCTTCTTCTTCCTCCTTGTCCTTCTCATTCTCCTCATCCTCCTCGTCATTGTCCTTCTAGTCATGGTCATCATCCTCCTCCTTTTCCTCCTCCTCCCTCTCCTTCTTCTTCTTCTCCTTCTCCTTCTTCTCCTTCTTCTTCTCCACCTCCTTCTCCTTCTCCTTCTCCCCCTTCTACTTCTTCTTCTTCTCCTCCTTCTTCTTCTTCTCCTTCTTCTTCTTCTTCTTCTTCTTCTTCTTTTTCTTCTTCTTCTTTTTCTTCTTCTTCTTCTTCTTCTTCTCCTTCTCCATCCTATCATCTTTGGAAAGATTTCTTAACTTCTGTGATTCCCTCAGTTTCTCTATCTGCACTATGGGGCTGCTATTTTGCTCTGTAATAGCAAGGACACTGGATTTTGAGTTAGAAGTATTATTACTTTGTGACCTTGGGCAAATAATAGAAACTTTCTGAACCTCAGTTGTTTTATGTATAAAATGAGGGAATTGTGCTAGATCTTCTTTCAGATATCCCTCACAGCACTAAATGCTATAGTCCCATGATTCCCCCTTGCTTCACTAAATAAAACCAAATTGGTATGGAATCAAATGCTAGAATATGCAACTCATTCTATGCAGGCTTTTCAGAGGAATTCAAAGGGAAAGGGAGGGGAGAGATCATTGCTGCTTAGGGCAGTCCGAACAGTAAGTTTTCAAGTAGGACATTATATTTGAATAGGTGGAGTGGAGTAGAGAGGACATTCTGGGCAAGGAAAATGGATGGTATAAAAAAATAAGGTGCTGAGGTGGGATAGTAAGAAAACTAGCTTGACTGGAGCTATGAATGTGGGTCTCCAAGTATTAGGAAACAATTATGGATAGGTAGAGGGCAGCCAGATTATGGAAAACTTTGAATTCTAGGTGAAGGATCATAGGATAGTTTAAAGGGAACTCAGATCATAAGGCAATGGACATAGATCAGAAAGGGATTTCAGAAACCATATTGTCCAACCACTTCATTTTACAGATGAGGGAACTAAGGACAAAAAAGGTTAAGCATTATAATAGTAGGGAATAATTTTGGCAAGCTAGAAAGAAACCAGGTTATGGAACACCTTGAATTTTAGGGGGAAGCTTCTTGTTGTTCAGTAGTTTTAGTTATGTCTGACTCTTTGTGACCTCATTTGGGGTTTTCTTCACAAAGATACTAGAGTGGCTTGCTATTTCCTTCTCCAGATTATTTTACAGATGAAGAAACTGAGGTAAACAGGAGCAAGTGATTTGTGTAGGGTGATACAGCTAGTAAGAATCTGAAGCCAGATTTGAATGTACAAAGATGTATTCCTCCCTCCAGGGATAGCACTCTATTCACTGCATCATCTAGCTGCCAGACAGGGAGGACTCTAGGAAGGCTTAAGAGAATCTCACTTCAATTCACTATTGATAAGAGAAGTGCAAATTAAAACAATTCTGAGATACCACCTCACACCTATCAGAGTGGCTAATACGATAAAAAGGAAAATGTTAGATGTTGGAGGGAATGTGGGAAAATTGGGACACTAATGCATTGTTGATGGAGTTGTGAATTAATCCAACCATTCTGGAGAGCAATTTGGAACTATACCCAAAGAGGTATAAAACTGTGCATATCCTTTGATTTAGTAATACCACTATTAGGTCAACATACCAAAGACATCCAAAAAAAGGGAAAAGGACCCATTTGTACAAAAATATTTAGAGCAGCTGTTTTAGAGTTAAGAATTGAAAAGCAAAGGGATGTCCATTAATTGGGGAATAGCTAAACAAAACTGTGATATATGATTGTAATAGAATATTATTGTGCTGTAAGAAATGACAAGCAGGATGATTTCAGAAAAACCTCAAGAGACTTACATGAACTGATGCATAGTGAAGTGAACAGAACCAGGAGAACCTTGCACACAGTAACAGCAGTATTGGAAGATGAAGAACTGTGAATCATCTAACTATTCTCAGCAATACAATGACCCAAAAGAACCTCAAAGGATTAATAATGAAGCATATTATCTGCCTCCAGAGAAAGAACTGATATTGATTGAATACAGACTGAAGTATGCTCTTTTCACTTTCATTCATATTTTTTTCTTTTACTCGAGTCTTCTTATACAAAAGGACTAACATAGATGGTACATGTATAACCTGTGTCTGATTGCTTACCAATCTCAAGAAGGGGAGAGGGAAGGGAGGGATAGAATGTGGAACTCAAAACTTTAAATAAAAATGTTAAAAAGAGGGTTTTTTTGAATCAATAAAAGTTGCTAAGGATAGCAATGAACTAGGGACCAAAAAAACAAAAAAAAAGGATCTTAATTCATTATGTTTGTCCTTTGTTTTCTAAGAGAACTTTAGCATCAGGGAAATGATGACATGATTTGCATTGGACTTTGATTTGAGGGAGGGAGGATTGTGCAAGCTCACCAGCCTCATCTTTTTCTCCTGAGCCATCTGGGTCCAGCGGCCAGATATTCTTCAGGATGATTGGAGATGGTCCAGGATGCCATGGGAGACCCTGGCCCTTTTAAGCTAGGGCCTTTTGAAGTTCTCACTTTGAGTGAGGTAACACCCATTCAGTGATTAGAACTTAATGTAACCATTTCGTTTTACTGATGAGGAAAGATATCTAAGGGCATTCAATGACTTGCCCAAAGGACGTACAGGTAGTATACATCAGAGATGGGATTTAAAACTAGGTCCTTTGACTCCAGTCACTGTTGCATTCTTCTGTACCATGTGGCCATGAGTCCAATCCCCTTCTTTTGCAGATGAAGAAAGTGAGGTCTGGAGAGAGGTGACTTGTCCAAAATCGCATGGACAGCAAGTTCTGAACTCAGGATCCAAGCGCAAGTCTTCCAACTCTCAGCTCAAAGTTCTGCCCACTACAGTGTGTTTGATTAAACAAAAGATAGAGAGCTTTGTGGGTTTTTGACCAAAAGGGATTCAGGGTGGAAGAAGGTAGTCTTGGGACAATGGACCATCTTTCAGCATTTGACATTTTCAGCATTTTTTTTCAAAGCTGGGTTCTCTGGTCCCTTTTTCTTCCTGTGAAAATCTGAATACCTTCCAGGCACACCCTTCTTTTAGAGTCACCTCTCTAGGGATGAACTATTAGGCTTCATAGATATACTATAGCTAGTGAGCATTGAGTGAAAGATCATGGAGAGTGATGAATGGTTCCTGGGGTTGGAACTCTTCTTGAAGCATTTAAATGTGGGCAGCCATTAGAGGCAAATAACTAGTTCATCTGTATGCTGCTTCCAAAGACTCTCCCTTCCCTTGCCTTTTATATGTCTGACCTTTTATTCCTATAGGCTAATTCAGGGGTAAGGAACCTGTGGCTTTGAAGTGACTTGTGTCCTTGGTACTTGAATGTGACCTCTTGATTGAATCCAAGTTTTACAAGACAGATCCTTTTATTTAGGATTTATTCTATGAAATTTGGATTCAGTCAAAGGGCCACACTTGAGGACCTAGAGGGCCACATGTGGTCTTGAGGCTTCAGATTCCCCAGCCCTGTGTAACTGAAGTCAGCAGTGTGAACCTGGTATCTGTACTTATGACAAGGGATAGGGTAAGGATTTGAGCTTGACCTATGATTTTCTTGACGTGAGCTCCTAGATGGGGAAATTCTTGTACCAATGCAACTTATAGTCTTAGCAGGGCAGCTAAGATAGATAGAGTGCTGGGCCTGGAGTCAAGAAGACTCATCTTTGTGACATCAAATCCAACCTCAGACACCTACTAGCTATATGACCCTGGGCAAGTCACTTAATTCTGCTTGCCTCAGTTCCTCTTCTGGAAAATGAGCTGGAGAAGGAAATAACAAATTACTCCAATATCTTTGCCAAGAAAACCCCAAATGGGGTCCAGAAGAGTCAGACACAACCAAAAATGACTGAGCAACAACAATGGTCTTAGAGAGTTGCCTAGAGCACCTAGAAGTTAATTGTTTTCCCCAGGACAATATGGCCAATATGTATCATAAGAGAGAAGTGAATCTAGTTCTTTCAGGTTGTAAGGCCAGCACTCTGGGTACTCTGATACACTGGTTGCCTCTCTTTGTGGTCATAAAATTGCTAAAAAAAAATCTCCCTTGTTATACTGGGCAAGGGGAATTTCCATCAAGTAGTTATTACCATGGTCTTCCCCGGGAGATCTGCCTACCTCCCTTACACAAGACACTACTTCGCTTCATTGACCCACTTTTCAGCCCAGTACAAATGTGCCCATGAGAATAGGGCATCAAGGCTGTTTTAAAATTCACTAGGAAAGGCAACATTTTCTCCCCAGCGATTCCAGCATTGCCTTGTTAGTGTTGAATATTCAGGGCTTTGATTACAGCCTAAAAGAGCTATTGTACAAAAAGATCATCAATAGGGTCAGTAAAGATGAGACACCTCCATGGCTCATGGGCGACCTATCTAATTGAACTCTTCTTATGTGCTATAAATAGATCTATAGTCAAATGCTGAATTTGGAATCAAGATGACTTGAGTTCACCTCATGCCTCATGGGCAAATCACATAACCTTTCTTAGCCTCAGTTTCCTCATATGCAAAATGGCAATAATAGTCTCCTTGGTACCTATCTCACAGGGTTGTTGCGAGGGCTCAAATTAAACAGAAATACACAGGGTGTCCCAAAAGTCTTTCTGCAGCTTTAAACTAGGATGTTAAGCTCTTTGTTAATCTTAAAATGTCATGTAAAAGCCATTATAGAATTGTTTTAGAATTATAGATTTAAATTTTAATGATTTAAGTAGTAGGTAAAGAAGATGGTCACCCATTCCCTGTGAATCTGGAAAGGTGTCGTGGAGGAGGTGCCATTTCACAAACCCTTCTTTAGATGAGGAAGAGACCTCCACAGACTGAACGAATGAGTAAGTCCAAGATATGGAGAAGGAGGGAGGAGTGTGAAGACATTCACTGTGTGACACTGGGCAAGTCATGGGCTTTCAAGGATCAGAATATCATAGAGATAGAGCTTGAAGGAACCTTCGAAGTCATCAAGTCCAGCCTTAATTTTACGAATGGGTAAACTGAGACCTAGAAAAGTTAGATGACTTGGCCAAGGTCACACAGGCAGTAAATGTCCAAGATAGGATTCTAATTCATATCTTCCTTGTTTCAAGTCCAAAGCTCAAGCTACTCTAGTCAGTAAGCATTTATTAATCACTGTGCATCATCGCTTTGCCATAAGCTTCCTCCTCTACAAAGTGAGGGGGTTGGATGTGATGATTTGTAAGTCTGCTTCCATCTTTTATATTTTATGTTCTAGACAGAATATAAATGGGAATGAGATAGTCAAGTGCTTTTTCAATGGAGTACCAAATGTTAGATTTTGGAGCAATTCTGAATTACGCAACCATTGAAAAGACACCACGATGGGGTGTCCCCAATAAATGGAGTCATATGGGATACATAATAATAACTAATTTTTGCTTTTATGTCAGGGTTGATGGAAAGAGCACAAATATACAAGAAAAATGGCTCCTTTTATCTGGGCTATGCTGTAGTTTGTCTGCAAAGTCACTGATGAAGATATGTTCTCTCCCCTTTATTAGTTTACAATCTATAACAGCCAGAAGTTGAGGGACTATCATTAGTATACTTGGAACTGGAGTGAGGATGGGGAACAAGGCACATAATCAGACAAAGACTTTGAGCTAACAGCTGAGAGTATTGAGTATGATGTATCCCTTTCATGAGGAGATCTGGATTTTTCTACAATTGTGGGGTCATCAAAGTGCACTGGAAGGCCAGAGTGAAATATAACAATGGGAGGTTCCATTTAGATGAAGTGATTGCTTCAAGATGAGGCTGTCCAAATGGTAGACACTTAATGGAAATGGACGTCATTGAGCCATACACACTGCCTTGTCTGTTTCAACTTTAGGACCACATTTGTGAAGGAGCTGGTTAGAGCTGGAGAGTGGAATGGGGTTCAGTCTGTAGCTGGAATTACAAATTCGTTTTGACTGATGTTGGAGTTAGTTTCACTCCCTCCTGCTTGGCTGATTCCTTAGCTAATATTCCTCTGTGGGTTTCGATGGTAGCTAATCTCAAAGTGACCTCAAAGTCAATGAAAGATGCTGGCAGCATCTTCTTGGATCCTGTGTCTTAGCAGGGCCTTGAGATCCTCCAACCTGCATAAGACCTGACCCAATATCTGCTAAGCTGAGTTTTGGACAGTCCATGGGGACACCTCCCTCTTTCATACTTTATCTATTGTTTTTAGTGGAAATCTGCCAACTAGTCATCATTTTTCAACCCTTCAAAAGGATAATCAACCCTTTGAGGGTCATGGACCAGGTGAGATTCTTTCAGTCTCACCACCAATTTATTCAATTCACATAGAAGTGCCTAGGATGTGCAAAGAACAATGCTAGGCACTGAGGATGATACAGAGGCAAACAGGACATTATATGTGCTGATGGGTCAAAGTCAATGACCTTGTGGGAAACATTCATAGACAGCCAGAGTGGCAGGAACCCAATCACCGCCAGATTCCTTCTCCAAAGAGTGAAATCCATCTGCCAGACAGTTCTCTCTCTACCTTCTGAAAACAGTCAGGGAGCTCAGCCCTCCTACACCCCCCACCAGCAACATTCTCTCTAATTTTTTATGTATGAACAGATGAGCACATTACATTGAGAAACAGGCTATGAATGCTGAATATGTGTGAAGAGTTGAGTTTAACACATCCCTCTAAATCTTATCTTTTGCCATGTAAGCATGCCTAGAGTTTCTGACCCAAATACTCATTTGACGAATTTTGGACCTTTTTAGTGCTATTTTACCTCCTCTGGACATGCTTCTCTTTGTCAAAATCTATAAAAATGTAGCGAACTGAACACAGTACTCTAAGTCTGACCAAGATAGAGTACAGCAGGCCTATTCCCTTTGCTGACGAGGGAATTTTTTACTAACACAACCTAAGATTACATTAGCTTTTTCTGCTACTGTGTCACTGTAGGCTTATATTAAGCTTGTGGTCAATTAACCCCCCCAGATCTTTTTCACATGAACTGCTGCCAAGCCACGTCTCCCCCTTCCTGTACTTTACTATTGATTTCTTTGAACCTAAGTGCAGAACTTTATATTTATCCCTATTAGATTTCATCTTGGTTTCAGTCCAACATTCCAGTCAGTTGAGATCCTTTTTTTGGATATTGATTATGTCATCTTTGCTGGGAGCTCTTCCTTTCAGTTTCATGTCATCTATATATTTGATAAGTCTGCTATCTATGTCTTTATCCAAGTCATTGAGAAAAATGTTGATCAGGAAAGCACTGGGGATATAATATAGAGTAATGCCAAGAAGGACATTTCTCCAAGGTGACACAAAACCACTGAACAACACTCTATGTGTTTGACCCTTCAACCACCTTTGAAGTATTGATGGATATCAATATTATTCTTGTATTATATTGTGTTATGTTGTTGTTCAGTTGTTTTCAGTCATGTCTGATTCTTCATGATCCCATTTGGGGTTTTCTTGGCAAAGACGCTGGAATAGTTTGCCATTTCCTTCTTCAGTGCATTTTACAGATGAGTAGACTGAGGCAAACAGGGTTAAGCAACTTGCCCAGGGTCACACAGTTAGTAAAGTATCTAAGATCAGACTAAGACTCCAGGCCTGGTGATCTATCTATTGGGCCACCAAGCTGCCTCTATTATACCACACAGCAATAACACAAAAGTATCTTAAAATATTAAATTTCTACTTGTAGTATGGTGGTAGCCCTGAAACTTGAGAAGATGGGATAGATGAAAGAGAAGTTGTAGAAATTCAAAGCCTGATAACTGGTTGAATATGAGAAATGAAAGAGAGGAAAGAGTTGATGATAGCCCCAAAGTTGAGAAGCTGAGAGTTAGGGTGAATGGTGATTCCATAGAGAGAAATAATGAAGCTAAAAAGAGAAGCAGATTTGGGGAGAAAGATGACAGAATCATAAATGGAGAGTCGGCACTGACCCAGAGTTCATTCAGTCCAACTCCATTGCTTTATAGATGAGGCACAGAGAGGTTGCCCAGGGTTACACAGGTTTAAATGTCAGAGGTGGGATACAACCCAGGTCCTTTCACCCCAGAGCCTAGACTCCAGTGCTCTTTCAAGACAAGCTTTCAAACAGAATCATCATTCAGAGTTGACTGCAAAGTGTTTTAGAAGTTTTATGTCACAAAATAGGAGATTTACTAAAGGTTATATTTTTCTTCTAAGAAAACAACCACTTTCTAAAAGATTACAGGGGGAAAAATAATCTTCATAGCCTGAAGGATCCTCATTGTTTTAGGTGATGAGACTCCATTGGGATAATAGTCCCTCATTTCATTCCCATAACAGCATAGCAGCTCAGCCTGGGAATGAGAGGAAGAGAGAGAAATAGATTTTCCTATCTTGACTTGCCTGCCTTCCACCTTTGGGTCCCATAATAGTGATGGAAACATGGTCACAGGAGTAAAAGGGAAAGGGGAAAAACTGATCAAGAGAAAATAAGGTAACAGGGATACAGTAAAAGAGACTGAGAAAGGAAATGGTGAGTAAAAATAAGATGGAGGGAAATTCAGAAATAGTAATTATAAATTTGAATGTGAATGGGATATTTATAGCAATTCTCTTTGTGGTGGCAAAGAACTGGAAATTGCAGGGATGCCCATCAATTGGGGAATAGTTTAACAAGCTGTGGTACATGATTGTGATGGAATACTAATGTGCTATGAGAAATGACGAGCTTGATGATATTAGAAAGTCATGGGAAGACACATAAAATGGAGAAGAGCAAGGTGAGTAAAATGAAGAGAACGCTGTATACAGTAACAGCAATGTTGTAGGAAGGATAATGACTAAGTCATTTTGAGTATTATAAATATACAAATTGAAAACAAGATGTATGAAGAAAGAAATTGATAAAAATTGGTTAGAAAAAATTGCTAAATAGATGTAGAGAATAATTTTGCATATATATATGTGTATACACACACACACACAAACACACACACATATACACTCCCCCCACCCCCAACGTATTTGTGTCTAATAGTAGCCATCTCTAGGGTGGAATGGGAGAAAGAAGAAAAAAAGAAATAAAAAAAGAAATTTACACGATAACTTTATCATATGTGGCAAGTTGTACATAAGAAATTTCCGGTTTCATGTGTGGTTATCTTTTTTATTATCCTATTTTATGAAAATGTTTGTTTTATTCCATAAATTAAAAATAAAATATTTTCTTCAAAAGTGAAATTTCCTGAGCACTTGTATGTGCAAAGCCTTGTGCTAAGTGCTATCAGGATAGAAGAATATATAAGATGAAGTCTTCACTTTCAAGAAGCTTATAGTTGAGTTTGTTAGACCAACATCTATGGAAGTGTAACAGTGGAACTTTTACAAAGGCGATATTTTCTTTAAACAGTGTGATTACAATTATACACACTTATTTCCCCAACATATGGGAACCACAATTCCACTTCCCTTTTGTACCAACCACCACAGTCTCTGGGGAGAGGAAAGGGATTAGGTTTATAGCTTAGTTTGGCTCCTAGTGAGCACAGTCCCTAGTCCCAAGTCCAGAACCCTCCTGAGGTTTGGGTCCTCAGCACCTGGCTTCTCAGGGCTTCCATGAAAGCAGGTCCCAGGCATACCACTCCACTTTTAATACAGGCTCCAAGGTCTCCATGGCTCAAACTCAATTTGTGAGTATCACCTCCAACACCTGAATCCGAGGAGGACAAGCATCATAGAATGGAAACAAACACCTTCAGATCCATTTCTCAAGCTGGAGTAAAGAGAGATAAACAGGGAAAAAGCAAGTCCCTCCCCTCTCACCTAATCAGTTTGTGGTGCACAAAATGGGTGAAAACAGCTAACAAGATGAAAAAGAGAGCAGAAAAAGAGTAAGGCCCTCTTTCACCTCTTTTAAAGTGGCAGGTAGCCAATCAATGAGGCTATGCACAGCCAGCAGCCTCCAGGTTAGCCAAACTGTGCATGTTCAATAAAGGTCAGCTCAAGGACATTTTTTGTGTGCTTTGTTTAGTTATTTTCAGTCGTGTTTAACTCTTTGTGCCCACTTTTGGGATTTTCTTGGCAAGGATACTGGAGTGGTTTGTTATTTCCTTCTCCAGGTCAATTTACAGATTGGGAAACTGAGGTAAACAGGTTTCATTGACTTGCCCAGGAACACATAGCTAGTAAGTGTCTGAGGCTGAATTTGAACTCAAGTCTTCCTGATTTCAGGCCTAGTACTCTATCCACTGTGGTCACCTAATCCCTTAGGCTACAGAAGGTTAAATAGCAATGTGAGAATTGACTGGCTCAGTACAGCAAAATCAAAACACAATTAACTGCCAACTAAGCATTATTGATACTAGGTGATGAAAGAGTTGAAAGGAGAGAGGGATTACTGGAGACTGAGATCTGAAAAATGGATGAATACAAATTAGTTAATTTACCAATATGATCAACTGACCTGTACCCAGGGTGCCATTTTGTAACAGAGTGGTATATATGAGTCAGGAAGACCTGAGTTTAGATCCTGCCTCTGAAACTTACTGGATGTGTAGGTCAGAACAAGTTATTTAACCTTTATAAACCTCAGTTTTCTTATCTGTAACATGGGGATGCTAGCACCTACCTTGCAATATTGTTAAGATCAGATGAAATCATGTTCAAAAAGCAAAGAAAAAAGCACTACATTTCCTCAATCATCACCATCATCTTATCTGTTATATTGGAATTGTCTTTTCAATTCTCTATACAGTCCAAATGATTCTTATCTACTCTTCCCTTGGAGTTATGTAGACTCGACTTTGCACGTACATATCAGTGAATGAGTATAAAAGTCTAACGTTTCAAAATAGGAAAATATCATAAAACAGAACTGACATTTGAATTCTCTGTAGCTTTGGTGGTACAGTTGTTGGAGGTCCTAAGTCAAGGAGAAACAAATAACTGTGATCATGTTGAAGGTCTCAAAATAATTCTTTAAAGGCTTGACTTCATTCTCTGCCAAGGTTCTCAGTGGGAGGTGGATCTGAGAACACTCTCTTGATTGGCCCTATTGTCTAACAAACATCCCAATAAGGATGAGAAGGCAAGGGGTGAGAGGAGGTGGGCTGGACTCTGGACCACGGACTCTGGGCCAGGCTGGACTGGTGTAGTTCATCAGTTTGGAACTCAGGCCATGGACGAGACACAAAGAGGAAACAAACACCAGCTCTTGGGCTTGAAAACATAACTGTAATTTTCTATTTGGCAGAGAAATGCTGTTACCAATACAGCCATTTCACTTTTTCCTGTTCTTTTTAATTAAATGAACTTTCAGAAAGCTGTTCAGTTCTCTTAAAAGAAAATATAGTCACTAATAAAACCCCTCATTATTGTGACATAGAACTTCCAAAGTGCTTTGCAGTCAGGGAAGCCTTCTGGACTTGCCAACATTCTACTCTGATAGATGCCCTGTGGACTGGTTGAGGTGGGCTCCTGGTGCCAGGCAGCAGAACAATTCATTCCAGATAGTAACTACTCTCAAATGAAAGCTTGGGCCCCATTTTTCACTCCTTTGGTTGTATCTGTCTCAAGGAGGCAGTCTCAGTGTAGCTTCCTCATGACACATCCCTAAGAATTTTACATGTCTAAAGAACAGAAGTGGTTCATTGTGCCCTTAGATCTCGAGCTGGCCCCAGTCATGCTTTACATTCTGCCCTAATCACGTTCAATGGAAGAATGATTCAGTGAAAAGTCCCCTACCCTCTTCCAGGTCTGGAACTGTAATCTAATTAATATTGCCATTGCTACTGGAAAGGACACAATCGGCTCACCAACTCTGGAACTTCTTGGACCCAGACCCCTTTCCAAAGCCACCATTTCCTTCTACATGTTGTTTCTCCCTCGAAGAATATAAATTCCTTCAATGTGGGGCTTGTGATCTTTTTTTTGTTGTTGTATTTCATGTGTTTGGCACAAAATAAGCACATAAACACATTTTCATTTGTTGACTTATTCAGAGGTCAGGACATAGGATTCACAAATCAGAACAGGGCAACCAAAGATTTGACCAGGAGCTAGATTTTCACCAGGGTAGGGAATTTAGAGGGCTGCTTATAATTGCCTTACTTCTCTTAGGAACAAGGCAGGAGTGAAGTCCAATGTTTGGGTGGGAGTGGAGCTGGTGCTGGAAGAAGTTGGTGATGGTGATTGGATGGTGAGGAGAGAAGAGGGGTGGAATCAGGATCCCGCTCAGGGAATCTTTTGTAAGGACCTCTGGTGGGAGATAGGCTATGGTCCTTCTGGTCCAAAATCAGAAGGATGGTTCAATAAAGGTAGGAGCACTACAATCTTGACTTTGCCCCTCCAAAAGAGTCTGAGCATCTTTTCTTTTACAGTCAGTCTTAGCTATAACACTCTGGATACCTCCTGTCTGAACTGAAATCCAGAGAGGGGTGTAGGGATAGGAATGGCAGCCATCCCCCAATTTTTACAATGCCCTGCTATAAGCCCAAGCAAACTGGGAATTTTATTGTTTTCTTTCTGGAGTTCAGTTTCTCAAGCTTATTGAAAACATCTGAAGGACTGATCACCTTTGAACCCTGATGGTTCATGGCTGTGCTGAGTCACCTAGGTTTGTGCCTACTTGTTGTGAGCCAATCAGGTGCTGAGTCTTTGTTGTATATACTGGGAGGTTGGCATTTTGCTTTGGAGGTTCCCTTATGAGAAGGATCTTTTGATTTTTTAGATGGGACTTTTGAGTAACTATTTGTTATTGGTGGTGCTCCCTCATCTGATGGCGTGTGAAGGTGGTGATATTACTTTGTTCAGACAGTTGGATCCCTGTCTATTGATCTTGGTGCTAATTTCTCTGCTTATATTTTCTCTGTTTGTATTTTCTCCATGTTCAGGGTGTTAACCTTTCCCCTGAACTAGTGAATGACATATATGTTTAATTAAAGAAGGATGGTTAACTTCTTTGAAGCTGTCAATCCTTTATAAAGCAAATCAAAGAACCAATGCTAGCAGGCCACCCTGGTTGTGATAGGGTATTTGCTAATACACCTGCTGAGAAAAAGGTAGGCAGTTAGACAAAGGAAAAGAGAGGAGGGGAAGGTGGAGCATTGTTCTCTAAGTGGTGCTTCAGTCTTCTGTTACCCTTCCAATTCTGTCTCTGGACCCAACCCACACCTGGGGGTAGGGGGTAGGATGGATGGCAGACTTGAACTTAGCATGAATCCAGGACCAACACCTGCAGAGGCAACATAGTGGAGTGAAAAGAAAATGAGCTTGGAGCCAGAAAGCGCTGGGTTTAAATCCTCCTTCTGCCATTTAACAGATGTATGACCCTAGGCAAGTCACTGATCCTCTCTGGGCTTTAGTTGAAATGAAGTCTTGGACTAGATGGCTTCTTACATCCCTTCCACCTTGAACTCTATGATTCCCTTGAGATTGAGTGTTCCAAACACTGGGGGTGGGGTGGGTGAAGAGAGGCATTGAGGCTGGTCCTGATCCCAGGGCACACACCATATGGCCTGTAATGATGGTCCCTTTTCTGCTATCTCTTTTCCCCCACAGACAGGATGGAATGGATAGATAATCACAATAGCTAGTATTTATATAAGTAATATCATTTGATCCTCACCTCAGCCCTGTGGGGTAGGAGCTCATTATCTCCATTTAACAGAGGAAGGAGCTGAGACAGAGAGGTTAAGTACTTGTGTGGGGTCACCCGGCTAATAATTATCTAATGGAGAATTAGAATTCAGGTGATTATGATTCCAAGTCTAATGCTCTGTTTCTTATCTCACTGTCTAGGAGATAAGCTCCTATTCCAACCAGGGCTGAACCTCACCCACCATCACCTTGAAAAGAGAATGATGAGTCCCCAGGGTTAATTTTGCATGCCAACCAGAATGGTAGTGGCAGAGGGCAGAGGTAGGTAGGTGGGAAAATATCCAACTTCCTCCCCCTCCCCTCTATATGCCTGCACCCTGGACAGGCCACGTAAGACCTGGCACCTAGTTAGCAAGAATAATCATTTAAAATAGAGAGCAATTGACTGATTTATCTCCTCCTTCATAGCCAAACTCCTGCAAAAAGCCTTCTATATTCCTTTCCCTCCCTTTTCAAGTCCTTGTAATCAAGCTTCCGTTTTTAACCTCTCAACTGAAATTCTCTCTTTAAAATTAAAGATTCTTTAACTGTGAATGATCCTTTCTCAGGCTTCATCCTTCTTGATTGGGATGCAGCTTTTGATACTGTTGACCCTTCTCTGAATACTCTCACCCTCAGTTTTCATGGCACTGCTCTCTCCTGGGAATCCTCTTACCTCTCTGACCCCTTTACTGGACCATCAGCTATGCTCCTTCCTCTGCTTGTAGACATCTCACTTTGCACACTGAATCCGAGTTTCTTTCCTAGTTCTCTTCTGACTTGACCCTCTTTTTCCTGGCAATCTCATCTATTTCCAAAGATTCACTTGTCATTTCTTTGCCAATGATCCCTAAAGTCCCATTCTCTCTCTTGAACATCAGTTCTCCATCCCCAAGTGAGTATTGGATATATCTAACTTTAGACATCTCAAACTCACCATACCTGAAACAGAATTCATTATCACTCCCATCCCATTTCTCAAACTTATGCTTCCTCTAAACTTTCTCTTTCTGTTGAGGGTAGCATCATCCTTCCAGTCACACACGTTGGCAATTTCAGTGTCATCCTTGACTAATTTCTCTGTCTTATCTTCTCTATCTAATTGGTTGTCAAACCCTATTAATTGTACCAACTTATCTTTTGCATCAATCTCCTTCTTCCCACTATCACTCTAGAGTCTGGCCCTTCACTATGTCTCATCTAGACTGTTCTAAAAGCCTCCCAATTAGACTACCTTCCTGATTCATCCTCCTTACAACTGCCAACATAATTTTTGAAAAACACAGTTCTGACCCTGGCACTCCCTGGGTCAAGAACTTTCAACGGCTGTCATTGCCTCTAGGTAAACTCCTTATCTTGACATTTCAAACCCTTCATAGTCTGACTCCAGCCTACATTTCAGGCTTATTTTATGTTATTCTCCTTCATACATGTGATATTCCAGTCAACTAAGTTACTTGTTGCACCTCCCATCAGAATTCCAACTTCCCCCATCCATTCGTAGGTGTGCCTCCCATCCCTAGAATGCATTCTTTCCTCTCACCTTAGAGTTCCTAGCTTAAGGAAACTGAAGTCTAGAAGTTAAGTAATTTGCTTTGGGTCATCATCTAATAAGTGGGATTCAAACCCAAATTTTTCTGACAACAACCCCAGCACTCTAGCCATCATACCATTGTGTCTCTCATTAATGATCAGGTTGTTGTTGTATTTGTCCTACCTTCTCGAAGAGGACCATAACATCAAGATGATGACATGACTTGAAGTTGACTTTGATTTGAGTGAGGGAGGGCTGTGCAAAGCCACCAACCTTACTTTCTTCTCCTGAGCCATCTGGGTCCAGTGGCCTGATGAATCATCAGGATGCCTGGAGATGGCCCAGGATGTAGTGTGAGACCCTGGCCCTTTCAGACTAAGTCTTATCACGTTCTCACTTTGAGTGAGATACACCCATTCAATGAAAAGACTTCTTTAAGTTACTCAAGGGATGCTCCCTTTAATCAAAAATTTAAAAAAAAAAAAAGAAAAAATCAAACTGGGAGGGGAAGACCCTCAGGGTACCTGGGTATAAGAGAAACAATTACTATTTAGTTATTACATTCACTCTGTGTAAGGTGGGTGTGGACTTGTTGTCCAGTCTATGAGCTCCAAAGTGAAATGGGTTTAAGCCTTAATCTTTGAGCAAGAAATGTAGCCGGTAAACTCAAAGGAAAAAAAAAACAGCTTTTGATGGGCTGTTGATGGGGGATGGGAGCTGATGAGGAAACTAAAACCCAGAGAGGTAAAGTACTTACCCAAGGTCACTTGCCCAAGGTAAATAAGTGGAAGATCTGAAATGTGAACCCAACAGCCTTCTGACTTCAGTAGCCTTCTTCTTATGTTGGAAATGCCTCTGCCATGAACTTCCATTTGGGGAAGCATTCCCCTTCCCCCATCATGCTCTCTTTAAACCCAGACCAGCCTATGATGCTTCTTGCCTCCTATGCAGGTACCTGCGTTCCTGCCTCTGTTTTTCATCTCCCTTTTATGTGTTGTCTTTCCCCACTAGCATGTAAGCTTCTTGAGGGCAGGGGCTGTCTTTCTGCTTCCATACATTTTTATTCCCAGCACTTAGCACAGTGCCTGGAATATGATAAGTGTGTAATAAATGAGCTTTCTCTCCCTCTCTCTCTCTCTCTCTCTCTCTCTCTCTCTCTCTCCCTCTCTCTCTCCCTGTCTCCCTCTCTCCTTCTACCCCCTTCTCTCTCTTTCCCTCTCTCCCTTCCCTCTCCCTGTCTTTATTTCTTTGTCTCTCTGTCTCTCTCTTTGCCCCCATTACATCACTAGTGCCTCATCTTATCCTAAACAAGCCTTTCATCCCCGTAGTAATCATGAAGGATCCCACTGGAGGGAGTGGTTTTACTATCCTTACCATGGCTCACTGGAATTCTAAACACAAAAGAGAATAGCAAAGATCTGGGATATAAATAAATCAATTCCTAATTTGTAAAAGCTGCTGTAGTAGAGTTGGATGTATCACTAATCCCTATACGGTCTGGAGTTAGAAAAAGAAAAAAAAATGACTGATTTGCTTGGATTGGCTCAGGACTGGAGATGTGGGAGCTGTTTGAGGAGTAGTTAGGTCATCAAAGAATGTCAGAAGTAATAGAAATGACAAACACTATTTGGTATAGTGACAAGAATGCTTGATTTGGAATCCAAGAACTTAGGTTCAAATCTTGGCAAACAATTTCACCTTTCTTGGGCTCAGCTTCCTCATCTACAAAATAGGTAAGGAGGCAGTACTGACCTACACTTCTAAAATCTCTTCCAAATCTAGATGTTATTGTTCTTGTTTGACTTTCACTCTATTTATGAAATATACTTAGTCAGTAGTCTGGGTGGGAATGAAGGAAGGCAGCCTTCTTGTGGGGGCAGACCTGGAGTCAAGAAGACTCATCTTCCTGAGTTCCAATTGGTATCAGACACTTACTAGTTTTGAGACCCTGGGCAAGTCACTTAACTGTTTGTCTCAGTTTCCTCATCTGTAAAATGAGATGGAGAAGGAAATGACCAATCACTCCAGTATCTTAAAATGCCAAATCAAATCCCAAAGAGTTGGACGCAACTGAAAGTACTCAACAACAACAAAAATCTTCAGCTGATTTTGGTTAACTTTGTTTGGAAATGACAGTGAAGTCAAAACAAAAATTATCAGTAGAACTTTTAACAAAAGCATTTGTGATGTATTTGAAATGCTGGCAAAGATCAACCTAAAATAAGGGCTATTTCTTCGTTGAATAGGTAACTCCGAATTTGAGGAAGAAAAATTAAAAAAGGAAAGACTTGCCAATGTTGTCAATAAATCAATCAATGAACAAACTCATATTAAGTGCTTGCTGTGTTCCAGGCACTATTCAAAATGTTGGGCATACAAGGATAAGCAAGAACAGTGCCTCCCTTCAAGAAGCTTATACTCCAGTGGGGGAGATACAGACGTATATGTATATATGCGAGACACATACAAAGTAAATATAAGGTAATCTGAGTGGGGAAGACGTTTTGTTGTTGTTCAGTTGTTTTAGTCATGTATGAATCTTTGCAAACTCTTTTTGGCAGAGATTTGGAAGAGGTTTGCCATTTCCTTCTCCAGCTCATTTTAGAGATGAGGAAACCAAGGCAAACAAGAGTAAATGGCTTGCTCAGGGTCACGCAGCTAGTAAGTGTCTGAGGCTAGATTTGAACTCAGGTCTTCCTGATTCCAAGCCTGGCAGTCTATCTACTGTACCACTTTTCTAGGTTAACTATAACACCTCCAGCAAAAGGTGGTATTTAAGTCTGCCCTTGAAGAAAGTCAGGGATTGTAAGAGGCAGAGGGAGATGGAGCATTCCAGGCATGGGACGCAGCAGGCACTTACAGGGATCTAGTGGATTGACCCAGTGAGGGTGAAAGCAGGTATTAGATCATGACCTACTTACCCTCCATTGGGTTTCTTATTTCTAGAAAGACTTGCTTGAGAGGAATGTTTCTCAGAAAGGTTATTCAGCAGCCTGAGGTCCATAGAAAGGTAGGCATCTTGTCCAGTATGAGGCCAAGGCATACATATAGGAAATAGTACTGCATGTAAGGAAAAGTCTTCATGAATAAGTATCTTCACTTTTAATTACCAAATGTCCATGTAGAGACCTGATGGTTTCCCAAATGTTGATTGATGAATACCATCTCAAATGTCCAGAATTTCTTCTCACAACACTTTTTGGTGCATTGACTCAAAATAAGGCGAAAATATCTCCAAGAGCTAAGCATCAACTGAGATTACTTATTGGCATAGTGAAATCTCCATGTTTGGAATGGTTGCCCTGGATAATTGAACTGAGGATCAATCCTTCAAGCACCAATTTGGGAAAATTTTTTTTAATGGAAGTCATATTATAATAAAGTGTATGCTTCCCTGTCTTAGAAGAATATATTTCTGATGCCTCAGTCACCATTATGAACACAAATGAATATTACTATGACTATAAATTTAGAAAACATTGAACTTTGGACAAACACACATTATGACCCTAAGAGATTTTGTTTCCCTGAGGCACAGTCTGTGGGTACTGGTATTTGGGAATATACCCAGACAGGGAAAAGAAATCTCTCCTTGAGGCAGAGGAAGTAGGTTTGAGGGAAATATAAGAATAAACTAAAAAGTCAGGACAGAGAGATACCAGGGTATCAACAGAGTGCTAAAATTTCAAGCAACTAAGGGGAGCAGGAAAGCCAATGACTGGAGCAAAGATTCAGGTTGGAAGAGGAAGCCAGGAAGCTATTTGTATCAATCAACCTCACTGATCAAATCTTTTGGCCTTTTATGACAGCTTCTGATGACCTCCTTCTCCTTCACCTATTTGGACATGTTGAATGGTCAGGAATTGGGTCTGCCATTCCATACCCTGCCCTATTCCTTTCTACCCCTGTGAGATCACAGAATTTCAAAGTTGGAAGGAATCTTAGAGGTCATTTGTAGTCAACCTGTATTTAACCACAAATACCGTCTCTAAGATGATCATGCCAGAGATACCCAGGAAATAGCTTCTTTTAAAAATCTCTAACAACTTTTTTTTCACATTTGCCTCATTCTCTTCCAAGTTGAGTAAAGGGTTTACAACCTCATTATGTCCTATGAAGCATGTCTTTGTTGAATATTTGAATTAAAGACTGAAACATCTTTAACCCTAAATCATTTTCTTACCCTCTGTGACATTTCTTCTTTACTGTCTTTATTAGTGGCCTTTGGTTTATCTGAAAAGATCAAGACATTGTCTTTTATTATTGGATCACCAAAGCAATGCTCCATGCTAACTTGCTTGCCAGCTTGAAACCACTTTCATGTCATTTAGATTATTTTGCTTGGTAGGATTTATGAAGCAATGTGGCATAGCGGAAAGAAGGGACCTGAAGTAAAAAGATGTGGACTAGAGCCCTGGTTTGGACACTTTCAGTATGACTCTGAGCAAGCTGATCCATGTCTCTGAGTCTCAGTCTTTCAATCTGTAAAATGGGAATGAAAATAATAATGATGATGATGATGATGATGATGATAGCTAGTATCTAATATTTGCTAATGGCAATTACATTATATTTGCTAATTACAACTAAATCATATTTCCTGCTATATGTTTGGCCTATTTCTTTTTAAAAACTTTTACTTATTCTATTTTTAATCTGTGGAATAAAACAAGCAGTTCTATAACTTAGTGTAATAAAAAAATGATTGCATATGAAACTAGGAATCGATTATGTACAACTTGCAATTCCTTTTTCAATATGTAATAAAGTTCTCATGTAAATTTCTTTGCTATTGTTTTCCTTCCCTCCTTCCCCCCACCCTTGCCATTTCACAGGGCTGCAAGCAAAGTGTGCAAAACTTAAAGCTTGATAAGTTCATAAATTATTATTCCTTTGCTGTCACTTAAAGCTAAGCTAAATAATGCTCAGTTTTTCTTCTCTTAGGTACTTACCATGCTGTATTTTGGATCATAGCTATTCACATGTGTTTTATCATTCAAGAGACTTGATAAGAAGAGAGCCCAAATTTTACCTCTGTATCTACCCTGAAATTGGCATGATGTTTTTACATAGAATATGGCAGATAAATGCTGCATAGGCAGCTAGATGGTATAGTGGATTGAACTTGAAGTCAGGAAGTCCTTGAGTTCAAATCCAACCTTAGACATTTAATATCTGTGTTACACTGAGTAAGACATTTAAACCCTCTTGGCCTCAGTTTCCTCATCTGTCCAATAGGAATAATGAGAGTACCTACATCATAGGGCTACTGTGAGGATCAAATGAGGTGACATATGTAAAGTATTTTTATAAACTTTAGAGTGCAATATACATGCTATTGGTTATATGCTATATATAAGTCATCAATTATGAACCCCCTCACCTTCCTATTCCACAGTTTACTAACCCCATTCCATTTTTACCTGTCTTCACCTCCTTTGCTCCAAAATCTGAAGAAGAGGTGGTCCTTCTCCTTTCTTTTCCTTCTTGCACCCTTGATTCCATCCCTTCTTATTACACTTCTCCGTGGGTCAGAGCTAGGAGGAAATATGTTCCATTGCTTTCTCTCCCTCTTTCTCATTTTCAAAATCTCTCTGTCTCTGTCTGTCTGTTTCTCTCTCCCTCTCTGTCTCTCTCTCTCTGTCTCTCTCTCTCTGTCTCTCCTTCTCTCTCTCTCTCTCTCTCTCTCTCTCTCTCTCTCTCTCTCTCTCTGTCTTTCTCTGTCTCACTCTGTCTCTCCCTATCTCTCTGTCTGTCTGTCTGTCTATCTCTGTCTCTCTCTCCTGACTCCTTCTGTGGGAGGAAAACATTCTTGAGTCTCCTAATCCTGTGTAGAAATTAACAAACCAAAAATTCTTTGTTTGGATCTGCTTTTCTTTCAAGTTCTACTCATATATCTCCTCCTTTTTACTCTCAGACTCCTAGAAGAGCTGCCTATGCTTGGTGCCTCCCTTTACTTACATCCCACTCACTTCCCAATACCTTTCAATATGTCTTCCTACTTCACTATTTAACTCCATAATAATATTTCATTAAATTCATGTACCGTAATTTGTTCAGCCTTTCTCCCAAATGATGGGCCATTTTTATTTCCAGTCTTCTGCTGCAATAGCAACATAAATACTAGAAATATATTTGCACATTTGCATAAAAGAACCTTTTTCTTTTTAAAAAATTTCTTTAGCGCACTAGTAGTAGTGTCACTGGATCCAAAGATACGCACAGGTTAGTGACTTTGGGGACATAGTTCTAAATTGATGAAACCACTTTTTCAAAGCTTATCAGTGATCTCCTGGCTGCTAAATCTAGTGGCTTTTCCACAGTTCTCATACTCTTACTCTCTCTCTAGCTTTTGACAGTGAAGGCTATACCCTCGTCCCAGATCCCCTTTTTTCCTGGGATATCTGAAATTTTTCTCTACTCATTGTTCTTTTGACCTATTTCTGGCCCAGTCTTCTTTGATGCATATCTCTTCCAACTCCTAGGATTCAAATCCTAGTTCTTTCATTTACTACTTATCACTTTGGGCAAAACATTTAATCCCTCTGTATCTCAGTTTCCTTATTTGGAAAATGAGAGAGTTAGACTAGATGACCATTATGATCTCTTCCAACTACAAAACTAAGGTCTTTATGGTCTTTTGATGTCATCTGTTTCCTGCAGCTCAATAATTATCTCTTGGTAGATGATTATCAAATCAATATATCTAGCTTTCATGCTCATACAATTCACTGAACTCTAAACCTGAATTTCCAAAGACCTACTAGATATTTCCTGTATATCGCCTGACCATCTCAAACTCCACAAACTCCTCTGAACCTAATTGTTAACTACTCAAGGGGAGTTAACTCATTCAGTTTTGGGGATTTGACCCATAGTGTAAGTTGTCCTGATTAGTGGTGAATGAGGAAAAACTCACTTTGCCCACAATCTAGCTGCTCTCAGATCATGCTTCATATCCCATCCAGACTAGGATGCCAAGGTTTACTCAGCTAGGGTATCTTGTACATTAGATTGTGAAGTCCTTGAGACCAGGAACTGTGTTTTGCCTTTTAATTTTGGTATCATCAGAGCTTAGAACAGCTTCACTACATAGTAGATGATTAATAAATGCTTGTTGACCAGTTGACTGCCATATGCCCAGCTGCTGTGTTCATATTATGCTAGGTGGTGCAGTGGATAGAGCACCAATGCAGGAGTCAGGGGGACCTGAGTTCAAATCTCACCTCAGACACTTGACACTCACTAGCTGTGTGACCTTGGGCAAGTCACTTAATCCCAATTGCCTCATCCTGGGTCATCTCCAGTCATCCTGATGAATATCTGGTCACTAGATTCAGATGACTGGAGGAGAAGTGAGGCTGATGACCTCCCTCACTCAAAACAAAGTCAAGTGCAAGTCATGCCATTATTTCTCTGATGGCATGGTCTTCTTTAGCAAGGAAGGATGAACACACACTACCCTCTTCCCATCTCACCATTTTCTATCCCTTTCTCTTTCTGTTTTTCTGAAGACAAACATGAAACCAATACAACCATTGTTATTGGAAGGAAAATGCTTATCCATTGCACTTTGGTTCCACTTTCCTTTCGCTGTACACCATGCTTGTATATGTACTCTCTTAGAATGTAAGCTACTTGAGACCAGGAATTGTTTCTTTTCTTGTCTTCATATTCCTGGTGCATATCTAACCCAAGTCATACAGTATACTGGTATGGGACTCACACATCATTGGTGATGGTTAACTCTCTGTGCCTATGTGAGGGGTAGAGTAGAGTGAGAGAGACTAGGAGAGAGGAAAGGTTTGCTTTATTTGAGTTCTTGAGTCTCTTCAAGTCTTTGGCATTTCTTTGACTTCAAAGTCAAAAGTCATGTCAGTCTCCCTGGGCTTTGGGTGCTTCTGGCTTCCAGCTTTGAAAGAGAAGATGAAAGATGCCAATTCTGCTTCAGGTTGGTGAAGGAAAAGACACTGGTAAGAAGCCAACATGAAAGAATTTGGAAATCTTCATTTTCCTATCCCTAGATTGCTGCCCTAGAGACTTCAGGGAGACTGTCCTCTTTGGGTGAGATCTGGGACTCTTTCTTTTTGTTGAACAGAGTTATCTTACTCCCAGTGGGAGAGCTCCTTCACTCTGTATTATCTGGGATATATCCTCGTATGTATATTTTCTCTTTCTGTTTTACTATCGACTTGGATAATAAATAGGTTTCTTGGCTTTGTACTATGTATACACATTGTGGATCCAATATTTAGTGAGAAAAGAATCAAGGCTTGAATGTAAAGCTTGGTGTCCTCCTTTCCCAGTTAATGAGTAGAAATCAGAAGTTAGATTGAACCTGAAAACCTCATCCCCTAGACTAATTATATTTGAAGGAGAAGATAGATATAATTGTAGTCTAATGTCTCTTTTTTCTGAGGAGAGTAGAGTCACCAAGCTTCTGGTCCCAACCGCCTGCTTTCCCTCCTGGCAGGGAATAAAGTCTCCCTTGAAGAAGGGTGGGGGAGAGAAAGCTAGAGATATCTATTCTGCCTTCCTTAGAGTCACATAACAGTACACCCATGTTACATGTGAGGGAAACCCATGCTACACATAACATTGACTAAGTTCTCAATAATTACTTGCTGATTCATCAAACATATTCCAAACCTGATCTATCACTTTTCCTTCTAAATGTAACCTTCCTCAAAACTTCCTTTTTTTCCACTTGTGGTTGTCACCATCTTCCCAGTTATTTAGTTTTATAGCCTTTATAACCTTGTCATTCTCCCTCTTTTGCCAAGCCCTGTTAACCATATCAAGAATATCTCTTATTTGCATCCCCCTTTCTCTACTTAAACAGCCACCATCCTACTTTAGGTCCTTATCACCTCTCACTGACCTATTGCCATAGTCTCCTCCTTTTTCTCCCCTTTTTCCACCTTTCCAACATGGCTGCCAGAATAATCATCTTGAAGCACAGGTCAGACCATGCCACTTGCCAACAAAAATTCCTGGGGTTGCTTATTGTCTCTAAGATAAAATATATATTCCTCAGTCATCACTTAAATTTTTCCACAATCTAGTATGAGTTTGTACTTTTGTCTTACTTCACATTAGGCCCCTATATTTCCTCTACATTCCAGCCAAAATGTACAACTGGTCATTTCTAGAACTTTCCATTCCAAGCTATCTTCTGTCTCCATGTAGTTGTACAACCCTATCCCTGCCTGGAAGGCACTTCTTCCTTATCTTAGCTGCTCAGTATCCTTATTTTCCTTTGCAGCTTGGTTAAGAGTCATTGCTTTCATATTATATTATAAAATAAGTGGGAAAAAAGCTTTCAGTTTTTAAAATAGTCTCAGATATTATTGGGGAAACAAAAAATTGTGCAACAAAAAAAATCAACTCCCACTGGAAAAATCAATTGGCTCCTTGATGAGTAAAAGAAGAGGGATCAGTAAAATTAGTAAAAGACTCTGGAATAGACCCCACTCTCTAGATATAGATCTGTCTGTGTTGGTTCTTTGTTCTCGAAGAGGACCATGACATCAAGGTGACATGACTTGCACTTGACTTTGATTTGAGTGAGGGAGGGCTGTGCAAGGTCACCAGTCTCACTTTCTCCTAAGCTATCTGGATCCAGTGACCAGATATTCATCAGGATGACTAGGGAAAGCCCAGGCAATGGGAGACCTTGGTCCATTCAGGTACTCACTTAGAGTGAGGTAAAGGTCATTCAGTGAATAGGCCTCTTTAAGAAGTAATTAGGGAATGGACCCTTTAATGAGCAAAAGAAAAAAATAAGTAAATTAAACTGGGAGGCAAAGAGCAAAAGGGATTGTCTGACCAAATGATGATTCAGATGAGGAAGAATTTGAGAGGTGGTGCCACCCAAAGTGTCAGGGAAATTCAATCAAGTTTATCCTAGTCCCAGAAGAATCTGATTTCAGAGAGGGGAAAGGAATGAATTCAAAGGCTGTATCTTTCTTGCCTAATACTCCAGCTGAGGAGGCCCCTAGGGAAGAGAGAGCATCCATAGAGGCTAGGTCATTGACAAGTTTAAGAGTTGAACTGCCAGTCAGTACGTAGATCTGTGGATGATAATAGTCATCCTGGGCTATCCACAAGTTCAGGGGTCATGGTCTAAGTATCAAGTCTATTCACCATTAACTTATGGTGTTTCAAGGGAAATGGGAGAAGTGGTTACCCACACAGCCAGACAATATACTATTAGAATGCATGCAATCTGTTGTACATAACTGCAACTTGTGTATTATGTGTTGTATATATGAATTATTATGTTTCTAAGTCTTGCATTTGCATTATAGTACATTCGTGTATACAATGATATATAGCTTTGAATATATTTGAATATATATGTAAAGTGTTGTGTGGCACATGGGACTTCTATTTTTGTTTAAATGAGTGCACTGTTATTTAAATATACTTTTGATTACATGTTAAGTCCTTTACTGGAAGTGCTGTTCATATTTACTTATTATAATGTGGTAATGTGTGGTGTAGTACAGTTGTATATACAGTACTGATGTAAATATATTTATAGGGAAAATTTTGATATCCTCATTTGGACTCCCACTTACATAGCAGTTTGGGTCTGTAGAACTTGGCTGGTTATATATACTGGTGGGTTGTCCCCAATATCAATAAAATAAACTCCTTAATATCATCTAATCAGTGCCAGTCAGTATCTCTCCAATATCAATAGTCAATTCACTTCAATTGGCTTTTATAAAGGGTTATTTACTGAGAAGATAAGGCAGGAACAGAAGTATTAAAAATAATCTGCTTCTCTCCCTTCCCTCTCACAAGCTGGGAACATATTCTCCACTTTACCAGCTTGATCTCTGAGAAGAGTGGGCTCAAACTTAAAGCAGTTGTTAGAAAGCATTTGGAAGTTGACAGAGTAGAGAAAGCTCTCATTTGAGCTCTTCCAACATTTCCCTCCAAATAACTTTAAAGTAGAGCAATAAATAGAATTCTACAGTGGCAGAACCAATGAAAGCTCAGAGTGGGATATTCTTTCAGTCCAAGACAACATAAATGCCCAGAAAGAGAGATGCGTAATACAGGGAGGAGTATGACCTGGAGTCCAAGTGATGGTGGCAAAAGCAGCAGTGATGTCAGTACCTCTCAAGCCAGAGATAGTAAGGGGATCTAGCAACTGGTAAGAAAGAGATTACAGGGTACTCTTTTGCTAGCACTAGATGCAGGACCAAGTGCTGTTTGTAAACTCCATTGACTATACCAGGGATGGGGAACCTGTGCTCTCAAGGCCACATGTGGCCTTCTAGGTCCTTAAGTGTGGCCTTTGAACTGAATGCAAATTTTACAAAACAAATCCTTTTATTAAAGGGGTTTGTTCTGTGAAGTTTGGATTCAAAGGGCTGCACTTGAGAACCTAGAGGGCCACATGTGGCCTTGAGGATGCAGGTTCCCCACCCCAGGCCTCTACTCATTTCTGGGTCATAGTTCAAGGGGGGAAAGGGGCACTTTTGGTCAAGAGGGAGAAGAAGCCCTGAGAAACAGCATCACTTCTGTCCAAAGGGATCAGGGACCCTGGGGAACAGTATTGTTTCTGGTCTGAAGGGAGGAGGATCCCTGAGTAGCAGCATTGATTGTAAACCCAAGGCATCAGGGATATTTCTTGGGTAAGGACCAGAATGCAGAACAAGAGAACAGTGACCATACCTCTCCCCACATCACACCACCTTGGAAGCACTGAAAACTTCCAAAACCCAAGAAGTAGCTCTGAAAACAGTAGTGCAAAAAAGCCAGAAGCTTGAAACAGAGTTCCTTCCCCAACCCAACCAGGAACATAGAGCAACATTACATAAAGTTAATCAAGAAATAGGATGGGAAAATGAGCAAAAAAAAAAAAAAAAAAAAAAAAAAGGAACCTGACCATAAAAAACTGTTATGGTGGCAGGAAAGTGAAGGCACAAGCTCAGAAGATCATGAAATCAAAACACCTACAAAGCCTCAAAGAAAAAAGTGGATGAATAGAAGCCCAACAAGATTTCCTGGAAGAATTAAAAATGATTTTCAAAATCAAAATAAGAGCAGTAGAGAAAAAAATAGGTGAAGAAAGAAAAGAAAAGGAAGAAAATTATGAAAAAACAATTAATTTAGTAAAAGAAGCACATAAAATACTAAAGAAAATAACAGCTTAAAAACAAAATTGACTGAAAGGAAAAAGAGATACAAGTCTCTCTGAAGAAAATAATTTCTTAAAAATTCAAATTGGGCAAGTAGAAGCTAATTACTACATAAGACACCAAGAAACGATAAAACAAAGTCAAAAGAATGAAAAAAATAGAAGAAATTGTGAAATATCTTGTAGGAAAAACAACTGACCTGGAAAACAGTCTGAGAAGAGATGATTTAAGAATTATTGGATTATTTGGAAACTATGATCAAAGAAAAAGCCTAGACATATTCCAGGAAATTATCAGGGAAAACTGTCTGCTTTCTATTCCCATTCACTTTTTCCCAGAGGTCTATCATATCTAATTTTTCTAAGATTCTATTCATCTTGTTGTCTTCTTTCATGTTTATTTCTTAGGAAATCATTGATGACTCTTTCAATTTCTTTTTCTAAGATAGGGTTATTTGAGTATTCTATTTCCTCTTCTGTTAATCTAGAAAGTTTATGTTTTTGTAAATATTCATTCAAATATGTGTGTGGTAGTAGTATTCAGATGTAAGGGTTTAGCAAGGCGTGATCAATGATAGTGAAAGAAAGCATGATAGAAAATGGTCTATTTAGTGCAGGGATGATGGCTGTCTATTGGCTTACTCCATATTACTTACAAACATACTTGTATCTACCCCTTCCTGAAAAGAAAAGAATTCTCATTTGATCCTTCTAATCTTGTTAACTATCATCCTATATGTCTTCTGTCCTCTGTAGCTAAACTCAAAAAAGCTGTCTACAATAGGTGCCTTCACTTTCTTTTTCCTCATTCTCTTCTTAACCCTTTGCAATCCAGCTTCCAACCTTATCATTCCATCGAAACTGTTCTCTCCAATGAGAACAGCTATCAAATCTAATGGCCATTTCTTAGTTTTCATTCTTCTTAACCTTTTTGCAGCCTTTGATGTTGTTGATCACACTTATCTCCTTGATACTCTCTTCTCTCTGGATTTTTGGCACCTCATTCTCTCTTGGTTTCCTATCAGACAGCTCATTTTCAGTCTCCTTTGCTTGAACCTGTATTAGCAACCACACTAGCACAAAGGGTAGGCTGCTAGCATAGGTTCTTTGATCTGCTTTTCTAAAGGAAAGACATCTTTAAAGGAGTCAGAAATCTTACTCTAATTACAGATAAGTAGAAAGAAGTGAGTATAGAAAACACAAGCAGAGAAATTAGCAGAGATTCAACAGACAGGGCTTCAACTGTCTGAACAAAGTAATACAACCACCTACATGCACCACCAGATGGAGAGAGCAACAGCATTTGAGTAGTCAGGGTTGGGGTCCCGTCTAGGAAATCAAAAGGTCCTTTCCATGAGTGATCCTCCAAAGCAAAATGCCAACCTTCCAGAATATATAACAAAGACTAAGCCCCTGATTGGATCAGAGCCAGAAGGCACAAAACTTATGTGACTCAGCACAGCTGTGAATTATCAGGGTTCAAAGGAGATTAATCCTGCAGATGTTTATAATTTACCCTACGCCTGGGAACCTGAACTACAAAAAAAGGAAAAAAAAGAAAAAAATCCCACCTAACTTGTGCTTACGGAACCTCATCCAGATCATACCTTGTAATCACAGGTGTCCCTCAGAGTTCTGTCTTGGACCCTCTTCTCTTCTCCCCCTATAACACTTTACTTAATAATCTCATAAGCTCATGGATTTAATTACCATCTTTATGGTGATAATTTTCAAATCTAGCTATCTTTTCCCAGTTTCTCTGCTGACCTTTCACATCTCTTATTGCTTTTAGGACATCTTGAACTGGATTTCCCACAGACATTTTAAACTCAACATGTCCAAAAATGGAATTTATCTTCCCCTCTAAACTCTCTTTTCCTCCTACCTTCCCTACTACTGTAGAGGGCAATATCACCCTCTCAATCTATCAGGCTCTCAACCTAGGAGTCATCTTGGACTCCTCACTCTCCCATACCAAGCTATTATCAAGGCCTATCAATTTCACATTTGCAGCATCTCTTGAATGTTCTTCCTTTTCTCCTCTGTTGCTGCCACCACTATAACACAGGCCCTCAGTACCTTATGCCTGGATCATTGTGATAGTCTGTTGGTGGGTTTGCCTGCCTCAAGTCTCTCTCCACTAATTCATCTCCCCTTCAGTTACCAAAGTGATTTTTCCTAATGCACAGCTCTGACCATGTTACTCCCTTACTAAATAAACTCTGCTGACTCCCTATCACTTCAAGGATCAAATGCAAAATTCTCTGTTTGGCATTCAAAGCTCTTTATAACTGAGTCCCTCCTATGTTTCCAGTCTTCTTATGTCTTACTACCTACCACATGCTCTTTGATCTAGTGACACTGCTTTCCTGGTTGTTCCACAAACAAGACATTCCATGTCTCAGCTCTGATCAATTTCTCTAGCTTTACCCCACACCTGGCATGCTCTCCCTCCTCATCTCTTCCTCCTAGCTCCCTTAGTCTCCTTTTAAGTTCCAAATAAAACCCCACCTTCTACAGGAAGCCTTTCCCAACCCCTCTTAATTCTAATGCCTTCCTTCTCTTAATTATTTCCTTTTTGTCCTATATAGAGTTTGTGCATATTTGTTTGCTTGTCCATTCTCCCATTGAATTGTGAACTCTTTGAGGTCAGGGACTGTCTTTTTTTATTATTTATTTTCAGTGTTCTACAATCACTACCATATAACTTAGATTTTTTTCCCCTCCCTCTGTCTCTTTCCCCTTTCTCTCCCCGCTCCCTCCTTGAGATAGCATACAATTTTACATAGGTTCTACACATACATTCCTATTAAATACATTTTCACCATAGTCATGTTGAATAGAAGAATTAAAATGAATGGGAGAAATTATATAACAAAATGAAATGTAATACAAAAGAAAATTATCTGCTACATTGCTCTTTCTGGATGTGGAACACATTTTGCCTTCAAAGATTATTGAGAATTTTTTAAGTACTTGCATTGTAAAGAAGTTCTAAGTCTACCAGAAAAAATCCTCATACACTGCGGTTGTTGCTGTGTACAAAGTTCTCCTGGTTCTGCTCCTTTTACTCAGCATCAGTTCATATAGGTCCTTCCAGGCCTCTCTGAAGTCTTCCTGTTCATCATTTCTTATAGTACAAGAGTATTCTATTACATTCATATACCATAATTTATTCAGCCATTCCCCAATTGATGGACATCCCCTTGATTTCCAGTTTTTGGCCACCACAAAGAATGCTGTACGTGTGGAACCCTTTCCCATTTTTATGATCTCTAGGGATTGTCTTTTGCCTCTTTTTGTATTCCCAGTGCTTAGTATAGTACCTAGAATATAATGAATATTAAATGCTTATTGCCTGAGTGACTGATGACCTGAGAGAAAATTTAAGGGTGGAGGGATTGGAGATCATGGTGAGAATGGAGATCAGAGTTAAGGATCATAAGGCAAAGGGAAGGATGAAATGTTAAAATATTATTATTACATAAAGAAATTTCAGTCAATGAGCATGGAAGTAGACCAGTAGGCCAAGGCTACTTTCTCTTGCATAGAATCTAAATAAACGTTGAACTGAGGTTCAGCAAAGTCTGCGTGCTTGCTGTGGATTTGTTTTTTCTAAGTTTAGTATTCACAGTTTTCCTCTTGGAATGTCAAACATGGAAAAAGGAATTTAGGAATCACACAGTCTACTATCCCATTTTACAGATGAGACTATTAAGGGGTAGACAGGTTAAATGACTTATCATACAGATAGATAGTGGCAAAGCTGGGATCCAGGTCTTTTGACTTCCAGTCCTATTGCTTTTACTTTCTCATTCTGCAATTTACTTATAACACTTTATAATCAGTTCTTAATTAATGCAACTATCATAGCAGATATTCGACATATAGTTTTATGGATGAGTTAGTGAATGAATGAACAGAAATAAGCAGCTTGTGCAAAATGGAAGCCTTTCTTCCAAGTATATCCTATAAATAATAATAGCTCACACACAGGTATATATGGGATAGTAGTTAGACTATCCTGAAATCAAGAAGAGCTGGTTTACTATTCTATCACTGATTTTTGCCTACCTATGGGCGAGACACTTGACCTTACTGACCCTTAGCTTCCTTATCTATAAAATATATACATACATACATACATATATGTATATACACACACACACATATATATATACATATATATGTATATATACATATATATACATATATATATATATACATATATATATGATAGCACTTATGCCACTAGGTTGTTCTGAGACTGAAATGAAATTCTTTCTTCTCTCTCTCTCTCTCTCTCTCTCTCTCTCTCTCTCTCTCTCTCTCTCTCTCTGTGCTTTGCGAATTTTAAAGTCTAACTAAATGGTAGTTCTTATGATGCATATGGTGCTTGAAGATTTTCAAAGAACTTTTAACAACAGCCCTGAGAGGTAGGCAATACATGTATTATTCTCTACCTTACTCTTGAAGAAGAAATCTCTCTGATGCTTATTTGGAGATGCATAATCATTTACAAAATTCTTTTTCATCAGGTCAGGCCTCCAGAGCCTCTCTTTACCAGAGAAACCTGTATATGTTTCTCATCACTACCCTGAGAAGCTCTATTAGAATCCCAGACTCAACTTTTCATTTAGATAATTGATACATACTGGTGTGATTGAGCTTCATTCAACTGGTCAACAAAGCCACAGACTGCTCTTTATCTAAACTGGGGTGAGAGGAGATAGTGTCTGGGAATGCTTTCCAGAAGAAGTAAGACTGAGATAGACCTTAAAAGATGGGTAGACTTTAGATGGGGAGGGAGAGTGTTTTAGCTTCAAAGGAAAGGTTGGTAGATTCAGTCCCAAGTTCCTGATTCTTACTAGCTATGTTTCACCATTTGACAATGGAAATAAAAATGCTTATCCTATATATTGACCCTATAAAGACATTGAGATTAAAACAAAACAGCACAGCCAACAACAACAAAGCCAAAATGTAGTTAAGGAAGGGTGAGTTCATTTGATTAGATTTGCCAGCTAAGTCAAAGAACATAGGAGAGAAGATTGGAAAAGTATATTAGAGCTAGTTTTTAGGAGACCTTGAATGTCAGGTGTTTGAGCTATGTCTAGAAGCACCAAGGAATCATTGGATCATAGATTTAGAGCTGAAAGGGACCTTGGAGGCCATTGAGCACCTCCCCTGCCCTTTTACAGATGAGGAAATTGATGGCCAGAGGGGTTGTGACTTGCCCAGGGTCACACAGATAATAAATGTCCAAGATGAAATATGAACTTAGGACTTCCTGACTCAAAGTCTAGTGCCCTATTCATTGAGCAAAGAAATGATAGATTAATAAGAAAAGTAGACAATAATGGAAATAATAGCTAGTATTTATATTTAAGGTTTGCAAAGCACCTTACATGTATGATCTCATTTTGATCCATCAGATAGAGGATATCTGCCTTATGTTCCTTTTGTGAACCATATTTCCACCTCACCCCCAGAAGGTAAATAATCACCTAGACACTGGGTGACAAGTGCTCCCAGCACAGATTGTTTAGAGAAAGAGAGTGAAAGGAGGTGGGCCAGAACAGTAACAAATTCCCTGAAGGAGGTGAACAGATACCACGTGGAGGTGCCTGCCATTTCCCCTCAGTTCCTTGTGGTTCAGTGGGGGTCAGTGCTCTACTAGAGGTGAGGGCAGGAGTAAGGACCATTAAATAAGGACTAAAGGATATCATAGTGGGGTGTCGTGAAAGAATATGGGGTTGATAGTCAGGAGATTGGAGTCCTAGCCCAACTGTGCCATGAACTGCTGATGCCTACCCTCCCCTTTACCCTGGATGCACCCCTCCCAGCCCTGTTACTGAATTCTGGACTTCAAAATTCCTGTATGGGGTATTTTAATCTCTTTCTGATTCCCCTTTTCAGATCTTAGTTTTTGGTCTGTGTGTCTTGTCTTCCACCTTTAGAATGTAGGCTTTCTGATGAAAGAACATTTTTCTTGTATTTCTTTTTGCTTGTATTTGAATTCCCAGTCCTTAGCACAGTGTTAGGCACATAGTAAGTGCTTAATAAATACTTGTTTCCTTCCCTGTCTCCTCATTAGAATACAAGCTCCTTGAGGACAGAATATGTTTTTTCTTTTTCTTCCTTCCTTCCTCCCTCCCTTCCTTCCTTCCTTCCTTCCTTCCTTCCTTCCTTCCTTCCTTCCTTCCTTCCTTCCTTCCTTCCTTCCTGTCTTTTTCTTCTTTGGTATTCACAGCACTTAGTACAGTGCCTGGCACAATCTAAGTATTTAACAAATAACTGCTTTTTTAGTTGACTGTCTTTAGTGACTCAGTTTTCTCCTCATAATACAAGGGACTGCAAAGTTTATGATGATGATATATTTACAGGATCTATGATTTTACCAAAAGGTGACTATAACCTCTCCCTTCCTCACATGACTTAATAAATGGTGTTTTATGAGTTGCTGTGGCTAGAAAAAGAATTCTACACTTTTCAGTCAGTAATGAGATTTTCCAACTTTGCTGATGGTGATGCCCTTTCAGAATGGGATACCAAGCTCTATAACTCTGAGTCTTTAACTCCAAGAATTTCTGAGAAGCCTTAAACAAAGATAATGACTAAGGAATTATTCTACTGGAGAAGGAAATGAAAAACCCCTCCAGTATCTTTGTCAAGAAAAGTCCATGGATAATAGTGGTATTCTATGGTTCATGGGGTCATGAAGAATTAGACACGACTGAACAATAACAACAGGAGTTGTGAGAAATGATCATTCTGTTAATCTTGTAAAGAAATGAACCACTTTCTGTCTCAGTTTCCTCAGATGTAAAATGGGGATAATAATAACACCTACCTCCAGGATTGTTGTAAGAATCAAGTGAGATAGTATTTTTAAGTGCTTTATAAATCTTAAGGTTTTCCATAAATGCTCACTATTATTATCATTAATTAAGATTATTTACAGAACGGGCTATAGAGGCAGCCTGGACAAATGGATGGCACTTATGGTGGAATGGATAGTGCACTGGGTTTAAGAGTCAAGAGGACTGGGTTTCAGTCATATCTACATGACTTCATAGTTTTGTGACCTTAGGCAAGTGACAACTTCCAGAATTTTCATTTTCCTTATCTAGAAAAACAGATATAATAATATTGGCTCTATTTAACTTCACACAGAGACCTTTCATATCTGAAAATTTCAGTCCAAACCCCTAAATCCCACCTATTCCTGTCTTCAGCACTTCTCTTGCGGAGACATTTATTTTCTTATTTCCCAGGATTCAGGCTTGGATGTGTCAGAACTCTCTGACTACAGGGAACAGTGGGTTCATCTACTGGGTCCTTTCCAACTGGTTAACTCTGTTCCATACCATCCAATTCTTCCCACTCCAACTTCTACCATTTCAGACCAAGCTGTCAAATTCCTTTTTATTCTCTTATGAACTGGTTCCCCAAACCACCTAAAACTACCAGGAATCCTCCCTTTCTCTCCATTGATGCCACTCATCTCCTTAGGGAAGCTGTTGTTTATTTGTATTTTATCTCTTCTTCCAGCTGGGACTTTTCTCCTAGCCATTAAACTCTCCCCTCCATCTTGTCCTAAATTTTGCTTATTAAACAGCAACTTTACAAATTAATGTGCACTAATTAGTGGTAATGATACATTTGGAGAATATTGAACTTTCTCCAAGCAATACAACAAGATTCCCCAATGGCATGCTGGAAATTGTGACCCTTTCCAAGACCTTGGCTCTTCCAGCCAGCTAGAGTAAACCACATATTACTCCGTGCTAGTGCACTGGCTTGGGGACCCATTGTATGCTGGAGCTTTGTCTGATAGATTTATGGAATGGGTCAATGGGAATAACCTCAAATAATTTGTAGGATAAATCTTCACCTGCCCAATAAGGGTTCAGGACTTTTAGGGCCCCACAGGGCTCCATCACACTCTTCTAATACAGACTAAAGGCTCCTGGCAAACTTCAGTGGATTGACACCAAGATGCACAGGTTTACCATAGATTGTACTCTTGGGAACTGAATGCTTTTGATCATCATGGCAATCATGAAAATGTTAGAAGACATAAACTTGCTTGGCTTTGTGTCCCAGTCTATGAGCTTTATTAGGTCTGATGATCTGGGGGGCTTGGTGGAGAGCAGATAACTGAGAGTACTGTCATCAGCACACCTGCAGGAGGAACCACATGATATCCAACTGCTTCTTCCTCCATAATTTTTGGATGTATTTGTACCCTCCCATCCTGGCTTACCTCTCCCTGATGGTTGCCACTAACTGGAAAGGAAGCACCACTAAACTCTTAACACTTATTTTTAACCTTTGAAAATAAAGCACAGTCTTAGAATATTCAAATAGACAACTAACATAGATCATAAGGGAAGCAACGAAAAGGACAAAAAGATGCAGTAAAGGCATTCTTTTTAAGTCTTCCCTAACGGAAGCCTTCTGGGTAGAATCTGTTCACTGTTTCTACCAAACCCCATAATAATGAGTATTCTTAACTTCAAGACTTCACTCATGCCCCTTCCTAGAAGGCCAATATTTGTATCTTATCTCCCTTCTAGACTGCAAACTCATGGAGATAAGGACCCTGTCTTATCTAAATTTTATATTGTTTGCCAGTTTTTGAGATGTAAATGCTCATATTGAAAATTGAACAACCAACTCTCACAAGTTGCTATGAGCTGACTCCTGAACACCACTGGATACAGATCCAATGACAGAATGTATGTCTACCATATGGGGATTAGCCTAGATAAAATCAGAGTTATCATTTATGAGAGAGTTTGTCACCAGATGATTGATTGATTGCCATGGAAACTCATGAAGACTATCTAGGGAGACAATATGGTATAGTGGAAAGAGTATTGAAATTGGAGTCAGAGAATTTGATTTCAAATCCCAGCTCTGACCCTTACTATGTGAGTATGGGCAAGTTACTTAACTTCTCTAGGTCTCAATTTCATCATCTGTAAAATGAGGGTATTGGACTAGATGACCTCTAAGATCCCCACCCTTCCTGATGGTCTAATTCTTCTAAATCGTAAAGGCATTGACTTGTATCAATGAAGAGAGTATTAATATAGGTAAAATGTAAAAACTCAGAATGTACAGAGAAGTATGGAAATTCTCTAACCTGAGAATAGAAGGATAGTAAAGAATATTTGAGTGAGAATAAAAAGGACAGAAATGGACTTATTGTGAGAGTACATCACGTTCCACTCAGCCAGAGAGCAAACATGGATGATGCTTTCCTGATGACAGACCTAACACCAAAACAAAATGTAAAATGGATTGGAAACATTAATTATCTGGACATTTACTGAAAGTCTCATTCCACTAAAAGCAGAGCATTTGATAAATGCTGATGATTGCTGGTACTTTTACTTCTAAAAAGATTGAAATAAAAATAAGAACTGCTGTGAACCTAATCCTGACCAACACAGAAGAAATAGTTCGTAAATGCAATTAAAACTTTATTAAAATGACCATGTCATTTCAGAGTCAATGTTAACCAAGGGAAAAAATATTAAATAGCTCAAAATGCCCCAAGAGGGAAAGAAGGTCCTGAAATATTAAATTCAGAGAAAATAATTTTAGTCAACAACCACATCAACTGTGTCATCTTAGTTCAACTCTCTCTTTTGCAGATGAAAAAACTGAGAGCCACAGAGATTCCTGCACTTAATTTTGAAAAAATGCATAAACAGTAAGGAGATGGTAGAATCTCAGAGTCACAGTCCTGGAAGGAACCTCAGAGATAATCTGGCCAAACTCATAACCAAAGAAGAACCTCCTCTATAATATATTTGACAAGCAGTCATCCAGCCTACGACTGAAAACCTCCAGTGACTGGGAATTCACCTCTTTTCCAAGGGAGATCATTCAATCATTTTTCATTCATTTCTGACTCTTCATGATCCAATTTAAGGTTTTCTTGGAAGAGATACTAGAGTGGTTTCCTTCTTCAACTCATTTTATAGATGAGGAAACTGACACAAACAGGGTTCAAAGAGTTTCCCAGGGTCACCTAACTAGTAAGTGTCTAAGGCTAGATTTGAACTCAAGAAGATGAGTCTTCCTGACTTCAGGCTTGGCACTCTAAACATTGTGCCATCTAGCTGACCTAATTCTACTTTTAGACAGCTATAATTGTTGGACAATTTTTGTCTTATATCAAGGCTGATATTTGCAATTTCTCTGTGTTGTTTCTGGCTCTGACCTCTGAGATGAGACTAACAGCTACTATGATATAAGAAATGACAAGTTAGATGATTTTAGAAAAACATGAACAGACTTGCATGAAATAATGAGAAACGAAAAGAGCAGAGCCAAAAAAATGTTGTATACAGCAATATAACAGCAATATTGTTTTAAGAACAACTTTGAATAACTAAGTTCTATTGACTATTACAAATACCCAATAATTACAAAGGACATATAAAGGAAGATGCTGTCTGCATCCAGAGAAAGAACTGATAAATAGAAGCATGTACAGAATGATTTCACATTTATATGTATGTATGTATGTATGTGTGTGTGTGTGTGTGTGTGTGCACCTAATGTGTCTAATGGTAGCCATCTCTAGGTTGAGGAGGAAGAGAAGAGAGAAAAAGGGGGAAAAAAGTTTCATTATGACTTTATCATATATTTAAAAGGAATAGCAAGTTGTCCATAATAGATCTGCAGTTTCGTGTGCAATCATCTTATTTTTTCCTATTCTATTATGTTATAGAAGTTCTTTTTTTATCTCTTAAATTCAGAATAAAATAAATTAAAAAAAAACAACCAATCATTCATGTAGAAAAAAGAAAATGTAAGGATGTTATTTAACTACAATCTCAGTATTCACTAGCAATGTGATAACAATGGTAAAAAAAAAAGAAAAAAAGAAAAAGAAAAAGCTAATGTCTTCTTAATGTACATGAATAGAAGAGAAGTGTCCAAGATGAAGGAACTAAGTCTCACAGTACTTATACCTGCTCAGAACACATCAAAAGTGGTGTATTTGGTTCTGGGTACTTCATGTTGGGAGGGCTATTGACAAACTAGACCATGTCCAGAGAGGGACAATAAGGACAGCAGGGAGACCAGATATCATTCCATACGAGGAGGACATGAAGGACTTAGGAGTATTTGACAACTTAGGTGTGATAAGATTTGTCTTGAAATATTTTTTTCACATGGAAGACAGATAACACGTATTCTGTGTAATTTTAAAAGAGAGAACTAGGACTAATAAATGGGATAATAAAATTAGAAATGGATGGAAATTGGATTTGGCTTGGAAAGCAGCACCTGGGCTAAAATTCAGCTTCTGCTACTCACTCACTTTGAGTAAATTGCTTACTCCCTCTGAGTGTCAGTTTCTTCACCTATTTATTTATTCGTTTGTTTGTCCGTGCATCCATCCATCCATCCATCCATCCATCCATCCATCCATCCATCCATCCATCTGTCCGTCCATCCGTCCGTCCGTCCGTCCGTCTGTCTGTCTCTGTCTGTCTGTCTGTCTGTCTATCTATCTACTTATTTGGTGGGGTGGCAGCTGGGGCTAAGTTACTTGTCCAGGATTACACAGCTAGTTTCCTCATTTATTAAAAGAATGGATTGGAATAGATCAATGGTTTCCAATTTATTTTTTGTTCCACAAACTCTTTTCAACAGCAACAACAACATGTTGTAAACCCTCAGAGTAATTTAATATACTCATAATGTTCATAAGAAATTATTTATTATTTAAAGAATTATAATTTTTTAGTCTGAACCCCTTAAACAACTCTCTAAATCTCCAAGGGGTTCATGGATCACGAAATGGGAATCACCAGAAGAGATGATCGCTAAATTCCCTTCTTACACTAATTCCCATGGCTCCATTGTTACAAGCAGGTAGATTTTAATTCAAGGTAAAGAACTCCCTAACAGCTAGAGCTGTCCATCCATGGAGTGGCATGCCTTATGAGGTAGAGAGCTCCCTATCATTGAAAGTGGTCAAACAGATGCTAGATGATTGGGTATCAGCAGTACTATGGAAGATTTTAAAGCATCAAGCATGGATTGGACTAAATTGACTAATAAGGTCCCCTCCAATTTTAGAACTCTATAGTTCTATGAATTAAGTGATCACAGAGGCAGGAGGAAAAATAGGAAGTACAGTCATTAACTTACCATTAGACACTGACCATAATGATAAATCAGTACACTCAGGCCTTTGGCTATGACTTTGGCAAGGAAAATTGGGTGGGAAGGGATCCAAAAACATATTTCCCAACTCCTGCTCTCCCCCAGGAGGCAGCAGAGTACTGGGGAAAGGGTACTGAGTCTGAACTCCAAAGACCATGACTCAGATTCCCCCCACCCCAGATAATTACTACCTGTGTGATCTTGCACAAGTCTCAACCTCCCTAGCCTTTCATTTCCACATGAACTAGATGACCTCTGAAATACCTTCTAGTTCTCCCTTTATGGTTCTTCTCCTCCTTCCCCCCACCCAAGTGTGTTATCCTGATGTATTACTAAGAGACAGTCTGATAATTTCCATTTTACACTTGAGAAATCAGCCCCTGGGGCGCTTAGATCATAGCTCATCTTAGAGCCCTAAGATATGTTGCTGAGCCCTCTGCAGGGGTGACATTCTCTCAGGTGCCCTCCCTTTGGCTGGCCATTGAGCCCAAGGCTATTGAATGTGGGCTAGGGTTGGCAGCAGTGGTTTTGAAAGGGCACTTCAGCCTGTCTGTCCTCAGGCAGCAAAGACGAGATGGCACATAGGGACATTCTGGGCTTCCGCTCTTTTTCTCCTCCCCAGGTAAAAGCAACTCAGTGGTTTACAAAACGGCACTTTAAACTATTTTTACAATCGCATAAAAGAACTGGAGGGCGGCCGTGCTTCTCCACTGTGATTTAGATGCTAGTGGGAAATTGCAGCCTTTGACAGAAATGGCCAAGATTTATTGCCAGAATCGATAGCTGATTCCCACAGTCCAACAACTTGGAGAGCAGAAGAATATGAGGTAGCTGGAGGGAAAGATCATTCCTAGGCCAGGGTGGGGGAGGGCACAATGAAGGCAACAGCAGCTACATCTAGCCACTCCACAGTGTTGTCCAAAGAAGCCTTGCTTTGGTTCCCAAACTTCCCAGTATATTCCGACAGCCAAGTCTCTCCCAGACTTGCTGTGTGGGCCATAATATCTCCTAGGGAACCAATAGGAAGGCACTGGCAGGAACATGTCTGGTTATTTTGTCTCTTAGGGGGAATTTTAAAGCCTCTAGTTAGAAATGGTCCATGTGATTTCTCTCCTGAGAACTTGCAGGGCCACCCTTCTAAAGCATTGGCTTCCAAAATGGTAGCCATATATCCCTAGGGGACTGGGACATGACTCCCAGAGGTAGCCAATAAGAGGATAGGAAGATGGGTCATGTATTTTTCTCCTCATGATAACCAGTTATGGGACTTATCAACAGCATAACCCTATTTCATTTCATTGATTATTACCCCAAACCATGCCACTCTGTCCCCTCTTCCCTTTGACTTCCTTTGGTCAAATGAACTTCCAACATCTCCCCCTCTCTTCTGGACATCGGGCTCTTAGGACAGTTATAATTTAATTGGGACTCATGCATCTCCTCAGCAGCTACACAAACAAAATTTTCCCTGCCTCCAAAATACCTGTGTCATGACCCCCAGATCACTTGTGGCTATGGCAGGTGTCTCTCAGTTACGGGTTCTGCATTCTTGGGCAGTGAATAATAAGTAACAATTCTGGTTTTGCCTTCTCTGCCCCCCATTCTTCTTTTTATTTTCAGTGAGACAGTGTGAGTCACACAAGATGAGCAGGTATGTTCCATTTGTAGTATAAATAGGACAGTGTTTTATACATAGTAAACTTTTTAATGAAGCTTTATTCATTCGTTATTCATCACAGACACAAATCTTTATATTATATTCCCCTCCCCAAGCCCAGCCCTTTTCCAGACTTCTCTATTTCTGTCAGTAAGGTCACCAACTTTCCAGCTGCCCACATTTAAGAGTTCAATGTCATTCTACTCCTCACTCCAAGGTCTTGTCAAGACCTGTCAATTCTCCCTCCATACCAGCTCTCAAATCCATCCCATTCTCTCTACTCACAAGACCACTCCTCTCTTGCAGGAGAACATCATTTCTTGCTTGGATTATTGAAATATCATTCTAAATGATCTCCCCAGCCTTGTCACTCTCTGTTCTAATCCATCTTTCACAAAGCTGCCAAATTGATATTTCTAAAGCACAGTTCTGACCATGTCATTCTCCTACTCAACAAACTCCATTAGCTCAGGGATCAAATATTATTCCATCTTTAGCTCATCTTTTTAAAAGTCCTTTTTGGTATGTTTTACAATGTACATAGTTATTAGCAGAATAGTGCATGTATGTAATTTATTTATTTGTAATTAAACTTACAGGCAGCTGGGTGGTGAGGTGGATAGCGTGCCAGACCTGGAGTCAGAAAGACTCATCTTCCTAAGCCCAAATCTGGCCTCAGACACTTACCAGTTGTGTGACCCTGGACAAATCACTCAACCACGTCTGTCTCAGTTTCCTCATCTATAAAATGAACTGAAGAAGGAAATGGCAAAACACTCCAGTATGTCTGCCAGGAAAACCTCAAATGGGTTAATGAAGTGTCAGACATAACTGAAATGACTCAACAACAACAATATATTGGGGGTGTGCCTTAAAAATTAATTGATAGAGATTGACAAAAAAAATTAGAAATGACTTTGCAGATGATCTTGCAAGAATGAAAATATTTCAGTATCTGTTCCTATCAGGCACATTGGTATATGTGGATTCCATAGGTGATCAAGTAATGGAGATGCCAGCAGGTAGTTTTGACCCACCGAAAGTTCATTAAAAATGTCCTTGGGATGACCTGAAAATAGCGTAAGGGAAGGTGGTGAAGGAAGGAACCGTGGTAATGGTCTCTACAAAGGCCCTGAGATATAATTTGTGAAGGCTTCAGGGACAGAGCACATAGCATCTTCTGGGACACCACATAAAGGTCAGGAAGGAAGGGAATAAGTTTTATTAAGAGCTTACTATGCGCCAGACACTATGCTAAGTGCTTTACAAATATTATCTCATTTCGTTCTCATAACAGCTCTGGGAAGTAGGAGCTATTATTATCTCCCATTTTATAGTTGACAAAACAGAGGTAGACAGAGGTTAAGTTGGAATTGCTCCAGGTCACACACACAGCTAGTAAGTGTCTGCAGCAGATTTTGAGCTCAAGTCCTTTGACCCCTTTTGTCACTTTATTGCCTCTACAGACACGAGGATAAGAGAATTTCAGGGATGGTTACAGGCAGATCTTCAGGACTCTAGAACTATATGGCCAGACCCAGGTAGGGAACCAAGATTGTGCACTAAACAAAGAGACAACTCTCCTGCTTTTAGGATCATTTTTTGACTTGAATAGAAGGTACTCCTTTTTTTTTTTGTAGCCACATATAAACAGGCTCCTTGAAATCTCTGATGTCTCTGGCACTGGAGTCTCTTTATGTTTTGTTTTGAATAATCAGTTATGGAAAGCATGGTCCAAATCCCCACCTCATGCATTTCTCTCTATTACCAGTCCATGCAACAGTTACCAACTGAATAGTATAAGCTGCAATGCAAACAATAAAAGATAACCAGATAGTACAGCCATTCTCTGTCCCATACACAAATGAATGCAATCGCCAAAAGGAAGATGATGGAGTAGAAACTTCCCAGAGATAACATACAAAAAGTGAGAAGGGATATTGCTCTTCAGAGGATGGGTGGACTCCTTGTGCTTTCAGTGGCCAGCAAAGAGATCTGCTAACAGTCTGAACTATGCTGCATCCTCTTAGCTTGGTCCTATGATACTGGGTTTAGAAGATACTGTAGCTACATCCCTCAATGCTCTTCCCTCTACCATCTCTCATCTTCAGTCACAGTCTCTGAGCATTATCTCTCTGTCTCACAGTCGTTCAGGAAAACTCTAGGACTCTTCAGATCAAGCCCAATAGCTTCTCCCTGCTACTTACAATTTCTTTCTTTTTTTTCATTCCTTTGACTCTCCACTCTTTTCTTTATCAAGTTTACATCACCCGAGCCAATCTCGGAGCCTGACATAACTTTCCCAGGATTTTGACTCCCTGAACTTTCTCCAATGAGCAGCAACTACCCACTTTTGCCATGTTGGACCTGAAGTTGTAATGGAAAGCTCCCATTAAAGACAGCCTGTTCCTATTAATACTTTAATCAAACCATAGGCTCTTGCTTATCGCCACTATGATGGACCTCTCACACTGTCTCCTCGTGCGTATAAAAGATGGGGAAGAACATTTCAGGAGTTGAAACAATTTTTTTCTGATGCTCTGTGATTCCTGGTTCCCTTGTTCCCCAACCAATTGTTCTTCACATGTTATTTATTTCATAGTCTTCGGGGATCTTTAAACCCCTTGTTCCTGAGACATCTGTGGGGGATTCCTTCTTGCCGGTGACTTTGCACTTTCCCTGATAACTACCTTTCTAGTAAATCTATTCTCTCATGAATGATACAAGGAGTGTGAAGAAAGGAAAATAGTAAAGTGTGCTGACAGAGGAGCCATACATGGAGTCTTCCTATGTTTTTATAGCTTCCTTCTTCTTCCATTCATGACTAAAAAATCACTTCTGTTTTGTATATAATGAAATGCATCAAAGCTATGGTGGACCTGAGCGCCATGTAGTAATTGATACTCATTTTTGATATAAAGAGGAGAGTGGCTTTTATCTGTGAAGTTATTCAGTATGACTGGAAACTGGTCTTCAAGACTTGATAGAAATAATATTTTTTTAATGACCTCTGGAGAGAGGTCTGGCGGTATGTGACACTGAGAGAAGAAAACAGGAAACGTTGGTTTCCATTGTAGTTGGAATTAAGTTGGCTTAATCAATTCATATCAGTACTCTATGCCTCAGTTTCACTGTCTATATAATGGTAACCATAATTTTCTGAAATGTTTTGAGACATGGTGAGTAATGCCAGAGAAAATGTCAAATAAAGAGTTGTGTGTGTTGGCTGTCTATCTTATCCAACGTACTTAAACTCTTGATGCTCACTGCCTCTCTTCTATCCCTCCACTATAATAGGTCTTTCATGCCTCTTCATGTGAGATAATTTACCCCATTCTACCTCACCCTTCCCTCTTCTCCCACTGCTGTTCTCTTTCTCACCCCTTAATTTTTTTATATCATCTCATCAAAGTCAACTTATACCCTCACCCTCTGCCTATATATAACTCTAACTGATTTAAACGCAAGAAGTAACATTGATTGCAAACCACTGTTTGTTCCTCAGTCCTCAGTAAAATCATCTATCTATTGCCCAATCCAACTCTTACCCCAGTCCAAATTTCCATAATTAGGGACAGCTTTGAAAATCTAGGGCAGGTAGACCTGTTTAATTACCTTTAAAGGATACTTTAAAAATATACTAGGTCACTGGTCTTAAATACATAGGTTGGGATATCTGAAAAGACATGTGATGACTACACACAAAAAGTACTTCGTAAATGTTTATTGGCCCATTGGATTGATGGAGTGACAGACTGATTGGGAGATTGATGAACAACGGCTGGCTGAGCAAATGACTAAGTGACTGGTTGAAGGATTGGTAGAGGGACTAACTAAGGTGACTGGATGAATGATCAGATGAGGGGCCTGTGGGCAGTGAGAGTGGGTGAATGAGTGGCTGATTGAGTGACTACAGAACTGACTGACAGGCAGAGAACTGACTGATGGAGTGAGCCTGGACTTTATTTCCTAGTTGTCCTTGAGGAGTTTTGGATTTCATATTCATTGTTAAGGGAAGTAATCCATTTCTAATGATTCCATACGCTCCAAGGCACTTTTTTCTCTGTAAATAATATCTGACGAAGAGAGGTGTGAGCCTACTTTAGTGTAGCAAGAGCATATTTAGCCATTAAATGCTTGCTTTTCCACTCCATTGACTTCCTCTAGTTATAGCCATTCCAGTGGAGAATTCTCTTCATAATCATCTCATGCCAGCTGCTGGTTTACTTATCTTATTCCTGAAGGATGACCTGCAGGTGCCTCCCCAAAGCCACTTCCCTGGCATTAGGTTGGGATGGCCTGGCCAGGAAGAAGGAAAGAGAAATTCATTGGGAGATTGACTTATCTCCTCTGCTTTGAATCTCTTCCAAGAGCTCTCTGTTTGGATGAAAGTAATCATTCCTTAACCTGATCTCACAAGGTGATGATGGAACTTCATGGAAGCTGAGAGAATCTTAGGAACAGTGGATACTAGAGAAAAATTGGAGTATACTGGAATTACTCAAGCCTTTAGATAATATTTCAGGATTTCTTACATAGCATACTCAGTCTAATATTGTTAATTGATTCCACAAAACATCATTGATTGAAACAATGGTTTCTAGAGCTAGACCATTGAATCTATATCTATGTCATTTATATGTATGTATCTCTCTATGGTGACTGACTTAATTAAATGGGTTTAACTGTCATCCCCATGATGATAACCCATAGATCATTTTCTGACCACTCCTCAGGATCTTTTGTTGGAGTCTTATACAGATCATAGGTATCCCACAGAGTTCTGTCTTCAGCCCTCTTCTCCCTCTAAATCACTGCACTTGGTGATCTTATCAGCTTCCATGGATTCAAATGCCATCTCTATACTGATGATTTTCGAATTTACCTGTCCTGTTCCTATTTTTCTGTTGACTTCCTATCTTACATCACCAGTTACCTTTCAGATACCTTAAAATGGAAGTCCAGTGGATATCTTAAACAAAACATGTCCAAAACAGTACTTGTTATCGAGGTCCCTAACCACTCCCTCCTCACTTAGCTTCCAAGGTCAACATCACTCTACCAGTCCCTCAGTCTTGAAACACAGAAGTTATTTTCAGACTTCGCAATATACTCTACCCCTTTCCTATTCAATCTGTTGTCAAGGTCTGTCAATTTCACCTTGGTAACATCTCTTGAATACATCCCCTTCTTTCCTCTGACACTGCCATCACTCTGGTACAGGCAGGCCTTCAGCATATCACATCTGGATTATTGCAATAGCCTTTTGGTGGGGTCTGCCAACCTCAAATCTCTCCCCATTCCAATCCATCCTCCATTCGGTCACCAAAACTTGAACTAAAATTCAAGTCCAATCATGACACCTTTTTATTCAATAAACTGCCTATTGCCTCCAGGATCAAATACAAAATTCTGTGTTTGGCATTCAAAGCCCTTCATAACCTAGCCCCCTCTTACCTTTCTAGTATTCTTATACCTTGCTTTTGTATGTACTTTTCAATTCAGTGACACTGGCCTCTTGATTGTTCCATGACCAAGATACTCTATATTTTAATTTTTGGCATTTTTTCTGACTGTCTCCCCATGCCTGGGATGTTCTGCCTCAACTCCACCTATTGAATTTCCTGGATTCCTTTAAGTACCAACTAAAATGGGAAGATTTTTCCAAACCTCTCTTAATTCCTTTCCCTCTCTTAAGTTAACTTCACTTAAAAGACCAAAGCCTCCCACTACATCCGGGACCATCTCCAGTTGACCTGATCTATATCTTGCTCCTGGACTCAGAGGATTCCAGAGGAGAGACTGAGCCTGATGTCTTTGCACAGTCCTCCCTCATTTAAATCTAATTCACTTGCAAGTCATGGCATCACCTTCATGACGTCATGGTTTTCTTCAAGAATTCAGGACAAGCAACAAACAACAACCTCTTAAGTATTTCCTATTTATCCCATATATAATTTGTACATATTTGATTGCATGATGTCTCTTCCATTAGATTATAAGTTTCTTAAGGGCAGAGACTCTCTTTGGCCTTTTTTTTTTTTTTTCTCTAGTGCTTAGTGTAGTATCTAGCACATGGTTGGTGTTTAATGTTTATTGATTAAGATCAATATATCTAGTCACAGTCTCTTCTCTGAGATTCTGTCCCACATTACCATTGTCCAAACAGGCCAAACAGATATCCAGTTCAAACTGGCTATGGACACAAGGTACTGTTGTATTTGTCCTTGCTGTAGGCAAATGAGTGTTAGAGACAGAACAGACCAGCTTATAAACCTTATGAACTTTGAAAGGTCAGAGGAGCACCAGAAATCCAACAACTGAAGTCCATATCAAAGGCTAGTGTGAGGATTCAGCTTCAAGGAATGTCCTGTTTGACCCAGTCCAGAACTGAATTGATTTGGCAGCAAAGCATCAACTGTGTTCTAGAAGTAGAAGACCACCCTGTCCATTGGTCATGCCACACCAAGAAGTGAATTTGGTGGAACAAATACATTTAGACAACGACTTTGAGTTTCAATCTTATTGCCTCAGAGAGCAGTGTGGTAGAAGAGAGTATGCTCCGAGTTTCAGAGGTTTTTGTCCCACTGGCCTAGCTATATCTTTTCAGTAAATATTCCTTTGTAAATGCTAGTTGATGCTAATTGAAATTGAATAGACATTAACTGGCCAGTTGTTATTGGAGGTAAAATAATGGGGCACTTGATATTGGAGGGGGAACAAACCAGATGCTAGACAAAACCCTAACTCTTCAGGATTGCCCAAGGGGAGAGCTATTACTTCTGCTCTCTGAACCTGACCCATTAGCCTGTGTATAGGTTGGAAGAATGAGCCCAGAGTTTATGTGGTATGTATGTATATATGTATGCATGCATGCATGCATGCATGCATGTATGTATGTATGTGTATGTACTTGTGCATTATCTGCATAAAGATGAAAATTGATCTCATGGAACCTGATAAGAGCATCAAGGGAGAGAGTGTAGAGAGAGAAAATAAGAGTGCCGAGTGTGTCTTACGGGACACACACTTAGGGGCAGAAAGAGAATGATAAACTTGTAAAGGAACTGATAAGGAATGAACAGACAGGAAGGAGGAAAACCAAGAAAGATTAGCATTACTGAAGCCAAGGAGGAGAGACTATCCATGAAGAGGGGGCAATAAGTAGTTTCAAAAGCTCCAGAGATGTCAATTTTCTATCAATTGATCATCAATCATATATGAAACCCCTATTATATGCCAGGCACTATACTAAGATCTGATAATACAAATACAGACATGAAACAACTTGCCCTCAAAAAGCTTATTTTTCTCTTGAAATTAGAATGGGCACAAAGTAAAAGCTATTATATCTTTCATTTAAGAGATCATTAATGACCTCACAGCAGTTTCAGTTATGTGGTAGGGTCAAAAGCCTGAAACTGAGGTACTTTGAAGTACGTGGAAAATAAGGAAATGGAAACAAGGAAAATAAATTGCTTCCTAGGAATTTTGACTATGAAAGGAAGCAGAGTTATAATAGCTTGAAAGATTTGCAAATTCCAGTGGAGGTTTTTGAAAGAAAGATGAGGAATATTCAAAGGGGCAAGTTCCTAGAAGAGAAGAAATGTAATGGGTCTCAGAAACAAGAAGAACCACCTCTTCCTTAGATATTGGAGTGATAGAGGAGTGAAAGTGAGAGGGTGATGATGATGATGTATTTTGAGATCTGGAATAGGTGAAAAGAAAGAACTCCAATGAATGGGATGAATGAATAAATGAATGAAAAATCATTTATTAAAAACTTACTATGTTCTAGGTACTGTGCTCCATGCTAGGGTTACAAATACATACAAGCAAGGCAGTCACTGCTTTCAAGGCACTTGTGTCACAGGATTGTGTTCGTCCTTCACTGCTGAAGAAGACCATGCCATCAGAGAAATGATGACATGACTGGCACTTGACTTTGTTTTGAGTGAGGGAGGGCTGTGCAAATCACCAGCCTCACTTCTTCTCCAGAGCCATCTGAATCCAGTGACCAGATACTCATCAGGATGACTGGAGATGACCCAGGATGCACTGAGAGACCTTGGGCCCTTTAGGGCAAGGAATGAACAGACAGGAAGATCACTTAGGGTGAGGTAACACCCATCCATTGAATATGCCTGTTTGAGAAGTAACCAGGACATGGCCCTTTTAATGAAGTTAAGAAAAGGAGGGAAACAGCAAAAGTTACTACTGATAATCTCTTTAAAGCCAGGAGAGTGCAGAAGGGCCCTTAGGCAGGGGCCTTTTGGCATCCCAGCTTCAGAGTGCAATAGGTTTAAGTTTTGGGGAAAGGAAAAGACTGGACAGGACAAGACAGGGCAAGAAAGACAAGGAAAGGAAAGGACAGGAAAGGGAAAGAAAACCAGCCAGTAAAACCCAAGTCATCTGGGCATCTTTTGGCCATCCAAATTTACCTTCCTTTGGAGAGGAGAAGGAAGGGGAGGGGGAGGCAGACAGGAGAGGAGGAGCTGAGTTACCCAGCTAGCTGGGTCCCCATTCAGCCAGCTGCATCTGCTTACAGAATTGTGTTCATCCTTTGTTGCTAAAGAAGACCGTGCCATCAGAGAAATGATGACATGACTTGCACATGACTTTGTTTGGAGTGAGGGAGGGCTGTGCAAAGCACTTACATTCTAATAGGAGAAGGCAATACACGTATGGGAATGAGCAGAGGAGTTGTGGGCAGAGAAGCCAGGGAAAATAGTGATTGCAGTCATAGAGTAATGGATTACATGGCAGTGTTGATTTGATTATTGATCTCCCAGCTGCAGTTGAAAGGTGGCAGGTAGAGAAAGTCCTTGGGATGAGTCTGGGTTTGGGAAAGATAAGGTGAACGCTCACCAATCAGAGCCCAGTTTCCTAAGGATGAGTCCAAGTTCTGCTCAGAGGTGAAGCCTATACCCCAGATGGCATAACATGGAGATGTCATGAGATCGCAGTAAGATTGAGGAGAATAAAGGTCTAGAATTGTAATACAAAGATTTAGGTGAGACATTAGGAAGGACTTCCTGAGAAGAGATTATCAAAAATGGCTAAAAGCTATGGAGCCTCCCTCACTAGAGATCTTGTGAAGATCCTTACCCAGGGGACACATTTCTGCGCCGTCTTAGTCTGAGTGCTTTGAATGGGTGATGTGTCCTTTCAGGCACATATATCAGCTACAGGAATCTGAGAGTTCTTTGATAGCTCTGCACTTAATGGTAGAAAGAAGAAATAGATATTATTGTGTAAGTGCACTGAGTTCCTTGGAGAAATACGCTGAATGATCATTCCATTCAAAATGCAGCTGAGACACTCCAAAACTTTCCTTATAATAGCTTGTTCCATCCCTCTGAGCAAATATCATTATTTTCACTATCCAAAAGATATTTTGAAATAAAGAGGAATGAAGGGAGCTGAACTGCATAGGGTAGCCACTAGAGTACTATCATGACCAGTATCCAGGTCTTTGAAGTCCAGGAATCAATTCTGTTATCCTGCTTCCTATCTTTGGTGCCTCTATGAGAACCAGCATAGTGTAGCAGATAGGATTTGGGGTCAAGAAGGCCTAGGTTCAAATCCCACTGCAAATATTTACTACCTTTGTGACTCTTCACATGTCACTTAATTTCTCTGTGCCTCAGTTTCCTCATCTGTAAGATAAAAGAGTGGAAAATGATAGACTCTAAAGTCTCTTCAAGCTTTAAAATGTAAGATCCTGGGATCCTATAAAAACAAGTCTATGTCATTTTAGGGTACATGTGACAAGAGGGCATGGATCTCAGATACTACCAATAGGTAGCTGTTGAGGGTGACTCTCCAAAAAAGCAGATTATTTTAGGTCTAGGTCGCTAAATGTCAGCAGATCTAGGGAAGTTGACTAAGACAGAAAGGATCAAGAAGGATACATGTAGGTACACAGGCTGTAGGGTCCTGGAGGTTAGAGAGATGACAGGCAGTACCAGCAGTGATCAGTACATACAGGAAGTGAATTCAGTTCCTAGTACAGAGGCCATGTACTCTCTTTTGACTACTCCCTACTATATGTGCAAAGGGGCAGCTAGATGGTGCAGTGGATAGAGCACCAGTGCAGGAGTCAGGGGGACCTGAGTTCAAATCTCACCTCAGACACTTGACACTCACTAGCTGTGTGACCTTGGGCAAGTCATCTAACCCCAACTGCCTCATCCTGGGTCATCTCCAGTCATCCTGATGAGTATCTGGTCACTGGATTCAGATGGCTCTGGAGGAGAAGTGAGGCTGGTGACCTGCACAGCCCTCCCTCACTCAAAAACAAAGTCAAGTGCAAGTCATGTCATCATTTCTCTGATGGCATGGTCTTCTTCGGCAATGAAGTACGAACACACACTGTATGTGTACAAGTAAGGCTTTAAAGGTATGCAATTGAAGTCAGAAAGAGATAGGATTCCTTAATCATAGTTTGCTTGTGATTAAAGCAGGGAGGAAAAGTTGAGCCTTCCAAGATAAAGTATTTAGTAAGTCTCATGCAATCTTGTGGTATTCTTATCCCACTTTGTAAAGTTGTCTTCTTAAGAGTAGACTTGTTAGAAGGTATAGCCATATTGCAAAGTTTACTAGGATCAGAATTCTGACCCATAACTATTACAACAACCCACTGGTATTGGTCAAAAAACTTGGGTTCAAATTCCAACTCACTCACCACCTGTGTGACTTTGGTCAAGTCACTTAATTTCCAATTACCTCTATTTCCTCATTTGTTAAATAAGGACCAGAGGGACTAGATGACCTCTGAAATCTTTTCCACATCTAGAATTGTGCTCTTATGATAAAATAAAGGTAGTGACATCTAATATTCTTGAAATCAATACTTTATCAGACTTGACCTTTTTTTCTCCCTCTGAACTCTTACCAGAGGAGAGGAGATCTGAACAGAAAAAGAATTTTTCCAGTAAAGTTTTGAGGAAGGAGACATAGAAGACCATATAATAAATCCCAAGGGAGCCTGGGACTGGCAGTTTGAATTCAATGGTCATAATTTGATATAGATCCTTAATATTGCCAATCAAATTTTGAAAAAGAGTCACTGGTCTGATAGTGTTAGAGAGAGGGTCAAAATTCGACTCCCATTGAAAACAGAGGCTCTACTCAGGAATGATAGGACATCTGTTTTTATAGGCTTACTTGGCCTTAAACTGCCAGATGAGATGAGAGAGATGGTCATCCACCTAGTGGTAGTGAGAATGATTAAGGGACTTAATTCAAGGTGGAGGTAGGAGGAAGTGTAAAAGATGTAAATTTCATAAAAGGGATTGTTTTGGGTTTAAGATACATCTACTGAGGACATCACAGATAAGGTCTTAGAAGGCTGCTGAGACACAGAAGAAATCTGAAGTGATGTAACAGAATTGCCTATACTTTGTTTGGAATTCATTTTCCCACTTGTGACCCTGATGAAACCTGGTGATTGATGGCTCCTCCCAGGTTTATTTAGTGAATCTTCTGGTCCCCAGTAGCTACTCAGAGATCCCCAGGGAGAGGAGGTGCAGCAGGTATCATATTTTTCCATGATGACCTAAGTACCCAATTAGCAACGAAAAATCAAGTTCTGTGTTCTTCTTTACAGCTAGAGGGATGAAGGGTGTTATTATCCACCTTTCTCAAGGTTCTTTTATCTCTTTATCCTCCCATCTCAGATAATTGTGCACTACTGAAGCCTCCATCATACCATCCCATCCCCATATATACTGCCTCATAATTCTGTTCACTGCAATCACATCCATTTGTAACATCCTTTCCAAGAAATGCTTCAATTCTACCTCTCTCCCTTTTTATTTCTTCCCCCTTCTAGAATATACTGGAATCTAATCTTCCATTTATAGATGCTGTGCTTACCTTTTCATTTTTTATTATCTCTGTGCTTCTTATGTCAATTAGGGCCTCCACTTTGCCCCTACTTCTGACCACACCACAGTAATCACGATAAGAAGTCTTCTCACCTCAATGTTCCATCTCTCACTCCTTTTTTTTTCTTAAAGGGGTTACCTTTGAAGAACTTGGTTCCCAGCATTGTTATGTTAGGAAATTCTCTTTGACCCTAATCTGAGGACTCTTTTCTTTGCCTTTTTCCTTATTACCCATTCCATTGGGTGTCATAACATTCTCTTTCTGGATCTCGGAGAGATAGTGTGGTGTAGCGGATAGATTGCTGGACTTGGAGAAGGGAAGACTTTAGTTCAAGTCCCAAATATGACCCTGTTCACTAACCTCTCTGACCCTCAGATTCCCCATGCATGAAATGAGAGATGACCCATAAGGTTGGTTTCAGCTCTAAATCTATGATTCTATGATTCTCTTGCCTGTCTCTCTCCCAGTGTATAGTTTATGAGGTCCCAATAATTTTTCCCCTAGTCAGAGACAGCCCCCAAAAGTATGGTCCATGCTTAGAGAAACTGTTCTAAAGTGCCCAGCCCCATTAAATGGAACATCCATCTTGCCTCTGTAGGATTATTCTGTGGTGCTGACCAAAGTGTTTCTCCTTTTCAGATGGGATCCAATTCCTAATTCTTCCCCTGTGGCCTGCCCCACAATAGTCTCTGTTCTTCCACAGTCTCCAAGGAAAGGGAAGTAATTGCAAATTTCCATTCCACTTCTCAGGTCTTAGCCATTCTCTTCCCAGATCTTCCTCCCTCACCCACAAGGAATTCCCACCACTGAAAATATTGATTTACTAATTAAAACATTCTTTCATTTTCTTTTTGAAGGAAAGAAGGCAAGGCAATTGGGGTTAAGTGACTTGCCCGAAGTCACACAGCTAGTAAGTGTCAAGTGTCTGAGGCTGGATTTGAACTCAGGTCCTCCTGACTCCAGGGCTAAGGCTGTATTCACCATGCCATCTAGCTGCCCCAGTTCTTTCATTTTTTAAAAAAATTTGTGAAATACTAATTGAACTCTTCTTCCTAATGATTTCCTGGGTAATTTTTTCTTTTTTGCTTCTTTACTCCTATCTTTTCCCAAGAGATGTCATCCCTTCATTCTCCCAATACCTCTCATTTTTAAGAGAAAAATTTAAAAATGAGACTTCCTATGCTTGAAGCCATCTAGCTTCAGATGCATAAAAATATTTGCTTAATTCCTTAGTCTTTTATTACCATCAGAAGTTACTTAAACTTTTTTTCTCTTTGAAGAGTTAGCACATTGAAAATTCTTCTCATTTCTAGTTTAAAAGAATGACTCAAATTTCCCTTCTTTAAAAATTTTGATTAGCTTTGCAGACTATGTTGTTTGGGGAAATAAACTGATCTCCCTTGTTTTTCATAATAACGTTTCATTTTTTTGCTTTGATTTCTCATAAATAAAGAATAGATCTGAGCTTGATTTTCCTTGTGATATGAAAGGTTTTTCTTGGTCGCCTGCAAGATTTGTCATTTGATGTTCCAATTCTTAAGGCAGTGTTTTTAGTAAGTTAAACTTGTGGTTTCTTTCTGTTAGTGTTTTGGGAAGTTTTTATTATATTTTGATATCTGATTCCAGTTCTCTAGACAATTTTCCTTCTTTATTTCATAATTTACATTTAATATTTTTCTAAACTATATTTTTCTGGAATATCTAAAGCATATGTGGTATAGAAATCTACTTTAGCTCTTTAGCCTGGCTCACTTACTGAAACCTAAACTCACGTTGCCAGGACTGAGATTTCTAGTGGGAGACATGCCACCTTTCCATAACTTTATATTTTTCCAGGGTTAGCCGTGTGTGTGTGTGTGTGTGTGTGTGTGTGTATGTGTGTAGGGGTATTTCTGCTTCTTACTACTGTATCTCTTGAGCCCCCACCAGAGCACTTCTCATTTATACAAATCAATCAATATGACACCACTAAGATAAAGCATCTACTTGTAAAACAAAAGAGGAAATTGTCATAAAATTTACTCATCAGAGGGCAAAATTCAGAATAATCAAACATCATAGCTGCTCAAAACAGAAGAATAATCAAAATATCACCATCTACTTATGAGCCTGGGTAATATTTTCCCATCAATGCACATAATATACCTAAGGGAGAGTAGGCACACATTTATAGAAACCCAACAGAAAGAAACATAAATGGGAAAAACTGTACCCAGTGCAACTCAAAACTCTGGATCTCCAATCTTTATGTCCTGGTTGCCTTCAGGAATAGTCAACACCCAATAAAGTCATTTTTCTGCTAGCTGCTTTCCTTCTGATCTGTACTGCTCTCATACTCAACAATTTTCTCCTTTTCCTTCTCCAGTGAATGAAGCAGTGGCAACCTCCTTTTGCTCTCAGACACTCTTAATATGAGAGTCCTGGGAAAAAGTGTTAGTGAGTGTCAAGTAATTCTCTTAAGTTGGAAAACTGCCAACTCCTTTGATCTGCAAATAACAGGAGATTCTGTTTTGTCCAATCAGTTCTGTGCCTTTTTCACAGCAAAGCACAGCATATAGCAAAGCACATACAAAGTTTGTCTTTTCCCCTATGTTTCTCCATATCAAACCCTATATGGAAGTAGAAACCAGTGTAGGTATCACTGAAAAGTTTCTCCTCTCTTGGGCTTTACAGGGCATCAGAGAACAATAAGCTTTGCATACAGCAGCAGAAATCAATTCCAAACTAATGGACTTCTGAATCTGCTCTAGCCTTTCTCTAGCCAATCAGCAATGTCTGTCTTCCAATCATCAAGCTCCTAGAAAAGCAGTTGAAAAATCACCTGTCTCAGTTAGACCTTCTTTGTGATTCCTCTTGCATTGTTTACTCTCTTGTTCCTTCTTAGGCTTCTTCATTCCTCTCTCTATTGTTTTTTTTAAATTGTCTCTAATTCAAGGATTATTAACATGGGGTCTGTGAATTAAAAAAAAATATTTTGATAACACTATTTCAATCTAACTAGTTTTCTCTTCAATGAATTTTAAATGAATGCATTATGCATTTTAAAAACTATATTTTGAGAAGAGTTCCATAGATTTCATCAGGTTATCAGAGGGGACTATACCACACAACAAGGTCAAGAACCATTGCTTTAATGTGAGAAATACATCTTTCTGTCAGGTGTGAATCCAAAAATCTTTATATAATCTTTTCAGATCCCCCAAACAGTTAATAGTTTAATAATTTTTGAACCATAGACTTCAAAGCTAAAACAAAAACAGCCATATACAATGAAGCTGATAGGCTATAATGTTCAGTAGCTATAGTTAATTTCAATCATTGTTCTGCCCTAAAAAAATGTCCTTTCAATATATTCATCATAACGGCAATTCTTTATTTCATCCTCAGACTATCCTATGCCTTTCCTCCACATTTTATCTGAGAGATTGTGTTTTTTTCATAAATGGGTTTTGTAATTTTCCCCTACATGTATGTTCTTTTTCTGCAGTTTTTAGCAATCACATATGAAAGAAATGGTCCCTTACGTTTAGATTGTTTTTATATCCTCTCTTGAAGTTCAGTGGTCTTATTTTCTAGAGCTCTCATGAGTTATATAATCATTTCATTATTATAAGTCTTTTATTTTGTTAATTCTTCTTCCATATCTGCATTTTTGCATTCAAATTTTGTTGTTCTTTTTCTCAGATAGCTTATTGTCTTTGAGTGTCTCTGTTACTTGTTTGGAATTATTTTTCTTATTGGCTATTAATTTCATCCTTGAGAGCACCAATTTCTGTCCTTATACCTTTGATTTCTTCTCAATTATTTTATTGCTGTTCTGAATTATCCTGGAGATTATTATCTGGAATTGTGTCATTATCATTTCTAGGGATCTTGTGAATTTATTTCAGTTCTATCACTGTCCTTAGAAGTTTTTTGTTCAGTTCATTTGTGTTAGCCCTTGCCCTAAAGTGTTAGTTCATTCTTTTTCCTTTGTCAGTGTTTCTCAGTCTTTATCAGTCTCTGATAGTTTTTCTGTAGTATCCGTACTATAATCAGACTTCTCTTCTTCAGTACCTTCCCTTCTATATTAGATGATATTGAAACAATCCCAACACTGTTGTACCCCACCTCCAAATCTTACAGTCTATAATGTGTTCTTTCTGATCCACTAAGTCTATACAAGGAGTATAATCTTCAAAAGCGGCAGCTACTCTTTGGGTCATTGCAACAAAAAAACTCTTAAAGGGCCTATTCTCTACATTTCACCAGCTCCATTCTCTTAGGCTCCATCTTCCTGTCAGTGTCCATTTTTTCCCCATCTCTAGACTGGCTCTGAGGACTTCTTAGATTCATGAACACCAGTCCAAGGAGTGCGTGAAGGTTGCAAAAAGTTTAAAAAGAGGGAAGTAGTCCAACAATAGGGGTTTGGGATAAATTTGGCTTAATTTAAATATCCATGTTATATTTCCTGAGCACTTCATACAAGATAGTATTAGAGGAGTATGGTTACAAACATAGGCTCAAGCACTTTACATATAAACTAATAGGGAAGATGAGATACAGAACAAGATAGTCACTGAATTGGAGAATTATAGAATTTCAATTAGAAGGAACCCCACATACCAACTAGTACAACCCTGTAAACTTTCTAAAAATTTCTCCTGTAATATCTCAGACCTGGAGACCTCAAGTAAGGTAGAATCCTATGCCTCCCAAAGCATCTTCATTTTGATAGCCCTAACTTTTGAAATTTTTCCTTTATCAGGCTTAAATATACCTTTCTACAACTTATACCCATTGTTCCTAGTTCTGCCCTTGGGGAACAAACAAAATACCTCAAATATCTCTTCAACATAAAGACCTTTTACATTTAAAGATCATTTTTCTCCCTCTTCTGTCTTTTCTTCTCAAGAATAAGCATCTTCCTTCATTCAGCCTTCAAATAACACAATCTCTAGGAGTTTCCTTATCTTGACTGCTCTTATTCTTGCTTCAGCTTGTCAATGTCCTTCCTTCAAAGTGGCACTCAGTACAGACACAAGATTAGAGATGTGGTCTGACTGGGACAGGATACAGCAAAACTATCTCTTCCTTTGTCCTTTAAACTATGCCTTTCCTAATACACCCTTAAAAGGGTACTAGAATTTTTAGCTATAAAGTCATACTGTTGACACATTGAGCTTTTAGCCCATGAAGATCCTCAAATCTTTTTGAGACAAACTACCCGTTAACATATGTGTCACAAGTAATATAGATAAAATGTAATAGCAATTCATGGATGGAGAGACCACTTTCTGATGAGGTGGTTAGGGAATACTTTATGCTCTGAAGGGATTTGAGCTAAGCCTTAAAGGATGAATAAGTTTTCCATAGATATGGGGAGGAGGGAGGAGGAGAGTTATTCAAGGAAGAGGAAATGAAGAGGGCAATAAAAAGGAATTGAATTAAATAGCTTCTGATTTCCCTTCCAACTCAGATACTATGATTCTGTGATCATAGCTTGATGCACTTGGATTGAAAGAAAGTGTTTTGTTTTTGATTTATGATAGAGAAGGAGCCAGTGGAGAAGATAATGAAGATGAGAGAAGGGATAATTTCTTACTTATTACTCACTGTAGCCCTTATCATCTCTCAGAAGATCTTTTTTCTTCCATTCTCATCTCTAATTAATTTTTCACATAGCTGCCAACATAATTTTTTCTAAAGTATAGACCTGGCCAAGTTACTTCCTTGTTGAAGTCAAAACTTTCATGGGCTACTCATTGCCTCGGCGTTTTAAATACAAAAAATATTTCCCATAATGGAATCCCTAGTGGAACACCTATCTGCTTCTGATACAGCTGTTTAATAAATACAAGCTCCTTAGTATTTAAGGCCTTTCACAGTCTTTGACTTCAACTTACTTTTATAGTATTATTTCTTTTTTTAAAAAAACAATATTTTGTTTTCTCAATTACATGTAAAAACACATTTTTAATATTCATTTCTAAAAAAATTTGGGTTCTAAGTTCTCTCCCTCTCTCCTTCTCTCTTCATTTCCCCCGAGATGATAAGCAATTTGATGTGTTATACATGTGCAATCATGCAAAACATATTTCCATATTAATCATGTTGTGAAAGAAGACTGAGAAAAAATGCAAAAAATAAGGAAATTGAAAAATAGTATCCTTTGATCTGCATTCAGACTCCATCAGTTCTTTCTCTGGAGGTGGACAGCATTTTTTATCATGAATTCTTTGGAATTATCTTGGATCCTTGTATTGCTGAGAATAGCTAAGTCTTTTACAGCCAATCATCATACAATATTGCTATTACTATGTACAATATTCTCCTGGTTCTGTTCACTTCACTTTGCATCAGTTCATGTAAGTTTTTTGATATTTCTCAGGAATCACCCTGCTTATCAATTCTTATAGAAGAATAGTATTCCATTATAATAAAATAGCATGATTTGGTATTTGATAAAACATTTGATAAAACAAATATCAGTTCCCCAATTCATGGACATCCCCTCAATTTCCAATTCTTTTCCACCACAGAAAAAGCTGCTGTAAATCCATCCATCCATCCATTCATCCATCCATCCATCCATCCATCCATCCATCCATCCATCCATCCATACACATCCATCCATACACATCCATCCATACACATCCATCCATATACATCCATCCATACACATCCATATATATATGTGTGTGTGTGTGTGTGTGTGTGTGTGTGTGTGTGTGCGTACTTATTTACAAATAGGTCTTTTCCCCCTCTTTTTTTGATCTCTTTGGGATGTAGACATAGAATTTTATTGCTAAATCAAAGGGTATGCACAGTTTGATTGACCTTTGTGCATAGTTCCAAATAGACACCGGAATTTTGGATCAGTTCACAACTCCACCACTAATGAATCAGTGTCCCAATTTTCTCACATCCTCTCTAACATTTATTAATTTCCTTTTCTGTCATATTTGCAAATCTCATAGGTGTAAGGTGGTACTTCAGGGTTGTTTTGATGTGCATTTCTCTAATCAATAGTAATTTACAACATTTTTTATAAGACTATAGATGACTTTTATTCCTTCATCTGAAAGCTGCCTGTTTATATTTTTATCAGTTGGATAACGACTTGTATTTTTATAAATTTGACTTGGTTCTCTATATATTTGAGAAATGAGGCATTTATCAATGACATTGCTAAAAAAGTTTCCCCCCAGCTTTCTGCTTTCCTTCCAATCTTGGTTTTGTTTGTACAAACCTTTTTTAATTTAATATAATCAAAGTTATACATTTTATACACACACACACATACATACACAATCTCTTGTTTGGTTATAATTTTTTTTCTTATCCATAGATCTGACAGGTAAAGTATTCTTTACTCTCCTAATTTGTTTATGGTGTCACCCTATATGTCCAAGTCATTTTGACCTTATCTTGCAATTGGAGTAAGACATTGGTCTGCATCTAGTTTCTGCCCTACTGCCTTCCAGTTATCCCAGCAGTTTTTGTCAAACAGTGAATTATTCTCCTAGTAGCTGGGGTCTTTGGATTTATCAAACATTAGGTTACTATGGTCATTTGGTACTGAATATTGTGTACTTAACCTATTCCACTGATCCATCATTCTGTTTCTTAGTCAGTACCAGATTCTTTTGATGATTATCTCTTTATAATACAGTTTAAGATCTGGTATGGCTTGGCTGCCTTTCTTCACATTTTTTCATTGATTTCCTTGATATTCTTGAGCTTTTGTTCTTCCAGAAGAATCATGTTACTATTTTTTTCTAGCTATATAAAATAATTTTTGGTAGTTTCATTGGTATGGCACTGAATAAGTAAATTAATTTAGGTAGAATTGTTATTTTTATTTTATTGGCTTGACCTACCCATGAGCAATTGATTTTTTCTACCTGTTTAGATCTAACTTTATTTATGTATAAAATGTTTTGCAACTGTGTTCATATAGTTCCTGGATTTGTCTTGACAGATAGACTCCCAAGCATTTTATATCATCAACAGTTATTTAAATGGAATTTTTCTTTCTATCTCTTGCTGCTGGAATTTCTTGACAATATATAGAAATGCTGATGGTTTACATAGGTTTATATTATGTCCTGCAACTTTGTTGAAGTTGTTAGTTGTTTCAGCTAGCTTTTTAGTTCCTTCTCTAGGATTCTTTAAGTATGCCATCATTTCAAAGGGGTGATAGTTTCATTTTCTTATTGTTTAGTCTGTTTCCTTAAATTTCTTTTTCTTCTCTTATTGCTGTAGATAACATTTCTAGTACAATATTAAATAATCATGGTGATAATAGGCATCCTAGCTTTACTCTGCTGATCTTACTGGAAAGGCTTCTAACTTGTCCCCATTACATGTAATGGTTGATAAAGGTTTTAGGTTGATACTAGGTATCATTTTAAGGAAAACTCCATTTATTGCTATGCTCTCTAATGTTTTTTAATAGGTATGGTGTTGCATTTCATTAAAAGCTTTTTCTGCATCAATTGAAATAATCATATAATTGTTGGTGTTATTGATGGTCAATTATGCTGATAGTTTTCTTAATATTGAACTAGCCCTACATTCCTAGAATAAATCCCACCTAGTGCATGATCCTGGTGACATGTTCTGTAATCTCTTTGCTAATGTTTTGTTGAAAAATTTTACATCAATATTCATTAAGAAAATTGTTCCATAGTTTTCTTTCTGTTTTTGTTCTACCTGGTTTAGGTATCAGAACCATATTTGTGTCATAAAAAATGTTTGTGGGACTCCTTCTTTGTCTATTTTCCCAAATAGTTTATATAGTTTTAGAAATAATTGTTCTTTAAATGTTTGGTAGAATTGACTTGTGAATTCTGGCCTGGGGGAATTTTTTTTCAGAGAATTAATATGTGGTTTGTTTGATTTATTTTTTCTAAAATAAGATTATTTAAATATCCTATTTCCTCTTCTGTTAATCTGAGCAATTAATTTTTTTAAATATTCATCCATTTTGCCTAGATTGTCAGGTTCATTGGCATATAACTGGGTAGAATAGCTCTTAATAATTGCTTTAATTTCATCCTCATTGTTGGTACATTCATCCTGTTCATCTTTGGTACTGGTAATCTGGTATTTTTTCTTCATTCTTTTTTTAATCAAATTAACCAATGGTTTATGTATTTTATTATTTTTTTCATAAAAATGAGCTCCTACTAATATTGATTAGTTCAATGATTTTCTTTCAGTTTTATTAATTTGTTCTTTGATTTTCAGGACTTTTAATTGGGAATTTTTAGTTTGTTCATTTTCTAGCTTTTTTTTTAGTTGTATGTTCATTGATCTGCTCTTTCTCTATTTTATTGATTTAAACATTTAGAGATCTAAATTTTCCCTTATGTACTGCTTTGACTGCATCCCATAAATTTTGGTATGTTGTCTCATTGTTGCTAATCTCTTTAGTGAAATTATTGATTGTTTCTATGATTTACTCTTTGACCCACTCATTCTTTAGTACTAGATTATTTATTTTTTAGTTAATTTTAATTCATTTTCCCTAGCTTTTTATTGGATGTATTTTTATTTCATTATGATCTGAGAAGAATGCATTTAATATTTCTGCCTTTCTGCATTAGATTGTGAGGTTTTTATGCCCTAATGCAGGGCCATGTATGACTGAGAAAAAGATATATCCCTATCTATCCTCATTCAGTTTTCTCCAAAGGTCTACCATATCTAAGTTTTCTAAAATTTTATTCACCTCCTTAACTTCTTTCTTGTTTTTGTTTTGTTTTGTTAGATTTATCTAGTTCTGAGAGGTGAAAGTTGAGGTCCCTTAGTAGTATAGTTTTACTGTCTGTGTCCTCCATAACTCATTAAACCTCTCCATTAAAATCTTTCATGCTATACCATTTGGAGCATATATGTTTAATATTAATATTCCTTCTTTATTTCTTTTAATTAGAATTAATTTTGCTTTTTCTTTGTCTGAGATCACGATCACTACCCCTGCTTTTTTTTTTTTACTTCCACTAAACCATAATGGATTCTGTTCCAGCCCCTTACCTTTATTTTGTATGTATCTTGCAGCTTCAAATGCATTTCTTTTAAACAATATATCATAGGAGTCTGGTTATTAATCCTATCTGCTATCATTTCCTGTTTCATTGGTGAGTTCATTCACATTCACAGTTAAGATTATTTTCCTCCATCCTATTTCTCTCTGTCTCTCTGTCTCTCTCTTTTCACTCTGTCCCTCCTCACTAGTATTTGGCTTCTGACCACCATCTCCTCCAATCCACCCTCCCTTCTATCAGATCCTCCCCCTTCTGTTGCCCCTTTGCCTTTTACTCCCCTATAGGATAAGATAGGTTTCTATACCCAATTGGGTGTTTATGTTATTTCTTCTTTAAGCCAAATCTGTTGAGAGTAAGGCTCAAGTATTGATCACTGCTCCCATCTTTCCCTTCACTTTAATAGGTCTTTCACACCTCTTCATGTGAGATAATTTACCCCATTCTAACTCTCCCATTCCCTCTTCTGCCAGTGCAATTCTTTTTCTTGCCCCTTAATTGTTTTTTGTTGGATATCATTCCATCAAAGTTCACTTATACCTAAACTCTCTGTCTACACATGCTCCTTCTAAGTTCTCTAATAGCAACAAATTTCTTAAGAGTTAAAAGTATTATTTTCCCATGTAGGGATGTAAACAATTGAACCTTAACTGAATCCTGTATGTTTTCTTTCCTGTTTATCTTTTTATGCTTCTTTTGAGTCTTGTATTTGAATATCAGATTTTCTATTCAACTCTCATCTTTTCATTAGGAATGCTTGAAAGTCTTGTATTTCATTGAATGTTTATTTTTTTCCTTGAAGTTCCACTGGTAGGTGGTTCTTGGTTGCAATATTAGCTGCTTTGCCTTCCAGAATATTATTTTTGAAGCCCTCTGATCCATTAATGTAAAAGTCACCACATCCTTTGTATTTCTGACTGTGGTTCCATGATACTTGAATTGTTTCTTTCTGGCTGTTTGCAGCACTTTCTCCTTGACCTAAGAGTTCCGGAATTTGAATATAATATTCCTGGGAGTTTTCATGTTGATATCTCTTTCAGGAAGTAATTGGTGGATTCTTTCAATCTCTATTTTATCTTTTGGTTCTAGGATATCTAGGTGGTTTTCCTTAATAATTTTTTGAAATATGGTGTTCATAGTCTTTTTTTTTATTATGGCTTTCAGGTAGTCCAATAATTCTTAAATGTTCTATTTTTTATCTATTTTCCAGGTCAGTTGTTTTTCCAATGAGATATTTCACATTTTCTTTTTTTATTCTTTTGATTTTATTTTATTGTTCCTTGATGTCTTCTGGAGTAATTATTTTCCACTTGCCCAATTTTAAGTTTTAAGGAATTATTTTCTTCAGTAAACTTTTTTACTTCCTTTTCCATTTGGCCAATTCCATTTTTTAAAGAATTCTTTTCTTCAGTAAATTTTTGTGCACTTTTTTCAATTTTTGTGCTTCCTTTACCAAGCTGTTGATTCTTTTTTTCATTATTCTCTTGCATCATTCCCTTTTCTTTTACCAATTTTCCTTCTACTTATTTAATTTTTAAAATAGTTTTTGAGTTCTTCCTGAAGTTCTTTTTGGGCCAGAGACCAATTCATATTTTTTTTAAGACTTCACATGTAGGTATTTTGACATTATTCTCTTCTGAGTTTGTGCTTTGATCTTTCCTGCCAGCATTGTAACTATTATGGTCAGGTTCTCTTTTAAATTTATGTTTTTTCCCTCATGTCGCAGTTTCTTTTTTTTTGACTTTTAAAATTGAATTCTGCTCTTGAGGTGGAGGGGACACTCTCCCAAGTTACTTGTTCCTAGAGTGTGGGCCCTTGCTGCTGATCTTTTGTACCCAGGGAATAGGGCCTACTATGATAGAGCTGTGGGGCTTAGCCACTGACATGTGCCAGGATTAGGATCTTGCCACCAGCTTTCTGGGGCATGGCCTGATGCTGACTTGCCTGGATGCCACTTGCACCAAATTGCATTTCCTTTTCACCTGAGTGAGTCAGACCTTTTCTGATGAACTTCTAAGTTTTCTTGGGCTGGAAAATTATTTCATCCCATCCTTAACTTGTCCTGCTGCTTCAGAATTCATTTTGAGGCATAATTTCATAGTTGTTTGGAAGTGAATTTGTCAGAATTCAGGCAGGTTCCTCTCTTACTCTGCCATCTTGGCTCTCTTCCCTCCTCTATAGGCTTATTTCATGTTATTCTTCTCCATGAAATCTGTGTCCCAGCCAAACTGAACTATTAACTAATTTCAGGATTTGACATGGCACATACCACTACCAAGCATTTGCATAAGCCTTTCTTCAGGCCTGGAAAGTCCTGCTTTCTGTCTCTCAGAATCTCTTTTTCTGAGGGGTTAACAATCAGTTTAATCAAACATATGTATCATTCAGTTCAGGGGGAAAAGTCAGCACCCTGAACTTCAGAGAAAATACAGAGAAATCTAAATTAGCAGACAGTGCTTCCAAACTGTCTAACAGTAAGCAATACATACATCACAATTCAATAGACAGGTCCAACTCTCTGGCAATAGTTACCAGAGAGGGAAGCACCAACATCTGGGTTTTCAAAGCTTAGCGGCTTCCCAGAGTCTCATTTGGCACACAAACCTTCTTCCCAAAACTAACCCCTCTTGTCTCTCAGAATCTTTACCTTCTTTTAAGGTTCAGCTTAGATATCACCTCTTCTATTATGCTTTTCCTGATCCCCACTGTTACTGGGGGGCATTATTATATAGAGAGCATTATTAATGTTCTATGTCTGCTAAAGTCACATTTTATTTACTTAGCCATGTACGTGTTATATTTTGCCTCCTTGATAGTATGTAAGCGCTTTAAGGGAGAGAAACAGATGGTTTTATTTTTGTCTTTATATTCCCCCTCCCTGGCATCATGCCTGGCACAAAGTAGGTTACTAATAAATATTTATTGAATTGATTCAACCACATCCTGAAGGAGGTGGGAGATGATGTGATAAGAAGAATACAGATCAGGAAAGACCATTCTGGAAAGGTAAGAGGAACGTAGTTTCTTCAGAGATTGGGGCACAAAAGGAGAGGAAATTTTGAGCTTGTGAAGAGGATAGGATTACTGAGGACTTTAAGGAGCTCATGATCTTTATGTTCTCAGGAAAATATGAGATCCTATATTTTTATAGAAGCCCTTTTGTGGTGGTAAAGAACTTGAAACTTATTCCCCCTTCATTGAAGAATGACTGAACAAGTTGTGGTATATGAATATAATGTAATACTATTATGCTGTAAGCAATGATGAAGGGGATGATTTAAGAGAAACCTGGAAAGACTTGTATGAACTGATATAAAGGAAAGTTAGCAATACCAGAACAAACTATTCTGTAACAGCAATATTACAAAAATAATTTGAGAAAGATTGAAGAGAGCTCTGATCAAAGCAATGATTAACCATGATTCCAGATGACTGATGATGACCTCGGTCTGCAGAATGAGAAATACATTTTTGGACATGACTAGTATGGAAATTTGTTTTGCTTGACTATGCATTTTTATTACAAGAGTTCTGTTTTTTTCATTTCAGTAAGGTGGGAAGGTGATGAGACAGAAAATAAATGATTACTAATTAAAACAAATTTTTAAAGGAAAATATGTGGCTAGATTTGCCACTGACTGTGAGAAAGAAGCAATGATACAACTGGCTTGAGAGGTATGAAAAATGTTTGAAATAGTGGGCAATGTTCCTGACTGATCCTGGAAGAAAGCAAAGTTGGTCATGGTTGTGTACCCTTGCCCCAGGGAAGAAGAGGCACTGACACTAATTGGATGATATCAGGCAGAAAGCTCCTTTCCTTCACTGACTATCTTATTCTGTTACCAGAATGAGAATTCACATGATATCTATTTAGGATATTTCTCCAGGCTTCAAGAGAGCTTGAACTCTAAGATCCACCATTGGGTAAGAATCTAAATGTTTCACTTCACATGACAGCCTGCTGCTGAGCAATATCAGATGTAATAGGAAGTCAAAGAGAATGAGGCCTGAGAAAAGGGCATTGAATTTGATAATGATGACCAAAGGGAGAGCAACAATTTTCTCCCAGGCCGGAAAGCTCAACAAATGGTTGTTAGCTGCATCCTGCTCCCACACCTTTTAAAGTGAAGTCTCCAGATTGAAAGGAATGTTCACACTGTAACTCAAAGAGCAGATTGGATTCAAAGAGTGGCACCTGAGGCAGAAGAAAATAAGTTAGAAAAAATATGCTTTAATGCCTGGAAAATTCTCTGACTATCTTGGTATGGTGGGGTGGGGAAGCCAGACAATATAACAGCTGCAGTTCAGCCAAACACCAGAAGAGGGCAGCAACAGAGACCAAGAAGACAGACACTTGGCAGGGACACCAGTAGTTGGCAGTGAAGCAGAGAAAATAAACCAAAAGGCACCCCATCCTCACCCCCATCCCTGACCTGAAGTGTGCAGTCTGAGAAAGATGCTCACAACCCAATAGCTTCATCTACCCAGCAAGAGACATGGGCAACTCTTTGGGGAAGTAAGCAGCAGTACCAGCAGAGAGATGTTCCACTGGGGGTACCCCATGGGAGCACTCAGAGCTATTGGCTACTCAGTGTTACTTACATGTGCGCCCTCTCTCACATGTGTTGTATTGGCCATGCATGTTCCCTCTGTGTGGCCTTCCCCATGTGAGTTTCCTGGTCATGTATGTATGTGTATATATATTCTCTATGGAAGATTATACTCCTGTGTGTGTATGGGGAATTTTCCTTGACATCATTAGATTGTAAGCTCCTCCAGGGCAGGGACTGTCTGGACTTTTTTTGTATTTTCAGTGCTTGGCACAGTGCAGAGCACACAGTAGGTGCTTCATAAATGCTTATTGATTGATCTATTGAGTCACACTGCTAATTAAATGTATTTTGTTTTGACTTAATGTGCTCTCTGGTTGATCTGGTAAAAGAAACATTTTCATGAGGGGGGAAGGCAAGGCAATTGGGATTAAGCGACTTGCCCAAGGTCACACAACTAGTCAAGGTCAAGTGTCTAAGGTTGAATTGTACTCAGATACTCCTGACTCCAGAGACCGTGCTCTGTTCACTGCACCACCTAGCTACCCCTGGTAAAAGAAACACTTTGAGGGGTTCATAAGCTGTAGTTTTAAATGTATCCTTGCCCAAAACATGCCTCGAACTTAGGGTAGTTTTCTGAAGATGCTGTATTGAGAGAACTTCATTGTCACTGGATATTTTGGAGAGTACAGTCTCAGGAGAGTGTTGGGAAGAGGAGCTAGGTTGAAGAAAAGTTGAGGAGAGAGGGAGTCCACAAAGTGGGAGCTAAACATATTGATCATTCATTAGAGAAAATAAGAAATGGAATGCTACTTTGAGGGAGTAGGTGAACCGATACAAAATGTACTCAGTATAGTTATGTTGTGAATGTGTTGGTGGACAATTAGAAATGAGTCATTAGAGAGGGAACCTGAATTTTCTAGATAGATAGGGGGTGACTGGTGTAGCAAGGTCCCAGAGCAGCCTGAAGGGAATGAAATCAAGAGCATAGATGAGGGAGCAAGATTTAGAGATGAATAGGGTCATTTCTTCCTATGAGACTGGAAGAAAGAAAGAAAGGATGGCTGAAGCATTTACTCCATCTTATTATAGGATCATGTATTCATAGATGTCGCACTCCCACATGTCACATAGAGTAGTTACATTGGATGATTTCCAGTTGGGGGCACTCACGATGTTCTGAGGGAACACAGAAGACCTCAGGCACTAAGCGGACCCCATCTCTTCCCTCAGAATACAATGGTCTTGGTGCAAGCTCTTCTGATCCTTGCAAAGTTGATCTCATTAAAACGCAGAAAGTTTCCAAAAGTCACTTATTTGTGTCACATGAGCTATCTTCCTCTGGGGATCCGTAAGGCAGAGTTATGTTTAGGTTTCCTTTACCCCAGTCCATTCTACCTGATGGAGTCTTTCTGGATTTTGAGGACTAGAGGAAACATGGACCACATTATAGCAATGCTTCATGTAGCTACAATAGAAACAGGGCATGGTGGTCTCATCTCTTCCTCTTATATTTCCATGCGCTCTCTGCCACCACCATCCCCAGCCCTATGCATTGATTCCACAGCTATGGGCATGGAGTTCTCTTTGGTCTTGGATTGGATCCAAACTCGGTAGTGGTGGAGTGGTAGAGGGGTCATTGCCTAGTTTTTTGATAATAAAATAATGGTTTTTGAAACCTCTTGTTTTTACATAATTTGTTTATGAAAATACTGTCACCACCCTCTCCAACGTCTTCCTTCCTCTCCTTACAGCTTCTGAACTCTCTTCTGAACTCTGAACAAAAAGAATGTCATTAAGCAACAACCCCCAGCATAATGACTGGTCCTAAAATGGAAGCATTTTCTCCCCAGTAGCCCCTCTGTCTGTGTGCCAAGAAACCTCCATGTATTTCCCATAGAAGCATCATACCAACTGACAGTCAGTCTGGAAGGAAAGGCCAATAAAGTCATCCACTCCAAAAAGTGTGCCATTTGGAAAAGCTCCCTTTATCTGACTAAGTTGAGCTGATTAGGTGTTGAAACCACTTGGTTCCCTGGACCATGGAACACCTTCCCAAGTCAAATCTCTTTTGGAGCAAATAGACTAACCTCTGGATCTGGCTTTTCCAATTCTAGCCAATTTCACCCCCTCCCCCCCAGAAAAGTGTAGATTGTCTCCTAAGAACATCAAGTCTTTTCTGCCTGGACTTTGGTGGTGACTCCATTTTTAGGTCAAAAATTCGCTCCCCAAGCACCTAAACCTGGAGGAAGATTCTTGCTCCCCTGTTTACTCCCATGTTTCATGGGTCATATTTCATGGGGACCTTCTCTCCTCCATCTCTAACCTTGACTCTTGCTTTTTAACTATCTCAGTGGTTGTCCTACAGGCTGTTCATTCTCATTCACTTCATCCCCTTCATTCCTTTAGTCCTGTCTCCCAATACTCTAGCTATATTTCTTCTTCCCATCCCAGTCCCACACCTGGCTGGGGCCCCTTCCATCTGTCTGTCTTTGTTCTCTCTCTAGCCTGCTGGTCTCCAGGTGATCTTTTACCCAGTACAGATTTCCAATTACAATACAGCCACATTCACATTCAGAGCACTCTTGCTTCAGCCAAACAAGGCTGAATTGAGAATACACAGATAATTTGGGAGTTGTTTATCACACCCTCACTTGATGTCCTGGTTTCCTTTCCTCCATCCCTGAGAAACAAGATACTGTGACTAAACTGTGAATCAAAAGAGATGGTTTTTAATCCAGAATCCATCATCAAATCACTGTGTGACCTTGAGCAAAATGCTAACACTGTTTCCCAGTTTGGTCATCTGCAAAAAGAAAGAGTAGTAAATACCTCTATTTTCCTCAGGAGGATAATGTAAGAAGGGTCCTAGGTCCTTAGGGTACATTGACAGGCCAGCTGGCAATGTCAAGAGATCTGAAGGATGTAACTGTAGGGCAGATGGCAAGGCCTAGTGATCCTCCATCTTATTGGAAAGATTGTAGTTGATGACTCCCTGCTCATTCAAATGACATGAGCAAACATGTTCACAACAGCCACTGGGGGAAGGCATGAAGGGACTTGGCTCATGACCATTGGGGAAAGGAGGTAAAGGCCTGAGAATTAGCGAGGAGCAGGAAGTCTGGGGGGTGGGACATGAGGAATGAAGGATCACCCTGGAGGGGGAAAGTGAAGGTTAAGTAGAGGGCCTGTATGAGAAGATCAACATGTTGAGCTTCTGAGGAAATGGAGCCAGAGGAATATGTTCATCCTTTAAAGCATCAGAGCCTATTTTAGCTCTTCCCTGTGGGAATTTATTCTTGTATGGTTTTGCTGGAAAAATCAGTGATTATTATATATTCCTTAAGTAGAATACCAACCAACCCTGAATAGATTGAATGCTTCTATTATCAAGGGGTCTGGAAAATTACATGTTCTGGTTAGCTGAAGATTAACCAACCCTTGTTGAAAGTCAAGTTATGACTAATGGAAATTTTGCTGCTATCTGTTTTTGATAGGCAATTCAGTACAGGAGAGGAGCATTGGATTGGTAGAACTAGGGTCTGTTCCTGGCTTTGCTACTGATTTGCCATGAAAGTGAATGAGTGGGGGTGGAGCCAAGATGGCGAAGTAGAAAGACGCACATACACATAGCTCCGAACACACAAACCACAGAAGGGCTAGAGGGGACCAACCCAGGGCAAATTCTGCACCCAGAGACCACGGAATATTGGAGTGAGGGAGATTTCTGTTCTGGAGAGACCTGCAAACCTCTCGCAGGGGGTCCTTCGAGCCGCGGACTGGGCGCCGGGACGGGGAGCAGAGGGCAGCCCTGCCGCGGCCACGACACCGTGAGGAAAATATCCGAGAGGGCTACGGGGACGGGATCTCCAGCGGCCACGCTGGTTCCCCCCACCCACAGAGGGACCTGCAAACCTCTCGCAAAAGGTCCGTCACTCTGCAGACGCGGAGCCCAGCCTGGACCTGCGGCGGCCGCGGATCCGAGAGGTACAGATCCGAGAAGGCTCCAGAGACGGGATCTCCAGCGGCGGCACAAGCCCCCCCCACCAACAGGTGACTGACGGGGGTAGGTGAGAGAGTGTCTTTGGCGGGTCAAGAGGGGAGTGGGGTGCCCCTATGGCTCGGGCCCCCCCAGGAGATAGAAGCTGAGAGGCGGCTGCAGACAGGGGCTCCCCAAACGGGCGGGAGCCTGGATCCATTGTGGAAGGTCTGTGCATAAACCCCCTGAGGGAATTGAGCCTGAGAGGCGGCCCTCCCCCGACCTGACCACCTGAACTTAATTCTCACACTGAATAGCAGCCCTGCCCCCGCCAAAAACCCTAAGGCGGGAAGCAGCATTTGAATCTCAGTCCCCAAACGCTGGCTGGGAGGACCAGGAGGCGAGGTGGATGTGAGGAGAACATTCAGAGGTCAGGTCACTGGTTGGGGAGAATGCCCAGGAAAGGAAAAAGAAATAAAACTATTGAAGGGTATTTTCTTGGACAAAAGACACTTCCTCCCTTCCTTTCTGATGGGGAGGAACAATGCTTGCCATCAGGCAAAGACACAGAAATCGAGGATTCTGTGTCCCAGCCCACCCAATGGGCTCGGGCCATGGAAGAGCTCAAGAGGAATTTTGAAAATCAAGTTAGAGAGGTGGAGGAAAGACTGGGAAGGGAAATGAGAGGGATGAGGGAGAAGCATGAAAAGCAGATCAGCTCCCTGCTAAAGGAGAACCAAAAAAATCTTGAAGAAATTGGCACCTTGAGAACTAGCCTAACTCAGTTGGCAAGGGAGGTGCAAGGGGCCAATGAGGAGAAGAATGCTTTCAAAAGTAGAATTAACCAAATGGAAAAGGAGATTCAAAAGCTCACTGAAGAAAATAGATCTTTCAAAACTGGAATGGTACGGATGGACGCTAAGGACTTTTCGAGAAAGACAGATATCTCAGAACATACCGTGCAGATTCGAAAAATGGAAGATAATGTGAAATATCTTATTGGAAAAACAACTGACCTGGAAAATAGAATCAGGAGAGACAATGTAAAAATTCTGGGACTACATGAAAACCATGATCAAAAGAAGAGCCTAGACATCATCTTCCATGAAATTATCAAGGAAAACTGCCCTGAGATTCTAGAACCAGAAGGCAAAATAAATATTCAAGGAATCCGCAGAACACCGCATGAAAGAGATCCAAAAAGAGAAACTCCTAGGAGAACTGTGGCCAAATTCCAGAATTCCCAGGTGAAAGAGAAAATATTGCAAGCAGCTAGAAAGAAACAATTCAAGTATTGTGGAAATACAATCAGGATAGCACAAGATCTGGCACCCTCTACATTGAGGGATAGAAGGGAATGGAATAGGATATTCCAGAAGTCAAAGGAACTAGGACTGAAGCCAAGAATCACCTACCCAGCAAAACTGAGTATAATACTTCAGGAGAAAAAATGGTCTTTCAATGAAATAGAGGACTTTCAAATTTTCCTGATGAAAAGACCAGAGCTGGAAAGAAAATTTGACTTTCTAACATAAGAATGAAGAGAACCATGAAAAGGTGAACAGCAAAGAGAAGTCATAAGGGACTTACTAAAGTTGAACTGTTTACATTCCTACATGGAAAGACAATATTTGTAACTCTTGAAAACATTTCAGTATCTGGGTACTGGGTGGGAGTACACACACACACACATGCACACACGCACACATACATAGAGACAGAGTGCACAGAGTGAATTGAAGAGGATGGGATCATATCTTAAAAAAAAATGAAATCAAGCAGTGAGAGAGAAATATTGGGAGGAGAAAGGGAGAAGTTATATGGGGCAAATTATCTCTCATAAAAGAGGCAAGCAAAAGACTTATTAGTGGTTGGATAAAGAGGGGAGGCAAGAGAAAAACATGAGGTCTACTCTCATCACATTCCACTAAAGGAAAAGAATATAATGCACACTCATTTTGATAGGAAAACCTATCTCATAATACAGGAGAGTGGGGGACAGGGGCACAAGCAGGGTGGGGGGGAGGATAGAGGGGAGGGCATGGGGAGGAGAATGCAATACGAGGTCGACACTCATGGGGAGGGAAAGGACCATAAGAAAATAGAAGTAATGGGGGACAGGATAGGATGGAGGGAAATATAGTTAGTCCTATACAACACAACTAGTATGGAAATCATTTGCAAAACTAAACAGATATGGCCTATATTGAATTGCCTGTCTTCCAAGGGGAAGGGGTGGAGAGGAAGGGAGCTAAAGAAGTTGGAACTCAAAGTGTTAGGACCAAATGTAATGTTCTTACCACTGGGTAACAAGAAATACAGGTTAAGGGGTCAAGAAAGCTATCTGGCCCTACAGGACAAAAGAGAAGACGGAGACAAGGGCAGGGAGGGAGGATAGAGGAGAGAGCAGATAGGTCACAGGGGCAATTAGAAAGCTTGGGTCTGGGGCGGGGAGGGGATAAAAGGGAAGAAAATTTGTAACCCAAAATTGTGTGAAAATAAATGTTAAAAGTTAAATTAAAAAAAAAAAAGAAAGTGAATGAGTGGTTTCACCTCTGTGGGCCTTGGTTTCCTCCCCTGTAAAACAAGAGGTTCAAACTAGATGATTCCTAGGATACTTCATCACTCTAGCAATCTATGATTTTATTTTCGTGTTTTTGATAATGGTCACCTACATTTTTCATGGAAATGTGAAATTATGAAATTCAATTTAATAAACCTATTTTAAGCACCTAGGTGGTACAGCAGTTACAGTGCTAGGCCTGGAGTCAGGAATATCTGAGTTCAAATCCAGCCTCAGACACTTACTGTGTGACCATGGGCAAGTCACTTAAAGTTGTTTGCCTCAGTTTCCTCATCTGTAAAATGAGTGGAGAGGGAAATGGCAAAACAATGTCTTCACCAAGAAAGTCTTAAATGGGGCCACAAAGAGTTGGATTTGACTGAAAAATTACTCAACAACAAAAGTACACATACTTTGTACCAGATTCTGGTCTAACAATAAGGAAACAAAAACAAAATTGAAACAGCTCTTGCACTCAAGAAACTAGAGAAAAGGAGGGTTGTCTTTGGGCTCCTGTCAGATCAGATGTCAAAGCTAGGATTCTTCTGGGAAGGAGGGAGTCAGAGTCAATGGATTAGGACAGAGAACATGGTTGAATTCCACCTTTGCCAGTAAGTACCTAGGGGATTTAGTGTAAGAAACTTAACCTTTCTGTGCCTCAGTTTTATCATCTGTAAAATGATTGCATTGGAATAATTGTTTCTAAGTTCCCTTCCAATTTTGATCCTCTGACTCTTCCAGCCCCTTACCCTATGGTCCAGAGAAATGTGGAGGAGATCAGGTCCTTATCCTATATGTGAGCCTTGGCTACTGGAACTGCCTCAGAAAAGCAAATCTTTTGACTTCTCAAGGTGTCCATATTCCTGAGGCAATGGGAAGTAGGGAGATAGAAAGTCAGGGACTCCCCAGGGAATGCTGTGGAACTGTTAGAAAAAGAAGCCCAAAGGCTACATGGCTGCCTTTGAATTCCTGGCAAAGACAAATAGCTGGTGAGATGGGACTCAGCAAAGGTGATTTAGAGGAGGGAGCCAAGAGCAGAAGAGAGATTGTTAGAGTGATGAATGGTAAAAATGATCGTTCAGTACCTTGCCAAGAAAGAGGGCTGCAGACACGCTGAGGGAAAAAAAAATACAGCTGAGCAGGAACTCACGAGGGGACTCAAGAGCTATGACATTGGATATGCTTTACTTAGGATGATTTCTTAGAAAATCATTATGCCCTAGAACCTTTAGTGAGGAGCTCTACTAGGAAGATGGAAAATGATAGAAGAGGCAGTCACGGCCAAAAGCATTGACTCAGGAGTTTCTGTTTTTGAGTGAGAGAAACCTAAGAAGTTCATGATACCCAAGAGTTGTCTGCTTTTCCTCCCACTCTCCTTTCCTTCCTTTACTCCTTATATCTTTCCCTTCTTTCCTTCTTTCCTTCCTTTCTTCTCTCCTCCCTTTCTTTCTTCTTCCCTTTTTCCCTCCCTCCCTCTCCCCCTTCCTTTCCACCTTATTTCCTTCCTTCCCGCCTTATTTCCTTCCTTCCCACCTTATTTCCTTCCTTCCCTCCTTCCCTCTTTCCATTCCTTTCTTCTTTCCCTTCTTTTTTTCTTTACTTCCTTTTTTCTCTCACTCTATCTCTTTCTTCCTTCTCTTTCTTTCGTCTCTTGTTTCTCCTTTAATTTTCTTTTCACAAGTATTTATTAAGTACTTACTGTGTCAGATGAGTCAGTTAGATGGTGCAGTGGATAGAGTTCCTGGCCTGGAGTCAGAAACACTCATCTTCCTGAATTCAAATCTGACCTCAGACACTTACCAGCTGTGTGACTCTGGGCAACCTACTTAAACCTGTTTGCCTCACTTTCCTCATCTGTAAAATGATCTGGAGAAGGAAATGGCAAACCATTCCAGTATCTCTACTAAGAAAATCCCAAATGATGTCATGGAGAGTCAGCCACGATTAAAATGATTGAACAACATGTCAGACATTGTTAGATGCAAAAGATATAAAACAAATGAGTTTCTATCCTTATGGAGCTTATATTTAATTGAGGGAAAGTGCAAATGTCATATAAATAAGCAATGAAACATATACCAAAAAACCCAACAAACAACAATAACCAAATAATTTGGTTGATTTCTAGCAACTGAGAACAGCAGAGAAGTCCTTTACCCTCATCCCCTACATTTTGGCTCAGCCGGATGTGGCGTGGCTGGGTGATGGGTTAAATCAGGCTGCTTTACATTGAATTTTGACCTGAACTCTAAGTTAAGCCTGGGCTAGACTGTGCTAATTTCTAGGTTTGTCTGGGCTAGAATCTGGACTCAGCTAGAAGCTGAACTCAGGGCTAGACTGGATTCTGAGGTGGGTTGAGGTATGATTTGGTTGGGGCTCAGGATTTACCTGGGCTATACTGGATCTGATTCCCTAAAGTTACAACACATAGCTCTGGGTACCAGGCCAGGGTCTTGGCAGATCCTGTCAAAGTTAAAACCAGCTGATAGAATTGTGGGGAATAGTAATCTGAGGGAAGCTGCCTGTAGATTGTGAGTCCCCAGGACATAGCTAAGAGCAGGTGGCTTTGTCAGCCTGCTCAGTCAGGCTGGGCTTGGAGGGTTGGGTTCTGAAGCCAGAGTGGTTTGTGTCCTTCTGAATCAACACAACTCAGAGCTTCTCTTCTTGGCTAATTTTGTATGAAGTCCCTGGGGGAAATTGAATGATTAGGGAGAATGAACCATCTGTCACAGGCAATTTTTGACAAATTAATTAGGAAAACACTTAAATTCTTTATATATGAAGCATGTCCCTGAGGAAGAATTATTCAAAGTCAAAATGAGGTGGGATCTTGACCTTCCCACAAGCAGTCATGAATTATACCAGGCAATCACCTGTCTTTGACTTCAGGGTGGGACTTTGGTCAGCACTACCTTACTCCAGGCTTAGGTGGTCACTCTCTGGAGTTAAAGAACCTGTATGTTCTTAGCCTCCCTGGGCCTCAGTTTCCTCATGTGTAAACTAATAGGGGTAGACTACATGGCCTCTGAGGTCCCTTCAGATCTGCGAGCCTATGGGTCATGCCTAGACAGACCAAAGACAGGGTACAGAGATGGGATAGTAACAGAAGCAGCACAAAGCTGTCCAAAAAGCACTGGACCTGGATACCAAAAAAAGTTGGATTCAAATACCACTTTGGTAATTCATTACTTATATGACTCTGAGCAAATCTTAGAGTCAGAATATCTGAGTTCAAATATGGTCTCAGATACTTATTATTTGTGAGATCCTGTGTAAGTCACTTAACTTCTATTTGCCTTAGTTCCTCATCTGTAAAATGGGAACACGGTGGAGAAAGAAATGGGAAACCACTCCAGTATCTTTGCCAAGAAAAATTCATGGATAAAGTTCCTAGTATCATGTAGAATCAGACATGCCTGAGCATCAACAATAACCAATTGCCCTGAGCCTCAGCTTTTTCTCCTTAAAACTGGGCTAATAGTGAACTAAAGTTTATAAACTGTAATGTCAATGTTAGCTCTTTTAATAAAATAACATCCAAAGGATCAAGAAATCCCTTGATGAATCCTCTTCACAGACAAGTTGTGTGGGATGGGAGGACTGAGTTCGGAAGCAGAAAGGAAAAAGTCAGTGAAGGTACCTCTCTGGTGGCTGCTCTGAGTTCCCAAGTGCTGGCCTGATTCTGCTGGAGAATCTCTGGAGAGACTTTGCTTCATTGTTTGCTGCAAGAGTAGTTAACAAGAAAGGAGAGAGCTCTAACCTAAAGTCCAGAAAGCAGGAGCAGTATATATAGGCTTTTCCCTATACTCTTCTTCCTTCATTCCCCAGCCTGCATCTCAGCTGGGCCTAGACTGGCAAGACCTTTGGCCATTGGGTCCTCCAGGGACCACTGTCATTTGGCATAGGAAAACAAGAATGACAACCCTCAATCAGATCCATGGTTTAAGCAATGGCTGATAAGTCAGACAATCAATCTACAGGCATTTACTATGTGCCAAGAGCTAGGCTGGGGATACAAAAAAAGGGCAAAGGCAGTGCTTGTCCTCAAAGAGCTCACATTCCAGTCCAGTATGTGTAAGCATCATCCAGGAAACAGCCCTTGTAAAGAAGTACGCCTTGCCAATGGTTCCTGCAGATTCTGTAATCACATCTATTCACAACCCAGAAAAGAAAGTTCTTGTCACCAAAGTCTTGAGCACTATTCAAATGGTTCAACATCAGAAATAGATATGATTTTATCAATAGAAATTACATTAAGAAGCATTTCCTCATACTGTCATTTATTATTATTGTTTTTGCAGCTTTATCTGAGGACTATTGGACCTCTCCATCTCACTTGCACCTGAAAACTTCCATAGGTATCATCTCCCCTATTAGAATATGAGTTCCTTGAGGGCAGGGACTATCTTTTCTATTTGTGTCCAGTGCTTAGCACAGTACTTTGCCTCAAATGCTTATTAAATGGCTTATTTGTGAATATATTCCAATCAAGGAAACACCACGTAAGGAACTAGGTAACTGAAGGATATATGAAGAGTAGATAGAAAGCAATATGACAGGAGAAGAAACTACAGGTGGGATGGCCTGGGAAAGATCTCCTATGGAAGGTAACATTTGAGCTGTGTCATAAAGAATGCCAGGAAAAGTAAGAAGTAGAGGTAGGGAGGGAAGGATTCCAGATTGCTCTCTTTGTTGTCCACCTAAAAGGGAGGGGGGTGGGGCAGAGCCAAGATGGTGGAATAGAAGCAGGGGCCTGCCTGGGGTCTCTCCCCAAACCCCTCAAAATACTTGTAAAATAGCTCTAAACAAATTCTAGAGCAGCAGAAGCAACAAAATGAGAGAGGGAAACAGATTTCCAGCCCATGACAATATGGAGGGCCAACAGGAAGGGTCTATTGCACAAGGCTCAGAGCAGAGTGCAGCCCAGCATAGGCCACACCAGCACAGACAGGACTGGAGCAGTCCTCAGGGAGCTGAATCACTGGCAGCTGGAGCAGTTTCTGAACTTCTTAACTCACAAATGCCAAAGACAGATTCAAAGGTCAGAGGGAAATCTTTCTCACTTGGGTGAGAAAGGAACATGGTCTGATCCCAGCCCCAGCCTCAGGGTGGCAGCAGTTATTGCTGTAGCAGCAACTGCATCTGGAGCTCTTGGCCTATAGATGATGGGAATGATGAGTGGCTGATCTGGGTTGCAGTCCTGGATGGAGGTGCTAGAGCAAGGAGGAGTGCTGGTGTGGCAGAGCTGATGGAAGCTGTGGAGAGGGAATCCTACTTACAGCTGCAAGGCAGAAAAGAGTGCTCTGGTTGCTCACAGACAAGAGTGAAAGCCAGGAGTGAACACTTCTCCTTTGATCATAATACTTTGGAGGAACTGAGATTTTATAGGTCCCAAGAGATATCTCTGAAAAGAGCTGCACAAAACCCCTGAAACTTGGAATAGCACACCCTTCACTTAACAAAGAGCTCAAAAGTCAAGTAGCTGACTGGGGAAATGACCAAAAAAGAGGAAAAATGAAGATTACAAAAAGTTATTTTCTTGGTGGAAAGGTATTTTGTTTTGATGAGGAAAGTATACAAAGCATATAACCAGAGAAAGACAGCAAGATCAAGACTGCTACATCCAAGGCATCCAACAAAAATATGAAAAGGTCTCAGTTCATAGAAGAGCTCAAAAAGAATTTTGAAAATCAAATAAGAGAAGTAGAGGAAAAATTGGTAAGAGAAATGAGAGTGATGCAAGAAAATCATGAAAAATGAGCCAACTGCTTGCTAAAGGAGACCCCCACAATGCTGAATAAAAGTAACATCTTTAAAAATAGACTAACCCAAATGGCAAGAAAGGTCCAAAAATCCAAGGAGGAGAAGAAAGCCTTAAAAAGTGTAATTAGCCAAATGGAAAAGGAGGTCCCAAAACTCAATGAATTCCTTAAACTAATTCCTTAAAAATTAGAATAAGGAAAATGGAAATGAATGACTTTAAGAGAAACTGAGAAGTTATAAAATAGAACCAAAAGAATGAAGACATAGAAGATAATGTGAAATAACTCATCTGAAAAACAACTGACCTGGAAAATAGATCCAGGAGAGATAATTTAAAAATTATTGGTCTATCTGAAACTCATGATCAAAAAAAGAGCCTAGACATCAGCATCCAAGAAATTATCAAAGAAAACTGACATGATATTCTAGAACTAGAGGGCAGAATATAAATGAAAAGAATCTACTGATCACCTCCTGAAAGAGATCCAAAAGGAGAAACTCTTAAGAACATCTTAAGAACAGAGTTCCCAGAAAATATTACAAGTATCCAGAAAGAAACAGTTCAAGTATTGTGTAAACATAATTAGGATAACACAGGATTTAGCAGTTTCTATGCTAAGGAATTGGAATATGATGTTTCAGAGGTCAAAGGAGATAGGATTAAAACTAAGAATGACCTATTCAGAAAAACTGAGTATATAATACTTCAGGGGAAAAAATGGAATTTCAGTGAAATAGAGGACTTGTTGAAAAGACCAGAGCTGAATAGAAAATGTGACTTTCAAATGCAAGAATCAAGAGAAACATGAAAAGGTAAACAGGAAAAGGAAGCCATAAGGGTTTCATTAAAATTGAACTGCTTTCATTCCTACATGGAAAGAAAATATTTGTGATTTATGTGACTTTTCTCAGTATTAGGGTAGTTACTCAGCATATATGGGTGTGTGGGTATGTGTGCGTATGTGTGTGTGTGTGTGTGCATATGTCAGTGTATGTGAATGTGTATGTATGTGTATATTATATGTGTGTATATATGTTTGCATATGTGTGTATGTACATACACATATACAAGTATGTGTGTATATGGGTATGCATATGTATGTATGTGTATACATATGCAAATGTATGTATGTGTGTGTGTGTGTGTGTGTGTGTGTGTGTGTATGTAGACAGAGGCCACAGGGTGAGCTGAATATGAAGGAAGGATACTTAAAAAAAATTAAGTGTTGAGAGAAATGTACTGGGTAAAAGAGAAAAGGAGAAGTAAAATATAGTAAATCATCTCACATAAAATAGGCAAGAAAGAGCTTTTACAAGGAAGAGGAAGGGGGGAAGTGAGAAGGAATAAGTTGGCCTTACTGTCATCACATTTGGCTTAAGGAGGGAATAACACACATTCAATTGGGTGTGGAAATCTATCTTACCCTGCAGGAAGGGTAATGGGAAGAGGGAGGATAATGGAAGGGAAGGCAGATTAGGGGAAGATATAATCAGAAGCAAACACTACTATTGTGGGGGGACAGATCAAAGGAGAGAATGGAATAAATGGAGGGCAAGACAGGACAGAGGGAAATGTGGTTTGTCCTTTACAACATGACTATTATGGAAGTGTTTTGCATGGCTACACACATATGACCTACATCGAATTGCTTGCTTTCTCAATGAGGGTGGGTGAGGAAGGAGAGAATGTGGAACTCAAAGATTTTAAAATAAATGTTAAAAATTATCTTTATATGCAACTGGGAAATAAGTTGTACAGGCAATGGGGTACAGAAATCTATCTTACCCTACAGGAAAATAGAGGGGAGGGGGATAGAAGAAGGAGAGGTGGTAGAAAGAAGGATGGATTGGGGAAAAGATTGGTTGGGGAGCATGCTGTCCTGGAATGTGGGGAGGGGAGAGATGGGGAGAAAATTTGGAGTTCAAAATTTTGTGGAAGTGAATGTTGAAAACTCAAAATAAATAAATTATCTTTAAGAAAATAATTTAAAATTATATGAATAAATGAAAAAAACTTTTACTAAATACTACATGCCAAGCATGGTTTCAAGGTCTAGGAATATAAATACAAAAAAAGATAGAGATAGTCCTTGTCCTCAGTAGGCTTATATTCTAGAAGAACATGATGCACATGCAAAAGTAGTGTTTTGGTCTGGGGAATTAGCAAATGGGGAGTAGAGCCCTCCACTGAGATCCTTTGTAGAAACCATGAGACTGTTGATAGTAATACTGTTCCCAGAGCAATCAATGAAAAAGTCTGAGTGTTTATTTGTGATATAAAGCATGTAACAAGATGGTCTAGGTAAATATCTGAATAGGATATGAAAATGATGTCTAATGTGAGTCTGGAGACCACTAGATAAAGTGGGATGAATAAGGCTAGTTTCACTCAATCACCAATCAAGACAGCTGAACTTCAGGGCTAGAATTATAAAGATGAACAGACTAACTTTCCCAGAGATTGAGACTGTGGATTCTGAAGGTCTGATGTGAAGGGTGTTGATCTAAGGAAGTAGTGTAGCAGATGGCAAGATGGCCTGGGAGAATGGATGGAAAAGGAAGTGAACAGAGCTGTAAAAGTCCATAGAGATAATCTTAGTAGTTCCAACCCTCGTTTCATAGAGGAGGAAATTGAAGGCTAGAGAAGGGACCTAGAACCTGTGCCCTAGTTCATAACCTAGATTTTCTGACTGCAAATTTCCAGCTTTATTTTCACTATGTGGTGTTGACCAGTTTCTCTAAATGGCCATTGATGGCTTTGTCATTCATGGATTAAAAAAAAAATCCATCCATATTTCCTGCCTGTACCTCCTCTTGGGATAATGAGTCCTATTCAGTTATTACCTGCTGTATGAAATAACTTCCTGCTATTTGTCCTGCTCTTGCCTCCTTCAAAATAAAATGCGTATTTGGAGCCAAAGGGGTGGATGGGGTGTTGGTGCTTTCCCCCAAGGCAATCAGCTTTGGATTTATCAAAGTAAGTGTGGTAGATGCAGATAATCGGCTTTCTTCCCTAAGAGGCCTTACCAACAGAGCGATAATATGCCACCTTGGAATGGAATCTGGCCAACTGTACAGCTGTGGACTTTAATTTGCCCTGGTCATCTCACACCTTCTCCATTAAGGTCTCCTTCCTCAGACTCCCTTCCTTGAGCACCAACCCCGCCACCTCCCTAGATACTAATTACTAAATGCAGCTGCCTCCTCCTCTATGCACTCTGACCTCTGCTCCTTCCAGCCCCTCATTAATTCACACGTGTTGGGTCATGGCAGGTAGCTTTCCTTGTCTCCCTTGATTTTTAAGCCCTCTGCTCACTCAACTGTTTGTCTTGGTCTACTCCATTTGTTTAGTAGGCTATTTCTTATGCCTTCTCCTGGGCTGCATACTGCAAAGATACTGGAGTGGTTTGCCATTTCCTTGGATTAAACCATTCCTAGGTTAAGTGACTTGCTCAGGGTCATATAGCTAGCGAGTGTCTGAGGCTGGATTTTAACTTAGGCCTTCCTGATTTAAACCCAGAGCTTTATCCACTGAGTTATCTAACTGCTTTTTAACAAAGACATAATAAATAAGCACTTATTAAATATTTTTTTTAATCATTCATCCAAGAACACAGGGCAGAGCTACAGGTGAAAAGTAGGACTTTATGTTGACCAAGTGTTTGGAGCCGCTGGCCAGTAAAAGAAGTGGTCCACTTAGGGTCTATGTTGGTGGTAAAGAAGAGTTTTTGCCTGGTTAACTGGTCTTGATCTTTTCTGTTACCATAGTAACTTTTTATGGTCAGGTTCTTTGTGGTGTTATTATTGTTTACTCATTTTTTTTTTAACTTGTTTCTTTTTGACTTTGAATTGATGTTAAAGTTGGACTGTCTTCTCAGTGTTGGGGAAAGAGGCACTTCAGGCTTTTTCACACTGTTGTTTTCAGAGCTAGTTCTGGAAGTCTGGAAATTGTAGGGGCTTCCAAGGTGGTGTGATCCAAGGAGAGGGGTAGTCACTGCTCTCCTGGGCTCAGCTGTGGCCCTTAACCAGGAAGGACCCTGGATCTCTTGGTATCACAATTGATATTGCTTCTAAGGGCCCTTGCTCTCCCGGGACCTGAAGCAATACTGCTCCTCAGAGCCTGTGCTCTCTTTGGGCCACAACTGACACAGCTTCTATGGGTCCCTGCTTCCTTGCTACCAAAAGGCATCTCTCAGCCCTTGAATTGTGACCCAGTAGTGGGTACAGGGAAGGCGATTGCCAAACAGCTTCTAGCCCTTCATCCAGTACTAGCACAGGGGGCTGCTATACTCTCTTTCTAACCAGTTGCCAGGTTCCTTTACTATCTTTGGCTTGAGAGCTCCTGAAGCTGCTGCTGTCACCACCACCTAGTTCCATGTTGCACCTATGTGAACTCTGGGCCAACTTCCAGCCCTGTGTCACAGAACTCTCCTTCCAACCTCCTAAGTTGACTTAATCTGGATGACTGTCTCACTCTGACTTTTTGCTGGCTCTATCACTCCAGATTTCACTTTGAGGCATTATTTTAAAGTTCTTTAGAGAGCATGTTGAAAGAGCTGAGCTTACTGCTTCCTCTACTCTGCTATCTTGGCCATAGAGTCTTTTCCTGGTTTGCCAATGAGAAGACTTTGGGCCACAAACCAGCCTTTTCTAAGCAGGTATGGATCTAGGACAGCCATTCTGGAGACGTGGTCAAGTGTCCTGTGAGTCAGTGCTTCTGAGTACTTAGTCCTCAGACCTGCAGGGCACAATGAAAGTGGAGAGTGATAGGTAGAAGCTCTGAGCATCTGGAAACTGGATTGAAAGAGGGCAGGGGCAGGAAGAGATGAGGAATCTAATAATTAAATTGAAAAATTAAACACCAGGTGCAAATGGTTGGAGGATTCCATCCGCTGAGATTCACAGCACTTGACATTCAATTATAATTGTGGGTTCTATAAAACAGGCCATTAACTGCAACTATAAATTATTATTGCTGTGTGGAATATACTGTTCACTTAGTAGCTCATGCCGGGGATAATGACAATTATTAACAGGAAGGAATATGCCTCTGTGTCCCCTCACCCCTTGCTCCTTGGAGGATTGGCATATAGCAGCACATTATCTTTGGGGAATCTATTGTGTGTTTCTGTCCCCCAATTCCTGAATTGCCCTTTCCTTTTGACATACAAGTTACAGTTCCTTATACAAAGAGTGTGAGGGAGAAAGACAGGAAAGAAAGAAGGAAGGAAGGAAGGAAGGAAGGAAGGAAGGAAGGAAGGAAGGAAGGAAGGAAGGAAGGAGGGAGGGAGGGAAGGAAGGAAGGAAGGAGGGAAGGGAGGGACAGAAGGAAGAAAAGAAATTTACTGCAAAATTCATCAGTCTAGCTGATCTCAGAATTTTAACTACCTCCTAGATAAATTCTCGTATGTACTTACAAATGTCTCATGGTACAAAAACACATTCAAAAGTGTGTACATTTCTACAATACACACCCATAATCATTATGTGCATTCAACTAAGAAAACTTATTTAGCACATAATATGTAGATAGGACTGTGCTAGGCAATGAGAATACAAAGATGAAAAATAACATGGTCCCTATCCTCTAGGATCTAATAAGGTCCTCCTTTCTCTCCCCAATGTCAATCAGTCATCAGCACAATTCATGAAAATCAATAAAAATATTAATTTTTTATTTTTATGTTTTATTAATTTTATTTTTAATTTATGGAATAAAACTTGCCCATAATATAGTATAATAAAAAAGATTGCACATGAAACTGCAAATCTGTTGTATACAAATTGCCATTCCTTTTAAATATATAATAAAGCTATCATGTAAATTTCTTTTAATTTCCTTTTCTCCTCTCCCCCTTACCCTAGAAATGGCTACCATTAGACACAAATATGTCTATACATATAAAATCATTATATACATACTTCTACTTATCAATTCTTTCTCTGGATGCCAATAGTGTCTTCCTTCATATGTCCTTTGTAGTCAATTTGGGGATTTATAATAGTCAAAATGACTTCTTCCTTCAAAGTTGATATTAAAACAATTTTGCTATTACTGCATACCATGTTCTCTCATTTCCGTTCATTTTACTCTTCATTATTTAAATACTTTCCTCCTAGTTGAAAGTGTTCTTCCCCTTGTCAAATTCAATTCATGCTTCTTGAGGACAGGGTTTCGCTTTGCTTTCATCTTCTTTTCATTCCTAGCTTATACCACTGTGCCATATACTTAGTAAGCACTCAATCAATAAACAAGTCAATAAAAGATACCAAATTCACTAGAATCAAACTGGGAGTAATCGCTCCATCCCTCCACCTTTCCCATCCCTCAACCCAACCAGGTAGGTGGGAGGAGTTGACCTGGCCTAGCAGTCCTACCCAGGTAGCACAACCTTAGAATCTTCATCTCCCAAAGAATCCTGAAAACTCACCCAATACCAACTATACTACATTTTAGTTCCTTTTTCTCCAAAAGTATTTTCATTCTAACGACAATTTTATAAACCAAGCAATACTGAAAGACTTAAGAACTCCCATCAGTGAAATGACCTACTACAGTTCCAAAAAGAGCATGATGAAACAGATTACCCACCTCCTTCAAGGGAGGGAATGAATGAATCTAGGGTGCAAATTGAGATGTGGTTTTTTTTGACATGATCAATATAGGAATTAGTCTTAGCTGATCATGCATATTTGTTACAAGAATTTTTTTCTCTTTCTCTTTTTAGTGAGGAAGGGGGAAGGAATGAGAGAGAAAGAAAAATTAAAAGCAAATACCAAAAAACACCACCAGCCCCTTTCTCTTAGTTCACCCTTTCAACAGCCCAATACATTTTCAGATGTCCTGTAAACATCACAAAGGGGATAATAATACTATACACTAAGAATTAATGAATATAAAGAAGATATAGGAAAAATAAGAAGCTTCACTGGACTGAGAAGAAGAAATAGAAAATAAACACATACAATGACTACAACTCTCCACTGCCACTACCACCTCAAAGAAAAGAAAAGGATAAAATAAATTGAATGTTATGCAATTATTTTGCTCAAGAAAGTGGTGTTCTCCTCCAAAAAGAGATGGGAAAAGAGATGAGGGGACCATGAATATGTACATAGTGTTAGGCCAGATCAGATGTACAGCATACCTGCTTCACACTTAATATATTTGTAGGCAGTAACATTGCATATGCTGTCCAACTTGGCTAATGTGTTGGTTAGTTTTGTTGAACTGCTTTTTCTTCTCCCTTCCCTCCTTCCTTCCTTTCCTCCTTCCTTCTTTTCTTCCTTCCCTCTTTCTTTCCACCTCCCCTCTTCCCCTCCCCTCCTCTCTTCTCTCCTCCTCTCCTGGCATCACATTTAGTGTGAGCAGAAGCATGGGAATGTCCAGTGTATCTTCAGAAGACAGAGAGTAGTTCAGTTTGGCAGGAGTACATCATATGTGTAGAATGATATTCAGCCATGACTTCCTTCTTTTAACAGAACTCACTAACCCAGATGTTCTCATACACTCCAGCTCAAATCACGTGGTTCACCATTCCATGAAATAAAGATCTCTAAGTTGGGGTAAGGGTCTTCAGTGCTAATCAAGGGTAGAAGGTCAGGAAGTAATCTACCAAGAGGAAATAGCATATAGGAAGATAATGGAATTTTAAGGGGCTCCCTTAACTTGTCTTTTTGAGTTGCCATATTTTCCATATTTTCCAGAAATCCTGGACCCAGACTATGCAACAGGCTCTGAATGTGTCAAAGACAAAGGCACCCCTCTCCTCCCACCTTGACATAATTTGATGTTTGCATCCCAAACTGGACTCCCTGGGTGTCCTTGGGAGTCAAGACAGGTGCCAGTCAGTCTGCACTAGAATGAGGAAACTGCTTGTGCAGCTGGGACCTGTGTACATAAGCAGACCATCCTATCCTCATGGTCTAGCAGTTCCCAAGGGAAAAGAGTACAGCTTTTTCCATTTGCTCCTCCCCTTTTCCCATCCCTACTTCCATGCCACTCCCATTTGGGAGAAGATTTCTGTTTCTTCCTCCTTCCTTTGTTGTACTGTCACAAACATGTAAGCTTCTGTTTGGATTGCAAATTCTTTTCACTTGCATAGGGTTCCACATTCATGTTCATTTCTCTTATAATTAATCCATTTGCAACATATGTCTCATGGACTTGCGAGATCATTTTTGGTTTACAGGATTGAGCATGATGGCAGTAAGAGTTATTTTGGGGGCGCTACAGAACCATCTTCAGTGTATGCCCAGGTTCCCCTTCCCCTCAACTTGGAAAAGCAGATTCACCATCCAGGAGATATACCAGAACTCAAAGGTATAAAGCCTACAGATATGTGCTGTAAAATGTCACCCTGAGAGGCACCAGTCAGAAACAAAACCACATTGTAGAGGTTGGCCACATGTCAGCCAGGTCATATACTATGTCAGGCCAAAGGTATTGAACATATATCAGTAAGAAGGAGCTTCAAAGAGTAAGCTTTTCCAGGGAACCTTTGCTCTATATTTGCTGGCAACAAGTGGAGCATAAAAGGCTGATGGGAAAAAGAGAGGGGACCCAACTTCAGTGGGAGTCAGTTTTTGTCATCTAACAACCCCTCTCCCTCTGCCTGAGGGTGTTGCCTCTCTGCACTGCCACTGTGGTGGGGACAGGGAAGGGGAGAAGGGGAAAGGCCTGGAAGTAGATCATCCAGGTTTGACATGTGCCCAAAGGCCAGAAGGTGGGTCTTTCATTCTCAACTCCTTCCCCAGCATAGCTGTGGGCAAGGGCTTCTTGAGATAAATCTCATCCACCAAGAAGATAATACTTCCCCTTGCCCTTCCCATCAACTTTGTCATATTAATTTTGAACATACTTATTTCTTTTCAAGTTGTGCCCTTTATAGAATTCAGTTCTTAGGGGACAGGGATTGTTTCTTGTCTAATTATTTTCTTTGTATCACAGCATAATGCTTGACAGATAGCACACACTTAATAAGTGTTTATTGGTTAATGGATTGATTGAATCCTTACAATTGTAGAAGCACCAAGCTGCGATGGACGTTAGAAATCATCTAACCCATCTATCTTATTTATAGAAAGGAAATAAATGAAAATTGGGAGGAATGCACTTGCCCATGGGCCATAGAACCAATAAGAGGAGGAGCTGAAATTAGACTCTAGGTCTCTTGGTTCCCAGCCAAATGTACCACACTTCCTCTGTCATGAAGGAAAGTGGACAAATTATTTAAAAATATATCTCTTGGACCTGGGCTCCAAAGTAAACTCAGCTATATAAATACTCATCTTCCCAAAGGCATCTTCCCAAAGTAATAAACCCTTTTTTTCTCCCTAATAATCCTTGTTTGATTAGTATCTGCAGGCACTTGGGTGTGGGTGGGGGCTTAGGGGTTCCAAAAGTCTCAATTGATCCCAATGATGCAGCATCAGGAAGGAATGGGTATACTGTAAGGGGAGAAATAAGAATGGTTTTCCCAATGAAGAGTAAGAGTTTTGAAGATGGATGGGGAAGTGCTGGTGGTATAGTTTAGGTCTTGTTGTCTTTGTTTTACTTATTTGAAAAATATTTTTTCATAAGGCATCTTCTTTCTTCATACCAGACAAAAATGAAATGAAATGTGCTTGTTTCCATATTTGAGTTTTGGTTTTGTGGGAATCAGGAAACCTGGGTTCTAATACCAGTTCTGCTGGTATTAGGTGGCTGGATAACCATGGTTAAACCCTTTATGCTCTCTGACTCGTAATTTTTCTCATCTGTAAAATGTGGAAAATAATTTTTACCCTATCCACTATACAGGTTGTTACGAGGATCAAAAAGATTACACATAACCTCCATGAGGGCAGAAAATGTTTAATTTTTATTTTGTATCTCTGATGCCCAGCATAATGCTTGATTATAGCAGACATTTTTTAAAAGTATGTGAATTTGTTGACTAAATTCATGCAATAGTATTACGGTCATCACTGCTGAATTTCATAATGATGATGCCTTCCTCTAGGAAATGCTTCATTTTTTGTGGTATTTTTTTTCAGATCACGTTGGATGGTTTCTGCTGTCAGAAAATGAGACTAACCTGTTTTGCTTCTTGCCTTACCTCTCGGAAATTGCAGAGCTAAATTTAAGAAGTAAGTACTATAATATGCCGACTCAGGCTGTCCAAATCATGGGCTTTTCAAAGAAATTAATGGAATGATTCTCGATTTGGAAGAAGGCAGTGAACTGTCTGTCATAGTCACTCAGGGAAATGACATGCCAAGAGGGGAACTCCTGGAACTGGCTATATTGAAGCAAGTTGGAAAGAGTTGGGGAGGGGAGGGCAGTCGGTGTTCAAAGTGGAGGGAATGTTCATTGGGACAACTAAACCAATATAGATACTCAGAGAGTGTGGCTGAGCATAAGCTGAGGGCATAGTTCTGACAGAATAGAGCTCTGGATAAGCCTGCAAAATCCTATCAGGAAATGAAACCCAGAAGATTATATGGAGTAGGCAAATAAATCATTTCACAAGAGTCTCAGATTTGGCAGGGACTTCAGAGGCCATTTAGTCCATGTTATAATTAAACAAGGTTTCCCACCGTGACAAGTGGTTGCTCAAATGCTGCTTGAACCCCTCTACCATGGGAGAACCCTCTACTTTCCTAGGTAGCCCATTCCACATTTGCCTAACTTTAATGATTAGGAAGTTTTCTTTTACATTGAACCTCTCTTCAATTTCATCTGATCAATTATTCTTTGCTTCTCTGCACCTTCCACCATTTGCTTCTACTTCTGTCCTCAAACATCAATCTAAAACTTTCTTCCATGATAATCTTTCATATTTGAAGACAGCTATCGCTGCTCCTATGCTTTGGACTTCAGTTGTTTCAGCTGCAAATAAAGCAAACAAATAAATAAATGGAATGACTAGATGTTCCCTAAGGTCTCTTCCAGTTTGGACATTCCATGATTTGCACAGTGCCTGGCACATAGTAGGCACTGAATAAATGTTTATTGATTATAAGTATTCCACCAATCAGTCACTGAACAAGAATTTTTTAAGTACCTACTGTGTGCCAGGCACTGAGCTATGTGTTAAGGATCTCTCTTCTAGGTGAAGCACAACAAGTTCTTTCAATTATTCTAGCCATGGCAAAGACTTCAGTCTCCAAACCATCTTGGTAACTCTACTCTGATACATCCCTACTTATTAATATATTTCATAAAATTTTGAAACTCAATGCTGAATATAATATAATACTTTAGACATAGTCTGACATAGGCAGACCTCTCTTGTTTGGACATTTATCTTAATGTTGCTTAAATTTTTATTTTCATCTTTTGACTGCCATGTCGTGCTGTTGACTCATACTATACTTTCAGTCCACTAAAAACCCAAACCACTTTTCCATTGAATTATTGTTTGGACAAGTTTCCTCTTGAAGATGAAATTTTTTAACCCAAGTAAAGGGTTATTTCTATTACAGTTTGTCTTATTTGAGTCAATCCATCATTCTAGCCTATTGAAATCTTTTTGAACCCTGACATTATCATTTAATATATTAGCTATTCTCTCATAGCTTTTCCATCGATGTCCTTATTCTCATGATTGATAAAAATTTTAGATAGCTGAGTTAAAAACGGATTCTTGAGATACTCCATTCTCCAAAAGTTACTATCAATTCAATAATGTCATTGATTTTGATCTATCTATGTTTTAGATCCAATTTTTTAACCACTTCACAATATACCTAACTATATAATATTCTAGACTAACTGTCTCCATCTTGTTCAAAAGGATAATAAGAATAATTATGTCAAATGCTTCACTAAAATCTAGGTATACTATGTCTATAGCATTTCCCTGATCTATAAAATTATGCTGTCAAAAAGAGAAATGAGGTTAGACAGGCATTTCTACTTTCTAGATTTTTGTCAGGAATCCAAGTCAAATTCATTGCTTTAAAGTTTGTAGATTCCTTCCTTTTTCTCTTTTTTCAAAGTAGGAATTTGACTTTTGGAAAATAAACTTGAGCTGAAAGAGATTTTTGAGGTCATTTAGTCCAAACTCCTTATTTTGCAGATGAGGAAATTGAGGCATAGAGAGATTGAGTGACTTCCCCAAGGTAATACAAGACACAGTGATACAAAATTTAGATGCAGATCAGACCTACAATCCCCAAACTCTTGCCACTTTAGCACAGTGCTTCCAATTCTGCTGTGCTATTCAAATTCACTATGATTTTTCCAAGATCACTGGACACTAACTTAACATTAACTTAATACTCACGGGTGTGTTGGAGCCAGCTTGAAATGGGATGTGAAAGCAATTGTTAAATTTTCAATTGAGCATTTACACCTCAAAATCAGAAAAAAACTGGAAATCAGGGATTGATTTAAGGGACAGACTTAAGAAGGAAATGGAGAAAAGCATTAATATTTCAAATTAATCTTAAAAGTGTGTCTTGTACTACTACCCCACCCCCCAGAGCCAGCTGTTAAACATTTACCTGAAGACTTCCGATTATTCCTACTAGTTCCTTCAGTATTCTGGAACTTACTTCCTCTGGACCTGGTAACCTAAATGCTTTCAGAATAAGTAGTTGTTCCCTTCCAATCATCCCAATTATTTTGGGTTTCAATTCACTGATAACCATTTTTGTTATATTCTTGTCCTTTGAAAGATCGTAGACAAGGAATTGAGTAGTTCTGCCTTCTACTCCATGCTCCTACCATAATATCTTTTAGCAGATCCCAGTCTGGGGTTAAACTGTTGTTTGAACACCTTAAAGAAGGTTTCTTAAAAGTACTCAGCATCTTCCATTTGCATATTCAATCAATTCAATAAGTATAACCTCAGAGACCTTGATTGATAATTAGTAGAAGTTACTGTATGTACTTGTAAGTAGCAAAACTGCATTTGGAAGTATCTTTAATTCATATTGGCTTGCTCCCCTCCCTAATAAAACCAGTCTCAATGGACGTAATTTCACCTACTTTTTCTCTTTCTTCTTCCTCTGTTTTCCCCCTTCATTTCCATTGTTTATTATGCAGAGCTCTGGTTTTTTTGGATATAATTTCCCTTTGTTCCCGAGAGTATTGCATTTGTAATGTGTTAGTACTCCCAGTGACCCAGAAAAAGACAGAATGTCAGAATTTAAAAGAATTTCCAAAGTCATCTAGTATAACCCATCCCTGAACAAGAGGATCTCCAATCTAACTACCTCATCACATGGTCAACTAGCTTTTACTTGAGCATTTCTGGTATATATGGGAAATTATGTATACTCTATGATGTAATGGAAATATTGCAATTAGGACAGGAGGACTTGGGCGTGATCTCCATGACTCCATTGGACAAGGCACATATATACTTACGAGCCTTATTTTCCTCATCTGTAAAATGGAGATAATAAAACAAGCACTACCTAATTTACAGGGTTCTTATGAGGAAAGCACTTTGTAAATATGAGTTAATATTAATATTAACTAATATTTGTATATTGTCTTAAGGTTTTCAAAATGTTTTAACAAATAGTACCTTATTTCATCCTCATAACAATACTGAGAATTAAGTATTATTATTAGATATTACAGATAAAGAAACTGAGGCAGACAAGTTAAGGGACTTGCCCAGAGTCACACGGGTGGTAAAGGTATGAGATTGGATTTGAACTCAAATCTTTCTCTGTATCCACTGTCCTACCTGTGTTATTATCACTGTTGTAGTAGCAATAACTGTTGTAGAAATAACCAATTCTACTCTTGAACAACTCTAAATGTATATAATTTGCTCCTTACTTTGAATCAAAGCTCTCTGCCCTGTAACATCTAAGCTTTGGTCCTCATTCTGAACTCTGGAACCAAGTAAAATAGGGATAATCCCTCTAGGGAATCCCTTCTCTCCCCTTTCTCTAACTAGGTTATACTCAGGTTTTTATGATGGCCAATGTCTGCTTTGACAGGGGGGTAAAATGGTACCCAGGAGTGTGAGGGAGGTTCCTTAATATTCAAATGTGCCCTACCCTGTTTTCTCCCTAGCTTCCAGTCTATTGGTCCATTAGGGGATGGGACGGTGTCCTCAATCCAAAACCTTCCATCATCTCTGACAACTTCTTGAATTTTATTGAAACAGACTGATAGAGGTAACCATGTCCTTGTGGGTAAAACTGTCATAAGTACATTACCTAGGGAAAGGTAACCAGTCCTTTGACTTCCTTCCTGCTGGTTCTTGGTTCTGTGACACCAAGAAAGGTTCTAGGACTAATGTCTGAGATTTCCCTACTCTTCCCTTCTCCCTCTTAAATCATTCATATCTTAAAATTCCTTGACCAGCAAAGAAGAAAGAAAAGTCAAGGGATGGATATATATCTATATCTATATATTATGTGTATGCATGTATGTATATACTCACATGTATGTATATATGGAGACAGAGACACAGTGGAGGGAGGTGGGAGGAGAGAGAAAGAGAAAGACAGAGGGGGAGGGAGTTAGACAGACATAGAGATAGACAGAGGGACAAACAGAGAGAGAGGAGAGTTGCACAGAGGTCTCTTTACCACTGTGAAATTCTATAAAGGCAATAGTGAGGGGATCTGAGGGAGGAAAAGGACTGTGGGTCTATGACCTGGTCATACCTTTCTTGTGCCTGGCCAGTACCTTGGATTGCAGTGATATTTCTGATATCAGTCTTTCTACCCCTACTCTTGCCAACCTAGATCTATCGTTCACCATCAGCTTTGCCTGCCAAGAGCTACCCTTAACCTCTGTCCTTGTTTTCTGGCATGACCCCTAGAGCAAAGTTATTCTTCTGTTCCCTGGATTATTAGTGACAATGGCATGCCTAAGCTTACCAAGAAATGTCTTGAAAAGGGAAAAGAGATCATTGTTAAGGACAAAAGAGAGAGAGAGAGAGAGAGCCATCTTTATTTCACATGAACAAGCATGAATTACATGCTGAACAAGAATACTAGTGCCAGTGAAGTACCCGTAACCACAAAATCTGTGCTTTATTCACAGGACCAGCTATCGTTACAATGTGGCTTTCAAAGACATTGCTTCCCAGACATCTCCATCATTATCTTCATGATTCCTGGTTTCTTTCAGAAACCAAGAGTTCAGTCTTCTGGGAAGGATGAGAGTTCTTCCTCTCTCTAGTTCCTAATGGTGGAAGAAAGGGAGGGAAGGTTGCTCTCAGGGGTCTGGAGGGTGTGGGGTGGGGCTATGATGGAAGGACTCTTCTTTTCCCCCAGACTGTATTGGGAAGTCTGAGTCAGTGAACTCTTCATGGGCATAAAGGATAGGCACATGCCAATTAGGAACTGAGTTTACAAAGCCCATTTCTGTGTAGACAGCATTGGGGATAGACAGGGGTATATATAGCAATATATTTGTAATCTCTGGGAAAATTCATTTTCTTCACAGGTAGTTTGTCCAGGGCTGCCCCTTCACTGCAGGGAAGTCAGACCCCATCCTGTATTAAAGGGCCCCATGGGTGACTGCCATGTAGCAGAAACAGGTCCAAAGGTTGATAGGAACCTTGTTGAACCGGGGACAGACCTGCCTTGATTTCCTTTTTTTAGGAGACCTGATAGGTCAGAAAAGGCCAGGTTGGTTTCCCCTGGCCTTTTTTAGCCCCAGAAAGGTTTTGTGTTGGCTGTCCTATGCTTGTATTGAGGGTGAGGGGAAGGAAAGATGAGGTGATATGAGGCATTAGGTAACACAGGAATCATGGGTATGTGTGTGATGGTGGTGGCAGGGTGTAGGACATGTATACTCAAGAGCTGTCCTCATCGAAGCCTGAAGAGTACACTCCCATAACAAGTTGTTTATTCCCACCTGAAGTCCTGCCCAACAGTTTCATAAAATTTAATATTATAAGGTCTATAAAAGTCTCGGAGCTGGTCTATCACCTCAGGGTCTATCTGTACATGAGTTCTCCCTTTGGATTTTCCCAGACAGCGGGGTAGAATGCTGCTCTCTGTTTTTTTTAAGCAAGGGAAGCCTTTGGTCTTGTTGAAATAGAAGTGCTTATCTGTGATGACCCTTTTGATGCCCAGGAAGTCCTGGACTCTGCCCATCTCTCCGGCAGGGTCTGTGATGAGGCGTTCACCACTGACAAAGTGGATTTGGGCCAGTGGGAAGTACTGAAGCCAACTCTCTAGGTGCACCACATACATGCCTATGCGGATGGCATTCCAAGACATATCCACAAGTCCCAGGCTCCGGTTGCGGAAGGAGAGCCCTTCAAAGGTTGGAATGTCTGGCTTCTTGGAAAGAGTCTGAGTGTAATCCGAGATAGCTCGTGTCACAGGGTTTCTGACAACCACAATCAGTTTGGTATCTCGGGACATATTGAAAATCCGCCTTGGAGCTTCCTTGGTGACAAAGTAGCTGGGTGTTTTCTCCATTGTAATTTGACTTTCAAGTGTCCTGGGCATGAGGCTTCTGCAAAGAAAAGACACACATAGTCATATCCTAGAAAGCTTGCATATCCAACCTAAGAACTATTCATTTTATTTTTTTTCTGAGATTCTAGGACTCTTAAGAAAGACCATAGTATATTCTATTTAGTTCTTAGCAATTAGAAAATATCTCTTTCCTATCAAACAGATAAAAGGAAAGAAAGAAGGAAGGAAGGAAGGAAGGAAGGAAGGAAGGAAGGAAGGAAGGAAGGAAGGAAGGAAAGAAGGAAGGGAGGGAGGGAGGAGAGAAGAGAGGGAGGGATAAGGAAAGGAAAGGAAAGGAAAGGAAAAAGAAAGAGGAAGAAAGAGAAAAGAAGAAAGGGAGAGAGGAAAGAAGGAAGAAAAAGGAAGGAAGGAAAAGAGAAAGAAAGGAAGATAAGAAAAAGGGAAATAAGGAAGAAAAAAGAAAGAGAAGAAAGGAGAGAAAAAGACAATGAAAAAAGAAAAAGAAAGAGAAACAAAAAAGAAAAAATAAAGGAGGAAAAGAAGGAAGAAAAATAAATAAAGAAGGAAGGAAGAAAAGAAAATATGGAAGAAAGGGAGAAAGAAAGAAATGAGAGAGAAAAAAGCAGGGAGAGAAGGGAAAGAGAAAGAAAAGAAGGGAGGAAAGAAAGAGAAAGAAAGAAAAAAAGAAAAGATCTCTTTTCCTCCATTGAGAATGGAGAAACCTATTTGATCAGATTCTTGGACTAGCCCAAAGCCAACCTAAGGATGTAAAATTATGAAGTCGGCAAAGAGTGTTTTCATTCTACTCAATATGATGACAAATTTTGACTCCAAAAAACTGACAGTGAAATTTGCCTCCCTCTCTTGTCAGAAGGGTGAAAGAATTTGATGTAGAGTGAATATGTATGTTGTCAAACTTGGATAAGTTCAAGATTAGCTTGGCTTAATTACATTTCTGTTTTGCACAGGAAAGTTCTTGATGTTCCACTCCCTTAGTCATGAAAGTTTAGAGGCTCCTAGATATGTTGGATAAAATGTAAACTCTTCTTTTTGGCTTTTGAAGCCCTTCCCAATCTGACTACAGCCTCCCTTGGGTGTGTGTGGTGGTAATTATAAATAATCTCCATCATACACTAATATGACCTATTTACCCTTCTCTGGACAGAACATTCAAATTCCTACTTCTCTGCCATCAGCCAGGTTGCCCTCTATATTAAAATGCTTTCCCTTCTCAGCTCCATGTTTTGGGACCCCTAGCTACTTTCTAGGATCAGGTGAAGAGTTCTTTCCTGCTTTCTTCAATCATTAGTGTCCCCTAATCTGATATCATTTCATATTCATTGTGTATATATCTTAATAATAATTAATTATCACTAGAATGTATTCTCTTTGAAGGCAGGAATTATATATATCACTTCTGTATTTGTATTTCCAGTGTCATGCAAGGTATGTGACACATAGTACACATTTAATAAATGCTTGTTAATTAAATAAATTGGGAAGTAAGTGTTATTGGGAAGTGATGGTGATACAGAATATATATATGTATATATATATTACATATATATGTATATATATATGTAATATATGTATATTATGTATATAGCCTCTCCCTTTACCTTCCCTTGCTTACATAGGTAACTATAACCCTATTTTCAAATCTGTGTTTTCTCTGTAAATTATTAATTTTTTGGTCAGGATACAAGCTTTTTTGGAAATCAGTTGTGCTAAAGCTGTTTGCATCTGGTTTTGCAGGTGTGGAAAAGCTGGTTGCTAGGGGTAACCTGAATGGAGAGGGTGCTACTGAATCTTAATTTCATATAATACCTATCCCAGCAACTTATCCGGGAGATTCATGGCGGGAAGAAGTATGTTTCTTTCATCTTTAACCATTGAAATTAGGCAGTGGAAAATGTCTCTATATAGCACTTCAAACACTTATATTTTTATAGCACTTATATTATGTTCTTTACAGCACTTGCAAAAGACTTTCCTTGTCACAATAATCCTGTGAGGTAGCCAGTACAAGTGTTATTCTCCTGATTTTACAAATGAGAAAACTGAGTCACACAAAGGTTGCATGAGTTGCTCAATATCCCTTCCACACTGTCAGGGACTCTGACTCATGTCTTTTAATTCTGAGACCAATGGTCTTTCTACTACAACATTTTCTCTGTCTCTATTCTGGTCTCTCTCTATGTATTTCTCTGTATCTATCTTTGTCTGTCTTCTCTATCCTTCCCTCTCTCCTTCTCTTTCCCCCATCAAGAGAAAAAGCTCCTTGAGGACAAGGACTATCTCACATATATTTGTATGCCTAATGTCAAGCCTCAAGATGAGAACATACTTAAGATTAAGATGAAACTGAAATCAGTTAAACCTTTTAAATATTTTTAAAATTTTTAATAAAATCATCTAAATTCTATTAAATATTGACTTTTTTTGTTCTATTAAAGAGACAATTATTAAATACTTATTTGTAGAATGTCATTCTAGGGATCAGGAATGGGTAGAAAGAAGTACAATACACAGTCCCTCCTCTCAGGGAGCTTACAATCATTTAAGGGAGATAAGACATATAGATGACTAAGGACAAAACAAAATAGAATATGATAATTGCTGGCTATATGCTCTTTTCCTCATATGGCTGGGCACGTGACATATAGGTACTTGACAATGAAACTGTTTCATGAGGAATCATAGTTCTCCTCTTGCAATAGATTCCCTTCAAAAAGCAGGAAGAAATGGTAATATCACCACTGGCGGAACTAAGCAATCATAACCAAAAGTCTACTAAGCAGGAATTGCTGAGTCATTAAGGTCATTAACTGATTTTTTAAAAGTAATATAATTAAAAATGGAAATAGAATAGTAATAAACTGTCCAATAAGTACAAAATTTTCCTATTTACTAGCCGATTGACACTCATCATGTCTAGTGGCAACATATATGAGGGGAGTAGAATGAGAAAATAGTGGGTTGAATTTAAATTAATCACAAGCATTTATTAAGTGCCCGTTAAGTGTCAGACCCTGTGCTAGATGTTGGAGTAGAAATATAAAAATGGCACAATCCCTACTCATAAGAAGCTTCCATTCTACTGAGCTAGAATTTGTTTATTGCTTTAAGTTTTACAAAACATTTCCTTTACCCTTAATTCTGTGATAATGCAAGTATAATTATTTCCTGATGAGACTATTAAGATGAAAAGAAGTAAATAGCTCCAGGCCAAGTAAATTTCAGAATTAGATTGTGAATTTAGTTGTTCTGACTTCCAATGCTGTGCATAAAGGAAGTGCTATGTGATTTCTGAGGAAGGAAAGATTATTTCTGAATAGGAAGATCTAGAAGGCTTTTTGGAAGAAGTGATTTTTGAACATGATTTCTTTGGATGTTTTCAATAGAGAAGGTTGTGTGTGATTGGAGAGGAAGGGCATTCCAGGCCTAAAGAAAGGAATGAACTGTCATAGTCACAGGAAAGTATGGCATATATTCTAGTAAGAAAGAGTAGTCCAAATTGACTGGAGTATACAGTATGGGGTTGAGGGGTTAAATGAGAGGGGTGGATAGAAGAGAGGAACAGTGTGAGACAAAACTGGAAAGGAAGAGAGGCTTATTCAGCACTTGCCTTTCAGAAAAAGGAGGCTGGACTTTATTTGGTAGATAATAGGGAGACATAGAAGGATTTTGAGCAGAGTAGTGACATAAACAGATGTGTGGTATTCCTCACACAAAATACTGCATCTTCAGGCTCTGGTCATTTTCACTGGATATAGTCCATGTCTTAGGCGCTCTCACTCTTTATTTCTACCTCCTGGCTTCCTTGAAGTCCCAACTAAACCCCCCCCCCTCCCCTTCTATGAGAAGTCTTTCCCAATCTTCCTTAATGCTGGTTTCTTCCCTTTATTGATCATCTCCGATATGCAACTTGTTTATACATAGCTGTTTTCTTGTTGTCTCCCCCTATTGGACTGTGAGTTTCTTGAGAGGGACAGTCTTGTTTTTCTTTGAACCCTCCCCTCTCCCAGTTAGTACGGTGACTCATAGTAGATAAGTAATAAATACCAGTTTGACTGACAAACTGATTGTGCATAAAGACTATTAGTTTAGCATCAATGGACATGATGGATTGGAAGGGGAAAGAGGGCAAACACCTGAGGATTTGTTGGGAAGTGAATACAGTAGTTAAAGTGAGAGGGAATGAGGGCTTAAATCATGGTGGTGATAGGAATAGAAGGAGAGAGATGAATGTGGGAGGTGCTGATAAAAACACTTCCCCAGAGCCGGGTAAGAAGCCAGGATGGTTCTTGATTCTTTACTGTGGACTATAGGTTTAAGTGCTTGGCCTGAAAGTGGGGTTCAGGTTGTGTTTTCATGTAATGAGTAGAAGTACTAGTCTTTGCCCGGGGACAAAGATGGCTTTAATGTTGGTGAGCACATCCTGGTCATCACTTTAGAGAGAATTAGAAGCAAGGGACACCAACTCTCTGCTGAAGGACAATCTCAGCCTTATTATGAGCTATGGCTAGAGAGAAACAGAAGGTAAGAGAGCTAAGGTTTACTACTTTGTTCCAGCTACTTGTCCTGGATTCATTTCTCTTCCCTTGCCATGGTATATTGAAGGCTGTCCATAGGGGCTACATTAGCTGTAAGTAAGAAGTGGGGGGATGTCACCTTCACAGCTACAGAGTAAGCAACTTGCTGGGGCTTGAGTATGTTCTGCAGCAGTGAGGATGCTATCACATCTGTCAGCAGCACCTGGCCTGCTCCTCATCAGCACCTATGTGATCAGCTGTTGAACTCCCCTTGCCAATACCCTTGTTGCTCTGCAAGAGTCTTTCTTTGCTCACACACATTTTCTGAGTTCCTATTTAGTCTGCAGGTTCCCTAAGAAGAAATGTCTTTTTTCTCTCCTATGGTGATTTACACAGTCATGTGCACCCAAGGCAGAACCATAACTAGCAATTTTTATACTGGGGGTTAGGACCACAACACAACAGAGGCATATGGCATAGAACGTATCCTCTTCAATTTAGGAAAACAAATTTAGTTGTGGGAGGGGCAGGGCAGAGGCAGGACAATGAGGAGCTTATCTGGGGGTGCAACAGCAGCAGGAGGTAGGGGACAGAAAGCCCATTTGGTTGTTCCCTGTTTTAATCAATTATTCTTGTTAACTAGATGTTAAGCTCTGTTGTTACTATAAGCACTACAAATTTGGAAATCTAGGATAAAACCCTGGTTACCCCACCTTAGTTATGACTCTTCAAATATGGAACTCTCAGCATATACAGGGGTTTTTTTCTTTATTTTATACTGACTGGCAACAAGAGAGAAGAATGACCACCATAAATGGTCCTTGCTGAATAAGCTAATCAAGAACAAAGAAATCTGGCCAGAGTTATATCAGAGACACAAATCATTACAAGACTAAATAATACATACAAGTTTGACCACAAGACCCTCCCTATTCAATGAAATTCTGTAGTGCCCTAATGCTTCCAGAATCAAATATAAAACCCTTGGTACTGGCTTTGAAAGCCCTCTGTAATCGGCTCTTTTCTACTGTTCCAGTCTTCTTACTCTTTACATACCCTCTTCACCTCCAACACTCTGTGACTTAGAGATACTGACCTCCTTCTACTATATACTTTGGTTCCTTGTACAACACACTCTTATCTTTTAACTCCAAGCATCGTGACACACTGTCCCCCATGCCTTGGCCTCTCTCCCTCATTTCTGCCTCCTAACTTCTTTGACTTCTCTCATGTCTCAGTTAAAATTTAGCCTTCTACAAAAAGTATTTCCTGATCCGCCTTAATGCTAATGCTTTCCCTTTGAGATTATCTACAATTCACCCTGTTTCTATCTTGTTGGCACTTAACTCTTTTCGTGTTGTCCCCCCTTTAGACTGTAAGCACTTTGAAGCAGGGACTGTCTTTTACTTTTCTTTGTATTCTTGGCACTTAAAACAGTATGACACATAATAGGTACTTAATAAATACCTGTTGACAACTAATTATATTAGAATAATGCAAAGGATTATATGATATTGAAAGGAAGACAAGTCATAACTGCTAAGGGAGAAAGAGGATCAGGAATGGTTTCCTAAGAAGGTGGCATAAGGTGACATTTGATTTAAACTTTAAAATTCAAGGGGCAGCTAGGTGGCTCAGTGGATAGAGCACCCGCCCTGAAGTCAGGAGGACCTGAGTTCCAATCCAGCCAAAGACACTTACTAACTGTGTGAACCTAGGAAAGTCACTTAATCCCGATTGCTTTGCCAAAACAAAATAGAATAAAAATAAAACTTGAGTTGAAATCCAACAGGCTGAGGGGTGGAGAGGGTTTCTTTAACATAGGGAGACAGTACCAGCAAAAAAGGAATGAAGGTGGGAAAGCATAAGGTGTGTGTGCAGGTCAGTTATGAGTCCATTTAGGCTCAAGTGTAGAGTCCATGGAAAGAAAATATAGAGGAAAGAAGGTATTTCACAAATTGGGGTAGGAAGCAAAAAAAAATGAAGGGTTTCCAAAGGAGACTAGGAGGAATTTTAGTTTTGGGTTTGGCTAGAAGTGAACAGGTCTGAGCTTGGCAAACTGCCAGTTAATGCAGGCCAGTCTGGCCAGAATGGGAGAGAAGACCAAGTCAATATGGAGTCAAATGGTTGCCCAAAAGCAACCATTAAAACTGTGAGGTGTTTAGATTTGTCTTTGTTTAAGAATCAAGTAGAAAGGTAATTCATTGCTCACCAGCTGCAAAGATACATATGGAGGAGCCTGGATGAGGGATGGTAATGCAGAGTAACACTAACGAGATTCCTTTTTAGTACAAGGGAAATACATTTTAATTTTGAGTTGACCTCAAGGCTGTAGTTAAGGACACTGGCATCTGAAATTAATTCAGTTGGGGTGGGGGAGGTTGGACCATGAGGTCCAAGGATTCCTTTCCAGCCCATTGTTTGTACTGGGGCTGCCCTGTCCCCAGACTTTATGTGGTACAAGGGAATATGGCTCCCTTCCCTGCTACTATCTTCCTGGCATTTGTACAATGAAGTTCCCTTCTCCCTGGGCAGAAAGTGGTCTGGGGGATCACTTCTCAGGCTGTACTTCCTCTTCCTGGGAGGAGCATGTTAAGAGGTTCTTGAGGGATCCCACTCTCCATAAGAATTCCTGTATCTAAAGAAGAATGTCCCCTCATCCAGAGAGCACCTGAGGACTTCTGTCTTCAGAAGCCCCAGATCCTGAAATGCCACCTACACATGGTAGTAAGTGGTTTAATATACGACATTTCTGGGTTTGACCAAGAACTGTGCTGACCCTCTGCTCAGGGTAGGTTTTAAGGACCAACATCGCTTCAGTTGACCTCATACTCATTTGTTTAAACCTGTCAAGGACCTGGAGTCTCCCTTTTCTCCCCTTTTCTTTGTGAATGAATACAGTGAGGAGATAATTACCTTCTGGATGGTCCTACCATATGCCAAAGTCCAGAGAGTCCTGGGCTTCTTATACCTGTGGCTGAAACTAAAGATTTCTGGTGTCCCAGGCCACTAAACAAAAGTCTAAGAATATAACAGGACCCCAGGAACTGATTGTTGTTGGGGATGTTAAGTCATTTTCAGTTATGTCTGACTCTTCATGACCCCATGCGGGACTTTCTTGGAGAAGATACTAGCGTGGTGTGCCATTTCCTTCTCCAGTACATTTTACAGATGTAGAAACTGAGGCAAGAAGGATGAAGTGACTTGCCCAGGGTCACACAGCTACTAAGATTTGAACTCAGGAAGATGAGTCTTCCTGCCTCCAGTTTCAGCATTCTTGCAACAAGACATAACAGAGCAAAGAGCAAGGGATACTGCGATCTGTGGTGTGATATACCTAGCATTTTTGAACATAAAGAGGTTTTTTGGGGGTTTCGTTTTGTTTTTAGCATTTCAAGGTAATTTCCCAACAGAAATCATTAGACTATTCAGATGATAACTACTAGCTATAAGCAAACTAGCTCCATTCCCCCCCTTGGGCAGCCAAGACAAAATAAAAATTATGTATATAGCTGATTTCAATAATAAGTAATAATTGTTCTGGAATGGATCTGGAGGGAATGTAAATTATAGTCACAGTACTTTGTCCAGCATAGGCACATAATACACGAGTTGAATGAATGAATAACCCAGAGTAACTTTTGATGGGGTTCAAAAATAAAGAACAATTTGGAAGATCCTCTATGTCAGGTGTTTCTTAGGTTTCTTAGGTTCTTAGGCTTCTTAGGTTTTAATTGGACTAGAGGAGTCCTATGACACCTGCTTTGATCATGGCGGTAGGTTCAGATTGTTCTAGGCTTAAAATCTGACTAGAGACAGAAGGAACTTCAGAGATTATCCTGTCTGTCCCTAACCCAGAACAAAAAAATTCTCATTTTTGACAAACCCCTATAATTAGTCACCCAATCTGATCTGGACAATGGGCAAGTTCATTACCTACAGTGCACTCCTGAATAGCTCTGATTATTAGGAAACTCTCTTCATGTTGAGTCAAAATCTGTGACCCTGTAAGGTCAACCTGCTGTTACCAGTTCTGTAATCCCACTTCTATATGATAGACTTTCAAATGTTTAAGGACAGTAATCCTATTCTAACCCCTAAATACTCTCTGCTTCAGTTGGAATAGCCCCAAGTTTTCCAAATGAATGTAATAATCCTTGTGCTTCCAATCCCGATGCCATCTTAGTTGGCCTCCAATGGAGCCATTGCAACTTTTCAGCCTTTTCCCTAAAAAGAGAGGCTCTGGTTTCCGTATTCTGTGTCTCTGTAATTCTTTGTTCATAATAGAGTTCCCTGTGGAGTCACATTCAATTCAACAGCCATCTCGGCAAACATTTAGCAAATACATGGGCCTATTTAATTATATTATTTTTTTCCTTCTTTAATGACATAATTTGGGTTTGAGTCTTCAGAATTTCATTCTTGAAAGCCTCCCAAACTTCTTGGAATGACTTGCTTTGTTAAGCTTTGTTGGGCTGTGGGATCCTACCTATCGTATAAATCTCTTCCACCAAAGCCCAGGTCACACATCAGACTAGATAAGAGCATTCCTCACCATGAGCTCTACAATAAGATAGCATCATCATCATCGTCATCATCATCATCATCATAATCATCATCACCATATTTATCTAGTACTTAATGTGCACCAGGAACTGTTATTATTATTATCTCACTTGTTCCTCACAACAACCCTAGGAGGTAGGTATTATTACCATTTTCAGATAAGGAAACTGAGGCAGAAACAGAGGTTAACTGACTTGTCCAGGATTACATAGTTAGTGTCTAGATTTGAACTTGGGTGTTCCTGTTTCCAGACCTATCTCTCTATTTACCAAAGTTCTAGATATTTCTATTTTGGCAACCAGCCCTCCCTTAGTGATAAGAGTTAGTTCCAGAATATTTGGTCTTCCCTCGATTTCATACTACCTCTTCTGCCCTGTCCTCAGTCACCCCCTCTGTTTTCTAAAAGATGAAATTATCAACCAAGTGAATCAAAGATTTATCAAACATTCCTTTCTTTAGAAGGAAGCCTTTAACTTAAATGCAGAGACATGAAGTCTTCATTATCTCTATGCCTTAGAAGCTCAGCTTATTTGACTTTGGGAAAAGTGACAATGACCAAGTGGTGATCTACCATGGTCACTTTTACTTATGTCATTTTGAAAAATTCCTACCTAATATAATGTAATAAAATAAAACATTTTCCTTGAAGACTGGTACTTCCTTGAGAAGTGGTCTTTGAGGTCTCAGATCTGGGAAAGAGCTTAATTTAGAAAGGCCAAAGTCACCAAAGGCATCTCAGGCCACTGCCAGTCATCTTGACCTTTGGAAAGATGACCACTGAACATCGATGATTCTGGAGGAGAGAATGAGGCTGATGACTTTGTGTAGCCCTGCCTCACCTAAATCCAAATGCATGCACAAGTCAAGACATCGTCCTCAAGATGTCATAGGTCCTCTTTGAGAGCAAAGGAAGGACAAATAGCAGTGAAGTCTCAGTGACGAAAGAGAGTGGAAGGTCCCAGTGATACTAATCAGTTCTGTCCATTCAGTGCATAATTCTTAGCACAATTATGAAAGATAGTCTTCTGGAAAGAGGGTCAGCTTTCAGGACTGATTTATTTATTAGTGTTTAATTATAGATATATGCACATGGACTGTATTTGTGAAGAATTCAAATTTTTACGCAACCCAAAGATGCTAGAATGGCAGAAGGCAAAAGGAGGATTTATAATATATACACATGTGTACATGTATGTTTATATATACATGTATATCAAAATGAGTATATATGTATACACAGAGATATACATGCACACACGTGTACATGCACACACAAAATATACACACATGTATGCATGTAATACATTTGGACATGTGTAGATATATATCATAATATATATACACATATACACACACACACAATATATCTATATGCAAAACTTTTAGCTCTGATACCTCCAGGTCATTCCAACTCCATAACTGCCATTAAGAACTTGAGTCACTGCTTTTGCTTTAAAAGAGCTTTAAAGCAGGAGGGACCAGGGGACCACCTCTGAGGTGATAAAATTTCAATTTGTTTCTTACAATTTTAATGCTTGTGGGTGGCTTTTATTATTTTGGTCTGAGTTTTCCAAGAGACTACTTCAATAAATAAGCACCTATTTGGATTTCTCGCATAGGTCAATTGGCTGATTATTTATAGCCTGTGCAATTTTGCTGGGTTTCTTTTCCAAATGCATTACTTTAGTTTGGGAATAATTAACATTTAGTGTATCCTGTTTTTAAGAGTTGTTAACTTTAGATAGATAGTAGAATTTTAATACCTAGTTGAGCTAATGATCATAGAATCAAAAATCTTAGTGTCTAATGGAAACATAGAAGTAATCTCTTTTAACCTCCTATCTATTATAGGAGAATCCTTGCCAGATTCTCATTCAACATGGCTTGGACCTATCCAAAGATAGGTAAGCAAACAACTTAAAAAAATAGTTTATTTCACTATTGTACATCTTTAACCATCAGAAAGTTCTTCCTTGTTCTGAATTTTAAAACTGTAGAGCTAGGAAGGAGCTTTGAGATCATGTGAGTCAAGTAGTAGATAGAGCAAAGAGGTAAAAACATGAGTTCAAATCCCACTTCAGATACTTCATAGCTTCATGACTCTGCACAAGTCATTTCACTTCCCTTAGCCTCAGTTTCCTTACCTATGACGTAATGATAACACTTACCTCACAGGTTCACTGAAAGGAACAGAAAGAGATTAAAGCATTATTTAAATGTTAGCCATAAGTACTTATTTTGTAACTAGATGAACTGAAGCCCAGAAAGGCTAAGAGCTTATTCAAATTACCATAGCCACCTTGGGGGAAGAAACAGAAGAAATCAGGTATCTGGCTCACTAACCCAGTTTTTCCATTTTTTTTCCATTTTCCTGAATTGTGTTTTCTAAAATCTGCTTTTCTATATCACATGACCATTGGCTTTGGTTTGCTCCTTGGAATAGTACAGAATAAATCTACTTTCTTCTTCCATGACAGCCCTTCTCATGCTTGAAAAATTGTTAGAAGGAATCCCCTAAGTCTTCCCTACTCCAGGCTAAACATTCTCCATTTCTTTCCTAATTATAGCCATATTCCATATCTCATTTGTATATGAGGAAAGAGATTTTTCAAGTATCAGTTAAGAAAGGAAAATACTGGAACCTATGACCTCTCTGTGAACCTCAGTTTCCTCATTTGTAAAATGAGGAGGTTGTACTAGATTGTTTATAAGGCCCATTCTGGCTCATCCCATTCATTATCCTCCCAGGTATGCTTCTGGAATTCTGAACTTTGCTGTCATGCCTTAACTGTAGTTTTAAACTGGGATCTCCTTTTGTTCCTGGGGCCTCTTCTCCCTGGAACATCCATCCATCCCTTTGGCCTTTTTTTTCTTGAAGTAAACCAGCTTTATTGAAGAAACATACTTATCAAGAAGAGTAGTCTATAAGGATAAAAATAAATCAGGTCTGCTCTGCCCCAGGTGGAAATGAACATCTCCCTTTCCCCCTACCAGTGGGTAAAGTGGAGTGGGTTTTTATAGATTTCTTATCTGGGTCAAGATTAGGCATTGGTGGCAGAGAGCAGAAAGTTCCCACCTGGAATGTAAGCCAAGCTTCAAGACTGGTACTGACTTTTGTTGGAGAGGGTGGGGAATTGGTAGCTAGTGGATATGCAAACTCATTATAAGTGAGGAGAATGGGACTTTCCTTGACTGCTCACAGGAAGTGACTCATTGGCTTCCCTGGAAGACTGGGGGGGAAAGGGGCTAGGGGAAGGACTTCATTTCCTTTTTTTTAAAGCAAGGCAAAGAGGCTAATGAATTCATTACAAAAACCTCAAGTTCTTATCTCCAGTTTTCAGCCCCAAACTACAAGGGAAACCAGATCTAATTTCTGCAAATGCTAAAAGACAATCAGATCTTTTCCCTTTTTTGTAGCATTGAAGTTGAGTCAGTTGGCTTTGGTTGTGTTGGGAAAAGAAGATTTGTAATCCTTGAGACCTCCCAACATGAAGTGACTGTGATCCTCAAAGATGGCAAACCTTGATGGAGCTTGACTCTGGTAACCTCTCTGAACTCCCCTTGAATTTTCCCATTTGATCCAGCCTTTCTTACTCAAATCTAATCTTCCCATTTGTTCCGGCAATCTCCAGAAGCCCATGGGCTTTTCATTATTGCTGTGTCCAGGTCTCTGTTTCACTCCCCACCCTTTGGTCATATTATCAGCCACCCCCATCAGGATCCTCCACGGGTTTGATCTATCAAGACTATCCCTGGGACCCCAGACTACCTGGAGACACCACCTTCCTACCCAAGCCCTCCATTGTCTGATATCTCCTGATTGCCTCCAGCTATTTCCAACCCTTGACCAGTCACCCCAGTCCCAATGAGATCCTCCTTGGACTTCTCCTCAAGACCCTCTCTAAACCCCTCCTCCCATCACCCTAGACTGCTAGACCACCCCCAGATCCCTCCTACAGTCATTTCTGTGTTTAGTTCCATCCTGCCTCTGTGAAGGCACTCAGATTCAGTCCAGCTCAGACTCTGTCTAGCTGAGATTCTATCTGACCCACTTGTGAATACAAGTGTTACAAATGCCTAGGCTCTTTAAGAGTCAAGCCAATATGGTGAATCTTTAATAAATTTTGTCTTTCTTTGGCTTTAAGAAGACTTGAGTCGAATTCATTCGAGCAGGACCTGGCGTGTCAGTATTTCAGGGTTCCCAGCACCCCTAAAAGATGTAGGATGTGACCTCCTTCACCCTTTGGCCTTTTTACCATGGAATATCACTTTGCCATGATAGCCCCCTTCTCCTATTTGTAAGTTCCTTCAATGGCCTTCATTTTCTGGAGGGATTTCAGACTGGTCAACCTTCATCCACCTTCCAGCCTTTACCGTCCCACCTTATGTGACCGCTTTCATTCCCTACTACCTTTCAACCTGTTTTTATATGCTCTCTCCCCTCCCCTCCGCATAAGAATGTAAGTTTCTCAAGGATAAAGAAAATCTTTCTGTTTGTATTTATTTGTCGTAACAAAGAGCCTTCCCCACAGTAGGCACTCAATAAATGTATGTTGCCTGCCTGCTTACCTGACTTCTGGCATCTATTATTCTAAAGTCTTTCAATCATGTTATTGAGTTAAAGACTGAATGAGAGAATTTAACAGACACTCCGTTCAACAGAAATCACCTCCATCAGGAAATAAGGTATCTCTAATTCCAAAAACAGTGTCCCAGAGAAGCTTCCTGGGTAGGAATAAAGACATCTGCTATCATAAAATTCTAATTAATCTTTTAGTTAATTTCTGCCTCAGTTTCCTCAACTATAAAATAAAGATTTATCTTCCAGGATTGTCATGAGGATAAATGAGATAATATTTGTAAAGTACTCACAGTGCCTGGAAAACAGTAGGCGCTTAATAAGTGCTTATTCCCTCCCTGCCCCCCTCTTTCTTTTTATTAGCGACATCAAGTTATACCAGTTCATTTACGCCAGTACTATATTCTATCACAAGCTTCTAGTAGGTGGACAGTTCAGCATAAGGAAGACTGGTAGGATCCTGAATGCATCGTTGAGTATTGCCACCAATAACAAATAAAAGTGATCAGTTGCAGGTTGTTCCCTCCTGAAGCTTGCTTGCTTGGAAGTGAATAACACTGATGTTTCCTAGAGTCCTGTAGCTTGTTCAACAGGTGGTGATCATAAGATTTAGAGGTTAATTTTAAGAGACCTATTGAACACTGGTAATGTAGGCCCTCTTGCTGCTGCTTCTCAATACTGCTAAGAAAGTTGGTAAGTTGGCCAGTACTCTTGTTTGTATGAATATTTGTTGTCTACTCCATTAGATTCTTTGAGTCTATCTCCTTGATAGCAGGAATTATCTTTTCCTCAGTGCTTACCACAATGAGAACCTGAGAACCAGAGAGTTCAGTGGTTAGAGCCCCTCATGCTGGAATACAGGATTAGGATTCTAAATGTTCTCCCAGCTTTGGGAACTAGGGAGAAGTCCAGAGCTGCCAGGCCCATACTTACCAAGCTATTCAGACCTCTTGGGGGAAGGGGAATATTCTGCTTTCTCTAGGCTCCTTAGTTTAAAGTGAGGAGGAGAGCTCCTCTATAATTCCCTGTCCTAACTTCCAGCTCCCCACCTTGAGTGTCCCAGGCTAAGAGAGCTCAGTCATTAACCAGGATCCTAGTATGTACAGAGACCTGCCCTCTATCCTAAGTCTATTCACAGAGTCAGACTCAAAGTCCCTGCCCTTGGGAGTTCACAGTCTAGCAAGGGAAACAGGATAGATTCACACATATCACGTGAACACCCACCTCAGTGAGTAAGCACAGACTCTAGCCCTCATGGCAAGCTGGGTTACAGGCAAAGTTCGCAAAATGACGTTGCATCTATGACAAAAGGCAAGAGGTAGAAGAGGGAAGCCCAAGGAAGTGGTCACTGCGGAATGAGTCCTGAGGAGATGCATAGATAAAAAGAAGTATCCTACTTTTCATTCAGTCTGGATCACAGAGGTAGAGAAACTACAATGACCATTTGTATTCCCCAAACTGATTGTATCAGTGAAAAGGAGAGGGGAAAAGAGGGGAGGGGAGGTAAAAAGAAGGAAGGGAAGGATAAGAGAAGAGGGGAAAGGAAAGGAGGGAGGTAAAGGGGAGAGGAGGGTATACACAAATATTTGCCCTGAGTGTGAGAATATCTATATGAAGATGTATGACAAAGTATGATTGTGTGTGCATGTGAGTGTGTGTATGTAAATGTATGTGAAAGTATATGACTTTGAATATGTGCATGTACATGACTATTATTACGAGGTCACAGAATTTCCATATCTCTGATTATTACCAGGGAAATTAGCTGGAAGAACTATTCATTTTCCACTAAATTTGTAAGATATCATTATATGTTCTGGAAGATGTGGCAGCCTGGGGGCCCCCAGTGATATATTAGAGCCAGGCTGAGTTGGCTTGCTCCTTGAAGATGGTTTTAGTCTCTAGAGGGATAATTATACGAAGGGAGTAAGGAAGTGAGTCTTTTTTTTTTTTTTTTTTAAGAAACTAGTTCACTAAAGTTGAAGTTCCCAGACCTTAAAATGCTGAGAAGGGAAACCTGAGTCGTGACAATTAGAGCTATTCTGGATGAGCCCTGCCATAGTCTGGCTTACTCTTGTCTCCATGGAGTGTAGAAATGGAAGGCCCTTCTCCCCTAATGGGTCAGCTCCCTTTCAGGTCAACAGCCCCCAAATCCTTAGCCTCAGAAAGTAACACAGACTTCAGAAAAACTCATTGGAAAATCCCAGATACCTGCCCCATCCTGGGCTCCTTCAACTGGCTCTGAGCCTCCATAATGCAGGTGGGGTACAGTAGAAAGTTGACTAGTTACAGGACCTGGGTTCAAATTCTACCTTTGAAACTTACAATCATTCTACCTAGGGCAAGTCACTTAACATCTGTGGAAACATCCACTTCCTCATCTGTAAAATGAAGAAGTTTAGACTATATTAAAGAATCAAAGATCTAGAGATGGGAAGAACTTTAGAGACTATTAAGCCTAGCTCCATCATTTTAAAGATGAGGAAATGAAGGCTTAGAGAGGGTAAGAAATTTGCTGATAATCACACAGTAAGTTTCAGAGGTGGAATTTGAACTCAGCTTCCTGATGTCAAGTCCAAGGCTCTATTCATGGTACCACCTAGCTATCTTGATGGCTTCCAGTTCTACATCTAGGATTCCATGACCCTCTGTCTTAAGTTCTTGATTACACTTTAGGTTCCTCAGGATCCCTGGCTCTAAAAGAAGAAACAGTCAAAACCTTCATTGGGAGTATTTAAATTGACATCTCTGGAAACCAAACTACAATATTTCCACTCAGGCTCAGACTTTGGGCCTGGCTTCTGAGTCTTCCAAGAGCTATTAGATGGCTTTCCAAGAGTGAGGAATATCTAAATTCCCCCAGGGGTTCTTCTTCTCCCACACAGTAATTACTTTTAATTTATTCTGTGTTTTCTTATCTGTATTCATTTTGTTGAGGGCAGGGCTCTTTTGTTTTGGTCTTTATATCTCCAGGATCTAGAACAGTGTCTGCAGCACAGCAGATATTTAATAAACATTTGCTGAATAGCTGGAGGGATAGAGAGCATGACTGAGTGAATAAACTGAGGTTACTTGAAGCATTGAGAATGTTTATTTCCTTATTTCTTTGTATGGAGTAGAGAAATAAAGGTCCTCAAATCTTAAAACATTACATGAGAGGCATATAGACTGCATTCCCCATTGGTGACGGACTCCATGGCACCAGTACCCTTTGGCTCAAGGGTCCAATTCATTCTTACTCAGTACATTGAACCTTAATGGGCACATTTATAATGGGTCCAGGTATGATCTACACCATCCCAACCTAGTAGAGACAGGAAGATAAGAAGGTAGCATTAAACTTACCCTTGAAAATCTTTATTAGGGTGTAAGATAATGTATGAGACTGTGTCTGGATGTGAACATTTCTGGAAACATGTGACTTCGCATATTTGTGTGTGTATGACTATCACTGGGAGGTCACAGAATTTTCATGTCTTATTATTATCAGTGAAATGAGCACCGATTAAATTCAGTCCGACTGAAAATTAGCTTTGAAACTGCATAATAAATGAGTATATGATGATAATAACAATAGCTAGCAACTGTATAGTACTTTAAGCTTTACAAAAAAATACTTTACAAGTATTATCTCATTTGATGTTCATAACAATCTTGGGAAATGGGTGCTGTAATTATGATCCTCATTTTACAAATGAAGAAACTGAGGTTAAATGACTATCCCAGAGTCTATACCTCATAAATGTTTGAGACAGGATTTGAACTCAGTTATTCCTGACTCCAAGTCTAGTGTTCTTTCCACTGAACTGTCTAGTCACCTAATGATTTTTAACTTGACCAAGCACAAAAACATGGATGGTGTAGAGTAGACAGTAAGTGCTATGGACAGCCAGAAAGGGGAAAGACCAATGAAGGCTGGAATTATCAGAAAATTCTTCAAGAAAGAGGAGAATAGAACTTGGACCTGAAGAAAGGCAAGTTTTGGGACAGGCACGGAGGAATGGCAAGGGAGCTACAAAATCATAGACATGTAGAAACCATTTTTTCCATGAGATGAAGTATCCAAGAAACAACACCTGGTTTTTAACGTTCTCTCCTTATTCAAATAATATTGTATTTATCCACGCACACATTGTTTCTCCCTCTCCCCACAGAAGAACATAAGCTCCCTAAGAATAGGGGCTGTTTCTAAGTTTGCCTTTGTATTCCCAGAACCTAGTCCTACTGCAACTTGCACATAGTAGGTGCTTAATAAAAACTTATTGAATTGACTTGAATGAAGCCCAATCTCTACCTGAAACAGGAATCTTACCTACAGGATTCCAGATGCATGCTTATCTAGTGTCTGGGAGAGCATTTCTAGTGATGAGAAGTCCACAACTCCATGAGGAAACCCAATTTCACTATTAGGCAACTCAAATTGTTGAGAAGTGCCTTTTTGCTGAAATCTGTCTTCCCATAATGCTCACCATTGTCCCCAGAGTTAAGCAGAACTAATCTGATCTTTTGTCCCCATGATAGGCATATGTCTGCATACTGATTAGATGTATGCCTATATATTTAGGTGTGTGTATATATATTTATGTATTTTATATACATCATTATATTACATATTCTACATTAATAATATGTGTTACACACACACACACACACACATATATAGTATGTATACAGAGAGAGTCCAGCCTCTTACCTAAAACATATATTCTATATCTAAGATCTTGCCTACGATGTGTATATACTTAAATATGTATGTATGTATATATAAATAGATGTGTATACATAAATATATGATAGCATGATAGCTGTCTTAAATATATATTATATAAATATATTATTTTATATTTAGAATATATATAGAATAATAATTTGGAATATATATAGAATAATAAATATATTTATATACTATACATTTAAGACAGCCATCATGCTTTCCTTCTCCAGTTCTTTTAAACACTTGCATATGTTATGGTTTAAATACCCTTACCATTCTGATCAACCTTCTCTATACATGTTCCAGCTTCTTAATGTCCTTCCTAAAATGTGGAGCCAAGAACTCAACTCAATACACTTTGGATTTATGGTCTAAGCAGGACAGGACACAGAGAGACGATTATCTTCCGCATTTTGGACACTATGCTTCTATAAATGAAGCCTAAAATGCCTGTAACATTTTAAAATAATCCATACAGTAAGTGCTTCATAAATGTTGGGTTTTTTTTTTTAATTTCAGTGTCCCTGACATGCTGCTGATTCATTGCGGTTTTTAATTGACTAAAATCTCATTGCTGTTGTTTTGGGTTTACACGAACAACTGTCTAGCCAAGCTACTACATGATTGAAGGAGGGACAATATGGAAACTTCCATCTTGGGCTAATGGATGCTGAGGAAATAGCTCGGTGCCCTATGGGATAAAAAGTAAGATAACTGATCTTACCTAAGAAGCAAAGCCAAATGTAGGAATTAGCTGGAAAGTAGGAGAAAACAGGAGAGGAATGGGTACTATGGAATGGATGGTGCCAAGTCTATCTAGGGCCAAGAAGTTAGGGCTAGCCAAATATCTTTGATAAGGAGACAGTGTCCACATCCAGACTACTTTGTATCAAATCCAATACAAACCACATTCATTTCTGTATAATTGTTTTTTTCATGTAACACTTAAAAAAACACATAACTGCTTTTTCAAAACCTCAGTCTTTTTTTATGTGGACTCAGGGCCAGGAGAGCAGCTTCTGGTTGACCAGAGAGGGCAGTGTTAGGACATATTCTACTGATCAAGCTTGAAAACAGTTTATGGAGCTGGCAAAAGTGGGAAAGTAGGCACATTGGTGGAAAAGCTATAAGAAATGAGGGATAAAAGCATGATGCTCCTTTCTTTATCAGGACAGAGGGTACTTTTAAGTATATGGATTTGATAAAGCGAATATTAAAAGCTGATAATCCATGATCAATCATTCAAAAATACAAGAAGATTAGCAAAGAAAATATTATACTTTTAGTAGCCAAGATAAAATGCAAAGGCAGCACTGGGCTTAGCCTGCTATAATGCCAACTACAAATAGGAGTAAGCAGCAGATTCCTGTTAAGACTCTTCATCAGTTAAGCAAGTATAGTTACATGCAAGTCATTTCCTCCAAGAACTCTAAGACAAAGAGGTTGATTTTAAATGGCAAGCTGGTGTGTGGTAAGAGTACTCCCAAAGGAAATTAGGCAAGCGGGAGGGTGAGAGACAGGGGAAAGGGAAAGGGAGATTAGGAAAAAGAGAGAGAAACAGAGGCAAACAAAGAGACAGAGACAGAGAGAGAGAGACAGACAGACATAGAAATAGAAATGAGGAAACGGGGAGAGGAAGATGAGAGGGAGAGGGAGGGAAAGAGGGAGATAAGGACTTGGAGAGAAGTAGAGGCAGATGAGGAAATGAAAAGAAGGAGATGAGAGGAATAGAGAAGGAGAAGAGGGACAAGAGAAGATGGGGAGAGGGAGATGAGAGAAAGAGGAAGAGGAAAAGGAAGTTAAGGAGATGAAGAGAAAGAGGGGAAAGAAGAAGGAAGGAGAGGAGGAACATGGAGAGACAGATGAGAGGGAGAGAGAGTTAAGGAAAGAGGAGATAAGGGAAGGGAGGAAGGAGAGAAGAGGTTGAAGGTGTCTTTTCTAATGACACAGAAGAATATTTTTCCTGTACCTCTTCTTCCCAACCAAATCAAACTTTTGCTAACTTTCTAACCACAACTTTAAAACATCATTAACAATAATAACTGAATTCACACAGTACATGAAAGTTTTAAAGGTGTTTTACATAAAGTATCTCATTTAAGCCTCACAAAAACTCAGTGAGGGAGGTGCTAGAGGTATTATTATGCCCATTTTATAGATAAGAGAACTGAGGCTCAGAAAAGTTAAGTGACTTGCCCATTGTCACACAGCTAATAAGTTTTGGAGAGAGAATTTGAACCCAGGTCTTTTGACTCTAAGACTTTCACACTTTCTACTTTTTCTTCTTTCTACTATTCTATGACTGATGCTATGAAAGCTAGCATTTAGAAAGGTGGCCTTCCTTGAGGGGGGAAAGATTGAGATTGTCCTTTGTGGTTCATATTTTGTACAGAAATCCTTTGCATTTGTACTAAAATGTTCATACCCTTTGGCACAAATTGGTTAAGTCATAGATCATGCTGTGAAACTATTATGTGTTCTATGTCGATTTCATTAGTAGTATATATTATAATAGGATTTTGAACTGGATTAGACTTTAAAGGTCATCAGTCCTCATTCTGAAGGTGAGGAAACAGCTCTAAAAAAGGAAGAGAGCTGCCCAGGTTTACCCAGATAGAAAGGAGCTGAGATGAGACTAGATCTCAAAAGATCTAGTGCTCTTTCCACAATACCACTGTGCCTAAGAGGGAAAGATGATCAATTTCACCCTTACTGTATTCTAGCAGAGTATTCATTGTAACCATTCCTGCTCTGTAGTGATTTCTTATGGACCTCCTTCCAGTGAATCTTTAAATGGGTTTTATAATTAAATGATATCAAGGCATCATCCATGAATAACAAAACACAGTAACAAACAGAATACACTCATGCGGTCCTGTTGGGCACACACTGACATACTGCAGACTAGAGGTAAAAGCAATAACTTTAGGAGAACTTAATGTCACTAAAACGTCTAACTGGCCTTTGGCCTGGACATAATACCTACAAGACATCTTCAAGTTGGATTATCAATGGGGAATCAATTCTTTTTAGTCTCTAAGATTGGTCAAATTTATAAAAATCATTACCCTGTCTTGTGTTTAAAGCTCTCTGGGCAGAATAATAAACTATTATCCGGGGGAGGGAACATTACTCTTACTGGGAATGAAAGAATTGGAATGAGTGACATGAGGACTTATGTCAAAAATTCTCTGGCTCATCATTGTCAGCCTTGTGGGTGGTTTGCACCCCAAGTTTTGTCAGTTTCTCATTTTCCTTATACTTATTGTCTAGTCTCTCTGAGGCCAATCGTCTGCCCATTTGTATTTCAATTGTTTGATATTTATTTTTGACTTTTGTGTTTTATCTGATTCATTACCATCCAGATCGATGCCCCAAACCTTGGACCACACTTCAAGGGCAAGATTTGCCTGGTGTTACTTGAGTCCGACCTACCCATTCCTCTCAGAATGATCTTGAATTGGCTTTTCCAACCCCCATTTTCCTACCTTTGTCTCCAGATAAATGGACCCCAGGCTCTGCCTCTTTGTGTAGAATTCTAGCTATGGTAACCTTAAGGGTCTTTTCAGATTCTCAGTCTTAGCCTTCTCATCCCATTTCTGGAACTTTGCAAACCCAATGACAGGAACTCCTTAGAAAGTATCAGACACTCAATATGGTAATATTTTATTAACATAAACTCCTACTGGTCTTTGGGAAACCTCTCTAGAGAGGTCTTCTTTGATACTGAAAATACATACATGCACAAAAGAACCTAATTTCTCCCTTTTCAACTCCAGCTACTTTCGTTGACTCCAATCTGGGAATTGAACAATACTTGAAGGAAAACTTCCCCCTTGCTAAGCAAATGAGTAGCCTCTGGGCACTTGAGCATGTGGCTGGAATAGAGAGTTGCTCTGTTCTGATCAGATGAGTCCTTTTTGATTCAGGCACATGGATGGAATGGGAAGTCACTCCCTGTGGAGCATAGCTGGAAGCTGAACCATTTCAATACAAACTCAAGTAAACACTATTGAAGAAAAACATTTTGGCGCCCCTGGAAATCATCCAAACATAAGATGTTCAAACCATTCAAGTACTAGGCTCTTTTATCTAAAGTTACCTCTAGGTCAATGAAAAGCAAAAGGAGAATCCTGACAATCAAGTGACTTCTCCCTGCCAATCAAAGGTTACCGCCTAGGTAAAGCAAAAAACAAAAGGAAAATCCTGGAAATCATGTGGACAACAAAAGATCAGAAAAAATCCATAGTCTTGAGAGACAAACTCACCGAATCATGTCAGTAGCAGCCATGAGACCAGAGATGAATGTAGGGGATTATTTGCTCTTCATGAAAGCACAAGAGGGCCCTACACAAGCGGGAAAGAGAAGATCATCCACATGTATCTGATGAGCCTGGTACAAAAAACAGTAGCAGGCCCAATACAGGAAGAAGAAAAGCCGAAGAGATGATGAGGAATATATGGAAGACAACCTCCAAGAAAAGATCTATCTTCATACAGACTCAAGAAGTTTCAGAACAGCAATATCCAGTAACAAGGAAACGTGGAGTTCATAAGACAGCAAAACAGATCATCGTTATCGAAAAGGAGATACCAAGATGAAGGGCAATCAGAGAGAAGGATGGAAACATATCTGTTATGCCTCTGAATGCAATTGAACACTGCACTGGAGCCTTGGATAGAATGGGGCATCCTTTCCTCAACCAGCAAAGTTTACTAGGTTTTTATAGACTCCTTATCTAAGTCTAGCAGGATTGGTCATTGGGAAAAGGGAATGAAGAGCTTAGACCTGGGGACTGTTGCTGATTGATGGGGAGAGGGGAGGGTCCTGGAGAAGTGGAGGTTAGTTGATATTCAAACTTGCTGCCAGAAGGAAAGGAAAATTTGGACCATTACTACTGGTTGTACTTTGAGAGAGTGACTCAGTTTCCTTATCAGAGCTTTTACACTGAGAGGGCTGGCATCTTTGCAAGATCACAGAGAAAATCATGATGTTAGATGTTCAAGTGAACAAAATATGGATAATAAAACAGGATCAGCTAAAGATTCTAATTCAAAGAGATGAATTTCACAAAATCTCAGAGTTGGAAGACTGTTGGACTTCACTAAATTTGACTTCATTAAGTTTCACTGGGATTTGGCAGAAAGAGACTCATAACTGAAATATGACTCTAAAATATACCACTTATTCAAAAATAGAACAGGTATACACAGGTAGAAAGCAGCAGAGTCAGGACTTCATCCAGGCCCTCTGACTGGGCAGTTAGTTGGTGCAGTGGATAGAGTGCTAGGCTCAAGTCAGGAAGACTCATCTTCCTGAGTTCAAATGTGACCTCAGACACTTAATAGCTGTGTGACCCTAGACAAGTCACCTGACCTTGTTTGCTTCAGTTTCCACATCTGTAAAATGAGCTGGAGAAGGAAATGGCCAAGAAAACCTCAAAAGAGGTCATAAAGAGTCAGACATGACTGAAACAACTCCAACAACAACAAAACTTCCAGCTATAGCATAGCATTTGTTACTAAGAAGATACATTCAAGAAGAAATGAAGGGGACCAAAGTGGAAAAGAAATGAGTATCAATGGATGGAGAAGGAGAAATATAATATTCTTATAGAAGAATATTACAGATCACACACCTGACATGGCAGCATTATATTATTGCGATGGGAGAAATTTGCCAATCTGAACTTCTATTCTTATTCTCTCTCTCTCTCTCTCTCTCTTCTCTTCCTTTTGTCCTCTCCCTTTCTTTCTCTTTCTCTCTCTAGCAGAGCAGCTGATAAATTTTGTTGTAATGACAATCTTATCCATCAAAAGGTGGACAAGGAGAATTGCTATTCCGGAAATAACACTGACCAACAAGGAAGAACTGGTTGATGAAACTGAAAGTGACAGGAACCTTGGGGATAAATAAGTGATAATAGAGATCATGATAGAGTGGGAAAGAAAAGCTGGGCTTAATTCACCTTAGACTTTGGGGGAACAGATATAAAAAAGGATATAGAAAAAGGATAGTAAATTCCATTGGCATAATATTTTGTGGGAGACATTTGTTCAAGAAAAATCAGGTACTTTCAAGAATGAAATTCTGAGATCCAAAAATAATGATCCAAAAAAGAAGAGGACCTTATGGAAAGGGATGAATAAAGAGAATCATGTAGATATGGAGGGAATTCACTAACCAACTTAGAGTTTTTAAGGGACTGTGTGAAAGATGAAGGCAAAGGCAATTAACTGAGGATGAATTCCAAAGAATAAGTCAATCCTGTAAGAATAGTTTCAAGGACTTCTAAGCAAAAAAAAAAAAAAGATGAACTGAAGCTGGTCATGAATGAAAGGACTAATGAAAAGGGCTTTCAAGGATAAGACTGGGACAAGAGGAGGAAAAAAGAGGGTTAGGATCACTGCTCACGGTAGATAATGAATGACAGTGACAACCCTGAACTGCTCAATACATAGATTACTCCTATTTTGTCTTTCAAGAATCATCTTTAGACTGGGAAGGATAGAATTAAAATGGATAGTAGGAAAGGAAAACCAAGAGAAAAGGTAAGACACTATCTAGGCAATGAGGTGACACAGGGGATAGAACACTGAGCCTGGAGTCAGGAAGATCTGAGTTGAAATTTGACCTCAGACATTTATGAGCTGTGTGGCCCTGTGCAAGTCACTTAATCTATATTTGCCCCCCAGTTTCCTCTACTATAAAATGAAAATAATAATGCCATCTACCTCCCAAGGTTGTTGTGAAGATTAAATGAGAAAGTATTTATAAAGTGCTTAGCACAGTGCTGGGCACATAGAAGCCACTTACCAAATATGTGTTCCCTTCCCTAACCTGACCCTGACCAATAATTATGTACTAATTGGATACTAAAATAATTGTTGTATGAAATCCTCTGTTGCTCTGGGCAGTCATTTAACTTCCCTGGGTCCAAGTTTCCTCACCTTTAAAATAAAGGGGTTGGTCTAAACAGCCACTGAAGCCTCCTCCAACCTTAGATTTTTATATCCAGTGGTCTTTGAAAGATCCCTTCTCATTAGCATGCTCCCTTACTCCAAGATCACTTTGTATTTACTTATTGCATATATTTTGTATTTATTTCTCTGTTTTCCCCAGTACAATATAAGTCTCTTGAAGGAATGGACTCTTTTTATTCCCTTTTATATCTCCAGCAAATAGCACTGTGCCTAACCTATGTAAGCACTTAATAGATGCTTCTTGTTTTCAATTGAATTAAAACTTGGAGAATGAGTAAGTCATACATAAGAAAAGGGCAAGTGATCTAATTTTTGAAGAGAAGAGATTGGATTTTCCAAATAATTTTCCTGTTCCTTATAAAAATCTAAGACATATTTTTAAAGTGGTGGTTTATAGGCACATTGAAGGGAAAGTAGTGATTATTAAAAGCCAGAATGACTCCATCAAGAACAGGACATTTAGTCCAATCAGTCATATTTTGTTTGGGCAACTAGACTGATAGATCAGGGAAATGTTACAGACATTGTATGCTTAAGGTTTTAGCAGAACATTTGACAAAGCCTCATGACATTCTTATGATAAAGGGGGAAGAGACATAAGCTAAATGTTAATGAAATTGGTTGTACTTGGAAGTAGAAAACAAGCTGATAGACTCAGTCCAAAGACTACTTATTAATAGATACACCTCAACTTGGAGAGATTTCTCCAATAAAGTGTCCTAGAAGTCAGTTCTTGTGATATATGATAGTCTTGTCAGAGGCTTAAAATACATCAAAGAGTGTGTGCTTGTAGAATTGGCAGATTGTGTAAGGTTAGGAGTGATAGATAGCATGTTGAATGATAGTATCAGGGTCCAAAAAAGATCTTGACAGGCTAAAATGATAGGCTAAATCTAATTTGATGAAATTTAATAAGGAGAAATGTAAAGCCCTTCACTTGGGTACAAATAATCAATTTCACAAGTATTACATAAGAGAATTGTGGCTGGGCAACTATTCCTGTGAAAAGGGTCTACAAAGCTAATGTTTGCTCTCCTAGGTAGAAATAACAGTCATGATGGGTAGAAGGAAGGACATATATGTTCTACAATATTCTACCCTGGCTTTACCATATTAATAGTTCTGAATACCATGATTTTGGAAGGACATCAGAATAATAAGTCCAGATGAAGGCAACCAAGATGGTGAAAGAACTGGAATACATCCACATGAGGATCAGTATAAGAAACTGGGGATATGATATTTGGCCCAGAAAAGAGGAGACTGCACCAGAAAGAAGGGTCTGCCATGAGGGGAAGAAGGATTCGATTTGTTCTGTTTGACCCCAGAAGACTAAAACAGGAAAAATGATCAAACATTTCAGGGGCACATGGAGACTTGATATAAGGAAAACAGACTTCCTAACAATTAGAACTGTCCAAATATGGAATGGACTGCCTTAGGAGGTCTTCAAGAAGATGCTAGATGACTGGTTTGAGAGATGTTATAGCCTTGGAGAAACCTTCTGATTTTCAAAATCTTCAACTTCAAGGGTAAAGCTGAGTAACCAAGTCCATTGGGACTTGAATAGCTACAAGAGCCTCGATACTCACCTCTCTCCAGAGGTCATAGTTTCTCATACCTGGATGATGGATCACTGGAAAAATGTGGGGAAGGGTAAATGTTTAAAGCACATTAGGCTTCACAATGTAAATCGATAGCTAACCACACTAGAGAGAGCTGAAGTATGCATGTGGAAAAAATGGCATCTTATCCATTCAATTTATGTTGTATGCTTTTATGTATGGTTGGTTTATGGCTACTTATGTGTAGGTCATAAGAAAGCAGTGTGGGTTTCAAACAATCAATTTGCCCTTTGGTTTTCAAAAGGAACTGATTTAATGAGTAACTCAGAGAACCATATTCATAGACTCAGAATTAGAAGGGACATCAAGGCTACCAAGCTCTGTTGGGACTTAAATTACAACCTCTTCTACTACATCCTTGACAAAGGGTCATCCAGGCTCTACCTAAAGACCAATGTGAGGGAGGGGAACTCCATTAGCTCCTGGGGCATCCTACTCCACTTATGGACAGTTCTAAGAGTTAGGCACAAAGCCTGGTGCTTGATAGACAATTAACAAAGGCTTGTTGATTTATTAAGAAAGTTTTACATGTAGCTCAAATTAGTCTCTTTCTCCAATTTCTACCTACTCCTGTTAGTACTATTTTCTAGGGATACACAAAGTCTAATTCTTCCATATGACAGTCCTAAAAATATTTGAAAATGATTATCATGCCCACTCCATCCCCCAACATCTTTTTCATTGCAAATATTCCCATTTCCTTTCACCAGTTGTGAAATGCTATGTTTCTTATATCCTTTACAATCCTTCTTTGGATGGACTACAGTTTGTTCATGTTATTCATAAAATGTGGCACCTCAAATTGATCAAAATATGCAAGCTGATTGGGGCAGAATGCTATGCAATAGTCTCCTCCCTAATTTTGGACACAGAATTAATGTAGCCAAAGACCACATTTCCGTTCAAGGTTGTCATGGCATACTGTCATCTTATGCTGAACTCACAGCCCCACAAATTCCCAGATAACTTTCTAGCCATGCCTTCCCCATCCTATAAGAGATGCAGCTTAGCCATGTCTGACCAAATAGCTTCCAAGTTCTTTCAAACTAAACCTAAATCCTGTTCTAACTCAAAGATTCTCAATGGACTTAATCGGTCAGGTGGACCAAAATTTGAGGGAAGGGGGTGGGGTTGGCAGCTATATTTTAAATTTAGTTTTAGGTTTGAAGAGACACTTCTCATTCTGTGCTAACTCACACTAGGTCCAAAATCATTTAATTCAAAAAACAATCACCAATTAGATAATGAAGAGAACTTAGCTTCAGGGCAAGTTGTAAAACGTTTGGTAGGCACTAGTACAGAAAAACAGAAACCCAAACAGAAAGAGATTCTTTGAAAGAGCTGACCTACAGGAGCTGATCTTTGCAAGCCTGAAGATAATGCTAAATGAACAGCTGGTGAATTTGCTAGAAAAAGTTACAGTTAATTAAAAGGTCTTGTGAATAATTGGTATTTGATTACTTACACAGATTGTACTGTATCTGTATCAATTCCTTACATTTATTAAGAAACTAGTTATACGAGAGGCAAGGAACAAAAGGTGTGGAAGGTTGCACATTCTGTTCAACTCCAGTTACATGAGGAGTTAGTTTTGCTGAGAGCTTTATTTTTGTCTCTTAAAATCTTTGTTAAAAGGGAGGCCACTTTTTTGTAGCAGCAAAGGACTGGGTTGGGGCTAGAAGGGAGGAAGTGGGTGCCCATGATTGGGCAATGGTTCAACAAGTGGTGGTGCATGAAGAAAACAAATTATTACTGGGCTGTAAGCATCATCAGCTATGATGAATGCAAGGTATATGAACCGATGCAAAGTGAAGTGAGCAGAACCATGAAAACACTGTATACAATGACTATATCAATATAAAGGTAAAAATCATCATCCACAACAACAACAAAACCATCAGAACTAGAATGCTGAAAAACCATAAAGACCAACTTGGGACCAAAAAAGATATATGAGAGAAACCATTTTTCTACCCATCCCACACAAAGATATTGTTAATAATAAAGTTTAATTAGGCTAAGGAACAACTACACCTCTTGAAGTTCTCTTACAAATGGCTTTTGAAGGATAATGTCAGGTGACCATACAAGTGCCTTGTAAATGGCAAATTAATAATCTTTAGCATAATGATCATCTGTTCAAGCTATCAATATGTAGCTATAAAATCACAGTGAGACATCAGGGTCTATAACATTATGAATTGAAGATGGCCTTCTACACATGATACAACAACTCAACATACAATAGTGCCTTTTTGATTCATAAAGAAGCATATTTGAACATGTTTAGAGTATGTGAAATGAAATGATCATGTATGTATTGTGTCTGTATCTGTTGTGTTTATATGTGCATGCTTCTGAATACACAGATAGAGCATGGTATATTTGATCAGAGTGTACTGGAGCAAAAAAGGATGATAGAATCACAGGATTTAGGCTTGAAATGGACCTTAGAGACCATTTATTCCAGTCCCCTAATTATGCATGTGAGGAAACTGAGACCTAGAGAAGTAAAATAATTTGCCAAGGATACCAACAGAAATGTCAGAAGTAGAATTTGAACATACCCTCTGTTCTTTCACTATATGATATCACTTTTAAACTATTTGAAAACCAATAAGGTATTTTATGAGGTAAAAAGCACCATTGTATGTTGAGTTGTTGTATCTGGTATAGAAGGCCATCTTCAATTTACACACTTCTATCTGGACTAGGCTAGTTACATGCCCCTCAAAGCCAGTCCTGTTCTCAAAGTTAGGAGAAAATGGTCCAAGATATCTAAGGTTAGGAATATTACTGATATCATATTGTAATAACATTCAGATCCAGTAATCATAGAGATGGTGTGATATCACCCGATTGTTTTTCTTATTACAAATAACAAGGAATCAAGGTCAAGGGATATTGACGGTGATTGTGGAGAGTAAAGATGTATAGCTCTCTAAACCCAAGGACTTTGAAACTTAGTTCAATGGAAAAGTAATATGCCATTGCTATGAAAGGGCATCTATTTCATTTGGACAGAAAATATCTATGTAGTCATGGTATTTTCCTGACAAGACCAGCATGGCTTCCTTCTTAGTGGTAGATTCTAAGGGGGGGTTATTGACAGTGCTGTTGCCAATAGAACCTGCAGTTGAGACAAATGACATGAGAATCCAAGGCAAGGGAGGGATGGTGCCACTCTAGCACCAGAGATGGTTGAAACCCTAAATAAATAAATAGATAATAAAAGAGAATGTGACTCTCATTGAGAAGTCCTCTTTAACAGGCTACATTCCAGCATACTAAAAGAACTGGACATTTGTGATTACTGAGCCACTGTTTATGGTCACTGAAAAACTGCAGAGGATGAGAGAGGTACCTCAGGGCTGGAAAAGGGCAGATCAATTTCAAATCAGGGAAGAGAATGGAGCCACTAGAACTGACCTCAATTCCTGGTAAAATCCTGGAACATTTTTAATGCAATAGCTGTTGAGCATCCAGAAAAAGAAACCATGATCATAGAGAGTCAGCATGGTTTCATCAAGTATAGGTCATTACAGATTAATTTTACTTCCTTTTTTTTGTAAGGATAACTAGATTGGGGTATAGTTTACATAGATTTTTAGCAAAGCATTGGACAATTGTGTGTGTGTGTGTGTGTGTGTGTGTGTGTGTGTGTGTGTGAGAGAGAGAGAGAGAGAGAGAGAGAGAGAGAGAGAGAGAGAGAGAGAGAGAGAGAGAGAGAGAGAAACATTTATTAAGCACTTAGCACCTGCAAAGCACTATGCTAAGGGCTGGGGATAAAAATAGAAAAAGGAGTGCCTCTGCTCCCAAGGAGCTCATCTTCTAATTGGGGGAGACAACATATAAAAGAAAGAGCAGATGCAGGACTGATGGAAAGCTCTGGATGACCTTAGGAAGCAATGGAAGACACAGAGTAAGACCTGATGATCCTTCATCTCACTGAAGGAATACAGTTGGTGATTCCCATTTCATCCAAGCTGTATGAGAAATCAAGAAGTCTCTTATAGTATCCTTGTGAACAATACAAAGTGATAGAGGATAAAGAATACTATATTTACATGGATCAGAGCTGTAACTTGTATGAGATGAATGGGGTTTTTCCCCATGGTGCTAACATGTATTTCTCTGGGAGGGCACACATCCCCTCTCCCAACTCCCAGAGAATTGTCTTCTCTATTACCTTATAGCCCTCTATTGGTCCATTTTACTGTGTGGTACAAATATCTTTCCCTATCCCAGGCCACTTGGGTCTGGTCCTGTCACTGTAGCTCAAAGGGCCTCCCTTTCTTTTTAAACATTATTGAGGCAAAAGTTGGGCTATTTCCTCCCTCTCTGGGTACAATTGCATCCCTAGTCAGACTGCCCTCCATTCCACATCCTAACATGCCTCACCTTGGCTCACTCGTGTTATGTGTGTTTTTTGTTTGTTTGTTTGTATGTTCATGAGTGTTGTTTTTGTTCGTTTGTTTCACTCTATTGTAAGTAGAACTTTTCCTATCGACAATTCTAATGAGTGTTCAGAATTGGTTGAATAGCTAGATTCAAAGTGTAGTCAGTTTGGAAGATCAGGAGTGGAGTGCTCTGTCCTGGGTCCTGAGGCACTGATGACAAGGAGTCATCAAATCATAGCTCAAAACCTGGAAAAGGCCACAAGGTCAGCTAGTCCAGCTTCCTAATTTTATAGCTGAAAAAGGTCACATAAGTACTAAATATCCGAAAAGGCATAAATAATACTTTAAAACTTGTAGATGACCAAAAGGTGGGAGCATTAGCAAACACATTGGGAGACAGGCAAATTCCAAAGAGATCTCAATAGGTTGGAATGTTGAGCCATTCAACACAATCTCCTAAGTTAAAATTTGATATGGATAAATGGAAAGTCTTACACCTGAATCAAAAATTTAACTTCACAAGCACAAGAAGGGGACTAGTGGCTCCACAGGTCATCTGAAGGGCAGATAGGTACTACAGTGGATAGAGGCCAGGCCTGGAATTGGAAAATCTAAGTTCAAATTCAGCCTCACATATTCACTGGCTATATGACCCTGGGCAAGTCACTTAACCTTGTTTGCCTCAGTTTTCTCATTTGGAAAATGAAGTGGAGAAAGAAATGGCAAACTACTTTAATATCTCTGCCAAGAAAACCCCAAATGAAAAGTTGGGCACAACTGAACAACAGTAAGGTCATATGAAAATGATTTGGGGGGTTTCAGAAGGACTACAAGATCAATATAAGTCAATGGTGTGCAAGAAGGAAAAAAAAAGCTAAAGAGATCTTCGGATGTGTTAACAGAAGCAGAGTTTCCTGGACTAAGAAACTAATTGGCCAGGGTGGGGGTGGGGAAGAGGAGGGCAGGAGGAAGCTATAAGCATTTATCTAGCACCAACTATATGCTATGCATTGTGCTAAGCCTTTTGCAAATATTACTTACAACAACCTTTAAAGGTAAGTGCTATTATTAATCCCCATTTTACAGATGAGGAAACTAAGCTAAACAGAAGTTAAATGTCTTGCCCAGGATCACACAGCTAGTAAATGTCTGAGATTAAATCTGAACTCAGTTCTTTCTGACTCCAGGCCCAGGGCCTCATTAAAAACATCCACTGCATCACCTAGTGGCCTTTATGCAACAGTCCCATCATGCTCTGCTTTAATCAATCAGTTCACATAAAGAACACTATTTACTTCTGAGTAATACACTTTAGGAATGGTACTCATAAGCTAGAAAGCAAAGGAGGATGGTCAGGATCGTGAAGGGCCTCAGAATCATGTTGTATGGAAATTGTTGAAAGAACTGGAGATATCTAGCCTGGAAAAAACTTGGGACAAGGGTGTCTTATACAACATAAAATTATAAGAGAATAGATTTAGAGTCAGAAGGAACTGCAAAAGTCATTTAACTTGACACCCTCATTTTACAAATGATGAACCAGAGGCCCAGACAGGTTAAATTGACTTCACTGATGTCTCGAAGTACTTGAAGGGTCATCATATGGAAAAAGGATGGCATTATTCTTCCTGACTACAGTAGTCAGAGTTGGAAACAATGGTGTAAGTCTCAAGGAAATAGATTTAGGCTTGATGTGCATAGATGCTTCTTATATACTGGAGCCATCCAAAAGTGGAATGAGTTTCCCTGAAAGATAGTGGGTTTCTTCTCACTGGAAATCTCTAGGAAAAGATTAGACTTGCCAGATCTGTTATAGAATGGATTTTTCATTCAAATATGGGTTGGACTAAATGTCCTCTATTCCAACAATGAGATTCTGGAAAATAGCAGAAATCCAGCAGTAGAACAGGGTTACCACATGTGGGAGTTCAAAGAGGACTCACAAAAACATGTAGATGATGGTCAAAATCAAAGGAAGGAGCCAAAGAGGAGATTGATGAGATGAGATAGCATGAATGTCAGGGTAGGTAGGTAGTCTAGTACAAGGGATACTTGTAGGGAACCCATCAATTGGGGAATAGTTGAACAAATTATGGTATATGAATATCATGGGACACTACTTTAAGAAATGAAATGAGCAGTTTCAGAAAAAAAAAGCCTGGGAAGACTTGTTTGAACTGATGCAGAGTGAAGTAAGCAGAATCCCAAGAACATTTTATACCATAACAACAATACTGCAAAAAAAAAAAAACAGTTTCAAAAACTTATGAACTCTGATCAACACAATAATCAAGCATGATTCCAGAAGGAAGATGATAAAGCATGCTACCAATCTCCTTAGAGAGAACTCAACAGAGCTAACATGCAGAACGAGAGACATTTTGCAATATGGCCAATATGGGAATTGGTTTTTTCTTGACTTAACTATTACAAAGATTTTGTTTTCTTTCCAGGGAGAGGGGGAGGGATTAAAAAAATATAAATAACTGTTAAAAATTAATAAAACAAATGAAATCTAAACAATCTGGTGTAATAAAAACTTTCCCATACTGAGAGTAAGAGACCTGAATTTCAGTTCTAGATAACTATGCTATGTGACTTTGGGCAAGTCACTTCACCTATTTGGGGGTAAGGGGAGTAGGGATAGGAAGAATTTTATCAGGCTTTATTTTTACTACAGTGTCCATAGAAGTCCTGCTGTACATTTTCCCCAGAAGAATCATGGATTTACCAACAGAAAAGATCCACCAGGAAAGGTTTTGTTTTTGTTTTTTAACCTCTCTGCCTTGTTTCGGAGTCATTGAATAGGGAAGGAAGAAGGAATAATTAAATATAGAAAGACAAAGTGGTTTAGCTTCTATTGAGAAGGACTTGGCTTTCTCTGAGACTGAACAACTCAGGGTCTGCTCCTTCAATCATCAGTAAAATTGTTTCAGCTTTTCTCTTACTCCTCACCAACTGCCTATCACCCAGGTCATTCACTTCTGTGAAAGCAAGAGAATCAAAGATACTAAGGTACATACCCCTATGGTGACTCAACCAACCAGTGACTAGGCCAGTCTTGTAGATGCAAATAATTATAATTGACATACTTATTGCTTTTTATAGTTTGCCAAACACTTCATATTCATCCTCTTATTTGACCATCCTGACAACCCTCTGAAAAGAAGGCAGTACAGCTATAATTATTATCCCTATTTTACAAATGAGAAAAATTAAGGCTTAGAGAAGTCACCACTTGCCCAAGGTTATACAGCCCGTTAGTGTGGGAGGCTGGATTAGAATTCAGGTCTTCCTGATATTTCCCTATCCACATATCCTATCATTCAACACCTATAGAATCAGGGCATCATTCTTCTCCCCTTACGCTGATCTTTGTGCTGGAAGAGAAAGGTCAAGTCTCCAAGGATCCCGTGCAGGAAAGAACAGCACAACAGCCTGTGTGGGAAACAAATGACTAAGATGGAAATATTTATCACTGACTCTTTGTGTGGTTTGGGACAAGTCATTTTAATCTCTCTGGGTCAGTTTCCACACCTACAAAATGGGAATAATAAAATCTTCCTCTTTTTCCAGCAGGTTGTAAAGGTGAACATTATTGGAAAAGTCCTTTGAGTCCCTAGGGAGAAATAAGTTTTATATAGGGGAAGTTGTTAGTGTCACCATTATTTATCCTTAGGGGCCTGAGAGACTTGTATTCTTAGAGGCAGTGTCTGATTGAATGTTTGGTGGGGGGTTGAGGTAATGGGGATCAGTGATGCTTCACACACTATGAGGGATGAGGAGTGAAGGAAAGGAGGGATCAAATGTTAGTTTAATGAAAACCAAATACTTATTTTAAACCACAAAAAATGATAACCATGGAAAGGTGGCAAAAGGTTCCCTAGTATATGGGGGTTGCCCAAGCTGGAGTGGGGGGGGGGATGGGATGAGGCCTATCTTGATAATATTTTGCACAAAGACCTGTAAAGATTGTGTTTGGAGTGGGAAAAGCAGGAGAAAGTAGCTCAGGAGATTTGAGTTTTGATCCCAGCTGTTACTAACAAGCAAGTCACTCCATCTCTGGGCCTGTTTTCCCAATCTTCAAAATGAGTAGATAATCAAAAACATTAGATTAGATAATCATAATAATAACTAATATTTTTATTGTGTTTTAAGGTTTACAATGCACTTTGCAAATATTACCTCATTGAATCATCACAACAACCCTATGAGGTAGGTGCTACTATTATTCTCATGTTACAGATGAGGAAACTGAGGCAGACAGAGATCAAGTGATTTGCCCAGGGTCACCGAGCTAGTTAGTGTCTGGGGCTGAATTTGAACATGGATCTTCTGATTCTAGGTTCAGTGCTCTCTGTACTGCGTCACCTAGCTAATTAGATGATCTCGAATATCTCTGTCTCTTCTAATAATTTGTGTTTTTGCAGTTCTGTAAGTTGGCCCTTCTTTTTTCCATCAGATGAGAGAAGATATGCTTTCTTTCTTGCCTTTGAATGTCCCAATCTTCATGGTGGGGTACAAGGAGGAAGAAAACACCCAGGATATCTTTCTGGCTTTCCATATAGGAAATAGAGTGATAGACTACTTGCTAAAATGTCTTGTCAAGGTGAGTGTTAGGAACAGTAGGGTAGAGATGGTGATTTTCCAGCTGGTGGCACACAGGAGCCCCAGCAAGTGACAAAAGAATGCCCTGCCTTCTCCATAAGTGGATACCTCCCATACACAGAGCTGGGAAGGGTGGGAGATAGAGGGGCCCAGGAAGATCTGGCTTCTCTGGCTATGAGGAGTAGGGAGATTTGGGGACAATACCTTGAACATCTACCTTCTACAACAAAACAAAAACATGGTTTTAGGCAATCACAATGAAGAATAACTTCAAACTTCAATAAAATCCTTGACTGGCTATCTATAAATAATCACTTGTATGCCATTGTGATCAATCAGGGTATCAATCTTAGAAACTCACTTGTGGAAGATGGTAAGACCACCAGTATGGCCATCCCTGTGTGCAGCTGATGGTTATGGAGGAATGTCATGAAAGTTGAGTAGTCTGATGACTGGGAATTGAGGATTTGTGGGAACATCAATATGTATCTTGAATTCCCCTAATTTGAGGACAAGAGTTGGAGTGAAGAAGACTGTGAATCAGACACTGAACTCATTAAGAAAGGAGGAAAATGTCCCAGGGTTGGGTAACTAATAACCAGCAGGGATATGAATTGGATAACGTGAATTTCAAAGAATGCCAGGTTGCTGAAGGATGGAGGTACAGTGTCTGGAGTATCGATGGGGAGTGAAGAATATTCCAACTCACCCACTGGGACCAGTGAGAAGGGGTGGAGTGGGGCCAGGCATAAGAAAAATCATAGCCAGTATTAGGAAAGGCAGTGGGGGAGCTGTGCCTCAGTGAGTGCCAGAAGATAGAAGGAGAAAGAGAGGAAAAGGTTTCAATTTGTTAATTATGTAACAGAAGTTCCAGAGGGACAGTGGAAAGGGAAGGCAGACTTAGACACTGTAGAAGTAGGACTGAGGTGGATGGAAGTGAGAGCAGACAGCTGAGGTGACCAAAGGTCGGGGTGGGGATGGGTAGGTGTTAGTCATGGGGTCTGGAGGTTAGTGTTACTGGCTTGGGGAGAATGAAAGAAAGAGTATGCTATCCAGGAGGGAATGGGTCCAAAGAGAACATCAGTGGACTTGCTAATGAAGGGAGGTAACAAGGTTTCAGCACAGCCCTCCTGGCTGAAACTTTACTGAGTCTAAGGAGGAGTCCAGAGGCCTGCCTCACTGAAGTCACCAGAAGAAGGTGGTATGTAGGCATGTAGGAGTCTGGTCAAGATCTTTGTCCTGGGGTTCATGGCAAGCATAGCAGGGCCTGGGAAAATTGTAGCCTCAGCGGGCCTAGAAAGGAGACAGGAGATGCTGGGTTGTGGGGCCCTGCCTCATGGTTAGCACCAGCAGGGCCTGGCAAGAAGGCCAAGAAGAGTGTTCTATACAGTACTATAGAAATGTGAGACATTATTATTTCTTGCTCAGGATCTTTTTTGTTTCATCTTCTTTTAGGCTACTCAGAAATAATCCTTAGAAAGTTAGTCAGCAAATACTGAAAATTAACAAGGCTGTATTGTTCTGAGGTGGTTCTGAGGGTGAGAAAAAATGTCTCTGCCCTCAAAAAATGTATCATGTCTAAGGAGAAAAACCTTGAGAGTAAATAAGTGTACAACAGTGTGGTACACACAACTAGAGACAGATCAGTGTAGGCTGGAATATTCAGGGAAAACTTCCCAGAGGAGCAATGACTGATGGACCCTGAAGGAAGCACAGGATTTGTACATGTAAAAAGGAGTGGGAAGGGCATTCCTGGAGGGGAGACAGCATAAGCAAAAGTCTGGAGAGGGGATGAACGTGGTGTATGGGGGGTGGGGGAAGTCAGTTGTGATACTAGCCTAGATTGGAAAGGAGATAGTTCAAGAGGCAGCATGGAATAGGGTCAGGAAAACTTGGGTTCAAACTCTACCTGAGACAATAGCTATGTGACATTGCGCAAGTCACTTAACCTCACTTAGTCCATGACTTCTTTGTGCTTTGTTCTCATTCTCAAAGAGGACCATGACATTAGGAAAGCGATGCCATGACTCGCAAGTGAATTGGATTTAAGTGAGGGAGGGCTGTGCAGAGTCACCAGCCTCAGTTTCTCCTCCAGGGCTATCTGGATCCAGTGGCAAGATACAGATCAGGACGACTGGAGATGGCCCCAGATGAACTACGCAAGTCACAAAGAGAGGAGCCTCAGTTTTCTCACATGTAAAATAAGAAGTTGAACTCCATGGTTTCTGAGGTTCCTTTCGGCTCTAAATCTAAGATCCTAGGGGCCAGTGGAGGATCACTTTAGAGGTTAACTCCTGCCTAATTCTGGAGGTCTTTCATTATCAGGATGAGTCATGGTGGGAGAGGAGAGGAGGTGAGACAATGAGAATGGAGAAGAAAGAGTGAATTTGTAAAGGCCACTTGGTCTTTATGGAAGGATTCAATCAGGAAAGTGTGGAGCAGATGTAGGAGGAAGAAGAAAAGAGGTAGATTCGGAGACTGAAAAAGAAAGGAAAGAAAGAACACAGAAGGATGTGTAAGGGACAAATGTGCATGGACTGCCAGAAAGGACAAGAGGTCAAACTGAAACTGGCCAGAAATCTGGTTTCTGAACGCAAGAAGGAATCAAATACTTAATAATCACAATAACCAATAATAATAGCTGATATTTATCTAGGTCTTTGAGGTTTATAAAGTACTTTGCATGCCATATTTTATTTGACATTAATTGGATTCCTAACGGAAGGACTCAGAGAGATACTCCCACAAATACACATCTTCAGCACCCTTATCTACACAGGCACACACACAAATTTTTATGTAGCATGTACAAATACTTATAACATACTCATGTATTCATATACAACTACATGTACACACTGAAATCCGAAAACACACTTCAATACACACAGAAATGTATCCCAATACGCACATACGTGTATATACACATAACCAGAGTCCACTGAATACCACATGGTCTCTTCTCTGCAGTCTTACCCAAATCCAGCTGCGGAATTCTGTGCTTTATCACATAGGCAACTCTCTCCCACATATGGAAGGTACTTTTATCTTCCCTCACCCCTGTGAGATTTTATACACATATAAGCCCATCCCAAACCAGTAATCTCAAAGAGGGAACACAATACTCTGTATAAAGTGTCTGTAGCCTCATCCTCCACAGCGGAAAGAGCTCTGGAGAAATCAATGCTATCTTGATATAGAACATAGGTAGAGCTCTTGGTGGGGGTAGGAGTGGGGGTGAGGGTATGCGAGTGGACATTGGAGAAACAGCCTGAGTCCTAGATAGCTTTCCCAGCCTTGGAGTTATTAAGCCTGAGAGTATGATGCCTTGCACAACCCTTATAGCTTTAGAAGGAAGGCTTGCCTGGAGCAACTGGATGCTTTCTCTTAAAGAGATAAAGCAGGTATTTCTCATGCCATTCAAAACTTGAATCAAGTAAGCTCATTAAAATAATCCTGGGACATCTCACTCCCTTCCTTGCAGAGGTGGAGGACTGAGGGTGTGGTATAATCAGACTCAGCTGATGTGTTGGTTGGTTTTATTAACCACTTTTTCCTTTTTTCTTTGTTACAAGAGATGGCTCAATGCACATTGGGGAGGAAAGTAATATATTTAATAATAGAGGTGATGTGAAAGCAAAAGATATCAATAAAAATGACAGATAAAGAAACAATCCTGGGAAGGTGGAGGGGGGAGGGTCTATATTATATATTATAACTGAGACCAGGGGAGTCAGAATTAAAGGGACCAAGCTCAGGAATTCCAGCGCTTGAATGGTCCCTCCAAAGTCCTCGTCCATTCCGCAATGTCTTAGACAGTCAATCCCAAGGCAGGTCACAGTTCCCCCAACCCTAAGTCCCCTAAGGCTCCCTCCAGAGCTGAAAATGCAGGCTGAGGACTTGTGTTAGCAGTGGCCAAACTGTTCCACTTCTCTCTGACCCACATTTCACAGTCCTGGGAGAATTGTTTTTCCTTGGCTAGCTCTAGGAAGGGATTTAAGGAGAAATGGCAGCAAATCCTGTGTTTGCTGTTGCTTTTAAAGATTTATAGACTGCTTTCAAGTGAAGGCAACAACAAATATTTACTAAGTGCCTATTATCTAGTGTGCCAGGCACTGTGCTAAGCCCTGGGGATAGAAAGAAGGGCAGAAAACAGTCCTTACCCTCAAGGATCTCAGAGTCTAACTGGGAGACCATGTTCGAACAACTGTGTATAAACAAGATATAGTCAGGATTCATAGGAGATAACACAGAGGAAAGGTGCTAGAATTAAGAGGAATTTAGAAAGGTTTCTTGCAAAAGGTAGGATATTAGCTAAGCCTTAAAGGAAACCAGTAAAGTGTTCCAAGCTTAGGGGAGAACCAGAGAAAGTGCCCTGAGTCAGGAAATGCAGCATCCAAGAAGGAGGCCAGAATCACACCGTCTTCACTCTTCTGGGCCTCTTCCTTCTGGTAAGGGCACCACCCAGTCACCTCGATTCACAGTCCTTAGTGTCATCCTCCCTCTTCCTCACCCCTCATGTCCAGTCAGTTGCCAAGTCTCATTGACTCTACCACTTCTGTGCCCTTCTATCCTGGTACAACCACCCCCTCCTTCAGGTTCACATCATCTTTTTTTCCTGGCCTATTGTAATAGCCTCCTAATTCTTCTCCCCACCTTAAATCTCACTCCTTTCCAATCAATTCTCTCCCCATTCCCCAGCTACTAAAATGCTGTTCCTACAGCACAAATCTGACTATATCACTCCTCTGTTCTGTAACTTCCGGTGGTTCTCTATTGCCTCTAGAATAAAATGCAAACTCCTTTGTTTCCCCTTAGCATTCCTATAAGCTGAATTGGACCTAATTTTCCAGTCTTATTATACCCTGCTCCTGTTAACATGGGCTCTGTAATAACTATACTCTATGTTAGAACTTCCCTTCTTCAGAGGGAAGGACAACGGAGTCACGACAACAAGTCAATTAGAAGAATTTCTGAGGTTCAGAGCTGCTTGGCATACCAGTGATCCTTTGTGAATAAATTCTAACTGAATTTGGAGATGCCTGTAGCTGCCGGAAACCACAGAACTAGCCTTGAACAGTAGCTGCAGACTCAAGACTCTGCTTGGGACTTTCTAAACATCCTGCTGCTCAGTTTATTGTATCTACAGATGTCTTCTTCCTTAGTCTGCCTCTCCCCACCTGAAAGCCTCTAGAAATCATATTATTTCACCCTTTTTCCACTCTTCCTTTGAGCAGATGAGAACTCTCTCTCCCTCTCTGCTCTCTTGCAGGATCTTCTAGAATTCCCCTGCAAGCTTCGCTCAGACAATAAACACTTGTAATCTGTGATCAGATTGTTTCATTTAAGGTCCCTCTTTTGGGGCCTGGGGTCTTCCTTTAACACTCCCTTTGACACAGTCAAGTATTTCATGCACATGGTCTAGTTAAAATAGCATTCTTGTCATTTCTCACATATGACATTTCCTTTTCCCTCTATCTCAGCCTTTATATAATCTATCCTGCATGTACAGTCTCCTCACACCTTTGTCTCTTAGACTCTCTTATTTCCTCCAGAACCCTGCTGGTATTACCTCCTTCATGAGACCTTTCCCAGGCCTCTTCCTCATCAGCTGCTAGCAATCCCTCCACAAAATCACTTTTGAGATAACTATATGTGTGTGCAATATCTCCCCTGATAAAATCTAAGTTCCCTTAGGTATTATTTCATTTTTTCTTTCTACATTCTAAACACCAAGAATATAGTAGATGTATAATAAATACTTGTTAGTTGATTAAGCTAGCAGGAACCTTAACAGTTTTTATTTTTTTAATCAAATTTTTTAAAATTTATTTTAAGTTTTTAACATTCATTTCCGTAAATTTTGAGTTATTTTCTCCCCATATCTCCCCTCCCCCCACCACAAATGCCTTGCATTCTGATAGCCCCTTCCACAAATCTGTCCTCCCTTCCCTTATCCCCATCTTCTCTCTTGTCCTGTAGGGTAAGATAAATTTCTATACCCCATTACCTGTATTTCTTATTTCCCAGTTGTATGCAAAAACAATTCTCAACATTTGTTCCTAAAACTTTGAGTTCCAACTTCTCTTCCTTCCCCCACCCCCACCCATTCCCACTGAGAAGGCAAGCAAATGCCTTGCTTCAATATAGGCTATATATGTGTAGTTTTGCAGATGACCTCCATAATAGTCATGTTGTGAAAGACTAACTACATTTCCCTCCATCCTATCCTGCCCCGCATTTCTTCTATTCTCTCTTTAGACCTTGTCCCTCCCCAAGAGTGTTTACTTCTAATTGCTCCTTCCTCTCATTTGCCCTCCCTTCCATCAACCCCCCCCCCCACCCTGCTTATCTCCTTCTGCCCTGATTTCATGTAGTGTAAGACAGATTTTCATACCAAATTGGGTGTGCATGTTATTCATTCCTTGAGCCAAATGTGATGAGAGCAAGCTTAGCTTTCCCCCCTCTCACCTCCCCCCTTTTCCCCTCCACTGGAAAAGGTTTTTCTTTCCTTTTCTATGAGAGATGATTTGCCCTATTCCATTTCTCCCTTTCTCCTCCCAATATATTTCTCTCTCACCCTTTAATTTTATTTTTTTAGATACGATCCCTTCCTGTGCAACTCATCCTCTCTCTCTCTCTCTCTCTCTCTCTCTCTCTCTCTCTCTCTCTCTCTCTCTCTCTGTATGTGTGTATGTATAATCCAACCAACTACCTAGATACTGAAAAAAGTTTCAAGAGTTACAAATATTGTCTTTCCACATAGGAATGTAAACAGTTCAGCTTTAGTAAGTCCCTTATGATTTCTCTTTCCTGTTTATCTTTTCATGCTTCTCTTGGTTCTTGTGTTTGAAAGTCAAATTTTCTTTTCAGTTCTGGTCTTTTCATCAAGAATGCTTGAAAGTTCTCTATTTTATTGAATGACCATTTTTCCCCTGAAGTATTATACTCAGTTTTGCTGGGTAGGTGATTCTTGGTTTTAATCCTAGTTCCTTTGACTTCTGGAATATCATATTCCAAGCCCTTCAGTCCCTTAATGTAGAAGGTGCCAGATCTTGTGTTATCTTGATCGTATTTCCACAATACTCGAATTGTTTCTTTTTAGCTGCTTGCAATATTTTCTCCTTGACCTGAGAACTCTAGAATTTGGCTGCAAAATTCCTAGGAGTTTCTCCTTTGGATTTCTTTCAGGAGGTGATCAGTTGATTCTTTCAATATTTCTTTTGCCCTCTGGTTCTAGAACATGAGGGCAGTTTTCCTTGATAATTTCATGAAAGATGATGTCTAGGCTCTTTCTTTGATCATGGATTTCAGGTAGTCCCATAATTTTTAAATTGTCTCTCCTGGATCTATTTTCCATGTCAGTTGTTTTTCCAATGAGATATTTCACATTATTTTCCATTCTTTTGCTTTTGTTTTGTAATTTCTTGGTTTCTTATAAAGTCATTAGCTTCTATCTGTTCCATTCTAATTTTTAAAGAACTATTTTCTTCAGTGAGCTTTTGAACCTCCTTTTCCATTTGGCTAATTCTGTTTTTTAAAGCATTCTTCTCCTCATTGGCTTTTTGGACCTCTTTTGCCAACTGCGTTAGCCTATTTTTAAAGGTATTATTTTCTTCAGTATTTTTTGGGGTCTCCTTTAGCAAGATGTGGGCTTGCTTTTCATGATTTTCTTGCATCACTCTCATTTCTCTTCCCAATTTTTCCTCCACCTCTCTTACTTCATTTTCAAAATCCTTTTGAGCTCTTCCATGGCCTGAGACCACTGCATATTTATTTTGGAGGTTTTGCATGCAGAAGCCTTGACTTTTATGTCTTCCCCTGATGGCAAACATTGTTCTTCCTCATCAGAAAGGATGGGAGAGAATACCTGTTCACCAAGAAAGTAACCTTCTATAGTCTTATTTTTTTCCTTTTTTTGAGAATTTTCCCAAACAGTTACTTGACCTTTGGGTCCTTTGTCACGAGTAGGGTATACTCTGGGGACCTGCAGGTTCTCAGTTCCTCCAAGGTGGCACAATCAAGGGAGAGGAATTAACTCCCTGTCCTGGCTCCCAGCTGAGATTTAGATCAGCTGCTCAATTCCCCCAGTGGCTTTAGGCAGGGGTGGGGTCGCCACCCAGGGCTGAGGTTTACATCAGCTGCTTAATTCACCCAGGGGCTTTATGCTGAGCTTTCCAACAATGGAACAATGGTAGCTCGCTGCTGCCTGCCAGGGCCACTGCCAGCTACCACAGTTGGTGCTTCCACTGCTATTGCTGCTGCCACCACCATCACCACAGCCTGGGGTCGGGGCTAGGTGAGGACCCTGCTCCCTTGCCATGGAGGTGAAAAAGCCCTCTCACTGACCTTTGAAGCTATCCTTGGTGCCTATGGGCTGACGGATCTGTGAACCTCTGCTGCTGAGGATTCCACCCCCATGCCTGCTCCTCCAGGTGCCTCGCGGCCTGTGATCTGCTCCATCCAGCAGACTCAGTTCTGTGTCTGGCATGACACACCCCTGCCAGCCCTCCAGGTCACTCTGGACTGGAAATCTTCTCCACTCCATCGCTCTGCAGCCTCTGCTGCTCCAGAATCCATTGAGAGTCTTTCTTCACAGGTATTTTATGGGCTGTGGGGGAAGAGCTAGAGTATGTGTATCTTTCCACTCAGCCATCTTGGCTCCCCCCCCCCCCTTAACAGTTTTCAGATGAAAAAACTTAGGCTCACAGAGGTGAAGTAAACTTTCCCAGAGTCATACTGGTAGTAAGTGACAGAGCCAGGATTTTGAACCCAGGACTCCTGGCTTCAAGTCCATGGATGATTCTAGTTCCCCAGCATTCTGCCTCTATCATTATTATTATTATTACATTTTGAGATTTAAAATAAATGCTTTCTTCAAAATTACTTTGCGATGTAAAAATTTTTATCCCTTCTTTATAGAAATAAGGCTCAGAAAGTGTCTTACGAAAACTCACCCAACTTTTAAGTGGCAAACCAGCATACGGAACCCACGTTTTTTGACTTCAGATTCAGGGTTTTAATCCACTACACTGGCTATTAACTGTCAAGAACACTAAATCATAGAATCCTAGGATTTAATAGTCAAACTAGTTAATCTAGTCAAACTCTTCACTTTATAGCAGGTTTCAGGTAGGGTTAGATGGTAGAAGGATTTATCAGGGATGCAGCTAGTAGGGAGAGGAAGTTCCATATGGTTGCTTCCTATTTTAAATGACAATTGTTGCTAACCAGTTGCTAAGCTTAGTTATTTCTATGATGTAGAAGCACTTCAAGTGCTGTTAGTACCCTCTAAACTTTGGCAGCCAAGGGAAAAGCCTCAGTCTCCTCATCCTAGTCAGCCCAGGTAATGAGAAAGACCTGGGATATAGAAGGAAAGAGCACCACAAGAAACACAGCTCTAACTTGGAAAAGGCCTCTTTCAACTTCATCCATGCCCCACCCCCCCATCCACAGACTTCTAAATCCTTCATCTTTGTTCTCTGCAAGTTGAGAAACCTTCACCCCCAAATCAGACATGGAAACTACCCTGAGGCCTGACAGGCCTGTGGCTTTGGATCCCTCTCACCACCATTATTTGACTGACTAGCTGCTCAGCAGTGGGTTTAGCCTTGATTAGCCATTTGGTTCCCACTTAGAATCCTGCCCTGGAAAATTAATTATCATTTTCCCCAGGTGGACAAGAGGCTAATTGTTGGTGTGGGTTTTTTGTCTCTGCCTGAGGAAGCTGTGAGGCAAGGGACATGGGAATGTTCCCTGCTCAGGGTCTGAACCATTAGGAAAGGGTGTGCAGAGCCTGCTAATGAGGAAGGATTAGGACCACCCCAGAGGAAAGAAATATCGATGGCTGCCAATCCAGGCCACAGCTGACATCCACAAGGGGACCTTGGTGTAAATCAATCCTGCTTTAGCCAAACAGTGGTCTAGGAAATATGGGCCATGACAAGGCAAAAGCAAAGGCCTGCAAAAATGAGCTGAGTCTAGTGGGCTGGAGAAGTGCCAAAAAGAAAAAAGAAAAATCACCTGGAGAAGAAAAACAAACAAACAAAAGGAGTATTTCTCTGTTTACTGGGGAAATGTGTTTCTGCAGTTTTACAACTGGGAATCTAGAGAGGTGAAAAGACTTGTTGACAGTTATCCAGCAAGTCAATGTATAACAGGGCTGGGAACTTTGACAGAAGTCACATCTGGCAGCCAGTTTCCTCACTGCTCTGTCTTGTTAGTCTAAAAATACCAGAAGGGCTAGATACATCAATTGATGCATTTTAAAAATAATTTTACTAAAATTTATTATAGTTTCTTCTATTTGTGTAAAAACTTAAATACAAACAATTACAAACAGATATTATGTTTTTTAATTTTAATATGTTAATTTTCTTCCCTTGTGGATAAAAAAATAACCACACTGAATTGTTCCTTGGCCCTTTGAGGTACTCTTGAATTCTGGTCCATCACTGGATCATAGATTTAGAGCAGAAAGGGATCTTTAAATCATCTAGTTCAACCTCCTTGTTTCACAGATGAGGAAAACTGAAGCCCAGGGAAGTCATAAGAGCATCAAAGATGGCAATCTGGGAGGGAATTTATTACTCAAACCCTTCAAAGAGGTGAAATGTTCTGCCTAAGATTACACAAGTAGTAAGGAACAGATCTGAAACCTCTTGATGCTAGGTCTTTGCTGAAGAATCTCTTCGAGAGGAAAGGCTCTGGAGAGGTCATGTGAATGGTCTGCTCTGAACCCAGCTCATGTTGGAACTGAACTGAACATGCTGTAGAGAATCTGGTTTCAAACCTCAATACACAGAGGGCTGAACTTGGAGTCAGGAAGATCTGAGTTCAAATTCAAATTCATACTTGGATACTTACTATGTGGCCGTGGAAAAGTTTTCCTCAGTTTCCTCATCTGTAAAATGAGGAAAATAACTATACCTATCTCATAAGGTTGCTACTAGGATAAATGAGATAATATTTGTAAAGTGCTTTGTAAATCTTCAAGTGCCATATAGATCCTAGCTATTATTACATATTACCTATATGATCTTAACCTCTTTGGGTTTCGGTTTCTTTATCTGTAAAAATGAGGGGTCTAGACGGAGTGATTGTTGTTCTAGCTAGAAATCCTGCTATCTATGATGTCTCCTTTTCTGAGGCTCCAGCTAGCATCACTGTGTATACACAGGCCAGGAAATGAGGAGGCAGAACGATAAGTAGAGAATAGGAGATAGAGAAGAAGACTTCTTGAAAAGGGTACAACTGTTCCATACTCAGGCAACTAGGTGGTGCAGCAGATAGAGTGCTGGGCTTGGAGTCAGAAAGACTCCGCTTCCTGAGTTCAAATCTGGCCCCAGGCACTTACTGTGTGACCTTTGGCAAGTCACTTAATACTATTTGTCACAGTTTCCTCACCTGTAAAATGAGCTGGAGAAGGAAATGGCAAACCAGTCCAGTATCTTTACCAAGAAAATCCCCAAATAGGGTCACAAAGAAGTAGACAGGACTGAAAAAATGGCTGAACAACAGAATCCAATCCTCAAAAGCCTTCAATGATTTCCTACTGGTGAAAGCATAAAGTTGAAACATTTAACAGGACATTCAAGACTTTCCACAAGGTGGCCCTTCTATACCCCTCTAAACTTATCTTCCCACTTTTCTTCTTCAAGAACCTTCTACTCCATCTACAGAGAAGTATTTACTTAACTAACTATGCCTTGTGTATTCTCACTTCCGTATCTTTGTCCACCACTTTCCTTCTGCCAGGAATCTTCCTCCCCCTCCTGCTCTTTATCTATCCAAATCCTACCTATGTTTGAAATCTCAATTCAACTGCCTTATCCTCTATGGTGGGCTTGTTGGTTGAAATTTATGGAATATTATTTTGCATCATTAGTTATCTTTTCATGGTATGAATTCTCTCTGTGTATCTGGAGTTTAAGTTCTTCAAGAGTAGGACCTGGGATTTAATTTTCTCATCTACCTCCTGCCCAGAGAAATGCCCTGCTCACAGTAGTAGGTGCTCAATAGAGAAAGAAGGGGAGGGGACTAAATGGAGGAGAAGAGAAAGAGGGTGAGGGAAAAGGGAAGAGCAATGGGAGAGAAGAAAGAGGAGGAGGAGAGGGAGATGAGGGGGTAGAGGGAAGATCAAGTGAGGGAAGAGGAGAAGAAGGAGGAAAAGGAGAAGGGAAAAGGGTAGGAACAGGAGGGAAGAGGGGAAAGGGAAAAGAGAAGAAAGGGGAAGTGTGAGAAACAAGAAAGTTCTGCTGTCCACAGTCCTAGGTGATAAGGGTTGTGACCTAGCATGGACTGGGTGGAGGTCAGAAACTAATGCTCAGTCTCAAGGAGCTGTGTGAGGAAAAGCCTATCAGAGAGGAGAATATAAAGTCACATGGCCAGGGGATGGAGTCAAGGGAGATCCAAACTTAGGAAAACAGTATTAGAAGCCCCATCTTTCCAAACGTGTTGTAGTTGACCTATAAGCTTACTGGGGAGGCTACCTGTCCATTCAGGGGGAATGATCATAAAAATTAATAAAGGGTTTCCTGATTTTGCAACAGGTATTGTTCTTTGTTTAAGGTGAACATGTTTCTCACTGTTCGGGGCTTGTTAGATGGTCTCACTTCTAACAGGAGGGGAAGAGGGAAAGGGGGAAGGAAGAAAGCAGAGGGGGAGAGGAGAGTGTGAATAAAGATATGGAGAGTGGAAAGAGGGGAGGGAGAAAGTTGGAATCAGCTGAAAGCAGGATTATTGAAAAAGTTTTTGCACTGGGCTAAACAAGTGCTCACAGCTGGTCTAAGATAGAAGCAATAACCTCTGTCCCTGGTCTGGGTGTGGCTAGCCCAAAGCAGGAAGGAGAGCTCTCTGGACTCCCTAAAAGCCTCCCAGAACCCAAAGCAAAGAGCAAAGTAATGAATAAAATCATTGGCTGGAAATGGGTTCAAGCCTAAACTCAAGTATAAGCAAACCAGTTAAAGAAGCCGATTGATTTACAAATCTGGTCTCATTTTTAACTAACACAGTTATATTTATATACCCACACACACACATATACATGTATATATGTGTGTATGTATACATACATGTGTGTGTACATACATGTATATATATAGATATACCCACACACACAATGTAAATAAATAAATATTTATATTTGTATTATAGATAGGAAAATGTAGAGGCGGAGGCCCAAAGAGGGGAAGGGATGTACCACAGTTACAGGTAACCCAGGCTTTCTGACTATCATTTTGGTTTTCGTTGTTCCTTCTCCCTTGCCTCTCTTTTGGCTGACAATGTTAAGTACTCATCAAAGCCACTTTTAAAAGAGGTATTTAAGACAAGGGTCATGAGTATGCGAACACAATTAACACCTCTAGGAGAATATTTTCAAGGGCCAAGGCAATTGAATTGGATGGCATTCTAAAGGTGGCTGTGTTAAAGTATAGGAATTTAAATTATTTTATGTTAAAAGGAAGGGGACATTTAAATATTGCCACCCTAGATCATTTGCATTATGCACTTTAGAATCACAGACGATGTGAATGTCCAAAATGGAAGGGGATGGGTATCCCAAACCCATTATTTACAGCTGAAGGAACTGAAACCCAGAGAGGTAAAGCCACTTAGCCAAAGCCACATAGCCAGTAAGCGCCTGAGCCATTACTTGAACTCAGGTGTTTTTACTCCAGATTCACTGCCCTTCTCATTATGCCTCACTGGTTTTCTTATATCTAAAATGGCTGATGTTGAGATTTGCATAAGGATTTTTATAAATAAATAACTTGTCCATTGACATCCAAGAAAATGTTAAAGCAAAAGAGCATTGTGCAAGAAAACACCAACTTCTCTCAGTCTTCGTTAAAATTATGATTCTTAGCTAAATGAAAAATCAAAATAGCCTGGAGAAAAGAAATATGACCTAAAATATGCCTTCCAGTTTCTAATCATCTTGGATGACAACACAGCATACTAGATAAGGTGCTGGATTGGTGCCAGGAATATTTGGGTTCAAATACTGCCTTAGTCGCTATCTATATTCTCAGAGGCAAGTCACTTTCCCTTTCTTTGCCTCAGTTTCCCCGTCTGTAAAATTATTCCATCATCTCCATTACTAGATTGTAAGCTCCTCAAGAGCAGGTATTATCTTTTGTCTTTTTTTATATTCTCTGCTCTTAGCCTGGCATATAGTGTTGTTTATTGACTGATTAATTGTAAAATGAGATGTCTGGACTCAATAGCTTATAAGGTCCCTTCCAGCCCTAAATCTATCTAAATTTATCTTATATGAGATGAATTGCAGGAGAGGGGGGGAAGGGGGAATGGGGTGTGTTAAGTCCCTGAAGGTAATGAAAAATGTTAATGATAACATTCCTGGTAGTATTAAAGAAGGTAGACTTTTTGTTTTTCTTTTACCATAAAAAAGCATACACTTACTATATTAATGTCTTTTCTCTTGACATTGTAGTTATTGCATGCCTTCCTCTCTTGATCAAACTTTCTCTTGTAACAAAGGAAAACATTAAGGAAAAACATGCAACTTGGTGACTGTATCTGACAGTGCATACAATAGTCTAATTTTGTAGTCTCCCATGGTATTTTTCCCACCACATCCTTGCTGTTCCTCTCCATTACCTTTAATCTTTAGCCCTTTCCACTGGTTTTTGCCAGCAAAGACACTCATTTTCCCCTTATCCCGCCCCTCAAAAGACATTTTATCAACCCTGCTGCCTACTCAAATTTCTGTTATATTTTTCTTCTTCCTTTAACTGTCAAATATCCTGAGGACATGGTCTATACTACTTGTTACCGTTGCCTTATTTAGTATCCCATCCTTCCTGGCTTTTATCTGTACCATTCTCCTATTACTAACTTATCTTCTCAAGATTGTCATTGACTTTGTACCATATATGGTGGTGTTTTTCTTTTCCTTAAATTGCTTGTTGTTGTTAGGGAAATCTCAAGATGGAGAGGGGAATATTTCCAGAAATAACTATAAAGAAAAATCAAAAGGCATTAACAAACTAATTTGAGAAGGGAAAAAAGACAATAGAGAGGACAAAAAACATTCCCTTTGACCTGCTAATGGACAAATCATGACCTGAAGATCCATTGAATATTTTGTGTTTATCTCTTAGTAGAAAAAAGTTCATGAAGACCAAGGTGTTCAACTTATGGTCTCTTCTGTATTCATCTGAATCTAGATTTAGCCTGTCCTGTGACCTATAACTAAGCCCTCCCAGGTCAGAGCCTCCACACCCTGCTTTGGCAACAGAGGTATTATCTGAAAAGGTAGTTAAGGGATATCCTATAGGGGTCTCTGTTCCAGGTTCCAAGCCCTTCTGTGCAGGCTGTCCCTTGGATAGGGGGAGGTGGAAAAGAGAAAAAAGAAAAGAGAAAGAAAGAGAAGTAAAAAAGGAGGACAAAGAAGGGAAGAAAATGGAGAAGCAAGTAAAAGAAGGAGGGAGCTGAAGAGGAGGAGATTAAGGGAGAAAAGATAAGAGGAAAATCAGAGAATGAAGAGGGAAAGAAAGGAGAAAGATTAAGGAAAGAGAAAGAATGGGGAAGAAGAGGAAGAAGAGAATGGAAAGGGGGTAATAGAAGTAGAGAAAGAAAAGGAAGAAAAAGACAGAAGGAAAAGGAGGGAGTAAGGTGATAAGAAGAAAATTCAGTCAGTACAGTATTCCTAAAGGATATGGCAGCTGAGTAAGGGAAAACCACTTAGGATGGGAGTCTAGCTTCAAGATTCTGTACCAAGGTATACTTTCAGGTCACAGTAAGTCACCTAATTGGATTATATATGTGGGGGAGATGACATGCAGAAATTGTTTCTGCTGTTCCCTATCCCTCACCTCTTTTCTGTGAGCTGTTGTTAATCAATATTCCTCTGACGGTAATCAATCAGCTATAAATATACCCATTATAACACAGCCCCCATTTCCCCATATTGTCAACAGAGATGTCATGAGCGACTTGACCAGATGTCTTATTTTACTGATTCGCTATGTCTGTCATTACCCTGATCTACTAGTCTAATAACCCCATCAGAAAAGGAAATAAGGTTAGTTTGGCATGTCTTCTTCTAAATGAACCCATGTTGGCTCCTAGTGATCATTTCTTTGCTAAATGGTCACAAGATATCCAATTAACAATCTGGTCTAAAACCTTGCCAAGTTTCAATATCAAACTCACCGGTTTATAGCTTTCCTCTTTTTGAAAATCAAGATGACACTTGTCTATTTCCAGTCTTCTGGCAATTCTACCATTTGCCATGACTCTTTCAAGGCTGCCAACAGTAGTTCTTGTGCTCACATCAATAACCTGAAATGCAGTTTGAATGAACCTAGAGATTTAAATTTACTCAAAGTAACTACAGTTGGTATTCTCTTGGGAACATCTTTTCCAAGGAAGAAAAAGGACCAAGTCATGTAGCAGAATTGAATCACTCTTTTTTTTCAATATCCACTGGGCCTAAACATCACAATTTCTGGGTGGCAACCCTTCCTGTATCCACCTGTCTTTCTCCTAGTGCCACCATCCCATTCTAATCTTTAGATTTCCTGATCACTCCCCAGATTTTATTGACTTTGCCTTCCTTCCACTTACTTTGTCCAAGACACATGTTGGATTTTTCAGTAAAACCATTCTAATTATTAAGGAAAATATGGTTTAAAAAATGAAACAGAGCAGAGAATTAAATTCCAGATCCTTTGAATTTAAACTGGAGAAATTACTTGGCATTATATCATGCTTTATGGTTACAAAATATTTTCTACCCTGTTTCATATGATGTTCCCAATGACTCTATGAGGTTGGTAGTGCAGAAATCTTTGTGCCCATTTTATAGATGAGGAAACTGAGGCTCAGAGAGGTTGCATGATTTGCCCAAGGCTACCCAAGTAGTAACTGGCAGAGAAAAGGTTTGAATCCAGATCCTCGTGACTGGAAACAAGTGGAAAGCATCTGGGATAGAATAATGATACTGACTTGGTTGGAATCAGGGTTTACAGGGAAATTATGAGAGGCAAAGTTGAAAAGGTAGATTGAGGTCAGATTGCAGGTTCAGAGTGTTATGCTAAGAGATCAGGCAATAGTGAGCCATTAGAAAACATTTATCAAGGGAGTGATAGAATCAAAATTGTGCTATAAAAGGAGAATTACTCTGGTGGCAATGTGCAGGGTAGATTTGGAGTGTATATGGTGGGGGGAAGACCAGTAATTTAGAGACCCACCATTTCCTTCATCATTTTTATTGTTTCTTATTTTGGATCCTTGCCTGTTTCTCCAAATTCTAATTAAACCCAAGCTGAACCTAGGATTCTAATAAAGGGCTGGCTGGTCATCACTCAGCAGAAAGGAGGGATAATTTGGCAGTTCTGACTTTTGTATCTCTATTAAGGGACCCTCTTCCCAGAATGCTCTTCAAACAAGTACCCTGATCCTTTCATCTCTGGGCCTTAGTTTTCTTACCTATAAAAACAGATTAGATGATCTTTAAGGTCCTTCCAAGGTCTAAATCCTATGAAGAGTCTAGCCAAACTCCTTTATCTCTCCTTCTCTCCCTCCCTCGACCCTTTCTGTCTCTTTCTCTCTCACACACACACATGAACACACATACCCACACAACTATAATACAGGGTTAAGAAGTTAACTAAGCACTTTCCTCATAACATCCCTCTGAAGTTGGTAGAATATCATTTTGCAGATGAGAAAACTGAGACTCTCAGAGATCAAAAGACTTGTCCGTATTTCGATAACTAGTAGTTACTAAAGTCACAATTTGAATCCAATCCTTCTGACCCCAAGGCCTGTATTCTATCCCCCAAGCCATGTCACTATCCTTGTTTTATTCCTTGATCCAGGATCCTTTTGTAGTTATCACCATCACCATCATCAACATCTTTCACCCTACCATAACAATAATGAGATTATTATGCAAAATTCTAGGATATTTGGTGCTCAATATATCATTTTCACAGAGATGATGAAGATATGGATCCTTGAAAAAGAGGCAGCAGTCATTTCCCCATGATGCATTTGCTTCCCCCAACTTTGCTGAAAGCAGGGCTCTTCACTATCCTTAGCCAGGGGTGCTTGGGGCATTTGCATTGGATTATCTATTCCTTGTTTAACATTCACATGGAACCTTTCATCCCTAAGATCCCAAAGCACTTTACAGCATGTGAATAGGAATCAGCTTAGTCCAGAGCCATAGTTCCCTCTGGCTTCCTCCACCAGAGTTTTTAATAACAGATCCTGAACAACTTAATACAGTCAATCTGAAGAGGAAAGAAGGAAGAACCTTGTAACCAAATGACACCACAGGGGGAATTCAAGCAGAATGTCATTACCCAAGCTGGAACCTAGCCAGGATACCTGGGCCTTGCAAAATGTGCTGCTGGATGTTCAATCAAGATATATAAGCACAGGCACACCCGCAGAACATATACACATTCTCTCCCCGGGGCCTGGCGAGGTAAAACACATTTTACTGTGGCACATCTGTTCATTTTTTTAAAATCCCCAACTAATTACCCAGGATGCTCATTAAAAATTCCCGTGCAGCCTTACTCAATGTATCATCCAGCTATGACATGTTTTCTGTTAAACACAGACCCTTCTGCTGACCAGTGACTCTAACAAGAAGCTGAATATGTTGTCAGGGGTGGGGGGAAGGAGGAGTCAGATAATATCCAAAGCCAAATTGAACCCAATCCAGTCATTTCCCTCTCTATGCAGTCAGGACAACTCTGGTAGATGTTATACCCAGGAACAGATGTTCTGCTCTGGAAGTCCTGGATGGGGGTAGTGGTGTGTGACAGCATGGGGATGGGGCTGAGGAAATGAAAATTAGGTAACTTTGTACATCAGTCACTGAGTTGGAGGGAGTTGTGGTGTCTTACTCTAGCCTACAAAGTGCCAGGATAAATCCCAGTAACATTTGTATTCTTATTGTCCTTATCTCCAATACTAAATTCAGAAACCATCCAGTGAGTTTTCTCTTAAATTTCCCTGTTTAGAAACTGATTGAAATAACTCAAAGAATGTATTTAAGTGGTATTGTTTTGTCCTGCTTCTTAAAAAATGTGTAAAGATCTGGAAGAAACATTTAATGGAAAACTCATTTAGAAAGAATCTGGGAAGAAAAAGGAAAAATGCTAAAATGATGTGATAAGCAAATGAGATAACAGGTATGGGAAATAGTCAAGCATAGATTACTGGAGAAATGTAAAGTATCTCTGTCATCACCACTACCATCACCACCATTACTATCATCATCACTGCCCGCACCATCATCACTACCACTGCTGTCCTTGTCATCATTATTGCTATCACCATCATCATCATCATGACCATCATCACCATGTAACTTTAAGTAATAATATGTAAAATATCTTTCAACCTACCATAACAATAATAATATTAACAATAACTAGGAAGGATATAGCACTTTGTGATTTGCTAAGTATATGCATATATACATGCATATATGTATATGTACACACACACACACATATATTATCTCTTTTTGCCTTCCCAACAACCCTGCAAATAGATATTGTTTTTATCCTCATTTACAGATGAGGAAACTGAGGCACAGAAAGGTTCAGTAATTTGCCCAAGTCACACAGATAAGTATTTCAAGTGGTATTTGAACTATCTTCCTAACTCCAAATCCAGGTCTCCATACACTATACCACCTAGCTAACAAGAAGCTTTAACAGATATTCTTGAAAAATGTGTTCCTGATTGAGCAATATTTTTCTTTATTCATAAAAATGGATAGTGGAGAGAGTACTGAATTTATGACGATATGATCTGTATGCCCTACAGCAAAAAAGTCACTTGTCCACTCTGGTTCTCAGGGTCATCATCTATAAAATAAGGAGACTCAACCACATGATAATGAAGTCCTCTTCCAAATTTAAATTTTTATAATACTATGTACAACATGGCTCTGAACTAGTTATTCATTATTTAGGTATTATCTGACATTAAGCTTGGGGGAGAAGAAGTGTTGCTTCAAAGCTATTCATTGATCACATGTTTCTTATTAAGAAACATTGTTGCAGTGGAGCCAAGATGGTGGAGTTGAAGGAAGAACCTGTAGAAGCTCTCTCCCCATAGCCCATAAAATACTTGTAAAAATGACTCTAAACAAATTCTAGAGTAGCACAAGTCACAAAATGAAGGAGTGAAACAGATTTCCAGCCCAAGGCCAACAGGAAAGGTCTACTGCATGAGGGTCAGAGGGGCACAGGCAGAACTGGAGCAGGCTTCAGGGTGTGGAATTATGGCTAGCAGCTGTGGTTCCCAGATTTCTCAACCCACAAATGCCAAAGACAGCTTCAGAGGTCAGTAAGAAAGCTCTTTCACCTGGGTGAGAAGGGAGTGCAGTCTTGCCCCAACCCCAGCCACAGCTGGGTCACTGAGAGCAGTGGCAGTCACTGAGGCAGCAGCATCCACTTTTGGAGCCCTTGGCCTAAAGATTCTGGGGAAATTGAGATGATGATCTGAATTTCAGTCCTCAGTGGTGGTCCTGGGGTGAGGAGGAGTGGTGGCATGGGTGGTGGAGCTGGTGGTAGCAGTAGAGAGGGAATGCTACTCACAGATCCTGGGCAGAAAAGAGTGCTTGTGTTTGTTCACAGACAAGAGTGCAGGCCAGGAGAAGAGTAAACTCCTCTCCTTTGATGGTACCACCTTGGAGGAACTGCGAACTTATAGGTCCCTAGAGATATCTCAGAGAACAGCTGCACAAAACCTCTGAAGCCTGGGGTAGTATACCCTTCACTTTTTTGAAAAAGGACTCAAAAGTCAAGTATCTGGCAGGGGAAATGCCAAAAACAAGGGAAAAACATAAGACTACAGAAGGTTACTTTCTGGGTGAAAAGGTATTTTCTTCCATCCTTTCAGATGAGGAAGAACAAAGCATACCCTCAGAAGAAGACATAAAAGTCAAGGATTCTACATCCAAAACCTCCAAAAATTATACAGTTGTCTCAGGCCATGGAAGAGCTCAAAAAGGATTTTGAAAATCAAGTAAGAGAGGTGGAGGAAAAATTGGGAAGAGAAATGAGAGCAATGCAAGACAATCATGAAAACTGAGTCAACAGCTTGCTAAAGGAGACCCCAAAATGCTGAATAAATTAACACCTTTAAAAATAGACTAACCCAAATGGAAAAAGAGGTTCAAAAAGTCAATGAGGAGAAGAAAGCATTAAAAAGCAGAATGGGTCAAATGGGAAAGGACAATCAAAAGCTCACTGAAGAAAATAGTTCTTAAAAATTAGAATAGAGCAAATGGAAGCTAACAACTTGATGAGAAACCAAGAAATTATAAAACAAAACCAAAAAAATGAAAAAATAGAAGACAATGTGAAATACCTCATTAGAAAAACAACTAACCTGGAAAATATTTCCAGGAGAGATAATTTAAAAGTTATGGGTCTACTTGAAATGATGTACATGACCAAAAAAAGGGCCTAGACAATATCTTCCCAGAAATCATCAAGGAAAACTACCCTGATGTTCTTGAACCAGAGGGTAAAATAGAAATGAAAAGAATTCACTGATCACCTCCTGAAAGAGATCCCAAAGGGAAAACTCTAAGGAATATTGTAGTCAAATTCCAGAGTTCCCAGGTCAAGGAGAAAATATTACAAGCAACCAGAAAGACACCATTCAAGTATTGTAGAAATACAATCAGGATAACACAGGATTTAGCAGCTTCTTCATTAAGGGATCGAAGGGCTTGGAATATGATATTCCAGAGGTCAAAGAAGCCAGGATTAAAACCAAGAAGCACCTACTCAGCAAAACTGAGTATAATACTTCAGGGGAAAAATGGAATTTCAATGGAATAGAGGACTTCCAAGCATGCTTGTTGAAAAGACCAGAGCTGAATAGAAAATTAGACTTTCAAATTCAAGAATCAAGAAAAGTATCAAAAGGTAAACAGGAAAGAGAAGCCTTAAGGAACTCATTAAAGTTGAAGTGTTTACATTCCTACATGGAAAGATGTTACTTGTGACACATGAGATCTTTTCCACTTTTATGCTGGTTAGAGGGAATACATACATATATACACACATACATACATGTGTGTGTATATGTACATGGGTATGTATGTGTACATTATTTATCTGTAGGTATGTATATGTACATGAGTGTATATACGTACACATATATACATGCATGTGTATATATGTGTATACCTATACACATAGAAGGCCTAACCTGAGCTTACTTAAAAAAAATAAAATTTACTCTTGAATGGAATGAACTAGTAGGAAGAGAAAGGGAGAGGTAGCATGTAGTAAATCATCTCACATAAAACAGGGGAAGAAAAAGCTTTTACAATGGAGGGGAAGAAGGGGGAGATTAAAGGAAATAAGTGATCCTTACTCTCATCGGATTTGGTTTAAGGAGGGGATAACATACATCCAACTGGATATAGAAATCTATTTTACCCTGCAGGGAAGCAAGGGGGATGGGGATAGGAGAGGCAAAATAACAGTAGGGACAGGAAATTTGGGAAAGAGATAGTCAGAAGCAAACACTATTGTGGGAGGACAGATGAAGGGAGAGAATGGAATAAATGGAGGGCAGGATAGGACAGAGGGAAATGTGGTTAGTCTTTTACAACATAACTATTGTGGAAGTGATTTGCATTGTTACACACGTATGACCTATATTGAATTGCTTGTTTTCTCAATGAGGGTGGGTGCGGAGGGAAGAAGAGAGGGAATATGGAACTCAAAGCTTTAATAATAAATGTTAAAAATTGTTTTAGTATGCAACTGGAAATTAAGATATACAGGCAATGGAGTATAGAAATCAATTTTTTCTTACAGAAAAATAGAGGGTGGGTAATAGAAGGGAGGACAGACTGAAGGAAGGGGTGGGTGTGGTGCATGCTGTCCTGAGGTGGTAGATGGGGAAAGATAGGGAGAAAATTTTGAATTCAAATTCTTCTGGAAATGAATGTTGAGAACTGAAAATAAATAAATTTTATAAAATTAAAAAAAAGAAACATTGTCCAGGAAACAGGGTGGCTTTATCAGTGAAATCTCAGGTTTTGTAATCCCACTACTGTCACCAACTGTAACATATGACATTACTAAAATAGGTTACATTTGTAAGGCATGGCCCCTTGAGGTTGGTTATTTCCTCCTAAGACTCTCACTCTATTTCTAGAGTTGCCACTAGATGGATGGTGATATCATTGAGAGCTATATAGGACTTGTGAGTGCACTTACTCCAGTCATGCATAACTGATGTTCCATATCTAACGTATACAATCTAGTCAAAGATGCATTTTCCATGGAATTATGCCATATTGACTGAAATACAGGCCACCCCTGAATATAGACCACAGCCCCAAAGTGACAAGTCTGGAGGAAAAAAAAATAAGTGCGGTAAGAAAAGTGATCATACAATTGCCATATAAATATATATTTTGTGTTGAAGACAAGGGTGAGGGAAGGGTTTTATGCTTGTCCTGTAACTACGTTAGGCAAAATGAAGGTGAGGCTAGTGATGCTCTCACTGCTTTTGAGTAGGCCTGGTCAGTCAATTTACAGAACTACATTAATTTACAAGCAAAATAAAAAGGGATTCTAGTATAGACCATCTAAAAATTCTATATTTGAGCCAGTCAACCCTTTGACCATGGAAGGGTAGAAGCAGGATAAAAGCCAATATAAGAATGATTATAGGCCAAGCTCAGGTAAGTTTGTAGGGGAAAATGGTCTATATTTGAATAAATACTTCAAAAACCCATGATTTTTATCAACATGGATACTTCAGTGACATAGAATGAAACCCCTCTATGCTTTCCTGGCCTTCTCCAACAAGAGCACTTACCAGAGGCATGTAATGGCACAGTAGCTAGGAAGATCTCAGTTCAAATCCAGCCTGACACTTACTAACTGTGATACATGGATAAGTCATTAAGTTCTGTTTTGTCTTAATTGCCTCATCTGTAAAATGGGTATAACAATAGTACCTACTCTTGAAGGTTTTTTGTGAGGATCAAATGAGATATTTGTAAAAAAACACTTAGCACAGAGCATGGCACACAGACATAAAACATGTATTCCCTTCTTTCCTTTCCCCCCTACTCTGTTAGTACCTAATAATCTCTTTCTTTTTATTTATTCTTCCATCCATCCATCCATCTATCTACCTATTTATCTATCTTCCCCCTTTAAATATAAGCTCCTTGAGAGCAGAGACTGTTTTCATTTTTCTTTCTATCCCAGCATTTAGCACAGGGTCTGGTAAGCAGTAAGCATTGAATAAATCTTTGTTTATTGATCAGTTGATGACAACCTTAATGAGTTGCTGTGACTAAAACATTTAGCTATTAATAACTAATCTTCTGGAGAAGAACCTCTCCTAACTTTGCTGGATTGGTCCTCAGATAAAAAGGATACAGTCCATGACCCAAATCTTATTGAAGACCTTTCCAGTGTGATTTGCTGTTGTTCAGTCATTTCAGTTGTGTCTGACTTCTTCATGAGCCCATTTAGGGTATTTTTTAAAGATACTGAAGAGGTTTGCCATTTCCTTCTGCAGCTCATTTTACAGATGAGAAAACTGAGACAAACAGGGTTAAGTGACATGCCCAAAGTCACACAGCTAGTAAGGGTTTGAGGCCACATTTGAACTCCAGTTTGATAGGACTCCGCTGAGCTTACTTTTTACTGTTTTAACAGTCTTTTGAGAACCCTAGACATCTCAATGCCAGTGATGAAGAATCAGAATAGAACTTTTGTGTTTTTACAATAATTTCATTAAGGAAAACATTAAAGAGAAGCTAATTCTATTTTGTGGCAGCTGGATAAATTCACAAATGGAATTTATAACAGATTTTAAAGAAATCTAAGACCTGGGTGCAATGTGGTGCCATGCTCATACCAATTTTACTTATTATCAATTGTTCCAAACTTTGGTTGCCCATTTACTTTGAATAATCCCTTAATGTCAACAGTCCTCAATGCTCATTAGATCCCCCAATCTTTGAGGCTATGGAGCTATCACTTCAGCACCTACTTGCTCTATTCATTATAGCTAGTCTGCTTCAGTAATTTGTGAACTTGATTCACACTGAAAAAGCCTCTAAGTTTGCTTTTATCTAGCCACTCATTTTCTTGGAGTGAGATATCATTTTTGTCTCCTCTTTATGATGAGGCTTGAAGCAAAGGGTCTTGACAACTCATTGTTTTCATCTCTGTGTTGGTCATCTCAAGATTAGCCCTGTTGCTTCCTCTTTACTTTCTCTGCTTCCTTTCCTCATGGTTTAGAGTCCAAAAGAAACTTGGTAAAGGCTTTTCCAGCTTTTTCATCCCCTTCCATGATTTGTTCTGTCTGATCAAATAAAAAGCTACATTGGTTACCACTTGGCTTCACCAGCAATTCCATGAAAATGCCTTGCTTCCTGTAATTTATTTTGCATATAACAACAACTGATTTTTATATTGTTCTTTAAGGTTTGCAAAATTACTGGCATACATTGTGTTTTTTGATCCTTGTAACACTCCTGTTAGATAAGTGCTATGGGTTATTATTGTACAGATGAGGAAATAGATTTAGGTCAAATAATCATGGTCTTTCAGTGACTAAGTGCCTAAAAGTGCTATATTTTTGTGAATTGTTGTTTTAATACAGCAAGTTGTCCTGAATCCTAAATTGAAGTATACTGTAATATTCTAAACAGATTCTCTCAAGAGAGAAAAGCTTCTGAAACCTTTGTTTTTCTTCTTTTAACGGTTCTATAGGTAACTGGTATGGAAGGAAGGCTCTGGCATGTTGGGAGAAAGAAAAAAATGAAAAGAAATAATAGCACTGAGAGCCATCTGAGAAGAATAGGTATTGGGCATAGGATATGTCTAATTGTTTTCTATGCACCTTAGGGATGTTCTTAAGTGGATGCCCATTTGCTTATCTACACTAACTTTGGAGGGCAACATCTTCTTTTACCTCCATTCAACCTCGAAGTATCTTTAATAATTGTGACTCTAAGAATACTATTATCCTCCAAGGCAGGAGCTAGAGAAAAGGCAAGAGAAAATGTGTATGTGTGTATCTGTGCATGTATGTATGCAAGTATATGTGTGGCTGGGCATATCTACATGCGTGCATATGTGCTTTTACATGCATATCTCCTTAAGACAAAAGCCAATTTTCAATACCAATATTCTTCCCAGAAATTTTGAGGAGGGCTCCCTTCCCAGCCTTCTCTTCATTTCCCACATGGTGACCTTCCTCTGAATTTCACCATCATTCTCATTCCATACACCCTTCACTTTCAGCTTCCTTTTGTGCATTATCTTCCCTTATTAGATTGTAACCACCTTGAAGGCAAGGAATGTCTTTCTCCTTTTTTCATTTCTTTGTTTGTTTCTCCCTCCCTCTTCCTTCCTTTTTTCCTTCCCTTCTTCTTCCCTGTTTCTCTCCCTCCTTTTTCTCTTTTTTATTCTTCCTTCCTTCCTTTCTTTCTGTCTGTATTTCTTAATTTCTTCCTTTCATTCTTTCTGTCTTTCTTTCCTTTCCCAGCACTTAGCATAGTGCCTGGCACATAATAGGCAATTAATAAATTTTTATTGATTCACCAACTTCTGATGTTATTATATGGCTCTGAGTTATGGAACATGACAGTATCCAAACAATTCAACATTAACAGTCACTCACAAAACACAGAAGAGGAACATCATGGGTATGAATTGACTGTCACATATTATAAACCTAAATCTAAGAAAGGGAAGTAATCATCCAGTAAATGTGTGAGTAAAAGAGAAGGTAAACCTGGTAAGAATGAGCTAACTGCCTCGGTCTCTCACTACTGGTGCAACCTATGGACAGGTAGCTAATTGGCTCAGTGGCTAGAGTACTGGACATGGAGTCAGGAAAACTTGAGGTCAAATCCTGCTGCACCTGTAACACATAAGAGCTTAGTGCCCCTAAACAGGTCTCTCTATGCCAAAACTTTTTCATCCAAGAACGAGGTAGTTGGGCCAGATGTCCTTAAGATTCCTTTCTAGCTCTATATCTATGATCCTGTGAGAAGAGACAGCCCACGTACTCCATTGGTATTCTTGGATTGTTAGTCTTGCCATACTTAGAGGAAACAAGGAAGAACCCCAGTACACTGGATAAGCTCCCAGCAATGAACTTATAGGAAGACCAGAGCCACCCAGGATCAAAAAGCATGGATGAGTTGAGATTTGCAATGTTGGAAGGAATACCCACACTGGTGAGATCAAATGTCCACTGGAGTGAGTATGAGGAGGTATATTTGTGTACATGTTTTTATGCAGAATGGAAGATGACTTGCTCATTTTCTCTTAAAGAGTTCCTAAGTTAAAGCTGTAATACTCAAAAAGAAAGTTGCCCCCACCAACTCCACAATTCCCTCCTGTCTGCTATCTTCTTTGACACTAAGTGTGTCAGGCATTCAGTGCTAAGGCAGAGGGAGGCCTTTCCCAGGCTAGGTGCAAATCATAGAAACCATGAGGCTGGGAACCATGGGCAGAATGTGTCTAGGTGTGTCTGTGGTAGCTTCCAAGATCTGCTGCTGAGGTTTAATGTTTACTCTGTCTTGGGCAGCACAGGTAATGAGTGACATATTCCTTTACATTACTTCTTAAATTTGTTTATAATGTATGGTTGCCGACTCATGCCCATGATGTTCTTCTTCATTTTTGAGTGATTGTTAACTTTGGATTGTTTGGAGATTGTCATGATCCATAACAGAACTATATAATAACATCAGATTTATTTATTTACTTGTCATTTATATTTATAAAATTTATTAATTGACCTACTGTGTGTCAGGCACTGCGATAAGTCCTGGCAATACACAAAAAGCAGGGAAAAGAAGACCCAATGCTTACTCTGATGATGCTGGAATCTGTGCCCCTCAGTTAAGGCTTCCCTAGACAGGTACTAGCTCTGCAGGGTAGCAACACAAAGGGAAGGTTATATATTCAATTTGTTTCTTGCTGCAAAGCACCTGCTATTTTTCTCTCCTTTGCAGGGAAACTTGAAGATTCAGATTCATAAACTTGTAGATTTGGATTTAATTATAGAGCTAAACTCATGCTATAAAGTGGACTCTGTGGCTGCCTGGGGAGGTTTTGGAAGGAGTGAAGGAACTATGCCTCTAGGAATGCTTTCTTTAAAAGAGAATCCATATGTTTAACTGAGCAGGCCTATTCATGGTATGTATATAGTGCTGATCTGCAGTCTCATGTCATCCTGGGAAGGGGGCAAAGAAGAGGATACTTGGGTGATCCAACTTTCAGAGAGAGGCTAAAGAAGGAGGCAAGATCAGAAGTAGTACAGAATGATCTCTGTCCTCCAGATGGGAGGCTATTACTCCTTGCTCCAGATACCTTTTCTGGGATGTGTCAGGGACCAGGAAGATCACTGGGCCATGCCCCTGGAGCCAGAGATCATAGCGCCCATTTATTCCTAGGAGATGTGAGGTCCAGGGCCATCCCAAAGAATGTTTGGGTATGCATGATAGAAATTGCATTAAATTACATTAAAGGCAGCCTTGAAAAAGGAAAAGAAGTCACATATTGTCCAAAAGGGTGAAACCTACAGGAAGGTAGATTTTAGTTCAATATTAGAAGTTACTTTTTAACCATCAGAACTACTCAACTATTGAGACAGATTGCTTAATAAGAAGGTGGGCTCCCTGTCACTGGAACTCTTAGAATAAAGACTAGAAGCCATGTATGTCAAGTTACTATAGGGAGGATATTTGCAATATGTCAAATGGCTCTAAGTATCCTATAAGATCTTTGATTGCTTGATTTAATTGGAATAGAATGTCCCAGATTATAAAAGTCTGAATTTTCCTTTAGACTCAATTGGGAGTGGTCATTTACCTTAAAAATTATTCACAATAGAATTCCTTTAAATAGCAAAGTTTCTGGTGCATTTTAAATGGCTGTGGCTCCTATCTGTGCTACTTAATAAAGGGATGACCTTAAGACAATCACTTCACCTTGTTGGGTCTTGGTTTCCTTCTCTATAAATTAAGGAGGATAGAAGTCTTCTAAAGTCTCTTCCAACTTTGGCATTCTATGATTCTAAAATATTTGATTCAAGTACAAGTTTTCTACAATACAACCAGAGCAAAAAGGGAAAATAGTTGCAGTTCCCATCCTATCGGTATCTTTCCATCTGTTCTTCCCCAGAAACTCCAAAGGTCTGAGTATTTTTTGGAGTTTGCCCTGGGCAGGGTTAGACTGGACTCTGTTTTAAAATCATAGGATCATAGATTTAGCGATCATAGATTTTAATGTAATCTCATCCACTCCCTCTACGCCTTTTACAGACAAAGAAATTGAGAGCCACAGAGGTTGTGACTGTCCCAAAGTCACAGAGTCATGAGGTATCAGAATCAGAATCTGAACCCAGGTTCTTTGACTTCAAATTTTCTGTTTTTCTCACCGTACCACATTGGTATTTGCATTGACTGGCATTTCATAGACTGTAAGCACTGGGGAACCAAGGTGCTCATAGCCTAGTCGGGGAGAAAATGTGAAAACAACACTGTATAAATAACACATGCATGGGATAAATTGGAAATAATCAACAGAGGGAAAGAACTGGCATTGAAGCAAATCAGGAATAAATAGGGATCACAGAAAGTTGGAGTTTAGCTGGGATTTGAAGGAAGCCACTGATATTTTGCTTCTGGTGATCCAGTGATAAATATTAATCTATAAAAATACCATGTAACCCATATTTAATAAATGTCACCATATCAAATACTCATAAGCTTGAAATAACATGGAATGAAAAGCTTTCAAAATATAGAGACCAAATACAGCAGATTCAAATCATATGGAGATAGGATGAGGGATATAGCATCCCTGTTATTCTACTGCACTTTTAGAGAAAGTTTTTCCATCTGCAAAATGAGAACAGGGATTCAGTGGCTTATAAGATCCCTTAAGCCTCTGAATCAGTATTCCTATGATAATAAAAATAAGATTTATATTGTTTAAATTAATAGTATTCCTTTCCTACAGGTTAAAGAACTAAAAGCTCAGAGTATTGAGGCCAGTTTCTTAGTACGTAATGTCAGAGCTCAAACTAGAACTCAGGTCTTTTGTTTCTAATCCAGGACTTTACTTTAAACCAGACTGAGCTGTTTGATTCTGCTCCAGTGCCCCATCCTCCAGTCTTCTTCTCTAAAGGCTCAGCGAGGCCACAGACAGCGCCTCCCCCCACTGGGCCCAATGCCCCAAATAGCATCTGAACATTTGCCAGAGCTAATAGGGCTGGTTCCGGGGCCATGTGTACAAAGAAAAGTCTATGTGCCTTTGAAGCCAGAAGGAGACAGCTACTCCATTCCCTGGCTTGCTACCCCAAGAGCCTGGAGCAATATTTCAACCACAAACATATTTGGAGGGAGGAATGAGAGAGAATTAGGCAGTGGAGTGGCTGCCTCCAGATTAATTTACACTCCAGCAGCCCCGGAGAGCCTGACAGCCTGATGGATGGCAGTGCCTGCTGGGTGCCCAGCAGCAGTACTGCTGGCACTCGCCCCTACAATCCACACTTCGTAAACAGTTTGTCTCAAGTAAAACATGTCTCAGTGTCTAGCACCATCGGTGCTAACTGCCATCCCTGAGGCAGACTACAGGCTCATCTGCTGACCATAGCAAAATGGGCTCCCTCCAGGTTGGCCGTCCTTGTGCCTTCAGCTTCCTGTGAGAATGGTGACTGGTGAGGGGTGGAAGGTGGGAGGGAGAGTGGGGTCCTGCATTAAATCTGATCTTATAGACTCAGAAGTTGTCAAAACCAGATGGGACCTTAGAAGTCAATGGATCCACCTCACTCATTTAATAGATGAGGAAACTGAAAAAGGGAAATGACTTGCCCAGAGTCATAACACTGGTCCATGGAAGAGCCACCATCAAAACACAGGTCTCTTGACTCTTTGCTTATAGTGCCACTTTTCCGTAAGCTAGCTCCTCACAGCCAATGGTTCCCACAAACCTTAGGTTTTTCAGTTCAGTTTAGTAATTGGTTCTGTTTCGTTGCTTTGGTTGCTTAACCCATTTGGGTTGTTGAGATGACCTGATCCACTGTTAGCATTTTGTTCTGTTTGGTTAACCTACTGAACAGCAAGGTTTAAAATGTCATGTATGTTATGTCAATGGTTAGTGTATCAAAGAGTTCTAGAGCTGGACAGCACCTTAATGAACATTGAGCCCAAACCTCACATTTTACAGGCAATATAAACTCTTCCTTCTGACCACTAAAGAGCCTTCTCAACTTGACTTCAGCCTATCATTTTAGGCTCATTATTGTACCACTTCCCCCGTGTTGTACTCTGAAATCCAGCCGTACTGGCCTTCTATTTTTTCTGAATCTTTATGCTGGCCTTCCTCCTTCCCCAGTTCTTTCTCATGAGATCCTTCACTTCCTTCAAGATTCAGCTCCAGCATCAACTTTTGCACTGAGATTTTAACCTTTTTGGCATTGACAGTCTGATTAAGCCTATAGATTCATTCTCAGAAGAAGGTATTTCAGTGTATAAAGTAAGTAAATAAAGTAATTCATAGGATTACAAAGAAAACTGATTATATTAAAATAGTTGTAAAAAAAAGTGATTTTTGAAAAATTTTTGGAACAGGATTCCAGATTATGAATCCCTTTCCTTCCTAATTCCAACTTCCATTTTCCCCACTCTCTAACTTTATATTACTCTACCTCACCTTTATCTTGTATAAATTTATTCCAAAAGGCATATGTATATCCCAAGAGCCTATGGCAATGTTTAGCATATAGTAAGTACTTAATAGGTTCTTATTGATTGATAATAGTATGCAGTGTTTTGAGCACAATAACTTTATAAAGTGAATAGTAAAAGTATTATTATCCCCATTTTAGAGATGAAGAAACTGAGACTTAGTGAGTTTAGCAACTTCCTCAAGATCACAATCCCTGGATCAAGTTTGGCCACCAGAAAGCAAGCACCCTAGACTATCACCTTAGTTCACTGAAGAATGACCTTCTCTAAGTTTCAATTTAATGTTATCTCCTCTGCCTTTACAACAGGGTCAATACCAGGATCGTCCATCTGAACAGTTTTTCTGTCTTCAACTTCAATCTGTGTCACACATGATGTAGAGAATTAACAGTCAACAGGAAACTTCTCAGACATAACCAAATGGACTTTGCACTAGGGAGACATGTGGGGGATGAGATTAAGGATTGTCCTTTGCATGCTTAATCTTCCAGAACAGGGGCTTATAACTTTCTTTGTGTCTTGGACCCTGATGGCAGAGTCTGGTGTAGCCTATGGACCCCCTTCTCAGAAGACTGTTTTTAAATAATGAAAGGAAACGTTAAATTTTAGTTAAAGGACAGTGATAATAAAGATGTAATTTTTATTTCATCCAAAATCATAGATCCCTAAAATATTTCCATGGACCTTTTGGGGGTCTGTAGACCCCAAATTAAGAATCCCTATCTTAGGGAAAGAGATTGCAAAGGTATCTTAAGACTAAGCATATATAAAAGCATCAGTTGATTTGATTTAAAAAACAAACAGGAATCCAGTGAAAAAGATCATTCAAGCTACTTGTTGGGCACAGATTTATGGATGATATTTTTCACTTTTCAGAACAATTTTGGTGTTATGTAGATGGACGCTTGAGTAAAGACCAATGGCACATACTATGAATGATAAACATAGGGGGAAAACAGAATACAGCTCTTCTCTAAAGGAGATAAAAGGTGGAGTGGGGTAAGAGAAGTAGATGAGAATCTTTGGGCCCAATGATTTGCCAAACAAAAGAAAACATCTGTGCCTCCAACTTGGCAAATGACAACTTGTCTTTTCCTTTATACTACTTAAATTAGGCAGATGGTAAGGTTGCTTTTATTGACTCCACTAAACTTCCAGGTCTGAAAACAAAAAGGAGGAGGAGAAGGGGAAGGAGAAAGAGGAGGAAGAGGAGGAAGAGCAGGAGGACGAAAAGGAGGAGGAGAAGGAAGAGGAGGAGGTTTTAGCTGCAAAGATACTTAATTTTCTATGTGGTCAGCCTTGGGGTCAATCAGACAAAAAGATTTTAAAAAATCTTATTTGCACCAGTATTTTTTGTTTCTACATCAAATGTATTCTGCATATGTCCCTCTCATTCTCTTATTCAATAAGTCGTTACTTCTAACAATATTAAAAAGAAAGAAGAAACAGCTGAGCAAAACCAATCAATAAATCAATTGTGTCAGACAACACATATAATATTCCACACCCATAATCCCTTACCTCCATAAGGAGGGGGGCATGGAGGTACATTTTCTCAGTCCATATTTAAGACGAAGCTTGACAATTAATAATTACACAGGATGTAGTTTTGCCTCCCAGCCAACTTCATCCTCAGAGAAGTTGTTCAAGAACTATGTCCTGACCAGCTAAAGAGCATAAGTACATCCTGAATTCCCAGTGGAATGCCCAATCCAAGGCAATGCCAACCTTTGAGATATAGAAAGCTACATGTCCAAAATCACTCCATGAGTTTTTTAGCCACTATTGGCCATAGGACACAATTCTATGTGGATGCTTCCCCTGATAGAAGGAAGTAGGAAATCAAGATTCCTAGTATTATTTTAGATGTGAAAATTGAATCTCAGAAAATTGAGGCTTCAGATTTCTCAAAAAACCCATCATCAAGATAACATTTATTAAAAGCAATTATCTACAGTTGTAAAGACATGCAGACCTGTCTCCGTGACTCTAAATGTTCAGATCTAGAAGGAATGGGCAAAAGTCAGTTGGAAGAGGATTAAAGGTCTCTGTATTTTGGGCTCCCAAACCTAGAGACAGTCAGAAGACACCTCTTTTAAAAAATGAAGCCGACAAAAATCCATATACCAAAAATGAAATTTGATCATACCAGGTGCTATGCTAGTTGCTCAGGAAAAGATGAACAAAAGCCCCTTCCTACAAAGAGTTTCCATTTCAGCCTAGCCAGAGGCAAAACACATGTTTGGCTGATAGCAAACCTTCCCAAATGTGACCCATTATATAATGCCCTGGGAAAACAGGTTACTGTTAAAATCATGATGGCACTCATTCTTTACACATATCCTCAAGAAACAGTCAATCTAAAAGATAATTAATGAAAAATAATCTGTAATCTTGCCCCCAGAAAACTGATAATGAGGACAAAAGATGAGAATAGTCAGCCCTGAAGTGGCTGGGAATGATGGGTTCTCTAACACATTTTTAGTGAAACTATGGATTGACCCAACCACTCTAGAAAATAATTTGAATTATGCTAGGAAAACGACTAAAATATGCATGCCCTTGGAGATATTGTTGCTAGGCATATACTCCAAGGAGGTCAAAGATAGAAAGAAAAGTCCCTCACACACCAAAATATTTATAGTAGCATTACTTGCAGTAGCAAAGAACTCAAGATAGAATGGATGTTCATCAATTAGAAATGGTTAAACAAATTGTGGTACATGGAACTAATGGGCTATTATCGTGATGTAGGAGGTAATGAATATGAAGAATGTAGAGAAACATGGAAAAGTTTATATGAATTAATGAAAAGCAAAATAGGGAAAACCAGTATATGCAAATATGTGTATTATATAATGCAAGTATACTGTAACACTACAAATAAGTAGAACAAAAAATAAGGATATAGAAATTCTGTAATTATAATGAGCCAACTTTTCCCCAAAGAAAGATGATTGTGGAACGCTAAGCAAACTGCCATTCAGTTGATGTGTTGGTGAGTTTTGCTGAACTGTTCTGTGCACCCTTCTTTTTTTTATATTCTCTGTTACAAGGGATATCTTTTTGCATAAGGGAGAAGGGATATAATTTGAAAATGAAAGTGATGAAAATATTGATAAATTAAAAGAATGAAATTTTTAAAAATTTAAAAGTTGGAATTCTTTACAATGTATCATCAAGACTGTTGAAATGTTGGAAGGGAATATTGTAATAGCAAATACAAAGAGAGGGGTAGCATAGTGTAGTAGAAAGAGTATTAGACTTGAAGACCAAAGACCTCATACCAAATTCTGGGTTTGACACTTGTTAGCTAGGTGACCCCAGAGAGATCACTTGGTCTCAATTTCCTTATCTATAAAATGGGCATAGTAATATATTCACTACCCTACTCTTCAGGGTAGACCACCAGAACTGCATTTTGTAAACTCCAAAACACTCACAAGATTTGTGATCTTGTCTATAAGGGTACTATTTCCAAAATATGGCTCACAACCCATCTGCGTCTTTTCACCTGTGAGTTTCTTTGGAAATGCTAAAGCCCCTTTGTAAATGCAGGTTGTTAGAAGTTCAAAGTTCTTTTTTCACACTCTTTTTTGGAAGCAGATTACTTTTAATTTATAGACCAGCAAAGGCATAGATTGAAACCAGATACCAACTGTCCCTTGCTTTAAGAAACTGGTTGTCCTAGCTCTTGATTTAATAAAGCTAATAAGTGTCTAAGGCTGGATTTGTATTGAGGTCTTCCTGATTCCGGGCTGGGCATTCTATCCATTGCATCATCTAGTTGAGCACATACACACACATGTCCTGAGTACCAAAGTGTAGATTCAAACTCAGCTCTGGTAACATGGAGTTCTTTCCACTTTGTTATGATGCCTCTGTAACACTGAAATGAACAACTTTCAGGAGTACCATTTACTGATCTTACAGAAAGAGATACATTTTTGACATGACCAATGTGGGCATTTGTTTTTCTCGGCTATGCATATTTGTTAAAGATTTTCTTTATCTATTTTTAAATGGATCATTGCGGGGGAAGAGGAGGGGGAGGGAAAAGAAATATCAGTTGGAAAAATCATTTGGAAAACAAATGAAATTGAAATTAAATCAAAAAAGAACCCCATCCAAGTATTAATGTGCGTGGTTTTTTTTCCCTACTAGACTATAAGGTCCAGGAGGGTAGGGACTTTCCATTCATTCATTCCACTTCCTGGGGATGTATTTCATAGCTAACTCTTCAGAGCGAAACCATCAGGATCCAATTTTAATTTAAACATACATGTGAATGCATGTATGCATGCATGCATACATACACACACATATATATGACAAATTGTAGTTTCCAAAGGTTTTCACATAAATAAGGAAGGCTACTGCTGACACCTGTGCTTAAACTTGTTCAAGCAGAAGTTATCTCTGAGGTCCCAATGAGGTACTTGTGCCAAAGGCTTGAAAAGATTCAAACCTCTTTTCAGAGGAAAATATTAATTCTACCTACAAGAATCCCTGCTGTAATATGTCCATATGGAAGATGACTGCCCTTATGTCTCAGGGACAGCACCAGGCTATCTCATTAACTTTTATAACAAGGCAAAGCCAAAAGCATTTATTAAGTATGTCCTGGGAACTGTGTTAATTACTAGGGATACAAGCTGAAAAAAAAACAGCCCCCTTTACTGAAGGACCTTAAGATCTAATGGGGGAAGATAAGACACAGAAGGGATCTGGACAGTGGAGTAGAGAGTGGGGTGGAGATATTCCTGTGGAGGCATGAGGTTGAAGCTCAGAAAGTCAGAAGCAAAGGCAAGAGGGGAGAGCAGGTTGGCTGACCTTGGCCTGTCCCCAAAGTGAAGGACTCAGGAGGAGCTCACTAATGACAGGGGGCACTGGAACAGCGAAGGGATATTCCAGAGTAAGAAGGTCTCAGGGGCTGATGGATGTTCCAGGGTAAGACTATGCAGAAGCATGGTACTAGGGTCTGGAAAATTTTCACATCCATCCATTCAGCCATCCATAAATACACATACACACATATAAATGTATATACACACATACACATACATACACATATATGTATGTATATATACACATATATGTTGTGAGGAAAGTGCTCTGGGCTCAATGCATATGTTGGGGGGGAGAAGCAGTGAGGAGCAGCTGGAACACCAGACCTGGAGTGAGGAAAATCTGAGTCAAATTTGGCCTCAGACATATAGTAGCTGTGTGACCCTGGGCAAGTCCTTTAACCTTGCTTGCCTCAGTTTCCTCATCTGTAAAATGATCTGAAGAAGGAAATGGAAAACCACATCAGCATCTTTGCCAAGAAAACCCCAAATGGGGTCACAGAGAGTTGGAAGTACCTGAAGTGAATGAACAATATGTGTATATTGTATATGTAAATGTGTGTATAAATACACATGCATACATATATGAGATTTTTCTCAAAACATATATGTATGGGTAAGGACATTTCAGGTCTCAATACTCCATGTACACATATATACATATACACACGTGTGTGTATACATACATGCATACATATATACATACATACAGATGGAGGAGGAGGAATCAGCATTATCTATTATTCCTCTTCCAGATCTGCTTCTAACATACACATGTGTATATGTATATGTACATGTATATAGGTATACATGCACATAAATTTGTGTGATTCTATATACATGTAAATGGAGATAATATATAAAATATATATGTATATATATATAGAAAACCACAAATGTATATGAGTATATATATGGATATATATTGACATATATAGGTATATGCATTAAGTGTGTTCATGACAATAACTCTGTGAGGTAGGTAGTGTAATATTTGCATGACCTTTTCTACGTAGAGAATTGAGATTCAGAGTGTAAAGGGTCTTGTCTAAAATAACACAGCTGGTAACTGCTTGATTAGGATGCAAGTTGTGGCCTTAATGACATATGGCCACTCACATCTTTGCTCTAAAGTGTACTGTTTTTGCTTGGATCGACTTAGTATAGATGTACTCCTGGCTGATCTGGAGTTGAGATAATTCAATGACAAATTGGCTGCTGCCAACTTAAGTGAAGAGGTTCACTTAAGGCATCTGATATTTGAGAAAGGCAGCCTAATGGGTATGTTAACTATTCATTCATACGGATTCCCTGAGTTACGGCCCTGGACTTAGACCACCAGAAAACAAAACACCTGGACCACATTATCTCAGTCCCCTGCAGAACTGCCCTTGCTGAAACACAATTTAGTGTTATCTCCTCAGCCTCTACTCTGGGGGTAGATATAAGAATTGTCCGTTCGAAGAGCTTTTCTCAGTCTTCAACTGCGGTCTGTGTCACAAATCATGGAAGGGATTAAGTATCTGTCAGCAGGAAGGCTCTCCAGGTATTAACCATCCTAAAGTGGGACTGGGAGAGATCATGAAACTGGAGAGATCACAATACCTGTGTGTATCCTGAACTGGGCAGCTGAAGACAAAAACATGTAATGGAGGATATTGACTCATGGTATCTAAGCTCCCTAATATAATTAAATTCATTCAGAAATATTTATTAAGCACCTCCAATATGCAGAGGCCCGTACTAGGCCCAGTACAAAGTTTCAAAAAGTCATAGTTCCTGCTCTCATGAAGCTTATATTCTAAATAGGGAGACAAAGCACATATGAGCATCAAAGATCTGTGAATTCATAGAGTCATAGGTCCTGAAGGGAAAGCAACCTTAGAGACTATCTAGTCTAAACCCATCAGTTTTAGAGACAAAGGAAACTAAGGCACAGAGAGGGTTAAGTGAGGCCACACAGGTAAGTGACAGGTGTGAAATCTGAACCCAGGGTCTCTGGCTCCAAAGCTGTGCTCTTTTCACTGTACAAAATTCCCTCTCATCAATAGGGCTCTTCCCTCTACCAATGCAGAACAGAACTTCTGCATAATTTCATTGTCGTCAAGAGTTGTTATAGCAGAAAATTTTGTCATACTGTAGCCAACTTGGTGATAACCCCTAGTGAATTGAATTAGACCAGTTTTTTGATAGCATGTTGTTCATTCCTTTCATTTGTGTCTGACTTTTCGTGACCCTTTTTGAGATTTTCTTGGTAAATATACCGGAGTAGTTCACCATTTCCTTTTTCAGCTCATTTTACAAATTAGGAAACTGAGACAAACAGGGTTAAGTGACTTGCTCAGGGTCACAAAATTACTAAGTATCTGAGCCCAGATTAGAATTCAGGAAGATGAGACTTCCTTACTCTATCTACCTAACACTCTATCCACTTAGCCACTTAGTTGCCCCTTTGATACTGTACAGTTCATCATTAACTCCAAACTCAAAAGTTTTTCAAGCAGGGGTAGGATTCTCAAAATCCTACTCTCTGTTTTACCTTTGAAAATTCATATTCATCTCTGAGATATTATGAGACAAGTATATACATAGCTATAACAGACAATATTGCATGGTAAATGCATTCTAAAGGAATGAATTAAATAAGTGTCACATAAAGTTAAAGGGGGAAGGTCATGACCAACAACACATAACCAGGCCATGTGCCAAGTGCCTCTTGAGGTGCGCTTTAAGGAAAGGGTAGGAATATGAGAGTGAACAGAAAGATGGAGGACATTCCAGGCATAATGAAAGGAATCAGAAAAGGAACAGAACAGCAAAGAAGCAGGAACATATAGAATGATTTCAGGGATGAAAAAATAAATAATGCATTTTGGCTGGAATAGAAAACGTGCAATGGGGGATAGTATGAGGACTGGAAATGCAAGATGGCACAAGATTGTGAGGGACCTAGAGTGCCCTGATGCACATGAAAAATTCATGCTTGAGCCTAGATCCAGGACAAATTTTGTCTCTGGATAAATCTGTATGCCTTTATTTTGTCAGACAATGAATTCTCTAACTCAACCTGCTTTTTCCCTTTTGCCTGAGATGCTAGGAAACTCAGAGTTGAGATTAGAGCTAGTACTTAGATCATCTCAAGTGCCTGCTAACTTTTACTTCCTCTGCTTTTCTTAATTGGTCTCTGTCTAACTTTTATTCCAACTGTTTTGTCTTATATTATTTTTAATTTTATAAACCACCTCCAGATCCTTTTGGAAGTAGGCGTAGTATTAAAAAGCAATAAGAAAACACAAGGAGCCAGTGCCCTAGATAGCAGAAATAAGTATTAGAAAGTTATTACCTGCTTCCTTTTTCCCCCATTTAAATTAATATATTGACATTCCATTTTCTCCATCAGTCTCTGGTCAGTTTCATGGTTTGAATTAACTTTCCAAAGTTTGACAAAGATGTCATTTCTAAACCTTCTGCAAGAAGCCTTTCCTGATCCCCCTTAATGCTAGCTTCCTTCCCTCTGTTAATTATCTCCAATTTACTGCATGTATTTTATACATATAAAATTTGTACAGAGTTGTTTTCATATTGTTTTCTTTATTGGATTATGAGTTCCTTGAGATCAGGGACTATCTTTTGCCCTTCTTTATATCTCTAGCCCTTAGCACAGTGCCTGGCACAAAGTAGGCACTTAATTAATGATGATTGGCTGATTGACTGTTACTATGATATCCAGCAATTGTATGACCTGGAGCTACACTGATGAACTCTAATCAAGTTGTTGTTTTTATTGGAGTAACAAAAACTTGAGTCAAACTAAAGACTTTTGAAAACAATTTCAAGTGAATCACTTGTCAATTTTTCTTGCATGTGTCTCCTCTTCAATTCCCATCACAACACCATTATTTAGAATTCATAGATTCCCAAAGTGGGTAATACTGCCCCTGGTGGGAGAGCTGGAAAGATCCAGGGAGGGAACAGTAGTGTCAGGTGATGCCAATTTTAAAAAATTAAGTAAGAAAATTTTTAAAAATTAAGTAAAAAAAAATAAAGTAGATTTCCAGGGAGTGCTGAGTAATTTTCTTTTTGCAATGGGGATGATGGCAGGTCAAACAAGTTTGGGAACCTCCAGATCCTCACCAATTCATATTGGAATCGCTACAGTAGACAACTAGCTGCTTTCTTTGCTTCTAGCTTCTCTTCCTCTATTCCACACCTTGTACACTGTTATCAAGGGGCTCTTCCTGAGATGCTACTCTGATCATGTCACACCTTACTAACATCCTTCAGGCTTCCCTATGAAACAAGGCATAAACTCATCAGGCTCTCCCATAAAGCCCCTCCAATGTTTTATCTCAACCTATTTTCTAACCCAATCCCACAAATTGGTCTTTTATGAAACTACGCTAGATGTAGTTCAAGCCAAATTGGTCTTCTACCTATCTTCTGATGCTTTCTGTACTCCATACGTTTTCTCCTTCCATTCTTCTCTCCTACAATGTATTCCTTACAATCCCTCTACCTAGAAAAATCCAATTTCTTCTTCAAAGCCTAATCAAATTCCAAGTCCTTTATGAATCTTGCTTTGGTCTCTCCAGTCAACAGTGATTTCTCATTCCTCTAAAAGAGCTTAGTAGCATCAGTGATAGCTACCGCTGATAAAAAAAAAAAAAAAAAAAACAACATTCTAAAGTTTGCAAAATACTATGTTTACATCTCATTTGAGCCTCACAATCATCTTATGACATATGCATTTCAGGACTTGTTATCCCCATTTACAGATAAGGAAATGGAAGCTCAGAGACACTAAATGGTCAAACAGCTAGTCAATGCCAGAGCCAAGATTTGGACCTGGATCTTCCTGACTCCATGTTTAACAAGTAAACAACACGCATTTATGAGTATTGATTCTATAACAGGTATTCTGCTAAGTTCTGAAGACACAAAGAAAAAGCAAAATCTACTCAACCGTGCTACCATTTCCAGCATATCAGAGAAGGACAGGCAATCCAAATCACAATGACAGTGTGCTTCAAGTTGCCTACACTGATTTCCACACGCCAACCCTGTGATAAGAGTTATTAATAATAACTAACATTTACACGGTACTTTAAGGTTTACAAAGTGCTTTACAAATACTGTCTCATTTGATCCTCACAACAACCCTGAAAAGTAGGGTCTATTATTCTCATTTTCATAGATGAGAAAACTGAGACAAAGGGGTTGTTACTGTCCCAGAGTCATGTAGCTAGTAAGTATAAATCAGGATTTGAACTCAGGTCTTCCTGGCTCCAAGTCCAGGATGCAATCTGCTATACTAACAAGTAATATAAATATTACAGCCTTCTTTGGGCAGGTAAGGCAGCTAAGACTTAAAAGAAGAAAAATACCCTCCCCAAGGTCAAAAAGCTACTAAGTGTAAGAACTGGGATGTGAAGCTATTCCTTTTTTATTGATATATTTTTGTATTTACATTACCTTCATTTCCAAATATATCCCGTTCCCCTCCTCAGAAAAAGATTCCTCATAACAAAGAATAAAAAGAAAGAGAAAAGAAAGTATTTCAGCAAAAGTAATTAACATCAACAAAGTCAGACAGTATCTGTAATATACAATGAAGTATCTTTTCCTGATTTCCAGTCCAACGATCTTTCTATCACATGATAACTGCTTCCCAGGGGCACAGCAATGGTACAGAACAGAACAAAAATCCAGAGGCATTCAGAAGAGGAGTCATGGGCATCAGAATATAAGTAAATACAGGTATGATGGTGAAAAATGGGTAAATAAGATCCAGTGTCAGGCAGGTAAGGGGCATTGAAGTGATGGGTCACACAAGTCATGATAGAAAAGCAATGCTAGGAAGGATTCACAGCCAAAAGTTGTCATGGTTACCATCAATCTGGTCATGACAGCAGAAGATTAAGCAAGATTCAAGGTCAGACATTTCTAAGCCATCAAGGTAACACATAGAAAAGAATCAGTTTGTCAAACAGAGGGAATTATTACTTTGACAGTTCATTAAGACTATAAGCTCCTTAGGGGCAGGATCTGTATTTTTTTTTACCTTTGTATCCTCAGTGCCTAGCAGAGTGTAGATACTTAATAAATGCTTGTTAAATTGAATCTAAAGAGAAGAGATACCTAGTTGTACAGCAGGAATTCCTCAGGCCCACTCTTCTGGGTACTTTAACAGGGATTTGAACTGAATGAGGATATTTTGATTTTACAATTTTGTTCAAATTTGATACTTCAATACTTCAAGGATATATGCTTTCATTTGCGTGGATGCACCTTCCATAGGTGAAGACTGCAGTTTCTTCATGTCTTAGTAGACATTATCAGTGCCAATATGGCAGAGCAGAAGCAACCATTCAGCTGAATTCTTCCAATATTCACTTCCAAACAGCTTTAAATTAACAAGTCAAATTAAATTTTGGAGCAGTATAGCCAACAAAAGATAGAGGTGAGATATTGTTCTAGCCCAAGACAAATTAGGAGGTTAACAGAAGAGGCCTATGACATTGGGATGGGGGCCAGTCCAGAGCACACATAGTGGCAACACTAGAGATGGGCCTTGGAGGAGATTATGACAATAGCAACAGTTTAGGGAACTCTCAGCCCAAATATAGTAAGGGGATTGGACAAATGGTTACTATGAGATTACAGAACATAGGAAAATGTGGGACCCTGAGGTAACACTGGCAATAGGATTAGGTACCATTTGGCAATTCTATTGCCCATATGCAATTCTGGGTGGAGAGGAATGTTTGTAGTCAGTCACAAGAGAGCATAGACCCTGATCACAGCTCCAGGTCTGAGAAAAAATTTTAGTGCTTGTACAGGATAGGGAGCAAGGACCCTTCCTGGCTAAATATCAAGAGAGCAGTGACCACACCTCTCCCAAGATAACACCATCTTGGAAGTACTGAAAACTTGCAGACCTACAAAATTAACTCTGAAAACAACAGCAAAAAAAAGTCTGAAACTTGGTATGGAGCCTCCCCAGTCCCATGTAAGCAGAGCCCAACTTTAACTTACGGTTAAAAGTTAAGAAATAGGCTGAAAAAATGAGCAAACAACAACAAAAAAGAACCAGACCATAAAAAGTTACTACTATGTTAGCCTATTTTTAAAGGTGTTATTTTCTTCAGCATTTTTGGGGGTCTCCTTTAGAAAGCTGTTAACTTGATTTTTATGATTTTCTTGCATCAATCTCATATCTCTTCCCAATTTTTTCTCCACCTCTCTTACTTGATTTTCAAAATCTTTTTTGAGCTCGTTGAGCCTGAGACATTTGCATATTTATTTTGGATGTCTGGGATACAGAAACCTTGACTTTTATGTCTTCCTGTGATGGTAATCATTCTTCCTCATCTGAAAGGATGGGAGAAAATACCTGTTCACCAAGAAAGTAACCTTCTATAGCCTCATTTTTTTCCCTTTTTTGCACATTTTCCCAATCAGCTACTTGACCTTTGAGTCCTTTCTCAAGAGCAGGGTATACACTGGGGTATATGGTAAGTTCTTAGTTCCTCCAAGGTGGCAAATCAAGCCTGTACAGTGGTCTGGGAGCAACAAGAAACTTTTCTGCCCAGAATCTGTGAGTAGTAGAATTCCCTTTCCACAACTGCCTTGCCTCCAGTTCTGCCACACCTGCACTCAGGGCTGTGGTTCAGATCAGTTACTCAATTCCCTCAGGGGCTTTAAGCTGAGGCTCCAACAATGGAGGCTGGCTGCTGCCTGTGGTGGCCACAGGTAGCCACCACTGCCCCTGCTGCTGCTGCTGCCTCTGCCACCACCACCTGGGGCTGGAGCTGAAGGGACCCTGGTCCCTTCTCAGCCAGCTGAAAAAAGCCCTCTCACTGACCTCTGAAGCTGCTTTGGAGCCTGTGGGTTGAGAGATTTGTGAATCTCCACTGCTTCTGGGGATTCCACCCCCAGGCCTGCTCCAGACCTGCTCCTCCTGGTGCCAGTGCCATGTGGCTAAGGCTAGGCTGTGCTCCACTCTGCATCCAATGAGACAGACCTTTCCTGTTGGCCTTCCAGGTGACCCTGGGCTGGAAATCTCCTTCACTCCATCATTCTGTGGCTTATGCTGCTCTAGAATTTGTTGAGAGTCATTCATTACAGATATTTTATGGGCTGTGGGGGAAGAGCTAGAGTATGTGCATATTTCTACTCCACCATCTTGGCTCCACCCCCCAAAAGTTACTATTGTGGAAAGGAAAATCAAGACACAAAGAAGAAAAATGTGAAAACAAGCCCCAAGAAAAATGAAAATTGAAATAAGGCCAACAGGAATTCTTGAAAGAGATGAGTGTTAAGGAGAAATTGTGTGTGGTGGGAGGGGACTAAGGGGATGAGAGTGATACATGAAAATTACAAAAAGAGAATTAACAGCTTGGCAAAAGAGACACAAAAATACTGCATAAAATAATACCTTAAAGACAGAATTGACCAAATGATAAAAGAGGCACAAAAACTCACTGAAGAAAAGAACTACTTAAAAAGCAAAATTAGGCAAATGGAAAAAAGAATACCACAGCTAACCATAAAAAATAATTCCTTAAAAACTAGAATTGGGCAAGTAGAAACTAATGCTTCCATGAGATGTCAAGAAACAATATAGCCAAATCAAAAGAAGAAAAAAATAGAAGAAAATGTGAAATATTTGATCAGAAAAACAATTGACTTGGAAGAAAAGATTGAGGACGGAAATTTTAAGAATTATTAGACCACCTGAAAGCCATGATAAAAAAAGAGCTAAACACCATATTTTAAGAAATTATAAAGGAAAATTGCCTCAACATCTTAGATCCAGAGGGCAAAATAGAAATGGAAACAGATCCCAAAACAAAAACTCCCAGGAATGTTACAGCCAAATTCCAGAGTTCTCAGGTCAAACAGAAAATATTGCCAGTAGCCAAAAAGAAACAAAGACCATTGAGCCACAGTATCTTGCCATCATACAAGATCTAGTAGCTTCCACATTAAAAAAAGCACAAGACTTGGAATATGATATTCTGGAAGGCAAAGGAGCTAGAATTACAATAAAAAATAACATACCCAGCAAAACTGAGTGTATTGCTTCAGGGGGGAAATAGATATTTAATGAAATAGAGGACTTTTAAGCATTCTTGATGAAAAGGACACAGCTGAATAGAAAATCTGACATTTAAACGCAAGACTCAAGAGAAGCATAAAACAGTAAACATAAAGAGAAATCATAAGAACCTCAATAAAGTTAAACTGTTTACATTCCTATATGGGAAAATGATACATGTAATGCCTAAGAACTTTATAATTTTTTATGGTAGTGAGAAGGAGTCTGCACAGAAAGCATGAGTGTGAGTCAATTATGTTAGGATGCTGCATCCTCCTGATAAACATCATTTGAGAATGAATACTATATAATTTGAATTTGTAGGCTTGTAAGTTGGCCAATGATAACTGGAAGTAATAGAATCATTTAAAATGTACAAAAATTATTTTGTGGTTCCTTACCAACATTGAAATTAGTTTCCCAGAGCAGACAAAAGTCAGAGGTAATTTGGGACCTCATAGATAGTGCAGTTTATTTATGCGAATTCCAGGATAACTCCCATGCAAAGAGTGGCTATCTTTCAATTCAAGGAAGTTAGAGCATTTTTATGGACTATAAAATCATAGGGACTTCAGAAGTTATTGAATCAAATCTTATAAATTTACAGATGAGGAAACTGAGGACCAGGAAGATGAAATTACTTGCCAAATACTGTACAGGCGAAGTGAAAGAGGCAGGATCTAACCTCAGGTCCTCTCAGAAGCAGAGGCAATGTTCTTTCCCATGGTGCTACAAACTTACACACCCAAAGAAAATATTTGCAACAAGAGGGACCCTATCAGTCTCCAGGACCTCCTATCCCAGGAGTAAGGCTCTGTCTCTTCAGCTGGGCTCAACTTAGGACAAGTGATTTCCCAGGACACTTCCTTCCCCTTAGAAGACTGCACAAAATGTCATTCCAATTGTGCTTATAGTAGACACTCATTCTTTGTCCTAATTCCAGAAAATCATTCTATAACCAAGAAGACCAGGTTTATCTTGCTAAAGTTTGGAAGTTTTTCTTACTTTCTATCTATACTTTCTTTGTGGTGGGAGATGACCTTATCCCAGGAGAGGAGGAGGTTGCCAACTTAGGTCTAAGATCTCTCTGCCTCTCAGTATTTTATTGTCTCTGCTCACCTGGAGTGTCACAGTCTCTGTGATGGCCCAGAAGCCCCTCACTAAATGAGTACCTGACACTCAAGGTAGCCAGATACCTCTTTGTTTGTCAATCAGAGAAAGTCACCCTATCAGAGGATATACTGATCTTGTCTTGTCAGAAGAAAGTCCTTTAAAATTCAGTGGAACTTGCAAGATAGGGTGGCATGTTTTAGGTAAGCCTGATCTGCTCTAAAGATATGCTGTCTTCTATGACCCCATCTACAAAAGGCATTTCCTTATTAACTTCTGAAAGTACCTTGAAGATTCTCTAGGTAACACTCTAGATCCTTAGACTATTCCCTCATAACCTAGAATGTGGGACCATATCACTCTAAGACAGAATCATTCATGGCTCGCCCAAACATAAGAGCCTTTTTGAACACAGTAGTGCAGAAAATTGGCCCTAATAACAGAAGTTACATGGCCAGCTCCAACAACAGGAATGCTATCTCCTAATGGCAATTCAATGAAAGGTGAAAGAAGAGGCTGCCTTCCTAAAGCAACCCTACCAATCAGTGGGGCAGGACACTATCTTATAAACATAGCCACAGATCCCCTTAGGAGACTCATTCATCTAAATTCATTGAATATCTAGTGAATTTCCTTGGAGAAATTTGATGATACTGAGATCTGAGGTAAAAATTCTTGGCACACATTGACAAATACCTAATGGGAGTATCTGGTACCATTTGACAACCTTTTGTGGCAAAGTGTCAAAATTCTGGCAAGGCCTGAGTATGATGAGAACACATTTTTTATTCTGAGGCCCCATCCTCATCACATGAAAGCTGTGTTTTGAGAGCAAATATATATATAGCATCTACTTTTGTCAACCTGTGCCAAAAATTCTGAAATCAGTTCTAAGTACCATGTAAAACAGAATTCTCTCTCTCCTCTCATCTCCATGCTTTCTTACAAGGGCAAGAAGGAGCATAGAGTAAGAGAAATTTCTCCTTGGGAAGCTCAAACAATGTAGTAATGTCCTTCCTAAACCTCAAAGGTTCATCTGGGTCTTACTCTTGTTCTGCAGATAAGATATTCTAAACTGCTAAAGGGTGCAAAAGTGTGCAATTTAATTCATTCTAAAGGTCTCCATAATTCCCTTCTTTCCCCTAAAATAGCTTTGATAACATACTTGCTTTGGTTAGGACTCAAGATTTGGGGTACGGGGCTTGGTGCTATCTACTGCTTCAGTACTGAACCAGCCCCTAAGTTGGGCTATCCAGAAAGGCCCAACTGAAAAACTGTTCTGCTACAAATGCTGGTGAAGATGTTGAAACCTCTCTGATCACAACAGCATTAAGTCTGTAGTTCATGACCCTTCCTTCAGAGTATGTGTAGCTGGTTTTCTTTGTAAGCTTCTCAGGCTAAGCTCCACAGTAGGCAAGAATTCCCTTACTAATATCTAGCTCCTGTTAAACCATTTCTAGGATTTTTTCATAGACAACAGATATTTTTGATGTCTCACTTCAATAAAAATCAACAAATGTTTATCAAATACCTGCCTTCTTTCAAGTAACTGTCCCAGATTTTGAGGATAAAAAATACAAAAAAGGCAGATCTTATTCCTAAGAATCTCAGAGACAAAAGACCACCAATTGGTTACCATAGTACTAATGTCACATAAACACCTCAATCCCCTCAAAAATAAACCATTTCCTTCTAGATACTGGCCCAAATTCCCAACTAGAAATAGGCTATCCCGATCAACCAGTTCCCCAAAAGAGCTTTTTTTCTAGAAAAATTTAATAATTGTTATGACATCTGTCAAAATTTTAGTTTAATGTCCTGAAGCAAGTGCTATATCCCAGTTGATGAACTAGACAGTGGTTGACAATGAGAACTTGGGGGTTCCTAAAACACCCTAATAATAGAATACTACCACCTAAAACAAACCCTTGGGACTGAGCAGAAGAAGCAGCTGGTTCTAGATCTAGAGATTCTTCCACACATTTAAAGTTAGAGCTGAACATCCTGAAGTGGGGCTATCCAGAAAGACCCAACTAAAAAAATACAGTAAACATATATTAAGCAATTAATATGTGCAATGCATAGTGTTAGGTGCTTGGTAGCAGTTTCCAAGTATGTGAATTATCCCTCTAGGAGGAATCCTCCTTATTATCTTTGACCTTGATCTAGAAGAAGTGCCTCTGTTGATTTTTTTCCCATCTTGATCATAGTCTGTCCCCACATTTGAACCAATTCACTTCCCTAGTTGACTTACTCTAAGAAAATGTTATTGTGGATGATCCTGCACTTGTATCTCTTGTCTAGTCTTAGCCCAGCTCTCTGTTCTTCATTATTCAGATGCCAAACCACATGCCAGACCTGGCCCAGATCTGTTCCTAGGGGGGCAGTGCCAGCCCAAACCTCAAATACAACATGGGAACACCTTCTGCTTAATTAGACTGTGTTCCCCTTTGCCAAATTGCACCATCAAGTGACTCTCTGATATCTAGGCCCTGTTGAATAGCATTTATTTGTTGTCTAAATCCAAGGTCAAAGATTTCCCAGGACTTTACTAGTAACAATATGAAATAAGGGCTTTTCCAATGAAGATTTTTGGTGCATATAGACACACAGAGAAAGAAGTAGTGAAGAGAAAGGTAGCTTTTCTATTTTTAGAATAATGTTTATTATACTAAATTGACTTGCACAGATGATCCATAAACCAAGGACAATCAAATCCCAAAAAATCTTAGTCTTACATCTATCCTGATATGGGATTGTCTGGGAAGACTCAAATTCTACAAACATTAAATTTAATATTTACTAAGTTGCTACTACTATGTGCAAGGCACAAGTGCTAGAGGTCACTGGTACTTAGCTCCCACATGGGCAAATCAATCCTTTAGAAATCATCCTGGCTTCCGACCACGGAGTGAGATGCACCCACCTACCTCTGATGATGCACTTCCTTCCCTATCTTCAAATACTTTCCCAGCTTGCTTACTCTAGCCAGTATGACTGATCTAGCCAGTTATCCAATCTCCATTCAATCAATGACTGTGAATGGCAGACCCAGCCTGGCTATTTTCCCACTGGTAAGTCCCAGCCCCATCCTAGACAAATCTTGGCCATACCCTGGTTGGCCCAAGGCTGAGATCTTCTGAGATTTTATCACTAAGAACCTAAAACATGTACTTATTTGATCTTCTGCTTTTCCAGTGAGGATTTACATGGCTTTAAAATAATGGAGGAATAAAAGAAGAAAATAGAGTGATAGATGGGTCCTGACTTGATGAACTCTAAGGTTCTTTTAGTTCTAAATCTATCATTCTATGAATTCCCTACGTGTAACGATTACGGTGGCCCTTAATGTCAAGGATCTATGGCCTCTGATGGAGACATCACCAAGAAAATAAAGAAAGAAATGCTCAGAAGTATTGCCAAAAATTCAACTGTTGCTGACCTTGTGTCGCAAAAACATTAATTGACTCCTTGCTGTACTTTGTCCCTAAGACTTCAATTAGCTTCCAGCAGAGCCCAAAACACATGATTTTTCTCAGGGACACATACAACAGGGAAAATACAAACACAAACACACCACAGGGAAAATACAAGCACAAACACACAAGGAAATATCCCCGGGTAACTAAACTTCATAGAGTTATAGCCTGCCCCCTGAAACAAAGAGGTCTCATCTGGCTGTCTTGCTCTCCCTCCTTCCAACACAATCAGATCTACAGATTTAGTACATTTAGGAAACACCAGCCTAGAGATCCAAGCTCTCACTGCTTTTATATGCTGTTCGCAGGCAGCCTCAGAGTGGAAGAGAGACTGATGTAATGGTTAAAGCTACCAGAAGCAGCTGCTCCCTTCCTGCTCCCACAGCTCAACGGCCTGGATCCATGACTGTGCACCAATGTCATCGTTAAAATCATTCTACCTCCTGGCTCTTGTATTGGTACTAGATGATCTCAGATGATCTCTTTCAGCCATAACTACAATAGGTTTTTGAGATCTCACAATTCAAAAAGTGACAAAATCCCAGAATATTTGAATGTTGTGGTGTTCTCTTCATCCATACAAAGAAGCCTGTTAGAGAATTATTAATGGTGAGAAGGCCCAGATAGAGACCATTTAAGGCCCTTTAAATTTGGTCAAGTCATCCATGACTAATGATGTTGAGTTGCTCCATATTAAAAGCAGAGGTCCTTTGGCAACCATCAGAACAATGACTGCCATTTGCCTCTCCTGGCTGTTATGTTCACAACCTTCTTAGAACTCTGTTGTGTTTAGTCTGTAGCATTGACACTGCCCCATAAACTCCTGGGCACTTCCTGAGTCAGCAAAGACTATGATTCTTTACCCTAGTACAAAGCCTGGCCCATCGCAAGTGTTCATGAACGCTTTTTAATTCATTCATTCATCCCTCTCCTGATCCTGGGATTTAAGATGATGAAACTAGCCTGCAGATCTCAATGAGATCTTGCCTGGTCTATCATGCTTAAACCATCTTGAGCTAGATGGTAAATCTAGAGACTGTGTGACCCTTATCTTCACTGGTCACCTGACCCAGACTCAATTGAGTTCTCATTAGGAGGCACACATTAATTTGCCTCACTACTGCTTCCAGATTCCTTAGACTTCCTCACTACTCTTTAGACAATATAAATCCCGATTACAGTTCCCATTGTTTAATATCTGTCAGGAAAATGCTAATTTCATTGTGGGCCCCACTGCCTTTATCTCTCTATCACAAACAGGTTCCACCATAAATCAGTGAGGGGCAGCATTTATAAGTGATTTCCGAGTAGGATATATCAGTGGCACCTCGTAAAACTGCTGTTTCATTAATGACCCATCTTCAGGTTTGTTACAGTTTCATTACAAGAGGTAATAGGCCTACGTATTTAAAAAATGAAATTACAGGTTCTAATCAATTATGAAAAATACCAAATAACTGCTGAATATATTAGAGACACAAGCCAAGGGGTTGGTATTTAAGGAGACTCCCCTAGCTCGGAGCCCCTCAGAATGCTGAGGCAACAGAACCACCTCCAAACAAGGAGATAAATCAACACCTCCAATGGCAAGGTGGGGCTTCATCACCAACACATTCATCTTCAGGTGAACGGCGGATGCTGGGGACTAAACAGGCTTAGGGATGGATAGGAAATTTAATTGCGGTTGACTTTAAAATGATATTTTCCGACTTTGCATTCTCTAACTTATTTACATACAAATAACATGTCACATATTTGTAAGCCCTATTTTTCTTGTAGCTTTGAAATCTTCCTGCATCCAATTATTCTGAGATTCAACAAAGGCTGACCCAGAGCCTTGTACTACAACATCGGAGCCCCTTTGGGTCTTAGCTCAGGAAATCTACTCCAGTGCTTGGTGAACGGGCAGCATGATGAATAAATGGGGAACACAGGTCATCCAAATCCTACCTGGAGGATATGAAGAAATGTGATCAACAGGTCAGCGAGACCATTCACAGGAGAGAGAACCTTCTGATTGCCAATTGCTAAGAGTGACTTTTGAAACAAGCGTATTGTTAATCCAAAAGTGATAGAGGGCAACAATTTGGGGTATTGAGTTTTTCTTATTCTCCTCTATTATTATTACATGATACATATAAGTAGTATACCTGATGATTTCTACTGGCCCTCTTCTTGTCCTTTCCTGCCTCTGTGATTTTACTCATACTATTTTCTGATCTGGGATTTTCTGGTACTTGCACCTACGTTCTACAATTAAAATTCTACCCATTCTTAAAGTTCCCCATAGATATCACCTCCTCCAAGAAGCCTTGTCTTATGTCCCCAGTCAGATCATTGATCTAGTACTAGAAGGGACATTTGAGGCCATCTGGTTCTACCTTCTCATTTTATACAGGGGCGGAATTGAGGCTAATTACAATTAAATTACTTACTCAAGGTCCCATAAAGAATAAGTTTCAGAGACTTGATCTCTCCATTTTCAGATGTCTCACAGCATTTTTGTCTGTACCTCTCATTCACTTATCACATTTTAATTTGTATTAGTTATTTTATCTCTGTATCATTTCCCCATACAGTTAAATTATTTAAGCTTTTTGAGGACAAGACTATGTTTTATCTCTATGTCCCATACCACCTGGAATGGTATCTTGAACATCATAGAGGAGTGATAAAACTTAATTGATTTGAAAGGTAGGAAATAACCCCTTTGACTTATACTTTTTTCTTATCTAGAACTGGGATGAAAAGTCTGGATTTCAACCACATACTAATAATATGCTCCTAACCACCCAATTTCCAGTACTTTGTTAGATTCAGCTTCCCAGGAGAGCATGGAATATTTTGCATTTGTCTTGACCTCATAAAGAGATCAGTCATGGCAAAGGCGAGAAAGATTAGTATGCAGATTTCAGAAGAACTTGGAAAGACTTACATAAACTGATGCAAAATGAAAAAATCAGAACCAGAAAAACATGGTACACAGTAACAGCAACATTGTACAATGACCAACTATGACTGACTTAGCTCTTTTTGGCAATACAGTGATCCAAGATGATTGCAAAGGACTTAAGATGGAAAATGCTATCCACCTCCAGAGAAAGAAGCGATAGTCTGAATGCAAATCAAAGGATACTATTTTCATTTTCTTTTTTGTGTTTTTCTTCCTTTTGGTCTGTTTCTCTTTCACAACATGACTAATAGGGAAATATGTTTTATATTCTTGCACTTATATAGCCTATTTAAAATTCTTACCTTTTAGGGAAGGAAGAGGAAAGAAAGGGAGGAAAAAAAATTGAAACTCATTTTTTAAAATGAATATTAAAAATTCTCTTTACATATAATTGGAAAAAATATTATTTTTTTTTTAAAGTGAGAAACCATATCTGTGACCAGTCCCAGTGACTTGCTTGGAGTTGTTACAGAAAGTGCCCCACAAATATGAGCAGCCATAATGAATTACTATTCCATACCAGGTACTTGTACTGTATTAAATCAACAAGACACTTACACAACTTATCAGTTCAGACAATCTAATTAAATTAGTAGCTTTCATATCTGCAGTGTGGTTTAAAGAGGATGCTAGTTTTAAAAAGAAGACATTTTTTCCTTTTAAAAATTTCCTTTGGAAGATCTGATTAAGCACCTGAAATTATGTCATGTAACGGAAAGAGCATTAGATTAAGTTTCTGGGGACCTAGGTTCCAGCTCTGGTTGTGCCATTAATTTGATCTGTGACCTTAGGAAAGTTATTTCACTTCCCTGGGCCTCAGTTTCCTTATCTATAAAAGGAAAAGGTTAGAATACATCTACAAGCCATCCCCCCTACTCCCCCCCCACTAATTTGTATTTTATGATTCAAAAATTCCCTTTTAGGTTAAGGCATTGAAGGTCCCTGTGAAAGATGTGGATAAATTCTCTGGAAGGGGCAACTCATGAAACCATTATTAAAGCTTCTTCCTGAGGCAACAACCAATCGGTCAGTTCAAGAATCATGGGATGATAGATTTAGCACCGTAAGGGACTTTAGAAATGATCTAGCCCAACTGTCTTAAGTTAAAGGTGAGAAAACTAAGATCCAGAGAAGTTAAGTAACATGCCTGAGGCTGCATAAGCAATAAAAATGCAAAACCAGAATTGAGCTGATGAGGTACTAATAGGTAGTGGTAGAAGAGGTTTCTTCACTGGAACCTCCTTGTACCCTTATACCAATAATCTCATAGGTCTGGTCCTACCCAAAAATAGATGAATAATTATAGATTAAGCAAATTTCACATGTGTGTATTGTATATAAATATATATGTATATATATACACATATATATACATACATAGCATATAATCTGCTTATTCTGTATCTAAATGTGTATATATATACCTACATTTTATTATATATATGTGGATATATATCCACATATATATATACATATATACACACATGTGTCTACACATATACATGTAGTCAAGACCTGTGATTTTGGACTAATGTCTGAAGATTTCCTAAACGAATTGATTCTGGCCTGCTTTTAAATCAGTTTTCTAAAGAAATATGCTGCTTGTTGGGCCATGCCCTATTGCATGACTTCAAGCCCAGTGCTAACAAGCCTTTGAGGGTGCATGATTCATGAATGTCACCAACATCCAAATCCAGCCAATGTCAGCATCATCTTGGACTCTTAGATTGGGATGACTGAGTCAACCAGTTGCAGGAGAGACTCTGATTCCAACTGGGGAAAGCTGAAGTTCAGGAAGAACTAGCTCAGACCTTCATAGTACTATACAATCAGTGTCCATATTAGAGGGATGGTTGAAGTACAAGGGGAAGGTTCTACAGGATTGTATCCTTCTCATCCTAAATCTGTGGGCCTGAATGGAAAAAGTCTTATAGATGATGGCCTGGAGACACTGAGTACTGTGCCTCCTCCTGACAAATATTCCTGAAGTGGGTAAGGAATTACTTCCATGACTACAGGGATGATCACAGTGCTTCAGAGAATCAGGGACATATCACAATTAGACTTCAAGACTCTGAAACAGGAATTGTGGTCCTTTCTTCCATCCCTAAAGGATATGCTTCTCTCAATAGGGAAACCTACTGAGACTCTTGAATTGGTAATAGATGAAAAGAAAGGCATTAGCAGATGCTCCAACTAAAGAAGCCTGTACTTCTTTGGGTCATTAACTCTGTTCCACAGAGAAATTTAAAACTCAAAAGGGTTTTGATAAAGCAAGGGGCAAAGCTGTGAATGGGAACTGGAAACTGCCAATGCGTGTCAATGGGGCCAATTTCCTAGACTTCAGTAGCATATGCAGGCCTTGGCTTGCCTCTCTGGGAAGGCCAAAGGCTGCTTGCCAAAAGAAATATAGCTTGGCTAATATGTTAAAAGATTGTCCAAAATGGTCACAAGATAAACTTTCTTTAAAAAGTCAAGTAGAACAGTTAGGAAATGACTTGGGAGTCCTTTTCTAAGACATGGCCACTGTGATCAGTCACTTCTCATACTTTTCCTTTGTGGAGACCATTCATTGTTTCATAATTTCATGATCTTGCCCTTTAGTACAGCTGACTATTGTTTTTATTGGTAGTAATTACCTAAAGTGAACATCATTTTGTTCTTAATGTCCACCTCTTCTGCCTACACTGCTATTTCCTAGAAGGAAGATTTAAAAGAAAGAAACAGGAAAATGAAATACTCCAAATACCTCCATGTGACCTAGAGTTTGTCTCTCTGGGTCATGTGGATGGAAATGATTTGGGAATGTCCATTGCTAAATAGGACCAGGAAAGATGATCCCAGTTTTCTGCTCATTGGATTAATGGATTCATTTAAGAAGGCTACATAGAGTATAAAGATTGTTGTGGATCAAGCAGTTACCAGAGGTCAGAGTAGGTGGATAGGATTAGGCAGAGTAATTGAAAATGAAGCATAAACAACAAAGGTCACACTTCCATTTTATTTTGAAGGATTTTAAGAGAAATTAGTCTGTTTCCTATGTGAATGCTTTAAAGCATTAAAATGATCAACAAGAGACTTCAGTGAACAATAACATGGGTAAGGTCTCTGGGAAAGAATTTCTCAAGCTATTCTAGCTAAAAGCAAGGAAAATGTGTTAGAAGTCCTCTAGGCAACCAGAACTAGAAAGGCTCAAACGCTAGAGGATAGAGCAAAGGGCAAGGTTTAAAAGCAAGGCAAAACCAAGTCTACCAATATTGATGACAACCTGGTGTGCTCTTTTCTCTCATCTACTATGTTCAGGCTCATCAACTGGTCCTTTCCAGTGGGAATGGTCCCACCTCCGTCTAGGCATCCAGTCTAGCACAGAACATGGAGCTCCTAACTCAGAGAAACTTGATTCATCATGAAAAGTCAACCTGACTAATGTTGTATCCTTAGTCCCTACCCGAGCTTTGGTTTATAATCCCCGCTTCCTTATCCCCCTGGGTTCTGACCTACCTACCTATCTTCTTGGTCCTTTTCCTATACTCAGTCAATTTAAACTTTTGCTATCTTTTGAATATTGATTGCCTGTGCTGATCTCTTGGGCCCTTAGATCCAATCTGTAGTCTAATCATTTATTCTTCTTGCCCTGCTTGGTACTCTTGCCCAGCTCAGATTCCAATCTGCCTGTGTCATTAAAGCCCAATACAACTTGGCCTCAACTTATTTTTCTAGTCTCATTGGACATTACTCCCCTTCCTGTACTCTATATTCCAGCCTGAGAGACATTATTATTTCTGTCTTATATTAACAACCAATTATTAATTAAGTTTAAGATTTTCCTTTGCTATTTCCTTATTCAAAAATCAGCCCCTTGTAGGTTATTTAGCCACTACTGATAGATGACATTGCCCAAATCCTCAGGGCACATGCTTTTTGATTTAAGGTGAGACTCCACCTGAAAAGCACAATTGAAACAGTACAAAGGAAACATAGGATGCACAAGTAGGGAGTAATCACCCCAAATGTTCACATGGACTATCTGTGCCCCATCTGTGGCAGAGCATTCCGAGCTCGTATTGATTTGATCAGTCACAGTCATAGACACCGAAACATCACTTTATCATGGTGATGTCATTTTGGTCATCTTAGAAAACAACAAACTGAACCCAGTCTAAGCAAAATCTTGCCCTTAGGAAATAAGCCCCTATCTGTCCTTGGAACATTCTATTAGAATTTAGGGTAATTTAGCTTATGAAGGGAAAAACCAACCAGCAAGGTCTGGATAGAGATGGATTCTTTTGTCCCCGCTGCTGAAAGAAGCTAAGTCTTATGATTAGATCATGTTCTCCTCATTCATACGTCCACCAACTATTAACCAAACAGAGTTGATTTCCACCGTCAGGTATGCCTCCTTTTCCAAAGGCTTTTTAAATATTCAGAGGCCCCTAAGATTTGTCTTTGGTTTATATAAGAAAGCCAAATGATCATCTTTTTAAAAAATTATTTACTAGTCATAATTTAAAAAATGATTAATTACCCAGAAATTACGTCTCTCGGGCTTTTCATATGTCACAAGCCAAAACAGATCTTCTCTTAGTTCCTCATAAAACTCCATCTGTCTTAATGTCTTTGACTTTTCACTCACGTTCCTGCAATACATTCACTCCTTACTTTCATCTCACGAAAGCTTTCACTTCCTTTATGACATGGTACACCTTCTATATGAAACCTTTTCTTATTCCCCCTCCCAAATTAACCTTACTCTCAAATTACTTGTATTTAACTACTTTGTATGTAGTTATTCACTTTATATTTATGCTTATATGTGTATTTCTCTCCCCCTTCCCCCTCCCAGCTTGACTTTTTCTTTTTATTTTTTTCTAATTAAAAGGGCCATCCCTTGACTCACTTCTTAAAGAGGCCTACTCATGGAATGGGCATTACCTCACTCAAAATGAGAACCTGAAAAGGTCTTAGCCTAAAAGGACCAGGGTCTTCCATTGCATTCTAGGTCATCTCCAGTCATCCTGATGAATATCTGGCCACTGGACACAGATGGCTCTGGAGGAGAAAGTGAGGCTGGGGACCTGCACAGCCGTCCCTTATGCAAACCAAAGTCATGCCATCATTTTCCTGATGTCATGGTCTTCTTCCAAAATGATGGACAAACACAACAACAACTTCCCCCTCTAGAATGTGAGTCCCTTACAACTAGGGATTGTTTCATTCTTTGTATTTTTATGCTTAGTGTCCAGCCCATAGTAGTTGCTTAATCAGTACTCTGTGATTGATCTCATTACAGTTCTTCTCTCTGTACCCTCATACCTTTTGTTGTTTTTCAGTCATTTTAGTTGTGTCCTGACCCCATTTGGGGTTTTCTTGGCAGAGACACTGGAGTAGTTTGCCATTTCCTCCTCTAGCTCATTTTACAGATGAGAAAACTGAGGCAAACAGGGTCATACAGCTACCAAGTGTCCGAGGCCAGATTTGAACTCACAAAGATGAATCTTCCTGATTTCAGGATTCTATCCACTGTGCCCACTGTGCCACCTAGCTTCCCTTACATTCATTCCTATCTGCTCCAAATTCTTAGATTCTAAACCTAGCTTTCATATACAATATCTATTTCTGGTCTGTGACCCACTGTCCAGGACAAACTCTTATATTAGACACAAAATGTACACTTAAAACTTGCATCCTGTCTGAGGCCTTGTCTTGTCCTAAATCTCAGACAATGTACCTGGTCTGTTCACTTGGATTGTGCTACTAGTCTACCTGTTTTGGTCAAAATGGTATTCATGTCCCCCCAATATTTACTGGGTCTCCTCCCTGCCAAAAGGTCTAACAATCATCACAGGACACTGCCTAACTTAATTATGATCTAAACCTCCCCTATTCCCTCACTATGTAAGTCCTGGTTCCACCAACTATGAGGAATTGAGAGCGGCAAATAGTCAAATGGTCGGGTAAAGAGTCAAGAGTCAGGAGACGCAGGGACAAACCAATAGAGATCATCAAACATCTGAGCAAACAATCAGGCACCTGAAGATTTTCTGGTACTTCAGTTCCTACCAAAGCAAACAGATTCAAGACACCAAAAGTACTTTGTGTTTCTATGAAGCACTTTATAGTTTACACATATATTTTTGTGCTTTGCTCTTATTATCTTACTTACAACTCTAGGGTCCATAGCACAAGCATTATTATCATCTTTTTTTTTTAATATATGAGGAAAACAAGAGATTAAATGACTTGTCTAAGTTCTTGTTACTAATAAGTAACAAAACCAGAGTTTGAATTCACCTTTTTTCTATGCTGTGTTATATCTCTATAAGGTAAGACCTTAAAAAGTGAGGCTTGGCAAGTAGCCGTCATATGGTTCTTATGGAAGTAGAAAGCAATGCCCGGGTATTGTTGGCCTGAAGCTGGAAGATGAGACATGACAAGAACACGAGGTTGGGGTAGGGACTTGAAAGGCAAAGGCTGTTCCTGAAAGCACTTGATCAGATCATTAAAATGAAAATATATACCAATTCTCAAACTGTCATTGTTTTTACCATGCTAGGCATGTCTAATTTATTACTTATTCTAAACAGAGTGTGCCTGAGTTGCTGTATTGGTGGTTGCTTTTGGTTTGAGCTATGAAGGGACTAGTTAGTTAACCATTGCATGGAAGGCAAATAGGATTCACTTTGCTTTAAGGGATTTTACCTGTGAAAAGAAGGTCTTGGAAGCTTAGGTTTTTAAGACTGAGGACTGGAAAGGTCTAAAATTTTCAGTTTGCACATGTGAAATAACAGGAAAATTCCATGTACAGTCAAAAATTTTAAAGCAAAAATAAACAAAAAAAATATACCCACCCCTAGATGGCGGAGTAGAAAGACACATAATGCAGGCTCTCCTCACACAGCCCGTAAAATACCTGTAGAGAGGGACTCTCAAGAAATTTTGGAACAGCAGAAGTAGAGAACAACAGAGTGGAGGATATTTCCAGCCCAGGGTGACCTGAAAGGCCCACGGGAAATGTCTGTTGCACCACACATGGAGCAGAGCCCAGCCCAGCCTTGGCCACACACATGGTGCAACACAGGGAGGAGGACACATCAGGGGCAGAATTTCCAGTCATGGAATCCCCAGTCCCAGCTAGAGCAGATTCACAGATTCCTCAACCCACAGGTGCTAAAGGTCAGTGACAGGGTTTTTTCAGCTGGCTGGGAAGGAAGAAGGGTCTTTCTGTAGCTCCTGCCTCAGGCAGCCGCCCCAGAGACCACATCAGCAGGTGGCAGCAGTTCCTACTGCAGCCCCTATTGCAGCCGTATCCATTGTAGGAGCATAAAAACCCTGGGGGCACGGAGGAGCTAATTCTTGCCTCAGCCCTGTGTGGATGCCCTGAGGGAGCTGCTCTTTATCTCACACTGAATGGTGGCCCTGCCCCTACACCTTATCTGAAAATCAGCTCCCAGCACTGACTTGGTGGAACTGGAGGCCAAGTGCCTGTGGAGAGGTAACTGCTAAGATTCTGGGCACAGAAATCCCTCTCTGTGTCCAGACCAGTACATGTTTGATCGTGCCACCTTGGAGGAACTGAGAATCTCACAGATTCCCAGAGTATACCCTACTCTTGACAAAGGACCCAAAAGTCAACTAACTGGTTGGGAAAAATGCCCAAAAAAGGGGAAAAGAATAAGACTATAGAAGGTTACTTTCCTGGTGAATAGATATCTTCTCCCATCCTTTCGGATGAGGAAGAACAATGCTTACCATCAGGGAAAGACATAAAAGTCAAGGCTTCTGTATCCTAAACATACAAAATAAATATTCAATGGGCTCAAGCTATGGAAGAGCTCAAAAAGGATTTTGAAAATCAAGGAAGAACGGTGGAGGAAAAACTGGGAAGAGAAATGAGAGAGATACAAGAAAAGCATGAAAAGCAGGTCAACACCTTGCTAAAGGAGACCCAAAAAATGCCGAAGAAAATAACACCTTTAAAAATAGGCTAACTCAATTGGCAAAAAAGGTTCAAAAAGTCAATGAGGAGAAGAATGCTTTAAAAAGCAGAATTAGACAAATGGAAAAGGAGGTTCAAAACTTCACTGAAGAAAATAGTTCTTTCAAAATTAGAATGGAACAGATGGAGGCTAATGACTTTATGAGAAACCAAGAAATCACAAAACAAAACCAAAAGAATGAAAAAATGGAAGATAATTTGAAATATCTCATTGGAAAAACAACTGACCTGGAAAATAGATCCAGGAGAGACAATTTAAAAATTATGGGCCTACCTGAAAGCCATGATCAAAAAAAGAGCCTAGACAACATCTTTCATGAAATTATCAAGGAAAACTGCCCTGAGATTCTAGAACCAGAGGTTGAAATAAGTATTCAAGGAATCCACAGATCACTGCCTGAAAGAGATCCAAAAAGAGAAACTCCGAGGAATATTGTGGTCAAATTCCAGAGTTCCCTGGTCAAGGAAAAAATATTGCAAGCATCTAGAAAGAAACAATTCAAGTATTGTGGAAATACAATCAGGATAACACAAGATCTAGCAGCTTCTACATTAGGGGATCAAAGCACTTGGAATATCATATTCCAGAAGTCAAAGGAGCTAGGACTAAAACCAAGAATCACCTGCCCAGCAAAACTGAGTATAATACTTCAGGGGAAAAAATGGTCTTTCAATGAAATAGAGGACTTTCAAGCATTCTTGATGAAAAGACTAGAGCTGAAAAGAGAATTAGACTTTCAAACACAAGAATGAAGAGAAGCATGAAAAGGTAAACAGCAAAGAGAAATCATAAGGGACTTACTAAAGTTGAACTATTTACATTCCTACATGGAAAGAAAATATTTGTAACTCTTGAAAGTTTTTTCAGTATCTGGGTAGTTGGTGGGATTACACACACACACACATACACACACACACACACACACACATAGAGAGAGAGAGACAGAGAGCACAGGGTGAATTGAATAGATGGGATCATATCTTAAAATAATGAAATTAAGCAGTGAGAGAGAAATATATTAGGAGGAGAAAGGGAGAAATGGAATGGGGCAAATTATCTCTCATAAAAGAGGCAAGTAAAAGACTTTTCAGTGGAAGGAAAAAGGGAGGAGGTGAGAGAAAAAACATGAAGCTTACTCTCATCACATTTGACTAAAGAAAGGAATAAAATGCACACTCATTTTGGTATGAAAACCTATCTTACAATACAGGAAAGTGGGGGATAAGGGGATAAGCAGGGTGGGGGGGATGATGGAAGGGAGGGCAGTGGGAGGAGGGAGCAATTAGAAGTCAACACTCTTGGGAGGGATAAGATCAAAAGAGAGAGTAGAAGAAATGGGGGGCAGGATAGGATGGAGGGAAATATAGTTAGTCTTACACAACACGACTATTATGGAAGTCATTTGCAAAACTACACAGATATGGCCTATATTGAATTGCTTGCCTTCCCAAAGGGAATGGGTGGGGAGGGAGGGATGAAGAGAAGTTGGAACTCAAAGTTTTAGGAACAATGGTTGAGTATTGTTCTTGCAACTAGGAAATAAGAAATACAGGTAATGGGGTATAGAAATTTATCTTGCCCTACAGGACAAAAGTCAAGATGAGGATAAGGTAAGGAAGTGATGTTAGAAGGCAGGACAGATTGGTTATAGGGGTAATAAGAATGCTCAGCATTTTGGAGTGAGGAGGAGAGAAATGGGTAGAAAATTTGGAACTCAAAATTTTGTGGAAATGAATGTTGAAAACTTAAATAAATAAATTTAAATACAAAAAAATATATACCCACTTTACAATGACAGTAAGTGGAGCTGAGTATCCAACACAAAGGGCAAAAGTGGAAAAGCTATTGTGGCCAGTTAGGGCTTTGCCTATAAGAACCAGATTATGGAGGCCTCTGATGATTGGTGTTCTGGTCTAACCAACAAAACTGACACAAATTATTTCAGAACCAGAACTCTAGGATTTCCTAATTGATGTGTTTGAACAGAATCATGTAAACCTGAGAATTCTTTGCCTTGAGTTTCTGAGATCCCTCACCCCATTTTCCTATTGTGGGTTTGCTTATCTACTATTAATACAAGGTGAAAAAATATGCCATGTGTGTTCCTATCTTGAGACCCCTAAGTAATTGACTTACCTGTTTGTGTCTGTTTCTGGTTAACAGAAGGAATCTGGGTAACAGAACCAGCTGGTCAGAATGGGAAAGGTCACAGTTACTAATGATACTGGTCTCCAACCAAGCTAACTGGAGTCTTTTTTGAGAGTAGTGCTGAGAATTTCCTTTCTACTACCAGGGAAGAAAACAACTTAAGTCCCAGAAGTTAGGACTGGGCTGTGAATATTTGAATGTAGGGTTTTCATGTTATATGAATGACTTTTCCCTTTCTGTAAAAACTACATATGCATCACCAAGACTCTCCCATATCTCTAGGCCTCTTTTTGTTCCTCTCAGGGGCTCTGAGTAACTTATTAATTATAAATGGAAATGGAAGCACTGAAACAGAAGTTGACGTTGGTATAATCATGCCCTGTGTTTGCATTATCATGAGTAGATTATTAAAAATTAATAAAGCAGCCATAATTGGGCTCCAGCCTCCCAGAAGTCACAGAAGAAGCAGATGGAGCTTTTGGGCTAAATAGTAGATTATATTTTCTTACTCTTTAATCTAAATCAGTAAAAAAAATCGATTAGGAAAATGTCTTTCAGGTTCAATTATTGATGTTTGGGATATTACCAACAATATTGTCATGAGAAGAGCTTTTCCCATTGGAAAGTCAAAGACTTGGAAGATTCAATTAGGGATAAAGGAATCCAGCTACACTTGAATTACTTGTGTCTGCTAAATTTTGTCAAATGTTTGAGACTTGGTCAAAAGCTAAGCATATGTTATTTTTCAGAAATACTTTGTTCATTGTGAACCATAAGATACCAAAGGAAAGTGCATCAATCCATTTTCTCTATGTTTAAAAATCATTGAAATGGTCATAAGACAGTTTTAATAAAATAAAAAACATCCAGGGGAAGGTCTCTTGGAAAACAATTCTCGAAGTGTTTTAGGAAGGAAGGGAGGGAGAAAGGAAGGAAGGAATCTGTGCAAATATGTGAGATAGGTAGCAATGATGGGAATACTGATTTTGTGAAATGTGAAGTTTAAACTTATCCCATAAGAATAGTTGTTTTACAAATCTATACCTCTGAAGAACTAAAATGAACACTACACAGAAGGAAATGGAAAAGCAGAGGGTGGGTCTGTGTGGAGGCTACAACATAAAACCAAGGAGAAATTCCAAAGTAGATGAGGAAAGGAATTCCTCAAAGAACTATGACAAGAAGAGAAGATGCCTGGCCATATGGCAACAGCTAAGGATGGTAGGTGAATGAACAAAATACTCTATGGTACCTTCACAATGATGATCAAAATGAAGAAGGCCTCCAATATATTTAGTGGATCACCTATATTGAAGTTTGAGAGGATATGGATGAGAGTGCCATGGAATTGACATGCATAGATGGGTTGGGATCTCTGTTACTGAAAGACATTCCCAAACTGATGAGCTCACATATTCACCTAAGTAGTTATATATTAGAAAATCAAATTACCATCAAACTTCTCTCCTTCCTTTTGCTGGCAGTAAGCCTGAAGTTGTGGTCTATGCAAGTCAAGTCAACAAGGACTCATAAAACACCTAATATATGCCAGGCACTATTCTAAGTTCTGGAAATATAAGCACAAGTGGAAAGAAATATGGTCCCTGTCCTCAAGAACTTGCATTCTAATGAGGAAGAAACAATAAATAAAAACTAGACATATATGTTATATGTGTATATGTGTAAATGTGTGTATATAGTTATATCTATAACAATATATAGAAGTAAGGGGGAAGGGGAAAGGAGATGGTACCCACAAAGAAAAAAGTCAGAAAAAACCCCAGAGTGGAGTGAAGACCTGAGCACCTTCCTTAAAATAGAGGTTCTAGGAAGAAACAAACACTCAAAGGAAAGGGCTGCTGCTTCTACTTCTTTGATATCTACAAATTGGCTTCCAACATCACCATTCTCCTAATATTCTACTCTCCCAATTCACCCAAGAGTAACTGACTAATCAATGTCCAAAAATCTTTTTTCATGCTTTACCCCTCCTGATATCTCTGCAGTGTTTCATGTTGTTGACCACCAAAAGACTACTGAAGCATGTTTTTTTGCCACTGCACTTTCTAGTTCATCTGCTACTTCTCAGGGAAGCTAGGCAGCATGGTAAATAGAGTGCTAAGCCTGGAGTCAGGAAGATTCACTTTCCTGAGTTCAAATCCAGTTTCAGACACTTACTAGTTGTGTGACCCTGGACAAGTTACTTAACCCTATTTGCCTCAGTTTCTTCATCTGTAAAATGAGCTGGAGAAGGAAATGGCAAACCACTCCAGTCTCTTTGCTAAGAAAACCCCAAATGGGGTCATAAAGAGTCAGACATGACTAAAATGACTGAATAACAACAAAGCTATCTCTCTGATGGTTACTTTACTGTCTCTACTGACTTGTCTTTCCCTTCCCAACCATGTTTCCCAAATATACATATTTACAAAGTATATTTACAAAGTCTACTTTCTTCAAGGCTGAGTCCTCAGCTTCCTGATCTTTGCTCTGTACTCTTTATCTCCTGAGGATCTCTTCTATTTTCATGGTTACAGCTATGGGTGGAAAATTCCCAGATTTAAAAGTGAAGCCTACACATTTCTAGAGTAACGTTTTCACTTGGATTTCTTACCAACATTTCAAATTCGTCATATCCAAAATCAAACTCATTAACTTCCCTGTAAAAACACACACACACATGCATACACATACACACATACACACACACAACTTCCAAGTCCCACAGTGAACCCATCTTTAAACTCTGGGGTATGGTTTTTTATTCTTTTCTATCCTATATACAATTTTGTCACTTAGAATGTTCCTTCAAAATATCTCTCATATCATTAGGAATTAAGACCACCATATACACAGAACTTTAAGGTTTACAAAGCACTTTATGTACATTTTCTCAACACGTATTTGGGGGTAGGAACCACGGGTATTCTTACCATTTTACAGATGATAAAACTGACACTCAGATAAGTGAAGTGATTTATCCAAGGTCATGCTACTAGCCTTTCTAATAGATAGGATTCAAAACAAGCCAGATCTTACTGACTTCTGGATCATCACTCTATCTACTGAACTGTATTGTCTCTCAGTTGTTACAGTTATTCTTCTAATCTGTCACCTAATCCCTTCACACTTGGATGACTGAAATAACCTTTTACCTGAGACAGTTTCAGGTTTTACCTCCTAATCCTAGGGAAGACTATTTTGAGTTTTACCTCTTTGTTCCAAAGGATATTCAGAGTTTCACTTCTCTGCCAAAGGTATTGACACACCCCCCCATCCCTTTTCCCCTCTGGGTTTTATCCTTCTCATCACAACACATAAGGAGTTCTATCATTATAAGTACACAGTCCATACTTGTTCAAAAACCAATTGCAGTGGTCCTGACTTAACCCACTCCTTAACTCCAAGTAAAGCTGTATTCATTCACTTCCCTGATGGCAACACAAGGAAATACTAACCTTCCTCAGCCCAAATATGGATCCATAATTCTCCTTCTGTCAACACTGTGTTATCAGTGTTGCAAAGTCCTGCAACGCCTCCTCAGGAATAGCACATAACCAAGAGTGAACAGTGGGGCAAAGTTCAAAGATCTTAAAACTATGACTCAAACTCTTATAAGCTAGATATTACAGGTTCTTCAGAGTATCAGAGATATACCTTCCTGATTTTCCTTCAATTTCACTTCTGCTACCATGCTCCAGAGGTGCTGGATCCCTTGGGCCTCTTCTCATTCAGTATGACACCAAATTTTCACTATTCCTGAGAAACCCCAATTTATACCCTCTTTAGAATTTTCTATTATGCTTTTAAGTGAGACTGAGAATGGCCATATGTTCCAGAAGGAAGATCATTTTATAGAATAAGGGCCGACAGGTAAAGGTCATTTCATCCCACAGGAGGGGAACCATGGGACATTCCTCCATAGTCACCAGCAAGAGCTTCAATGCCATTCTATACTTGAGGACATGAAAAGTCATACATGTCAAAATTTTAATAACAGCAATTATAAGAAGAATAGAAGCAAAACAGCTGTTATTCACTAAGTGGCCTTGAACTTAACTCTCTGTTTCTCATCTGTCAAATGAGGATAATGATAATATTGCCTACGTGTGTTTGTCCTTATTGCCGAAGAAGACCATGCCATCAGAGGAATGATGATATGACTTATACTTGACTTTGTTTTGAGTGAGGGCTGTGCAGGTCACCAGCCTCACTTCTCCTCCAGAACCATCTGAACCCAGTGACCAGATATTCATCAAGATGACTGGAGATGACCCAGGATGAGGCAATTGGGGTTAAGTGACTTGCCCAAGGTCACACAGCTGGTGAGTGTCAAGTATCTGAGGTGAGATTTGAACTCAGGTCCTCCTGACTCATGCTCTACCCACTGCACCACTTAGCTGCCCCTAATATTGCCGATAGACTTCATGGGGTCGTTATGAAGATAAATAATACTTGTAAAGTCATCATTACTACTATTATAACTATGAGGTTCAAATAAGAAACAGTACCATGGAACTACTGAATAAGTTGTGGGTCTAAATGTTATTGCATATGATTGGTCTTAATGAATGACGAATATGAAAAATTTCATATGGGAAGAACTGTATAAGCTGATGCAGAATGAAGATAGCAAGGGAACAATACAAAGCATGGCTATGATGATGGAGATGAAGACAGCATCCAAAGATAGGAAAATTCAGATCAAATGCCCTAACTGATGATGCTTCTAGAGGACAGATATCTGTATAACGCCAGTGCTTCCCTATTACCTCCAATATCAAACATAAAATCCAATTTGGTTTTTAAAATCCTCCAAACTTTTCCAGTCTTTACACGTTATTTCTGTCATCATACTCTACTAAACAAAACTGGTCTTCTTGTTCTTCCTTACACACGAGATTCTATCTCCTAATTGTCCATTTTCATTGGTTGTCCACTATGCCTGGAACGGTCTCCATTCTCACGGTCAACTCTTGATTTCTTTGACTTCCTTCAAGACTCAGCTCAAATCCTTCCTTCTGCAAGAGGTCTGTCATGGTCCCTTTAATGTTAGTGCCTTCCCTCGAAAATTACTTCTAATTTACACTTGTAAATATTGTACATATTTATTGTACATATGTATATATTGTACAATATTGTACATAATATTGTACATATCTTGTACAATAATAATTGTTTGCATCGTGTCTCCCCCATTAAAATGTGAAATCTTTGAGGGCAGGAACTGTGTTAGCCTTCCATTATAACCTTGCACTTAACACAGGGCATAACTGCGTTAATAAGTACTTAATAAATGTTTGTTCACTGATTAAAAATATGAAATTATTCATTAATGAGAATGACAACAATGAGAGAACATATCAAAATCTGTGGGACGCAGCCAAACAGTACATAGGGGGAAAATTATATCTCTCTAAATGCTTATATCAATAAAACAGAGAAAGGTCAGATCAATAAATTGGGCATGCAATTAAAAAAATAGAAAAACAACAAGTTAAAAATCCCCAATTAAGAATCACATTGGAAATCCTGAAAATCAAAAGAGAGTTTAACAAAACTGAAAGTGAGAAAACAATTGAACTAATAAATAAAAGTGAGATAGTGTAAAATAGATACACTATCAATTAATTTGATTTGAAAAAAAAAGAAGAAAAATTACCAATATCAAAAGGGAAAAGGGCAAATTCACCACCAATGAAGATGAAATTGAAGTAATTATTAGAAGCTATTTTGCCCAATTATATTCCAATAAATGTGGCAAACTAAGTGAAATGGGTGAAGATTTACAAAAATACAAATTGCCCTAGGTTAACGGAAGAGAGAATTGAATACTTAAATAATTCCATCTTAGAAAAAGAAATTAAATAACCATCAATGAACTCCCTAAGAAAAAATCCCTAAGGCCAGATGGATTCACAAGTGAATTCTACCAAATATTTAAAAAACAATTCCAATGCTATTAAACTATTTTGACAAACAAGCAAAAGAAGGGGTCCTCCCAAGTTCCTTTTATGACATAAATATGTTGTTGATATCTAAGTCAAGAAGAGTAAAAACAGAGAAAGAAGACTATAGACCAATATCCTTAACAAACATTGATGCTAAAATTTTAAATAAAATATTAGCAAGGAGATTATAGTAATGTATCACAAAGATCACACACTATAGTTAGATGGAATTTATACCAGGAATATGTCTAGTTCAATATTAGGAAAACTAACAGCATAATTGACTGTATCAATAAGAAAACCAACAGAAATCCCATGATTATCTCAATAGATACAGAAAAAATTTTGTATTTTTGACAAAATGCAATACCCTTTCCTATTAAAAAACACCAGAGAGCATAAGAATAAATGGAGCTTTCCTTAAAATGATTGTAGTATCAATGTAAAACCACTAGCAAGTATTATCTGTAATGAGAATATGCTAAACACCTTCCCAGTAAGATCAGGGGTGAAGCAAGAGGGCCCATTATCACCACTATTATTCAATATTATACTAGAAAGGGAATAGCAAAAAGAGATGAAAAAGAAATTGAAGGAATTTAAATAGGCAATTTGAAAAACATCTATCACTCTTTTCAGAAGATATGATGGTACACTGAGAGAATCCTAGAGAATCAACTAAAACATTAGTTGAAATAATTAACAGCTTTAGCAAAGTTGCAGGACGTAAGATAAATCCACTTAAATCTTTAGCATTTCTATATACTACCAACAAACTCTAGCAGAAAGAGATAGAGAGAGAAATTCCATTTAAAGTAATTGCAGACAATATAAAATACTTGGGAATCTACCTGCCAAGACAAACCCAGGACCTATATGAACACAATTACAAAATACTTTTCACTGAAATAAAGTCAAATCTAAACAAGTGGAAAAATATCAATTGCTCATGCATAGGATGAACCACTATAAAAAATGACAATTCCATTTAAATTAATTTGCTTGTTCAGTGCTATACCCATCAAACATGTTGCACAAATAGGTAAAACAGTCTACTACTGGCTAAGAAATAGAGTAGTGGATCAGTGGAATAGATTAGGTATACAAAACACAGTAATAAATAACCACAGTAATTCAGTGTTTGATAAACCCAAAGACCCAACTTTTGGGGACAAGAACTCACTATTTGACAAAACTGCTGGGAAACAGGACAACAGTCTGGCAGAAACTAGGTATAGACCAATATCTCACACCATATATCAAGATGAGGTCAAAATGGGTACATAATTTATACATAAAAGGTGATATCATAAGCAAATTAGGAGAGCATAGAAAATTTTCACCAATCATATCTATGGATAAGGGAAGAATTTATGGCCAAATAACAGATAGCATTACAAGATATAAAATGAATAATTTTGATTATATTAAATTGAAAAGGTTTTGCACCAATAAAACCAATTCAACCAAGAGTAAAAAGAAAGTAGAAAATTGGGAATGGGGAAAATTTACAGCAAGTATCTCTGTTAAAGTCCTCATTTCTCAAATACATAGAGAACTGGGTCAAATTTGTAAGAACACAAATCATTCCACAATTGATAAATAATCAAAGGACAGATTTTGGATAAAGAAATCAAAATTATCTCTACTCATTTGACAAAAATGCTCTAAATCACTATTGATTAGAGAAATGCAAATTAAATCAGATCTGAAGTACCAGCTCACACCTATTAGATTGACTAATATGACAGAAATGGATAAATGTATGACACTAATGCATTACTCATAGAGTTGCGAACAGCTCCATCCATTCTGGAGAGGAATTTAGAACTATATTCAAAAGGCTATAAACTGTGCATTCCCTTTAATTCAGCTAGGGCTGTATCTCAAAGAGATTTTTTTTTAAAGTAAGGTAAGGACCTATTTGTGCAAAACTATTTATAACAACCCCTTTTGTGGTGACAAAGAATTAGAAATTGAGGAATGGCTCAACCAGTTGTGGTATTAAATTGTCACAGAATACTATCGTGCTATAAGAAATGATGAGTAGGATGATTTCAGAAAAACCTGGAAAGCCTTACATGATCTGGTGCAAAGTGAAGTGAGCAGAACCAGGAGAACATTGTACACAGCAAGAACAATATTGTGTGATGATCAAGCTGTGAAAAACTTAGCTTTCTCAGCAATATAATGGTCTAAGACATTTCCAAAGGACTTACGATGAAAAATGTTATCTCCCTCCAAAGAAAGAACTAATGGAGTCTGAATGCAGCTGAAAGTATACTATTTTTCACTTTATTTTTTCATGCTTTTTTCTTCATCTATGTTTTCTTTCACAACACGACTAATTTAGAAATATGTTTCCCATGATTGCACATGTATAACCTATATTAAATTGCTTGCTATTTTAGGAAGGGAGAGAAGAGAGAGGGGGAGAATTCAGAATTCAAAATTCCAAAAAAAAAAAAAAGAATCTTAAAATTATTTTTACATCTAATTGGGAAAATATTATTCAATAAAGGAAATAAAAAGTCATTGAATTGCTACATAAATGTGAATTGCTGTTATTATTATTTTTCTCATGGGAGAGTTGGTATACTATGAGTGTGGAATGTTGCATACTTTTTCAGTTTCAGTGCCTCTGTTAAATGGCTTGGCTTATCTATTTGTTCCCTCCCTCCCACAAAGGAGAATGATATTAGACGTATTAGAAAATTACTGTAATGTGTTATACATATATAATTTTCAAAATAATATATGAACAAAAGAGGTCAACAGAATTATCAGATTATTGGAAGCCTTGAAGTTATTTGTTTCTGTTAGTGCTAAAGTCTGAAACTAGACTTCAAGGGGCTGAGAAGTAAATGATACTGAAGGACATAGAGATTACAAGTGCAAAGGATTCTTTCTAGGAATTTGCTATAAAAGAGAAAAGAGATAGAGGATCATAGCTCGAAGGACTGGGAGAGATGTGAAGGTTTTCTAAAGATGAGAGAAACCTAAGTATGTGTGTAGGTAGCAAGAGGGGAAAGCTGGAAGGAAAGATTGAAGATAATAAAGAGAGTGTCTAAGGTGTCTAAGGGGTCTAATCTTCCAAAGGTGAAAACGATGAGGTCAAGAGGACAAGTAGAGAGGTTAGCCTTGGCAAAGAGAAAGGCTACCTCCTTTTTAGTGATTATAACAAAAGAGGAGAGAATGGAAGATGATGAAGAAAAGTTTTGACATGTGGAGTAGGAGAGAAAAAGGAATTCACTATGGATGGTCTTTTTAATAGCCACTGTGGGAAGTGCATTAAAAAGTCAATTAAGAAAGGAAAAAGAGTTACTCTGCAGCAGTGAGGGCCTCGTTGAAATTAAATAACATTAATTTTCTCAACAAAATTGCTTAACTCATAGGGTTGTAGTGAGAAAAGTACTTTTCAAATCTTAAAATACTATACAAATGTGTCATTATTAGAGTTATAATAACATGCTATTATTATTATAGTAATAATACTAGTTGACGTTTATTTAGGGTTTTAAGGTTTACAAAACACTTTACATACAACATGTCATTGGATCCTCACAACAGTCCTATGAAACAGATACTATAGATCTTATCTCCATTTTACAAAAAGGGAAACTGAGACTCAGAGGTTAGGTGATATTCCCAAAGTCATACAGCGAGTAAGAATTAAAGGCAACATCTGAATGCACATCTCCTTTGATTCTAAGTCCAATATATTTTTTTCTAAATCATTATTCCCCTATCAGGCTGTAAGTTCCCTTTGGCAATGGACTTCTTCTACCTCCCCTTCCTTGAAACTTGGAACAGATAATGGGTCTGAGACCTACCCCCAAAGCAGCAAATGACCACAACAATTGGGTCATGGGGGGGGTCTGAATTCACACTCCCACAGCTTTGTTCCAAGCTGGGGGAGCATGAGGTATGCCTGGAAGACACCTATGTGGACTCCTAAATTCTGAATCCCATCCCCCTCCCAAGAAATAAACATAAATCCTCTAGGACCTTAATATTACTGAGACATGGGATCATATAAGCATACATCTTCATGTAGATTCTCTAGTAAATCCTTTGCTATTTCCAATGCATCCAATCAATCAACAAGCATGTAAGTGCCTACTCTGCCAGGTATTGTACTAGGTGCTAGAAATACAAATACAACTAATGAGACAACCACTGCTCTCAAGGGGGTTACAATCTTATTCATGATTAAGTATATACCCAATTTTGTGGGTAACTCCTCATCATTTTTTTCTTTTTGCATTTTCCGAGGGCTATCAACGCATTGATCCAAAGCAATTCATTTCTAATGATGGGATTTTGGACTCTGAAAATGGCTGGTACCCATGATAATTTGGAGTAAGGGGGACCTATAAAGCCCCTTGAGTCACAACAGATAACTACCTACTTTGCTCTGGGTAGGACCAATCTTTGTAACAGAAGGAAGACCTTTGAAGAAGATCTATGAGTGGGAACTTGGTTGAAGAGAGACTTGATCTTGAGGGGTCTGTTTCCTATGTGCTTGAATCAGAGCATCTACAACAGATTAAGCATGTTCCACTCCTTCCTGCCTTGCCCTGCCCTACTATAGGAAACAGTTTATTCTTTGGGCCACTTTCCCATTTTCTGAATTATTCATTTCCTGATAATCTGCCCTCCAGCACCCTGCAGCCCTGATAATGCCTGCACATTAAAGAGACACATGCTCTCTGCCCTTTGATGTCAAACCTTTAAAAAATACTCTCTAGAGGATGAACTCAAACCTGATATATCAAGAGCTGGTGCTGTATCTGCCAGAGCACAGATTCCAATAGAGATAATGATACCATCTTATTACACCAGTTTTCCCCAGCTGAACTGCACTGCAAACTCTAATCTTTGGAGTTGGCAGCTCTGGTACTCCATACAAGCTTTGCCATCTAAGTGTAGTGTGCATAATCCTTACTCAATATTCCTTCCCTCCCAGCTAAAGTGTCACTGTCATCTGCCAAGGAGCATAAACAGAAAGATGTCCTCCGAGGATCAGGTAATCCTATAGCCCAACCTCCTGATTAAATGAATGAAAAAAACATTGATTAATCCTTGCTATGTGCCAGGCAGCATGCTAAACAACAAAACAAAACAAAACAAAAAACCTGGAGATACAAGTACAAACAAACAAGACAGATGGGGAATACAATATATAAAGAGGAGCTAGAAGAAGGAGGAAGTATAGACACAGCACCATAGTTTGAAAATGGCTAGGAAACAGCCTGGAGGCCTGGTATGGGACAAAATAAGATGAAAGCTTACCCATCAGAGCTCAAGGTGTCAAGGGGGACAGTCTATGATCCAGAAAGTAGATGGAAAAGTAAAGGCTATATGGTTTGGAAATGGCTATTTGATTCTTTCCATGAGTTCTCTACAACTATGAACAAGTGTGGTGGTGAGTGTGTACACCTAACCAGATGAAACAAGTTGTGCATCCTTGAAAGGAAAAAAAAATGATGTGCAATTTTCAAAGTCATCTCCTGCCCAAATCCCAAGCTATCTCAGCCTCATTGATGCTGAAGCTGAAATGAAGGGCTTTTCCTTTCATGTTACCTCCAGCTGCTAAGTGCCTTCTACTACCAAATGCCTTAAATTTATTTATCCTGAGTATATGTCATATAAACGTGTGTATGTTTATATCGTATCCTCCCAACAGAATGCTCTCTGATGGCAGACATTGTTCTATGTTTTGTCTAAATATTGTTTAGCTATTGTAAATGCTAGCTATTGTCTTTCTGAAGAAGAAAATGGCAAACCACACTAGTATCTTTGCCGAGAAAACCCCAAACAGGGTCACAAAGAGTAGGGCACAACTGAAACAAATGAACAACAAAAATTGTCTTCATATCCCCAAAGTCTAACATAATACCTCACTGAAAATAGTGGCTACTTGATCAATGTTTGTTAATGCCAGAAATAGGCATTGGTGGGATGTTTGTAAAGCTAGAGTTTTAGGAGAAAAATAAGTTTCTAATATGTAACGATTAGGAGATCAGTTCTGAAAGGAGAAAGCTAGGTTCCTTCCTGTTTTAGAATTTGAAGATTCTTTGTGGGTGGTATTTTGCTTCATATCTCAAAGGATTCCAAGTTAAACCTGCTCATTTGCTCTGGTCAGAAGAATAAAGAATGAATGCTGGGTCAAAAAAACTTGGCAAGATATGTAGCTTTGACTAAAGAACAAGCAGTAAAGACACTCGAGATAAGAGGAAAAGAACTCTTCCTAAGTCTGGTCCCAATGACCACAAAATGAAAATTGGTTACTGGAAATGTTGCAATGATGGTCAGCTTTGAAAGACGTGGCTATTCTGATTAATACAATGATCCAAGACAATTCCAAAGGATTCATGATGAAAAAAAAATGCTATCCACCTCCAGAGAGAGAGAACTAATGAACTCTGAGTGCAAACTGAAGTATAATTTTCTCACTTTTTTTTTTTGCTTTTTTTTTTGATAGGGCTAATACGGAAATATGTTTGGCATGATTTTACATGTATAATTGACATTATATTGTTTGCCTTTTCAGTGGACTGGGGAAGGGGGAAAGGGAGGGAGAGAATTTGAAATTCAAAATTTTAAAAATGAATGAATATTTAAAATAAATAAATAACAAATGAAATTCTTAAAAGAAAGAAAAAAATCAGCCGCTGGATTCTGCATCCACTGCCATTGCTGAGGATGGGGCAAGGAATTGATTATAGTTACATTCTAAGGAATGCAATTTCAATTCTTGACCTTCTTACCAACCTACCTGCAAAACTTAAGCAGTCTACTAGGAGGCCCCAGAGATTCCTTTCCTGATCTATAGATTCTGCACCAAAGACAAGGAAAAATTACTTACTGCTTAGGTAATACAAGTACCCTGGAGAGAGATTGGTAGATTTCACTTACTGGTAGATTTCACTTACTGGTAGATTTCACTTACTGGATTTCATTACCATACCCTGAGCCCAAATTCTATGTCCTAATTTTCCTCAACTAAAATTCTTCTCTCCCTTAACTCTCCTCTTAATTATCTTCTCTTCTTCTAGATTAAAGAGATTATTCTACTTCCCAACTTTCCCATTCTCCCCTGCAAGTGACAAAACATCAGGCTTTCTACCTTCACTTATCATCTCTTTGGGGCAGCTAGGTGGTGCAGTGGATAGAGCACCAGTGCAGGAGACAGGAGGACCTGAGTTCATATCTCACCTCAGACACTTGACACTCATTAGCTGTGTGACTCCAGTCATCCTGATGAATATCTGGTCACTGGATTCAGATGGCTCTGGAGGAGAAGTGAGGCTGGTGTCCTGCACAGCCCTCCCTCACTCAAAAAAGCCATGTCATTGTTTCTCTGATGGCATGGTCTTCTTCAGCAACAAAGGACGAACACACACATCATCTCTTTACATTTTCTGAGTTTGAGAGGTACCTTTTATCTAATCCTAGAGGTCATTTGAGAATGAAGATATCACCCCTGGATGTCACTGGTCCTCTTTGAAAACTAAGAATGAACAACAATGTTAACCTCATTAGCTGGCATTCTCCTTCTCAACAAAAATGTTATCTCCTAGGGGCAGCTAGGTGTGGTGGATAAAGTACCCACGATGAGTCAGGAAGACCTAAGTTCAAATCCAGCCTCAGAAATTGTGTGAAAAAAAGAAAGCTGTGTGAACCTGGGCAAGTCACTTAACCCAAATTGCCTCAAAAAAAAAAAAAAGAATGTATCTACATCATGGATTAATTGGTATTACAGTTTGTATTATTTATGTTTCACATCCCCTCACTTCAACCCCCTTCCACTGCACTTCAAAAATCCATGAAAGCAGGGATCACATCTTACTTAAGCTTTCTATTCTATCCAGTGCTCATCAGTTTCCCTCTCATGAGGTACTCAGTCAGAAAACTGAAGACCTGAGAGACATATGTAGTTTTTTCATTGTTGATGTTAACTGAAGGTAGGAGCTTTAGGAGACAAGGAAGGATACAGGAAATGAATGCTTGCTTAAGAAGATGCTATCAGAGGAAGGAAATTAGCTTTCTGGGTCAGCATTTGAGATACAAGAATGGTGGGCTCTTGGCTAGGGATGTGTCAGGAATATTTGCCTGGAGATTTAAGAATCAGATCTAAAGAGCTTTAAATTACAAATGGATGGGAAGGGAGAAAATGGTCCACATATGTCTGCTAAACCTGATATCACTGAGAGTGGCATAGAGCATAGGTAATAAATTAAATGATAAATCTTAATGCAATGAGTTAAATACAATTTCAGAAGTATGGTAGAAACTGTGTGTGTATTTGTGTTTGTGTGTGTGTGTGTGTGTGTGTGTGTGTGTGTGTGTTACCTGCAACTGGGATGTGTCAATGGAAGGTTATTATTCTTTATTCAGAAGGAACAGAAAAAGTACAAAGGAATAGTGGGATAACATTGTATACCTAGAAGACACATTCCTTTCATAAAAATCTATTAAGTGGAGGGGAGAAGCATTAGAAGAGTGTGGCAGATCAATGAAAGGAGAATAAAGAGAGTGAAAGCATATTTTAGACCACTATGCTAGAACGAGGAAATGAACAATGAGTTCTAGAAGCAGATCACAAAGCTGGCACAAAGGAATTATATAACAATAATACGGTGGAAGAAAAGGAAACTTCAGTTATCTATATATTAACTAGAGGTCCCATAAAAACATGAGAGTTGAAAAATGTTTAACTTGCTTTTTAACGATAAAGGGGCAAGGGTGGGGAATGATTCTGGACATAATTAGGGCCAATAAGGAAGAGCCAGAAACTGTAGTAGAAGCAACTGGAACGTTAGGAAGATATAACTACTTTATTCAATACTTTTGAGAGAATAGATTTCAAAGAATTCAAGGAAAGGCTAAGTACGATCCTGCAAGCTAAGACTGTCCAGGGGAAGTCAGCTCAAGAAGGATGGGAGGTGCAACAGGATAAATTTCTCATGACATAAGCACAAATGATTCCAATCAGGAAGAAAAAAGGGGGCATTCCAAAGAGAATGATTTGGCATCAAAGGAAATTCATTGACCCACTGAGATGTTAAAGACAGAACATAGAGAAGATGAAAGTCAGGGAAGAAAACAGAAAAAAAAATAGAAAAGTGGCACTGTGTTGTAAGGATAACGTCAGGAATAGTAAAGCCTAGAGTGAGATTAATCTTGCTATGAATATTAACTGCAACAACAAAAAAAGAGTTTTTTAGAAGCAAGTGGAAGATCAAAGAGGACCACTGCCTAGAATACATGAGATGGAATGACAGAGGGAAGGTGGAACTATTTAACTCCTATCTGGCTTCTCTACCAAAGGATACTATCCTCATGATTATAAGTATCGAACAAATTCAGTTAATAGGAAATTAGAAGCCAAATAAAGGAGGAGGAGGAGGTAAGAGAATACCAGACTGCTCTCAATGACCCTGAGGTTTTTGGGTGAACTAAATCCCAGGATATTATGGGGTGGGGTTTGTGGATGGGATTATTGAGCCCTGGTAAATAGCTTTGTTTTGTTGTTTTTTTTTTTTTTTCAATTAGAGAAGGTGTAGCAGAGTTAGGTTTAGGGCAGGTGCCATAGGACAAATCAAGTCAAGATGCATTTATTAAGTACTTACTATGTTCTAGGCATGGTATTAAATGCTAGCAATACTAATATAAGCAAAATGAAAGACAGTCCCTGTCCTCAAAGAATTTACAATATAATGCAAGAAGACACCACATAAAAATGAGGCTGAAAAGTTGATGGAGCAGAGAAGATACCCTTTCAGTGCCTGGTGAGTCAGAAAAGAAGTCCAGAGAAGAATAAAGGAGGGAACATGGTTGACCTGGGTACTTTTTTAAAATGGAAGCTTCAAATAAAAGGATAAAAAAGGAAACAATTCCAATTTAAAAAAAAATAAGATATGGATTTTTCAAACTATAGATCAGAAAACTTGACTTTGATTCCTGGCAAAATTCTAGAACTCACTATAAAGTGAATAGTTTGTGAGCACTTGGAAAGGGAAGTGGCATTCACTTAGGGACAGCATGGCTTCATTCAGAAGAAATCAAGCCAGACTAACCTAATTTTCTTTTTCAACACACTTACTAGACTGGCTGATCAGAGGAATGTAACAGATATAGTATACCTGAATTTCAACAAAACATTTGACAAAGTCTCTTATGATGTTCCTGTAAATTAGGTGAAGAGGTACAGACTGAAAAACAGTACATGAAAGTGAATACTTTGAGCCTATTGAATGATCTAACCATCAAACTGGTAATTAATTGGTTAATATAGGGTTATCTCTTAGAAAATATCTCAAGTATCTATGACATTGTCCTATTCCATATTTTTATCAGTTATTTGGATTGGGTCATAGAAAGCATGCTCAGCCAATTTTGCAAAGCTGAGAAATATAAGTTGGATGATAGAATCACAATTTTAAAAAAAATTCAACAGATCAAAATATCAGACTGACTCTACTTGTCAGGAATAGTAAAACCTAGAATGAGGTAAAGTTGGCTATGAATGTTAACATCTATAAAGAAGGGCTTTTTTAGAGACAAGCACAAAATCAAAAAGGACCATTGCTTAGATGCAATCTAATGTTGTTCAGTGCTTTCAGTCATGTCCAACTCTTCCCTGACACCATTTGGTGTTTTCTTGGAAAAAGTACTGGAGTGACTTGCTATTTCCTTCTCCAGTTCATTTTTTTTGTTTTTACAAATGAGGAACGGAAGCAAAGAGGATGAAGTGACTTGCCCAGGGTCACCAAGCCGGTAAGTGTCTGAGGCCAGATCTGAACTCGGGAAGATGAGTCTTCTTGATTTCAGGCCCAGAACTCTGTCCACTGTGTCACCTAGCTATCCCACAATGTAATGAGATTAAATCTAATATTAATAAGTGTAAAATCCTATACTTAGGTTGAAAAAATTGACTCTACAAGTACAGAATTGGGATATATGAGCAACAACTCATGTGGAAAAAAATCTGAAACTTAGAATGAACTGCAAGTTCAGTGAGTGTATGCATGATATGTCAGCCAAAAATAAAAATAAAAAAGGACTGCCCAAATGTGGGGTGAAGGAGATCTGGTAGGATTAGTCAGTCGTAGAATTCGTGGGAGGTGACAGCATGCAGGGGAGACAGACACTGAGAGACAGACAAACAGACATAATCATAAGCAACAGATAAATAAAATGGGAAGTAATAACTATACTCTCTGTGTTGGTTAGACCTCATTTGAAACAATATTCTCAGTTCTGGAAACCAAAATTTAAGGACATTAACAAACCACAGAAAATCCAGAGAAATCTACCCAAGAAAACATTGAGCCTGAAAACTATGTCATATAGGGATCTGTTGAGGAATTGCAATATTTAACCTTAAATACTAACTACCCCCATTATTTCCATTAGGTTATGTTGAAAAGGGAGCTGGATTTAGATTCAGAGGTCCCATGTTCAAATTATAGCGCTGCACCTTGCTGTCTGTACAATCTTGGGCAAGTAATTTAAACTCTCTGGGCCTCAGTTTCCTCATCACACTGTACTTCATATTGCACTTAACCATTACACACACACTTCCTCATCACTCCTCTCCTCTCCTTGGCTATGACTCTGGCACAGATAGTCCAGCTATGAAACTCCCAGAATGAACTATAAAGATGCTCATTTGAGCCAATATATCATGAATACTTTGTCTACCTTTGTGATTCAAAAGAATTAACCATGCTTTTGTGAGTTAAAGGGCCCCCTCCTTTTCCCTCTCCACCTTTCCTAAAATACAGCTATAGTGATCAAAGTGTTCCTACCATTTTGTGACCACATTAGTGAAGTCTTCTGCTCCTGCTAAAGGAAGGCTCGAGTGTGACCATTTTCCACAGGGACATAGGATGATTGAGCTTTAGAGGGCTCAATAGGGTTCAGGGCCTTCACTTTAGAGCTTTCTATTAATTATGTGGGCTAAATTTTAGACCCTTGCTCCCCAAAGGGATACCCATTCTTGACTTCCTGACTTGCTGCCACAGCCTAGGTGGGGAAAAGTGAGCTCTTCCTATAGGCTAAACACACAACTGGATCTATGCCAGATGTGTTGTCATGTGTTCCCATGGAGGTATCTGTTACCATGGATAAAGTGCTGGACTTGGAGTCAGGAGGACCTTAGATATATACTGTGACTGTGGATAAGTCACTTGACTCCTTGGTCAAAATTTCCTTATCTGTAAAATGAGGGGATTGTAATCACCTTTTAAGGTTCCTCTAGACTTGAAATCTGATCACCCGCAGGCATAGATTAGTACCTTCTCAGAACTAGGCATTGAGCTACTCCATGAAAAACCAGGCAGCAAATGAGCTGATCCAGTGTGTCTTCTGCTATTGGCTCTGATGTTTCAGCTGGTCCAAAAGGAAATGCTTCATTCCTATAGCTCTCTAATGCTGGGGGAGGGACTTGGGGTGGTTGAAGGGCATGGCTTGCCACTACCATCTTTATCTTATACTCACAACTCAGGCCATTAATGCAAGGTTTTGTAAAGAGTTCTAGGGTCATGCCCTTATTATAAATGTAAAAGTATGACCTTCTGACGCTTTATAAAATGATGATTCTTCCCCATTACAATTCTTCCTCTTTACTTCTTCTTCCCTTCACTTAACTACTTCTCTGGTTTTCTAGTTTCCCTTTCTATTAATTTCTTTGTGGAAAGGTAGGAAGGAAGAGAATAGCATGTTGAGAGGCAAAAATGGGGAGGATAGTAAATGCCAGGCATGAATATGAGTATAAACAAAGGTGTGGAGGTAGGAAAATATATTCAGGGGACATAAAGTCATATATTTAGATACAGAAAGGACCTTTAAGGTCATGTAACCCAATCTTCATTTTACATTTCAGGCTTAGAGAAATGACGTGATTTGCCCACGGTCACACAATAAATGGCAGATCTGGGATTTAAGTTTTCTGTAGCACTCTAACTCTCAACAAATCACTTAGGCCGTGTTACGGAAAAGTCATCTAGGGTAAGACTGGGGAGGACCTTGAGTTTCAGGCTGAGGTGTTTAAACTTGATGTGGCAGATAACAGGAAGGTGCTAAGAGCTTTTGAGTAAGGGGGTTATGTGATCTGAGTGATCTGAGCATGCACTCAGAAGATTCATCAAGCAGCAGTGTCTGCAACAGAGGAGATAGGTGAGAGACAACGGTCTGAGATACCAGTTAGGAGACTGATGTCATATACTCCAGGGATAGTAGTAATCATAGGAAAATGCACTGAATCTGAAGTCAGAAGATCAGAGCCAGAGGTTCAAGTTCCTGGTTTTGCCATTGCCAATAGTGCCTGACACACAAGCACTTAATACTTGTTGATTTATTAATAGTTCTTTCTTTTGTCTTTTATCTCCCTCTCTCACTCCCCTGTCTTTCCCTCTCCTCATCTTCTCTTTCCCTCTCTTACACCCTTTGTCTCTATCTTCTCTTTTCTCTCCTCTTCTTTTTCTTGTCATCTCTTTCCCTCTCCCTCCCTCTCTTTTTCCTTTCCTCCCTGTTTCCCCTACTTGTTGGAGAAACAAGTCCATCTAACCAGAGCTAGAATGCCCCACCAAACATCTGAAGTACTATCATATGAAATATGCATTGCATTTGTTGTGTTTGTGTAGCTAGAGCTAGCAGAACTAGGATCAATGCATGGGAATTACAGAAAGTTACATTTTAATTCGCTCTAAAGAATTTTCTAACAATTAAATTTTCCAGAAATGGAATAAAGGTTCTTTGAAGCATTGAGCTCTCTATTACTGGAAGCGTTCAGGTAGAGTTTGGATGAACATCCATCAGAGATGCTATGAAAAAGACTCCTGCATGGGGCAGAGAGCTGAGCTCAAAGACCTCTAAAGTCCCTTTCATCATCAAATTCTGTTCTAGAGTCACCAGGCATTTGTCACGCAATGACTGATCTAAGAGAGGTCTGCAGGTGCTTTGACTTCTTTGTCCTGCTGAGCCTGGCTAACTTTGCAACTGATGGAGCTTCAGACAGATGGCTAGTATGAGCACAATAACCGCCTATCAGGGATATAAACCTACCCGGAAGTAACCCAGACCTGAGGGCCCTCAGCAAAAGGAGAATGCCATGCAGAGGCAGCTGGTGCTTGGCTGCTTCCCCCTGAACAAGACTCCATCTTGTTAAGCATGGTCCTATGCATCCAAAAAATTAATGTCCATTTTAAAAAATTTAAATCACATAATAAGCCACAGCTGCCACAATTATTCCCTAATTAAAAGCCTGCCAAAGACGATGAGCTATCTATTTGTCCTAATGTTACATGAGTTACAAACATTCACAATGTCTAAGTCACGGAAAAGCCAGAGAAGGAAAAGAGGGGGGAAATAACCATCAACAGGATGGAGTGCCTTTGTAGGAGTGTTTCCCAAAAAATGAATTTAATTGCCTTTGGGGACAATAAAAGGTTGAAGCACAGTGCTTTGTGGAGGGCACAGAAAGTAAGCAGAGATACCAAAGAAGGCAAAGAGAATAGATTGAGTGGTAGCGGCACAGAGACTTCCTGAGTCTTTTCAAGACCCTCCTCCCCACCTGAGTGAATATGGCTAACTTATCCTACAAAATATCTGCATTGTATACTCTTGGAAGACTCAGAGCTTGGGAGGGTCCATTCAGTACTAGACTAGGTGTCATGCCTTTTTTGATGTACAGGGGAATTTAGATCGTCACCACTCTCAAGACTTGTTGGGGGGCTAGGGGTGACTTGGGTCACCATTTATTCAATAAGCATTAATTGTGTCTACTATGTACAGGGGACTGTGATAGATACTAGGCATATACAAAGACCAAAAATCAAAATAGCCCCTGCTGTCAGGGAGCTCATATCCTAATCGGGAAATAAATTTATAGAGAAGTAAATACAAAATACCAAATGAGGTAATGTAAAGAAAATATGATACAATTTCAGGAGAAAGGCAAATAACAAGTGAGGTAGGATGAGTTAAGAAAGGCCTCGTGTAAGAGGGAGTAACTGAGATGATCCTTGAAGGAAACTAGAGATTCTCTCAGAATCAGGAGTGAGGAGGGAGAGCCATGGGCTCTTCGGGCATGGGCAATAGCCAATATATGCAAAGCTATGGCGATGGAAAATGGAATATCAATCTGTACAAATATACAGAGATAGGAGAGTACAAGATAATATCAGAGATCAGTCCAACTTATCTTGAATCTAAGGAACTTGAAAGGGACAATTATGAAATAAGTCTGGAAAGATGAACTGGATGAGGATTATGTTGTGGATTCTTGAACAAAAAAATGCAATAATATTCCCCTGGGATGGGTATTTGGCATTGGCAGTCTCAAGCAGACCCTTCCATCACCAGATGAGGCTGATTATCATTGAGAAAGATAAGCAATATGAGGAGCAGGGGATGTGAGAGACAATTGGGGATCAGTGGGGGAAAATGGTCACCAAGTAAAACATCATCTGACTTTGTAACTGAAAGGGTTCTTGGAGATCATTTAGTCCAACCCCTTATAGGCTCAGAGAAGTTAAGTAACTTGTCTGAGGTCCCACAGCTATTACATGATAGAATTAACCTACATCTCCCCATTTCAAATCCAGCATTCTTTCTACTGCACTATGCTGTCTTTTTTGATTTCCTCTCTTGAGTCTAGGTTAGCATTGGCTCAGAAGAGGCAGGAGAGGAGGAGCTATGGCTCCCTACCCTCCAAATACTGGTGATATCTTAGTGAAGGATAAAAAGTCTGACTGTACATTATAAGCAGGAATTAGTCCCATTTTGAGTTACGGAGTTGTTTGTTGTGACGTATAGGTTTCAATCCTGGAAGAATCAGTCAAGACTACCCTGCATGTTTATAGGGTTGGCCATGGACTCTGAAGGTTACTTCAGGCATCACACAGAAGTTCATACTTGGTATTCAGAATAATAGGATGCATCTTCATAACACTTAAGGAGGTAGAGGCTGACCCTACAGCTGTAGGGAGAAGTGGTTTACCCTTTAAAATGGCTAAGAAGTGAGCTTTCCTCAGAAACCTTGCCAGAGGACTCCCTCAACTATTACCAAATGTTGTGGCATCCCTTTGGGGATATGTGATAAAAGGGTCCTTTCCACCTTCTCCTTCCCTTCGCCCCTCCAAATTCAGAGCAGGTGTCTATATCCTTTGTTTCCTGTTAGTCATGACAAATCTTAATTGGATGATGAGCCAAAACTTCCTGTATATACTAAAAGCCACCTGTGGGCCCTTTTCTTCATGATAGACTTGAAATGTAAGGATGAAACTGAACTCTAGAGGATTAGGTAGAGGAAGTCATATCCCTTGTCCTGGCCACAAGCTGAGGTCTCCTGGGAAAGCTGGTGTCTGGGAAAGGGCCACCTCCATTTTGTCTTCTTTTCTTGGTAGTGGGTCTTGCTAGACTTCAAAATGCAGCTGGTGTCTTGCTCTTCCAGAACACTCAAGCTATAAGCTACCAGCTTTTGGAGCAGTTGCAGTGACAATAACAGCAGAGGTAGATCAATTGAGAGGGAATTAGAGACTGAGAAAAGAGGGGAGAGGAAGGGAAGGAAGAGAGAGAGGTAAAGAAAGAGGAAGGGAAGGGGAAGGGAAGAGAAAGGAAAGAGAAATGGAAGGAAAGGGAAAAGGAGGGGAAGGGAAGAGGGAAGACAAAGGAAGGGAAGAAGGAAAGAGGGTATTTAAAGAGGGAGGGAGAGATAGAAAGAGAGAGAACATCCATCCATGGGAAATAAAGGATCCACTTGACCAACTGGGCTATTCTCAATGGAGGTTACATGTCAAAAAATAGCTATTATACATATTCAATGAGGTTTAAATACTAGCTTCTCAACTCATTGTCATTAATCTATGATTCTTAATGGTTTAGCATTCCCTTTTCTGAGTTCACATTTGTACTCTGGGTACCTTTTTAAATTTCTTTTCCCTTTGTCGAGTAGCACCCTTTAGACTAGAGCCTAAAATAGAATTATTCCTCAGCAACCTGAGGTGGGATTGCAATGAAAGCACTGGGGACTCGAGTTCCCTTATTGAGGAGAGAGGTAACACTGGGCCAAAAAACAAAATTATCCAGGACAATCCTCAAGGGCAGCTACTATCTTCTGACAAGGATTATCAAAGATAGATAGTCACTGTGGCCTCAGCTTAAGGGTGCCTGGAGAGATGCTGTGCTAAGTGGTATTTGCTATTTTCTTATGGGCTCAGCCCCTCACATGACCATCAGATCAAACAGCTTGATTTTCTCTGAAACAGGAACTCCACATCTACAAAACTCATGGGAAACTCATTAAAGATGCTTTCTCCAAATTTCCCTATTCCAAACCAAATTCATTCATTTAATAAGTATTTAATTAAACACTAGTGATACAGACAAAAACAAAACTGCTCCTGCCCTCAATGAGCTTATATTCTATTGGGAAGGGTACTTATAAAGACAGATAACTAAATACAAAACACGCATACACACACACCACATATTCAAAATAATTTCCCAGAAGAGGGAACTAACAGCTGGAGGAGATTGGGAAAGATCTCCTGTAGGACATGGCACTTGAGTTAGGGATTTTAAGAGGTGGAAGTAAGGAATTAGTACATCCTAAGCATGAAAAGACAGAGAGCCTCTACGGGGACACAGAGCCAGGAAGTGGAAAGTGATGTATGGGGAAAAGCAAATAGAGCATCTTGGCTAGAACACAAGAGTGTACGACAAGAAATAAACTGCAAAAAAACCTAGAAAAGTAGCCTGGTGCCATACTGAAAAGGACTCTAGATGCCAGATAGTACATTTTTCTACAAAGCATATATTTTATCCTATAGAAAGTAGGGAACCGGGGCGGAGCCAAGATGGCGGAGTAGAAAGACACAAATACACATAGCTCCGAAGCCACAACCCATACAATATCTGTATAAAGTAACTCATGGCAAATTCTAGAGCAGTAAGGCCACAGAACAGTGGAGTGAAGGAGATTTCTGTTCCAGAGGGACCTGCAAACCTCTCGCAAAAGGTCCGTCGCACTGCAGACGCGGAGCCCAGCCCAGACATGCTGCGGCCATGGCACCAAGAGGAACAGATCTGAGCAGGCTTCAGGGACGGGATCTCCAGCGGCCGCACAAGTCCCTCCACCCACAGGTGACGGGGGTCAGTGAGAGAGTCTCTTTGGCGGGTCGAGAGGGGAGTGGGGTGCCCCCATAACTCAGGCCCCCTCGGGAGGCAGAAGCTGAGAGGCAGAGGCAGACCAGGGCTCCCCAAGCAGGCAGGAGCCTGGATCCATTGTTGAAGGTCTGTGCATAAACCTCCTGAGGGAACTGAGCCTGAGAGGCAGCCCTGCCCCCACCTGAGCACCTGAACTTAATCTCACACTGAATAGCAGCCCTGCCCCCGCCAAAAGCCCTGAGGCTGGAAGCAGCATTTGAATCTCAGACCCCAAGCGCTGGCTGGGAGGATCAGGAGGCGAGGTGGGTGTGAGGAGAATATTCAGAGGTCAAGTCACTGGCTGGGAAAATGCCCAGAAAAGGGAAAAGAAATAAGACCATAGAAGGTTACTTTCTTGGTGAACAGGCATTTCCTCCCTTCCTTTCTGATGAGGAAGAACAATGCTTACCATCAGGCAAAGACACAGAAATCAAGGCTTCTGTGTCCCAGCCCACCCAATGGGCTCAGGCCATGGAAGAGCTCAAAAAGAATTTTGAAAATCAAGTTAGAGAGGTGGAGGAAAAGCTGGGAAGAGAAATGAGAGACATGAAGTCAAAGCATGAACAGCAGGTCAGCACCCTGCTAAAGGAGACCCAAAAAAAATGTTGAAGAAAATAATACCTTGAAAAATAGGCTAATTCAACTGGCAAAAGAGGTTCAAGAAGCCAATGAGGAGAAGAATGCTTTCAAAAGCAGAATTAGCCAGATGGAAAAGGAGATTCAAAAGCTCACTGAAGAAAATAGTTCTTTCAAAATTAGAATGGCACAGATGGAGGCTAATGACTTTATGAGAAAGCAAGAAATCACAAAACAAAACCAAAAGAATGGAAAAATGGAAGATAATGTGAAATATCTCATTGGAAAAACAACTGACCTGGAAAATAGATCCAGGAGAGACAATTTAAAAATTATGGAACTACCTGAAAGCCATGATCAAAAAAAGAGCCTAGACATCATCTTTCATGAAATTATCAAGGAAAACTGCCCTGAGATTCTAGAACCAGAGGGCAAAATAAATATTCAAGGAATCCACAGATCACCGCCTGAAAGAGATCCAAAAAGAGAAACTCCTAGGAACATTGTGGCCAAATTCCAGAGTTCCCAGATCAAGGAGAAAATATTGCAAGCAGCTAGAAAGAAACAATTCAAGTATTGTGGAAATACATCAGGATAACACAAGATCTAGCAGCCTCTACATTAAGGGATCGAAGGGCATGGAATAGGATATTCCAGAAGTCAAAGGAACTAGGACTAAAACCAAGAATCACCTACCCAGCAAAACTGAGTATAATACTTCAGGAGAAGAATTGGTCTTTCAATGAAATAGAGGATTTTCAAGCATTCTTGATGAAAAGACCAGAACTGAAAAGAAAATTTGACTTTCAAACACAAGAATGAAGAGAACCAGGAAAATATGAACAGCAAAGAGAAGTCATAAGGGACTTACTAAAGTTGAACTGTTTACATTCCTACATGGAAAGACAATATTTGTAACTCTTGAAATTTCTCAGTATCTGGGTACTGGGTGGAATTACACACACACACATGCACATACGCACACACACATAGAGACAGAGTGCACAGAGTGAATTGAAGAGGATGGGATCATATCTTAAAAAAAATGAAATCAAGCAGTGAGAGAGAAATATATTGGGAGGAGAAAGGGAGAAATAGAATGGGACAAATTATCTCTCATAAAAGAGGCAAGTAAAAGACTCAGTGGAGGGATAAAGAGGGGAGGTGAGAGAAAAACATGAAGTCTACTCTCATCACATTCCACTAAAGGAAAGAATAAAATGCACACTCATTTTGGTATGAAAACCTATCTTACTATACAGGAAAGTGGGGGATAAGGGGATAAGCAGGGTGGGGGGGATGATAGAAGGGAGGGCATGGGGAGGAGGGTGCAATTTGAGGTCAACACTCATGGGGAGGGAGAGGATCAAAAGAGAATAGAAGTAATGGGGGACAGGATAGGATGGAGGGAAATATAGTTAGTCTTATACAACACAACTATTATGGAAGTCATTTGCAAAACTACACAGATTTGGCCTATATTGAACTGCTTGCCTTCCAAAGGGAAGGGGTGGAGAGGGAGGGAGGTAAAGAAGTTGGAACTCAAAGTGTTAGGATCAACTGTCAAGTAATGTTCTTGCCACTAGGAAATAAGAAATACAGGTAAAGGGGTATAGAAAGCTATCTGGCCCTACAGGACAAAAGAGAAGATGGAGACAAGGGCAGAGAGGGATGACAGAAGAGAGAGCAGATTGGTCATAGGGGCAATTAGAATGCTTGGTGTTTGGGGGGGAGAGGGGATAAAAGGGGAGAAAATTTGTAACCCAAAATTTTGTGAAAATGAATGTTAAAAGTTAAATAAATAAATTTTAAAAAAAAAGAAAGTAGGGAACCCCCAAAACTTCTTGAGTGAGGGGGTGATATGGTCAAAACCATGTTACAGAAAGATCAAAATAGAAGTTTACTAAAATTCAACCTGATCCAGACAGCTATGCCATTGGGAATTGCCCTCTATCAAATCCCTAAACTGCCTCCAGTTTGTGATGGACCCATAAATGAAGGAAATAGAAGATTCTGGCTGCCCAGGTCTCACAGTTGCTTTCCGGGATATGGTTGTCAACACCAAATCTTGTATTGACTTCTGGGGGTCTGTGGGCAAAGAAAATGGGAGCTTATCATGCTGCTGAGGTTACAAAACTCATCCAACAGCATTGTTTAATTGCACCACTTTAGGAGGCTAAAATCAATTCAGCATTTTATATTTTCATGCCCTCTGCTCTTATAGCTTGGCACCCAAACAAGGTTATAGAGAAAAAGTGGCATTGAACTGTTTTATCTGCACTAATTAAACATGGTGCTGCCCACTGATCTTTACACATTGATCTGAGCACAGACCCAGACCACCACACTGAAGCCAGAGCCTGGTTTCCATAGGAACCACAAAGGAATGAGGTGGGTCCAGTCTCACACCCTGTGACCTAGTGATCTTCCTGAGTGATCCTACGGGATCCTCCTGACCAATTCCAGTTCCTATGCTCTCACTCAAGAAAGAGACTTCCTAGAACAAAGTCACACTTCAAAAGAAGGCATGACTGAATTGAGTCTGCCTGTGGGTAGCCAGTAGCTCTCCAGACATAAAGAGGTGTGGCTATGGACCCCTGGCCCAGATCAGCAGGGGCAATCAGGCAAATGAGCGATGAGTGAAATTTTGAGTCTTAGGTTTCTAGACTTAATATCCCTGTTCTGCATATCTTTACATTGTCAGTCTGTGACTTCCTATTTTCATCTGGAATGAGGATTGGAGATTTAGAGCTGGAAGGAACTTTGGAAATGATTTAGTCCAGCCCCTTCATTTTATTGATGAGGTAATTGAAGTCTAGATTAGTTATGTGACCTGTTCAAGGTCATAGCAAGGAGCAAAACTGAAATTTGAACTAGGTCCTCTGACTCCAAATTCAGTGTTCTTTCCACTATCCCATGCTTCCTTAAGCCCAACGTCCCCCACACAGTTGTTGACCTTTGCTGGTTCAAAGGATAAGCCTCTCTAGCACTCCTGAGAATATTGGTTAATTTCTAGCCACTTTAACCTATGGCTTCATATTAACAATTTGTGGGCCTCTGTCTGCTGGTACTGTCCAGCTGCAGATACTCTGAACCAACCCCAACCAGCCAGATTCTGAACTATCAAACCCAAAGCAGCTAGGTACCCTGACAGAAAGACATGAAATAGCATGTATCAGACGGGTCAAACCGTCACCAACACCTATCTTGAGATTCCACTGAAGATAACCCATAACATTTCATTCTCAAACAATGGATCTGCTTTGAGGCTTGCCTCATGCCAGTCATCATTTAGGGGAGCGGTCACAATAGTGTCACCCCTAACACCAACTGCTGACCAATTGCTACCAATAGGAAAGTAAACCTAAGAACTCAAGTGTCCACACCATCCCCTTCTGGTCCACTGGTCCTGCTTCCAGGCCAGCCTTTCCCCTTGAGAGGATGTAGAGACAAAGCCTGGAAACAGCTTCTGCAGGGGAGATGGCCCTAAAGACTCACAAAAGAACATTCTTGCTATCAAAGTCATTGAAAGTGACAAATGCTCCAATTGCAGAAATGGAAATTACTCTTAACATTAAAGTCAAGGCATTGTCATCTGCTTTGTCACTGCGCTCTAAGAACTAGAAGGCTTTTCCATGTCATTAGCAGCTGACATCATCCACATGAAGAATTTTCAAACCTATTAGAATAGGAGCTCCTTCAGGGAAGGGCTTGTTTTATTTTTCTATTTGGATCCACATCACTTAGTGCAATGCCTTGCATACAGTAAGCATTTAATAAATTTCATTTCATTAATTCACTCATTTCAAGTCCCACTCACCCTTATCTCTAGATGGGGTCAGGTGGTACAAAGTAAACTGGAAGACTGAAGATGGGAAGGCATATGGTAAGAATCCCAGCTCCAAGAAAGCAAACAGGTAGAAATGAAATCATTCACAAGTAGGAAGAGCCCCAGGTCTAGAATCAGAAGCCCTGGGTTCAAATATCCCAACTCTGTTACTTATTAGTCATGTGGCTTTGAGCTAAATAAGTTCCCTCTGGACTGCATTTTAATCATCTGTAAAATGAGACTACGTGCCCTCTAAAATCCGTTCTAGCTCTAATTCTGGGAAAGGGAAAGGAGAGAGGGAGAGAGAGAAAGAGACAGCGACAGACAGACAGAGACACAGAGAGAAACAGAGAGACAGAGACCGAAGGAAAGGGAGGAAAGGGAAAGTAAGGGGGAAAGAGGGAAGGAGAAGAGAGGAGAGCAGAGGAAGAGACAGAAACAAAGAGACAGAGAGGCAGGGACAGAGACAGACAGAGAAAGTTACATAAACACTTCTACACCTATATCAGAAGTCTAAATAATCTACTGAGGAGAATTTTTGTAATTGACTGCAAGGAAGACCCTCAATATAGTTGATATCACAGATTCAGTAGCAGAAAAGCAGAATTATAGAACTAGAGAATCTCAAATACGGAAGGGACCTGAGAGGTCTATCTGAAGCCTGTTCTGACCCCCTTCAGCTCCTAGTGAGTTTCCTTGACCAAAAAAAAAAAAATGTATTTTTTTGGCACATAAGCTTCTTGAGGGCAAGGATTATTTCATTTCTGTCTTTTTATCCCCAGCTGGCACAAAGTAGATGCATAATAAATATTGTTGATTACTTGACTGAAAGGACTTCAGAAGATCATCTAGTCCAATCGCCCTTCTAAGTGTAGAATTCCCCTCCAAGTGACCATATTCCTAATGCATGGTCTTCCACACTCTCAATGAATACTTCCAGTGATAGGAAGCTGACTAACTTGCAAGACAGCTTGTTCCATTTTAGAAAGTTCTCCCTTACATTGAGAAAAACGCCTAGAATTGGAATTCAAATGGATCCAGAAAACATTTCTTTTTACTTTTTAGCTTATAAAGTACTTTAACTACATATAAAATGTTACTACTTCACATACCACATAGTAGAACTCCTATCCATCTCATTTGGGTTTCACAGCCTCAAAGACTGGTACTACAAGTAGTAGCAGTAGTAGTAATAGTGGTAGTGGTAGTGGTAGTAGTAGTAATAGTATAGTAGTACTAGTAGTAGCAGTACTAGTAGTAGTAGTAGTAGTAGTAGTAGTAGTAGTAATAGTAGTATCCTCATTTTAGAGATGAGGAAACTAGGGCTTAGAGAGATTGTGACTTATTAATGTTCACAGATCTCATATTGTCAGAGGCAAGATTTGCTTCCTGGTCTTCCCAAGAACAAGCAGCAAGCATATCTTAATGTCTGTTGTGTGCCACGCACTGTGCCAGGTACTGAGGGTAGTAAGATAATGCATGGCCTCAAGGAGCTTATATTCTACCAAGAGAAAACAACGTGTTGTACGGATAAGTCAATAAAATAGATACAAAGAAAATGCAAAGTAATTTATTTGGGGGCAAGGGGTTGGGTCCTAGTTCTAGCTCTTGGACCAACAGAAAATATCTACTCCCTCCATCATTATTAAAGCCCCGCAAATATTTAAAGACAACACTGATGTCCCCTTCCCAATTAAACATCCCAGTTCCTTCAACTGTTTTTTCATGTGTTTTCCAAAACTCATATCATTTTAGCCATCCTCCCTTTTAAATATACTTCCACCTGTCAGTGTTCTTCACATGAAATATATAGTTTAATATATTTCCTTTAAAATAACATTTCTTCCAGAAAATAGGATGGGAAAGGTGACCTGCCATATAAGGGTAGACTTTAAAAAATGGGATTTTTACCCTGAAAAGGTGAAAGTTGAGGGCAGCCATGATTAAACTCTATGAAATCATAGTAGGGAAGAGCCTGGGTACAACACGGAGAAGATGAATAGCCAATTGTTCAGAATATCTCTAAATATTAGAAGGCCAAAGGGCACCCTTAGAGGGCTGAGAAAAGTCAGCTTAGGAAAAATGGCAGGAAGTGTTCCTTCTTGTAGTGGGTGATAAACCCATGGCACTCATTACCACAAAAGGTGACACGGCAGAAAATATAAACTGATTTTAAAAGAGTTTGGATAGCTTTATGAAAGACAGAATCCTAAATGGCTCCTGAGAAAAGCTGATATATTCTTGACCTTTAAAAGCTGAGGTCGAAGGGGACAGTCAGGTCTTCCCATAGTGAATCTATAGACTTGATGGACTAGGAGCAAGGCACCTCCTTACCCACCCCTTGCCCCCAGCAGGTGCATATACACATGTATGTACACTACACATGTACACATGCACACACAGATATCATGGCTGCCCAGTTGTTCATTAATGACTATCATTTAACTAAACCCCAAACCTGATGAGTCCTGGCAAGGGCTGGGGCCTCAGGCCTGCTTTAGACCCATGCTCTATTACAGTCCCTTCTGCAGGCTCAGTGAAAGCCATTAGGAGGGAGAGATCTTTCCAGCCCATGGATTGGTAGAGGAGAGGTTGTAGAGTTAAAGGAAAGAAGAAGAGATAACTAGGGCTCAGACAGCAGTGGGAATTACCAGAAAAGGGATGTTTGAGGCCTGAAAACCAGACAATCTGAAAACCTGATCAAGAGGTTATGGGAGGCCCTAGGAGCAGGTAATAAAACGGGGGCCAGACTGAAAAGATTGGGACTCTTCACTCTGAAAAAAGAAAAGCTGGTAAGGGATATGATGAAACTCTAAAATCATAAAGAACACAGATGGAGAATGTGAAGACAAGCTCGCTTACAAACTCCCAAAATATTGGGACAAGGAAGACACCCTGACAGTCAGAATTAGGAAAGTGTGGCAACAAATAATGGGGACCCAGATAAGAGAAATGGGGTTTAGAGCTAAGGCCAAGGACACTGGTGGGGCAAAGCAAGATCAAGATCACACTCTTAGAGAACTAAGATCTTAGCAGCTTAAATGCCAATAAGGCATTAAAGGCCCTTAATTTACAAATGAGGAAAGTGAGGCACAGAGAGGTTAAATGACTCACCCAAGGTCCCATGGTAAGTGACAGAGCAGGGATTTGAATGTAAGTCCTCTAACTCCATATAAAAACATGACAGGGACTTGGGCACTGGGGGACAAGAAACGAACTCAGTTACTAGAACTGGGGTGTAAGGCTGGGTCTTGGTCACAGGAGCAGAAGGTGAGAGTATGGTTCCTGATACCAGTGTCCTAAGTTAAACAGGATAGGCCATTAGACAGAGCTGTTGAGTCAGGGATCAAGGGCTGCTTACATTCTCTCATCCCAGATGTAGGTGGGGTTGGGTTCCAGACATAGGTATTGTTATGAAATGGGTAGTTACGTGACCTTAGTTTTGAAGTTTAGAGGAGGGATTCTTAACTTGGGGTACAGGAACCCCAGAGTGATTTCCAGAAGACTATGAAGTCAAATGAGAACAAAATCACATCTTTATTTTCCATTAACCTCCAACTGAAATCTAACATTCCCTTATTTAGGAGTCCACTTTGAAGTACCTCTATTCCAGTAAATTTTTTCTATTTCGTTTTCCTATGTATTCTGAGCTTAAGGTATAGAGCACTGAACCTGGAGTCAAGTCAAGAAAACTTAAGTTCAAATCTAACCTCGGAAACTTAGCATCTGGGCCACCCTAGACAAGCCATTTAACCTCTCCTGCCTCAGTTTCCTCTTGGACACAAGGGAAATAATAATAGCACCTACCTCCCTGAGTTGCTGTGAAGATAAAAATGACATCACCTTTGTAAAATACTTCACAAACTCTAAATTGCTATATAAAAGGTAGCTCTGAGAAGGAATTATTCTGAAAATGGTTCCTTAATCTTCACCAGATTTCTAAGGCAGGGTCAGCGACACCAGAAGAGATTAAGAACCCTTCTGTTGGAGGGAGGCAGCTCCAGGAAGTTCATTTGCAGGAGATGGTATGAGGCATACGGACCCCAGTCTATCTCCTCACAGTTTCCCAAAATGCGGCACTCCCACTCAGTACTGTCCAGTTAGAACTTTCCTTCCAAATTGTCATAGAACTTAGATCGTAGATAACAGATTTAGAGATGGAAGCGACCATAGAGGTTATCCAAGTCCAGACCTGACATTTTGCAGATGAGGAAAATGAGGCACAGAAAAATTAAGTGACTTTCCCAGGGTCATACAACCAGTAAGTTTGATAAGGATGAATTCACAGAACAGAAAATAGTAAGATCAGAATGAGAAGAGAGAAGGGAAGCTGCTTCTGGAGACCCTCAACCTGGCCAAAATCAAGGGTGGGAGGACTTTTATGAGGAATAGGGGAGATAGAGAGGGAGAACTGAGCAGGTGAAAGTCTTACTGACTTTAGCTTCCAACAGCTCCAAGGTAGCCATGCTTCCCTTACAGATAACTAGGAAAGAAGACAAAGGTTGGTGTCTTTTGCTGGCATTGTCTCCTGCCTGTCAAAGGAACTGGGTTTAGAATATCTATCAGCTTTCACAGGCCTCCCCCTTCTTCCCTGGCTCTCCTTCCAGCCAAGAGTACTGATATTCCTGACCAGGGCAGGGAACTCAAGCCCTATCCCCAAGTTTGCTTCCTTAGATACTGAATTAATTTTAGTCTGCCCTAATCAAATATAGTAGAGCTATGATAGACCATGGGGAACTTCCTGGAAGAGTTGGATTGACTGCTTTCTCACTCTCTATTCCTGAGTGGACTGTGGCTAAATCTCTAACAGGGCAGGTTAGAGTCCCTCCCTTTCTAGCACTCCATATATCTCTCTCATTAGAATGTAGCACCTGGAGGGGAAAGGGCATCTTTGTTTGCTCGTATCCATAGCACCTGACACAGTGCCTAGCATGCAGTAAGCCCTTAAATCTTCCTATCTAATCCATAATTCTGGAGTTTTGGAGATGAAGGCTGTATTTCTTGTGTGTGTGTGTGTGTGTGTGTGTGTGTGTGTGTGTGTGTGTGTGTGTGCGCATTTTTTTTTAATTTCCACAACATCACAATGTGTCCATTTAAAGGACCAAATAGCAAAGTTGTTCCCTTTTGCATCTCAAGAACACAGAACACTAGTGAGGCTGTGTTTCTTAATGGATGCCATTGTTTGATTTAAGTGTGAGACCTTTATATCTTGCAAGACAGAAGAGATCCTACAGGGGTGGTCATTGAAACAGGGGTGGTCATCGAAACAGGCGACTCCCTTCTCTAAGGAGAAAGAGAATCTAATCGCACCATGGGAAGTTCGGGGAACAATTCTCCGCCTAGATTTTTCTTCTCTCTAACGTGCTGCCAAGCTTGTTCTTTAGTACTGTTGTGGCTCTTTCCCTCTTCATCTGTGTGACAGTGGGCCAGTTACTTAACTTCTATGGTCCTCAACTTCTTTATCTTTATGGGTAAAACAAAGGGGATGTGACCTCTATGTTTACTTCTAGCTCTAACTCTATGATTCTCTTTGTACAATGGACCCCAAATGAATCCCTCTTGGGTTCATTTAAGTCTCACCTTTGGTCCTTGGGAGACAGGCCATTCACTGAGGCTGCCATTTCCAATGCTTCTCTCTCTCTTTATCTCTTACTTGCCCTCCCTACCCTAAGTATAATGACTTAGTAGCATCCAGAGATTTCAACACTTTAGTGGTGAATTTCAGGTTAATGGAGATGTTTGAGATGCCATTTGGCTCAGAAAGTTTGGGGGGAAAATAAGCTAAATGAGAAGTTCTGCAGCTACAGGGCTTTGCAATGACTTAACTCATTTGTCATGGAATTAATAATTCAGATCCCACACTGTTTCAGCTGGAAGCGGCGAGAGCCGACAGAGGGTTTAACCAACCACTTCGGAGATGGGGATTGATCCTGGGAAATGCTGCTGCCTCCACTTTAGCAACCTCACTCAGGCAAAATGTAAGTTGGTAGATGATTTCATATCTGCATTAGAACCATCAAAGCAGAAACATGATGCAAATAAATAAATAAATAAAATGCTGCCACAGCACAATGTCTTCCCTGGCTCTCAGTGGCAGCTTTGGGAAGTTTGGAAATATTTAGGGTCAGATTATCTCAGAAGGAGAAAGGATGATGAACAAGAGTCACTACTGTTTAGAAAAACCCAAGCACATCCATGGAAGGAAGTAACATCTTCAATGCAGGAACCTTCATGTTTATCTTATGAGAGTGAAGTAGGGGAGAGAGGGAGAGCATAAAGATCTTACCTAACTCATCCAAGACAACTGGGTAACTGACCCTTAGAGATCTCTAAGGAAAGGAACTCAGTCATCTCCCTCAGCTGAGCCAGTACTTTCTCTAAAAGTCTAGGCTAGAAGGCAGCCTAATACTCATCATGAGGTCTGAAGCCACTCATAAAAAAACATTCATTGTTATACGTGATGGGTGTCTTTATACAGAGTTTCAAACCTTAAGAGTGTTAGGTTGCCCACCAGCCACCAAGTTTTGAGAGAGAATGCCTGAGTAAAGTATATAATTAGAGCAATAGTCAGTGGAAGCCAGTGAGTTCCACTGGTATCCTCAAAATGTCAAAAGGAAGCAAAGAAATCACCCAGTACATTGAGTGAATCCCCTGTGACTGATCAAAGGGAGGACTCGGGCAAGAGCTACAGAAGCTGGGAAGGCATGGCTGGATTATGATCTGCATTTGGGAAGCAATAACCTACGACGATCAGATCACAGATCTAGCTGAGAATCTGAGCATAAAGAGCCTATCCCTGATTTATCCTCACTTTCATTTATTAATCATTTACTATGTACCAGGTACTGTACTAAGTGCAGGGGAATACATGAAAAAAGCAAAACCATCCCTAGCCTCAAGGAGTTTATACTGCCAGCAGAGAAGACAAACAATGTATAAATTGTTACATACGAGACAAATATACAAGGTGTCCCAAAAGTCTCATTGTATTTTTAAGCTCTAGTACTAATAGTTTTGATGTCCCAAAAGTCTTAATAAAGTTTGAAGTTTTACTGGCACAGTGGATAGAGTGCTGAGCCTGGAGGCCAGAAGACTCATCTTCCTGAACTCAAATCTAGTCTCAGATGCTTAGGAGCTGTGTGATCCTAGGTAAGTCATGTACCTGTTTGCCTCAATTTCTCATCTATTTAAAATGAACTAGAGAAGGAAATGGCAACCACTTCAGCATCTTTGCCAAAAAAATCCCAAAATGGGTCACTAAGAGTCAGACAGGACTGAAATGACTGAACAAAAGCCTTTTGGGATACCCTGCAGACCAGATGGAAGGGAGACTTATAGGGGGAGGCATGAACATCTAGGAGTATCTGGGAAAGGCCTTCTGTAGGAGGTGGGGTTTGAGGTGAATCTTAGTGAAAGTCAGGAATTCTATGAGAGAAAAATTAGGAGGGAAAGTATTTTTCCAAGTAGTGGTGCTTGTTTATGATGAAGTATCCTCACTCTCTCAGAAAAAACAAAACACCCTAGTGATATACACAGGGTGGCTGGCGAAAAACATAGTTTAGTCTATGGATCTAGAATTGGCCTTTCCTCTTTGAGCTTGGCCACTTTGCATGTGCCTTTAATGTTGAACTCACCAGCCCGGACCCCCTCCAAAAATACAGGAAAAGACAACAATGACTAGTAACTACCCATCTTATTTGTTGTTTCTATGCTGAACACTTCCCTGGCATATTCTCTCTCTCTCTCCCTCTCCCTCCCTCTCCCTCTCTCTCTCCCTCCCTTCCTCTCTCTCTCTCTCTCTCTCTCTCTCTCTCTCTCTCTCTCTCTCTCTCTCTCTCTCTCTCTCTCTCTCCCCCTCTCCCTCCCTCTCTCTCTCTCTCTCTCTCTCCCTCTCATTCTTTGGCTTGCAGGTTCACTCCACTGTAACCTTTCTGCTCTCCTGGGTACCCTAGAACGAATGCCTTCATTCCCTCCCTTGTTCCCTAAAGCTCTCTCATCCCAGGACACTCCTTCTGTTTCATTCCCTCCATTTCTATAGTTAGAACCTCCATGGCAGAGGTAGTAGCAGCACTGACAACAGCAGCAGCAGCCTCGGCCAACCAGCTCTATGCATGCCAAGGAACCCCACACTTTTCAGGCTCAGCTTTTAGCTGGGACTTTTTGGGCTGTACCACTGATATCTAAGTAGGCCCAGGACAGTCATTATTCAGAGCTGGAACTAAATCAGATCATTATCAGTTCTGATAATTATCTGCCCAACCAAAGATTAGCATGGTGACATTCTACAGTTGCAGACACCCACTGCTTTGCTCCAATTAAAAGAAGGTGGAAAGCAGGGGAGTCATTGCTTTTGAATGGAGAGCTCATTTACCTTGCCAGCATCATTTCAAGTAAAGGACTTACAAGAGAAAAACATCGGCTTCCCCTCCCAGTTCTGGGGTATCAAAGTATCCTTCCTGTTAATTACTGTATTAAAAAAAGAATCTGATGAGCTGAAAATACACAATTGTATTTATTCAAATAGTGTTACCTGGGAAAACCCCAAAGGAAAGTGGAAACAAGGCTCCCCCTACTGCTCAGAAGATGAAGTGCACCAGCCATACACCAGTTCTTGATTGTCCTTGCTAACAGAACTCCTCAACAGGGCCAACCCCCATTTGACAAAGGAGATTCTAAGATCTGGATAATGAGAAGAAGGAAGGAGCAAATGCGGTGGGATCTTCTCTCTGTGCCTTTGCATAGTCTGTTCTCCAAGCCAGAAATGCACTCCTTCCTCATCTCTGTCTCTTAAAATCTCTAGATCACTCCAAGGCTTAGTTTAAGTGCTACCTTCCCAAGAAGAGGACTCTTTGGGGTCCTCAGTTGCTACTACCCGCTTTGATCACAAGAAATTCAATTGGATTGATTTATATATGTTGTTTCTTCCTAATAGAATGTCAATTCTTCAGGAAAGGGACTATTTCCTTTTCGTCTTGGGATCTCCAGCCCTTTAGCTCAGTGCCTACTATATGGTAGGGGTTTGATAATGACTTGTAGAATGAATGAGATTACACTGGGGGAAAAAATCATCTGCTGTTTTTTCTAAGTGCCTGGTGGCTCACTTTTCCCAGTGAATATATCGAAGCTTAGATACACTGGTCTTGATGGAATAGAAAATCCAAAAATACCTGTATCATTCTAATTTGGAATCAGAGGACCTGGATATGGGTCTTTCCAGGCTCTACTACTTCTCTGTTGTATGACCTTCATCAAGCCACCTAGTATGTTTGTTCATCATCATCAATAGTGATTATTTATCACTTGAAGGGTTGCAAAGCACTTTACCAATATTATTCCATTTGATCCTGGCAACAATTCGATAAGATAGATAATACTAATACCACCTTTTTATAGTCAGGGGAACTATGACCAACAGAGTTGAAGTGACTTGCTCAAGGTCACACAGGTGATACAGGTAAGTATTAGGTCTTCCTGATTTGAGGTCCAGACCTCTCACTGTACCATCTAGGTACATCAGCAGATTCTTCATATCTAAAACAAGGATAATGAGAATAAATTCACTATTTCACGGGGCATTTGTGCGAATTGGATAAAATTTTTGAAATACAAAAGAAAAGTATTAAAAAAATTTAAAACTTCAAAGATACATTGTAATAAGTGGTCTTCATGGATAGAAGTTTTGAACTTTTTATGTCCTGGATGCCTTTGGCAGTCTGGTGAAGCCCATAGATCCCTTGCTAGAATAATGTTTTTAAATGCATAAAATAAAATGTCCAAGATTTCCAGCCAATTAAATTGAAATGTAGTTGTTGATTTAAAGGAAAAAATAACACAGGAAGTGCACAGACTCCAGGTTAAGAACTCTTGCTATAGAGGAAAAGACCTCGATATAGCATCAGACAACCTAGGATCAAACTGTAACTATGCTACTTACTCTCTCTGCATCACCTTAGACAAATCAATTAACTCCTCTGAGCCTCAATTTTTGAATCTCAGAAATAAAGAAGTTAGACTAAACATTCTCTACAATCCCTTCCAGCCTTGGACAGGAAGATTTTCTATGCTTTCAGAACTTTCACGCCATTGTCATAGCCTTCATATGCTTGGGCCTACCTCCAAAGTCTTGGTCAAGGGCTTTGTATATTTCCCAAGCCCAGGCATGGGGTTCCAGTCTGAAAGTGATGATTAAGAGGAGGACTTAGGCATAAGGGGATCATTTTTTAATTATTAGTCACAATAAAAAAAGAATAATCCATGATTTGAAAAATCCATAGTGATTCTAAACTCCCAGCCCTCCCAGGAAGTGTTGCTAGTCTGATTCCCTCTGAACAAACTGCCTGAAAAGATTTTGCCTCATCCCCTTTCCTGTCAATCTGCCAAAGCAGACCCTGCCAGTGTAATGCTAAACACACTCCATGGCTCTGCAGCTTAGACAGATAAAAATTAGTTATGAAGCATAATGGCATTTCCAACTTGCTGATGGCTTTTCCCCACCTATCCAAACTGCCTTCTGACTACAAAGCCCATTAAACCATTAGTCCAATCCATCAGGATATGATATCATGGCAGCTGAACAGGATCCTCAGCGAAAGTTGTCTCTAGAGAAGACGGAAAGACATCACGTCCTCCAGACTAGGGATGACCCACCCTGAAGATGCTTAACTTTAAACTGATTCTTCTGGAGTGACCAGACATTTTGTTGTCACCCTGGGGGAATTGTAATTACTGTGGTCCCATATCCCAGAACCAATGCTATCCCTGTTCAATTCATAGAACCAGAGATAAAAAAAATAATAATTTCCATTCCTCTCAACAAGAATGAATAAAAAAGAATACATCTACGAGTTAATAAGAGATCAAATGCACAGTATGTGCCACACACTAGTACAGTAAGACATAGCCTACAATTGAAAAGGAAGGTCCATTGAGAATGGAGGGGATAGAATTTCCCCAAAGAAATGAAATTCCTTCCCTCCTCATCTCCATCTTGACTTCCTTTAGGTCCCAGCTAAAATGTCACCAAGAAGCCTTTTTCTATTTTCCTTTAATGATAATGCCTTCCCTCTGTAGATTATGTTCAGTTTATCCTCCAAATGTTTAGATTGTAAATAATTGCTTGAATATTATCTCTCCATTAGACTATGAGCTTATTGAGAACAGAAACTGTTCTGGGCCTTTCTTTGTATCCCCAAGGTAGTGGCTGGTACCTAGCTGATGCTTAATAAAGGTTTGCTAACTCACTGATTGCTCCATATATCATAAATTAGAGCTGAAAAGGGACTATAGGGGTTATCTAATCTATCTCCCTCAGTTTTACAGATCATGAAACTGGGACCAAGTTAAATAGTTTGCCCAAGGTGGTACCTATGAGAAAGGGCAGAAGTACAGCTGTACCAGGGAGGGTTTGTCAGATCCCAGCAAGAAGAAAAACCTAGGCAGAAAATCACTCTGAATCCCTCCAATGGCTAGAGTTAGGTCTTCATTCGCCTGACCCCGTTTCTGGGAGGCACACCTTCAGGGCTCTTCCTGTAAGACAAGTAGGCCTCACTCTTAAATCAAACACCAACATCTATTAAAGAACACATCCTTCATCTCCCATACTCCTGAATTACAGCTCTCTAACCATACCTATCAGGGATTCAGCACTGGCCACTCTGGAAAGCAGAGGAGAAGGCAGTCAAGCTAACCCTTCAGGGAAGCCTCCCTGGGCTATGACAGCTCTGCTCACCCATAATTAATTTTCCACATTGCATTACAATGACTGTACACATGCTGGAAATAACTGTCATATCTCCTGGATGCTGCCTGGGTGACTGAGAGCTTACAAGGCTGATAGTGGATTTATGAACTCAGTCGTTTCATTCAGAGTCAAGACAGGTGGGGGTCAAGGAAAAAAAAAAGGCCAGGTGTGTCTCTATAAGGCTACAATCCACATATGTGCTCACATCTGTAATTGTGTGTGCTTGCGTGCACATCTGTGCACAGCAGACCTGGCTCAGTCTCTGAGTTTCAGATATTTAATAGTGCATAAAAAAAATTATGAGAAAAGTGTTTTGCATTAAAGCCTCCATGCAGATGGTCCTCTTTTCTTCTGCCTCTGGGTTTATTATTGGGTAAAGTTTTGATTTACTGGAGATCAGCCATGTTTTTACAGTTTGATTTCTTGATTTAAACAAGCTGGATAATGTAATGGACCTTTTATTGCGCCTTTTATTGTCTCTCTTACTTAGACTGTAGGCCCCTGGGGCAGGGACTGTGTCTTCGACATTTTATGCAGCCTCAAGAACACCACTGGTGCTCAACAAATAATAAATAACTTGAATAGTAAAACCAGATTCCCAGAGTTACAGAACACACTCATCTTTTGATACTGTGACATCATACCAAACTGAGCCAATTGTCACCTATTAACTTTATCTCATTTGTATACTGTAATCCTGTTGTGTAAAATGTCATCAAAGGTGAGATTCTTCATGAAAATAAGCCACTTTGTACAGTAATTCGGGCAGTCCGAGTCTGGTGGGCTTCTTGAGACCCTTAAAACTACAAAGCAGCATACAGCTCATCCCACGAGAGACTCTGGGCAAGCTTTACTTTAACAGAGACATAATATAGCATGATATGTTTTATACCTGTTTTGTCATTTCATCTTCTCGGTGGTAGGACATGATTTTCATATGATAGGTAAGGAAATTGAGTCTTGGAGAAGTGAAATGACCTGCTTGTGGTTGTACAAGAGCAGAGTGAGGACTGGAACCCAAGTCCTGGGGCTCCCACAGCAGTGTTATTTTCACCACCCATGATGCTTATCACAGGCTCATAAATCATAGAATTAGGGCTGGAAGGGACATTGGGGGTCATCCAATCCAATTTTTTCATTTTAAAGAGGAGGAGAATGAGGACAAGACAAGTCAAATAACTTAGCCAAGGTCACACAGGTGATAATCATGGACTGAAGTAGAATTTGAAGCTGAATCTTCTTAATCCAAATCTCTCTTTCTTACCCCTATACCTCAGAGCTTCTTTCCTAGCCATACCTTGCCATGGGAATTTCCTTTCCAATCTCAATCTTCATTGAATTGATATAGATCTAGAGATTCACTCAACAAGTGTTCATTAAGCACCTATTAAAGGCATCACCCTAAGCATTGAAAATACAAAGACAAAAATGAAACCATGCCTGTCCTCAAGAAGTTTGTAGTCTACTGATAGAATATAGATAAATTCAAATAAATACAAGACGAGGTTACATGAGGATAGGAACTAGGGATGCTATTTGTCTGACACTAGCAAGTCTTTGCCCTATCCCAGAATCCTCTCACAGACCCATTCCCGATCTCCAACTCTAATCTAACCCTCCCCCACCTCCACCCCAAAAAAGAAAAACCTGGAAGTTTCCACCTAAGGAAGCATTGCCCAGAAGCTTTTCCTGGAAACTTATACCAATGGGATATTGAAAGGCTGAAGAGTATGGAAAGAACTGGCAATCAAAGGACCTGAATTCAAATCCCCTCTCTGCTTCTTACTGCCTGTGTGACCTTGGGCAAATCCTTTCATCTCCCCAGGTCTCAATCTTATCATCTGTCAAGTTGGGGAGGAGGGGTTGGACTTCATGACCTCTAAGGTCCATTTTACCAAGACTCCAATTTTATAGGTTTACGATTCTTTGAAAATCTAAAACATTCTTCCTTGTTCCAAGAAGGGAGCATTCCATTCCACAGGACTGAGCATTAAAAAAGGAAGGTTCTGCCTGCTGTTCCCCTCCCAGGATATCCAAGATTCTAGAGCTATGGAAGTTGTGAAGGAGCCTCAAGCAGGGCACATGGTTTATACTCAGGCATTATTCATGTCTATACATAGACACAACTAAGTAGAAGCAGACTAATTAAGGGTTACAACCGCGTAGCCCCTTCACCTTGGCATATCATTGTGACCTCTGAAGAGGATTTTTGCAAATTCCTAAACCTTATTCTAGCCTCATGTCCAAATTTCAGGCCTCATTTATGCTGATTATTCAGAGAATAGAAGTTTCTCTATTGTGCTAAGAATGGAAATTTCCCCCCCATTTCATAGATTTCTCTACCCAACTTCTCCCAAGTGACTAAAGTCATCCAATCAATCAACAGCTACTTATTAAGTACCTACTAAGTGCTAGACCTGGGCTAGGCTCTCATAATACATATAATGAAACAATCCCTACTCTCCCAGAGTTTACATTCTAACAGGAGAGATAACAATATATAAGTATAAAGAGAATAAATACAAAGGGTACAGTAACACAGTAAATAGATACAGTAGTTTGGAAGATCATAACACTAATCACATTGATATATGGCTATCTCTGTAAAGGTTTACAAAGTGCTTTCCTTACAAAAAGCTCCCCTTGGATGGGAAGTATTCCCATTTTATAGATGAGGCAGCTGGAGCTTAGACAAGCCAAGTAATTTGCCTAGGGCCACACAGGCAGTAAATGTCAGAGATGAAACCTGGACCTAGTCCTAGTTGAGCTACCAATTTGCAGTCAGGGAAAACCTTCCCATTCTAGAGTTGTTGAATTAATGAGATAATTAATTTCAAAGTATTTTGAAAGTGATAAATAATTATAAATATGTTAGGTATCATTGCACATGGAAACAGCATCTTCACAACTACAATCTCTTTCCGAGGAGTTTAAGTTTGAAATGGAATGAACTGAGAGTCAGTAACAATGTCAAACCTATTGTTACTATTTTTCTCAGAATGCCTGATCCCAGGGTGTCCAGCCCACCTGACATAATCAATCATCAAGGTATGTGTGGGGTTGCTTCCTACAAAGGTTTCACTACCAGGAGCTGAGTTTGCCCAATCATTCCTATGGAGAGTCGTTTGGTAGGTGGGAGCAATTAATACTAAAAGAGAAAGAAAGGAGGCAGGAAAGAAATAGCAACCACCACCATCTCCATAGCTGTTAATCAGGTGAGATTTCAGCAGAATCAATGTAATATGAAAAAAAAAAAAAACACTGCCCCCATAGCCAAGGTTCACAGTTAGCAGGCTAAAATTCATGCATGCCAAGGTTAAAAATAAAAATGAACCAGCCCCGAATGACAGGAAGGAAGGAAGGAAGGAAGGAAGGAAGGAAGGAAGGAAGGAAGGAAGGAAGGAAGGAAGAAAGGAAGGAAGGAAGGAAGGAGAGAGGTAGGAAGGGAGGGAAGGAAGGAGGGAAGGAAGGAAGAAAGGATGGAAGGAAGGAAGGAAGGAAGGAAGGAAGGAAGGAAGGAAGGAAGGAAGGAAGGAAGGAAGGAAAGAAGGAAGGAAAGAAGGAGAGAGGGAAGAAGGGAGGGAAGGAAGGAGGGAAGGAAAGAAGGAAGAAAGGAAGGAAAGAAGGAAGGAATGAGGAAGAGAGGCAGGGAGAGAGAGAAGAAAGGAAACCTCATTTCCTCATCTCTTGGTATATGGGTATGGTTCCTACGAGAATCTATGTTTGGAATAAGGGATGTTAATCTGAGAGCAGAGGGTAATAAAGAGCTTGGCATACTTGATTATTGTTATTTTGTATTTGTAGCATGCCTCACAACCATTTATTGGTTGTTCCATCCAAGAAGCCCTAGCCTCCACCAAGGACCTGGGTTATAGCCAATATACTAAGGAGCACTAGAGGCCAACCCAATTCCTTTCTCCCAAACCTATGGTATTGATATACATTCATGTTAAACATCCACACAGTTAAGATGAAACAGACTAGCTAAGGGTTAGAACCTGGTAACCCCTTCTCTTTGACTTCTCAATTTTGACCTCCAAATAGGATTTCCACTAATCCCAAAACCTTACTCTAATCTCATGACCACCTTCATTATCCATACTCTGTTTTGGAAATGGGGTAAGGTGTGTCTTGGGAGGAACAGGGGGAGCTGTACAATTTTTCTCCCTAGTTCAAATGACAGAATCTCAGAATTGCTATGGATCTTAGGGGACATCTCATTCAAATATTTCCCAACTTGTGCAGAAATCCCTTCTACAACTTTCTTACTTTACCTACCCCCTAGGCAGAAATAATTTTTTTCCTTGAGAGGACAAAGTCTGGTGACAATGATTTGTTGAGCCAGGGTACAGCTAAATATCAAAGCTGGCAAAGCTCTTTCTTGGCAAGTCCAACCCTAACAAACTCCCTCACTCCAATTTCCAATGTCCTTATTGAGTCATGGAATAATTGTTAGAGACTGAAAAGACCACATAGTCCAAATTCCTCTTTTAGCAAATGAAGAAACTGAGTGAGGCTTATCTAAAGGTCAATACATGGGGAAACAGGACACTGGATTCTAGTTCTGGTTCTACCTCTAACTGGCTATGTAACCTTAGATAAGTTACTCAAGATCTCTGCAACTCAGATTTCATATCTGTGAAATAAAAGAATTGGACTAAAGTGGTCTTTCTAATATTCTAGTATCTCTCAGTTCTAATATTCTATTCAATCTATTAAATTCAATTAATCATCAAACAGTTATCACTAGTTGCCTGCTAGTTGCCAGGGATTCAAAAGCAAAAACAAACTAATCCTTACCTTCATCTATTCAGTGTTCCTCAACAAGTTGTTAGTAACTGCCTACTCTGTTCTTCTATGATATCGAGTTCTAGAGAGATGACGCTTATGCCTTAGGACACAAAGCTAGTTAATGGTAAGATAGGACTAAAACTTATGTCTCTAGTCATTCATCCCATTCCTTCTGTTATACTTCTATTATACCTCCAAGACTATGCACCACTACCACAACTAGATAAAGCATTTGTCTGCTACAGACTTCTACACCAATCTAGTAACCCTTTGCCCATGATGGACAATACGTATAAACTTCTACCTGCCAATACATTCTCTAACATTTTACTTCTTCTAGCAAAAAATAATGCCTTAACCAGATACAATCCATATATCTCCAGAAGATCCCTCAAGGTGATTTTAATGATTGGAATTCCAGACTCATGAGATAGGCTGATTCAAATATTAGCCCAATAACCTTTGCTAGAACAATGTGTTCAAGAATATGGAATAAAGTTGGGGACCAAAAACATCTTAGAAGTCACAGTTTTTTCCTTGGAAATAAACTTAAAAGTGCCTTGATGATACTTCTCTTTGGAATGGAAAGAGAGTGAGGAATCTATATACTTAGTGACTGGCTGAAGGGAGATGGGGAAGGAAGTTGGTAAACCCTGATACTTGGACTTTCTGAAGAACAGAACCAGGAAGAGACAGTCCTAAGAGATACCAGAAGCATGGACCTTGACTTTAGGGACTGGAAGGCAGTGATTGCCACCACGGAGGCTGAGGAGATGGGCAGATTACTGGCAACACCAGATGCGGCTCTGCAGGGTCATCAGTGACTCCTTGGAGAGCTGCTGCCTAAGTAAACATAAGGAAAAACTTCCTAACTGGAGCGTCCAAAAGTAGAATGGAAGAGATAAAGAAGTAGAATTCTCCATCACTGGAAGTCTTCCAGCAAAACACGGATGGATCAAGGATATGATAAAGGGGATTCCTGCCCCAAAACGTGTTGGAGTAGATCTGAGGTCCCCTCCAAGTCTAAGATTCTCACCTTCAGTCCTATCCCTAATCTCACTCATTGACCTGCAGGACTGAGGTCCTATTTGGCATTGACTGACTTCAAAATGGAGTTCATAGGCTACCAGATCAGTTTTCATTTTGGCTTGTCTGTTTCTAGTGGAGGTAGGGATATGGAAATATAGCTGAGATTTGAGGAGGAATAACCTGACCCTATTTCTTGGGGTGTACTGTATGAAAAGGATTGATGCTAGGCTGGAGTTACCTGTTTCCCTGGGTTTAGCTCCAGAAAACCCCAATCCTTAAAGATCCCAGCTTCTACTGTCACAGCCTGGGAGATCTACCTTCCTCTTGAATTCAGAGAGCCTGTTCAATTTCAATCATTGAGGTTTCCTAAAAAATCCTAGTCTAAGGAAGCCTCAAAGGTACACATACACACACACACACACACACACACACACACACACACTCAGTCCCAGGAATCTCACTCAGCACCCCCTCAGCAGCATTACTTTGAACTCTTAGGAGTACAGGGTGCTCTTACATTTTAATAGTGAAGTTTCCAGATCACCCTAATGAACTTCCCCAGAGATCCTTCTCCAAGACGCTGGCTCCAGTGGGTCATTTTACAGACCCTCCATCAGAAGTTCAGCAACAGAGTTTCCTGTGTTCAAAGCCCAAAGCCTGTCAGGAGCCCCAGCTACCCCATGAATTTCTTCAGCATCACCAGGGAGGGCTGCTACCATAATTAAAAGTAGAGCACGGTCTACTGGGAGGAGCGAGATCCAGCCCCAGGGAACCGGGTAGGGAAGGTTGATGGAGATGGAAATGAACTCCCAAACCTCTCTGGGCTGTCTAGAAACAGAGAAAGGGGGCTGCGGAGTGGGGCATGAGGGGAGGTGGGGGAGAAGAATACCACATAGCTTACAACTCAGTGTTGAAGCCACTAAGCCGTGGAATCTCAGTCCATGGCTAAGGCCATTAACCCTTGATATCCTGCAGAGATCCCCATCCTGGCTGCTTCACTTACTGCAGAGGCGGCAAAGAACCCACGTCTATGCCTCTTGCGATCCAACACCCGGCTGCCACTTTCCTCCCTTTCCCCTCAACCGGGCCCACTCAATCCTGTCTGCCACTGGCGGGGCGCAGATGAAAATACTCCGACCAGATGGGAGCAGAGACTAACAAGTATTCTCGACTCTCCAGAGCGCACACAACCAGGGAGGGCGGTTCCCTCTCAGTGGAGGAGAAATGGGGGACACAAGACACTAAGGGACCGAGACCATAGCTGACTGGGGCCCGAGGACTGTGGGCTGCAGAGCTCTCTCCAGCCTGGGCCAGTCTCACTCCTACAAAGCCTTAAGGGAAGGGATAAAGCCCTCCTTACCTGTACCAGTCCAGACCCCGGTCGTAGTTCCGATCAAAGAAGTGGGGCTCAGTGCCCACAGCCCGAACGTCGGGGTGTACGCGGATAAATTCCAGCACCGCCCGGGTGCCCCCCTTCTTCACACCCACGATGATGGCCTGGGGGAGCCTCTTCGTGCCCAGCTTCGGGGTGCTGGAATGGTTGGTGGAAGCCAGGCGGGGAGCGGGTGCGGGCGCGGAGCTGAGGGCAGGTGCCCCCGGGGAGGCAGCGCTTGGCGCGGGTCCCTCCAAGCTGCAGTAAGGGGACTTCTGGAGAAGTTTCTTGCCTCCCACGTTCCGGATGAGGAGGCAGCGGTGCTCCCCGAGGCTACGGCTTTGCATGAGGCTGTCGCAGCAGAAGAGAAGGCTGTAACACAGGTAAGTGCAGGACAGAGAGAGCGTGAAGATGAAGAGGAACCTGCGCGTCAGCCGGGGGGGAGGTGGCACTGCCCAGCCGAGGACTCTACAGGCCATGTCTCCATGGGCCCGGAGCAGGGGGCATGGTTTCCTGGGGGATGCCGGCGGGATTGCTCCGGACCTGCTGGGGCATGGGAGGCGCGACCCCAACTGGGGAGCAACAGTTGCGGGCTGGGCGTCGGGGCCGCCCTCTTCGCGGGGCGATGCCAGCCTGCGCGCCCACCATGCCCGGCTGCCCGGGACTCCCGGCGGCGGCAGCAGCTCTGGGACCAGGCGGCGGCTCTTCCCGCATCTCCTAGTCGTAGAAGAGGCTACGGGGAGTTGGGGAGGCTCCCAGAGTGTCCCAGCTCAGACATCCCAGCCCCGCGTTGCCCAGGACCCGCCCCCAGTCTAGAACCTTAAGCCTCCATCTCCTTCAGTGCCTGAGGCGCCCAGGGGCCAGAGGAGCGCTAGCGGGTAATCCCGGGTCGGGCAGAGGCGTAAAATCCCGGCGCTGGCGGCAGCTGCTGGCGGCCACCGGCTGTGGCGCCGGCTCACTGGCTCCCCGGGAAATGCCGAGCTGAACGCGCTGCTGGCTCTATTTAAAGGGGCCGCCTGACGTCAGCGGCCCGGGTCTCTGGAGCCCGCGCCCCGCCAACAGGGACCGGGGCCCCTTCTCCTTTGAACCCTGGACTTCTGTGGGGGACCGCGAGCAGCCCTGTTCCCCTTCACCCTCCAGTCTCCACCCAGAAGCGGCCGTCTATGCCTTGGAGCTCCTCAGTGCGCCCCAGCGGGAATCCCTGCTTGGCCGGTGCGCTCCGCGGGGAGCCCTTCCCCGCCCCTTGCTCCCCAGGACCCACGGGCGGGGCTGGGCCGGGCAGGGCGGAGGGAAGGAGCCAGAGGCTCTGCACGCACACATAGAACCAGCCCACAAACCCAGCCTGCCCTCCCGGGATGGGACAGCCAGCCCCGCAAGGAGGTTCCATCCTCTCCCTCGCGCCCCCGCCCTCGCCCCGCAACCCAGGAACTGAACATCACGCAAGCATACACACACACACACACACACACGCACGCACGCACGCACACACATACACACACGCACACACATACACGAGCGCACACACACCCCTCAGTGAGGCACGCGCCGAGCACAGACACCCACACACATACACACACAGTCCGACAGGGATATAGACAAATACACACCCAAGTGGGATATACGCCTACTCACTTACACACCTCCTCAACTATCACACACTCTAACATACTAACGCTCTAACACACACACACACACACACAGGAATACATCTAACATAAGAGGAAACAGGACAGGAAGAACAGGGACACGCACACACTTGATTCTAACACACTCAGAGAAGGCACGCAGCCCTCTCACGAAGACACGTTCCCAGGACCGACAGACAGACAAATCCTTCCAGGGACACAAGTACGTCCTATCAACACACCCAGCACTACGCTGTTGGGTTTTTGGTGAGCTGGGTAAGGCTAAAATGGGGAAGCTCTGCGATCATTAATAAATTAGGATCGGTTTCCTGTGCGAATATCTGAGCCACACACCAACTCTCAGACACTGAGTCACACACACACTCACGCACACTCACACGCGCACACACGCACACAGTATTCAAGACTGTCTCTCACACGCTGTGACGTCCACACTCACGCTGTCACATCCTCACGCGGAGGCACGAACATCCTCACACCCATTCATACACAACTTTATATACCCTCTCTGTACTGAACCGAAAAGATTTGAGGTCCCAGACGCTGTTCCCCTGTCCGCCCCCCAAAATTAATAAAAGCTTGTCTCGACTGTTTCAAAGGGGAGCCTCCTAGCGGTGGGAATGCATTACAAGGAACCAGTTCTCTTGGCTGGTCTTGGCTGGTCAGATGCTGGTCCTTCTCTCATCTCTTGGTGGTGACCCCTGGGGACCAGGCATTTGGGAAATACAGCGTGGGTCAGAACGCTTCTGGGAGGAATTCTGAGAGGCAGTATATTCAGAAAGATTTGTAGAATGAGAGCAAATTACCACCACTACACAAAACAGTGTTTATTTACAGCCTTCCCTGATAGCAGCAGTATCTCTTCTTTCTTCTGCATTTAACCTATCACAGTCTCAACCTTTCTATTAGCTAGGTCCAGGAAGGTACTTTTTTCTTTGCTGAGACAGTGGGGCCGGAGTCCAAATAAATTAAAACAGCCCTTGGAAAGTTTGGTCTCCCCTGAGGGAAGGAGAGGACATCTACATTTGACAATGAAAGCAAGTTAGGATGGGTGCCAGTGACCACAAAGATAAAACCATAATTCAAGAAGATGCTGAAATCTCAGAAATGCTTTTGAAATTAATTTATATTCAATCCGGAAACATACAAGACAATATACCTGGTCAAATAGAATTTAACACTAAAAGGAGAGCCTTGGAACAAAAGCGTATCCTATGTATCACATTCCTTCCTTTCCTTATAGAAACAAAGACCTAGGCACAGGTTCTTAACTTGAGGCCCATGAACTTGCTTGCTAAATATTTTGTTAACTGTATTTCAATGTAATTCAATATAAGGTAGTTTCCTTTATAATCCTATGTGTTTTATTTTATGCATAAAAAGCATGATTCTAAGAAAGGGTCCATATGCTTCACCAGACTGCTAAAAGAGTCTATGAAACACACAGAACTACTCCCCAAACCTCCATTTAAGGAAGACACATAGGCCAATTGAGTCTTCATTCCTCTCCAGACTGCATTTGAATTTTCTCTGCCATGACTCAGAAAACTCTTCATCCTGGAAGTTAATTCTAGCTTTGGAACTCACACAATGCAAGTACTCTTAATCCTCATCCCCTCAATCCCAGATTGGATGACCCCTCCTAGAACTACCATTTAATGAGGGCACCTTGATTTTCTCTATGATGCTTCAGTGCCAGATATTTTTATATTACACCCCTCCAATACTTTTCATCTTCCTTTTTATATGCTGCCTTCCCCCACTAGAATGCCATGATGTCAGAGACTGCTTTTATGTCTGTATTTTTGTTCCCAGTGTTTAGCACGGTATCTGATACATACTAATCAGTAAACAAATTCTTATTGATTGACATGGGGAAAAAAAGGTTAAGAAGCCCTGTTGTAGAACTAGAAAAGACCTCAGAGACCCTCTAGCAGAGTCTATTCATTTTATAGGTTAGGAAATAGAGGTAAAGGAAAGTTAAGGGACATCCACAATTATACAATTAAATAACTTAAAGAGAAAGAATTTGAACCTAGGTTTCCTGTGTTAACCTCTAGATCAGAAGTGTCTTGTCTTTAGTTATGTAACTAACAGAGGGAAGGATGGGGTTTGGAAAGCAATTGAATTCATTTCCAGTCTGTTGGCCAGTCAAATGACTGTTTACCATGCATTGGCTATCCTAATTGCTTCTTTCCATTGTATCAGTATGATAGCTTTCTCATTCCTGTTGGCAGTAAATTGGTTAGTGTTTAACCTGGAGCAATAAGGACCTGTGTTCAAATTCTGCCTCAGACACTTACTAGCTGTGTAACCTTGAACAAGTCACTTAGTCTTTGGTTGCCTCAGTTTCCTTATCCATATCCATAAAAAGGCATCTACCTCTCAGAATTATTTTAACAATAAAATCAACTAATATTTATAATGCCCTTTGCAATTCTTAAAATGCCATAAAGATGCTAACTATTCACATGCATAATCTATATCAAATTGCCTACCATTTTAGGAAGAGAAGAAGGGAGGGAGGGAAAAAGGAAAATTTGGAACTCAAAATATTGTAAAAATGAATGCTAAAAATTGTCTTGACACGTAATTGGGGGGAAATACTATCAAAAATAAAATATTTTAGCTTTAAAAAACTAGCTATTGCCATGATCATTTCTTCATTAAGTACCTAATATGTGCAGAGCACTATGCTTGGTTCAGGAGAGTTAAAGACTTAGTAACTGACCTCAGAAAGCTTACAGTCTAGTAGGAGAGGAAAGATATGTACACAAATAATTATAGTAGATATATACACATATTTCTATGTATATATTTTCATATATGTATATGTAGTTTCTACTTCCAAAACACTTTATTTCCTTTATCAAAAATAGTTGGTACATTGGAAAGAACATTGATTCCAGCCCTGGACTACCATATTTCAAATGCTGATTCTGTCACCTACTACTCATGACCTTCAACAAGTTGTTTCATCTCTCACCTCTCTGGGTTTCATCTTTGAAATGAAAGTAGATCAGAAATACTAAAGAGCTGATCCATGCTCAGGAATTAGATAATTTCTAATGTGCTTTTTGGCATTACACATTTGATCCTACGTTTTCTCATTCAGTTGTCTCGACAACACTTATTATTATGTTTATTTTACAGATGAGAAGCCTGAGGCTCATAGAACTGATGTCTTGCCTCAAGTTATGTAGTTAGCAGAGGGAGGAGCAGAGATTTGAAAGCGATTTAATTCAATTTTGTTCAGATGGCCAACGTGGTGATTGTTACAGTGTGTAGGCTGCCCTAATTATAAAGAACTTCATACAAGGGAGTCCAGAGAATATAGAGATCATCCCCACTGATGTGCTAGTATAGCTGGACTTGGAGGTAGGAATAAGATTTGTAGAGGGAGAAACCAAGCTAAAGGACATTCCAGGCAAAGGGTACAATTATAAGAGGAAGGTGTAGAGGCAGGAAAGCTTGCAGTAGGATAAGTGCTTAACTTGGAGGTTGTGGTCATTCTTGTTGCTTGTCCTTTGTTCTTGAAGAGGACCATGACATCAGGAAGATGATGCCATGACTTGCAAATAAATTGGATTTAAGTGAGGGAGGGCTGTGCAAAGTCACCAGCCTCATTTTCTCCTATAGAGTCATGTGAGTTCAGTGGCAAGATATAGATCAGGAAGATTGGAGATGGCCCCGGATGCAGTGGGAGACCTTGACCTTTTTAAACTAACTTCTTTTCCAGATCTCATTTTGACTGAGGCAATGCCCATTGAACGATTAAGGCTAGGTAAAACATGAGGCAGAGAATAGCTTCTTTATCTAGTTAAAAAGAAAATCGATCTGGGAGAGAAAAACTCTCAGAGTTTCTGGCCAAAACAGAAACAATTGTTATTTACATACACTCTGAGCCAATCAGGTCCCAAACAATAACCAAGTGGTCTTTGGCCTGGGCTGTATTGCATATATCAAGTACATTTTTAATTTGGAAGACTGGGGAAGGGGAAGAGACCTGAATCAGAGAGACCTTGGTAAGCGTTTATTAAGCACCTCCTATGTGCCAAGGCACCTTTACAAATATTACCTCAGTTGATTGTCACAACAACCCTGAGGGGTGAGTGATATTATGATCCCCATTTTATAATAGAGCAAACTGAAGCAGACAACAGTTAAGTGACTTACCTAAGGTCACACAGCTAGTATTTGTCTGAGGCTGGATTTTGATTCAGGCTGGCCTGACTCTAGAATCAGAGCTCTCTATATTGCAACACCTAGCTGTCTCAAGAGCTAATGACTACTCTTTCCATTTGCAGACTGAGGTAGCTAGAAAAAAATAAAGTTGTAGGTGTGGGGAATATAAAAGAGACTGGAGATAAAATCAACAGGACTTGGTGACTACATGTAGAATGAGAAACAAAAAGAGTGAATTGAATAGGGTTCTTTTTTGTTGTTTTTTTTTTTTTTTTTTTTTTGCTCTCTGTTCCTGGGACCATGGTGCAAAGAAATAGTAGGGTAAGATATTTAGATTTCAGAGTCAGCCTTATAAGGTGTAACTTCTGCCCCCAAACCCATTGATATGGGACTCTTCCTTTCTTGGTGGAGATGAATGCCCTTCCCTGATTGAGAGCTGAGAAAACTCCAACTTTCTTTTGTTCTATTAGGGATTCTTGAAGTTTCAAATCTTTTTCAAGGAGTAACTTTTGCCCTTTGACCCAGTAATACCACTTCTAGGGCTATATCCCTAAAATATCATAAAAATGGGAAAAGGACCCACATGCCCAAAAATATTTCTAGCAGCTCTTTTTATGGTCGTCAAGAATTGGAAATTGAGGGGATGCCCATCCATTAGGAAATGGCTGAACAAGTTGTGGTATATGAATGTAATGAAATACTCTTGCGCTATAAGAAATGATGGACAAGTAGACTTCAGAAAAACCTGGAAAGTCCTATATGAATGGATGCTGAGTAAAGTGAACAGAACCAGGAGAACACTGGACACAGTAACAGTCACAGTGAGCAATGACTGATTTTGATAGACTCAGCCCTTCTCAGCAATGCAAGGACCTAAAACAAATCCAAAGGACTCATTATCGAAAAAAGCATACACATCCAGGACATTCAGCTCCATCAATAAGGAAATAGTCCCATATTAATGAACTTTGGGACAGGGATCACAAAGGCAACCACTGAGGTAGTAGATATAATTAACAGAAATAGTATAAAGATAAAAGAGAAGGTTAAAAATGGTGTCAAAACAAATCTAGGAAATGAAATTGAGGAAGAGTCATAAGGGATATAGAAGGAGAGATATGAGTATAAAAAATAGAAACCATATGTCTATATGTATATATGCATTCATACATACTTGTAGTTTTATAAATGTAGATTACTGTGACACATATGCAACAAATATCAGGGAATAGTTTTTGAGAATGATAATTAGGCTGGCTTAACCTACTTTTTATTTCAGCATAAACTAGTATGATTAAATATGCATTAAGGAATTGAACTTGAACTTGTCTATGAAAAACAAAGGTTTAATGACAATCTGACCGTATTTATAATTCTCATTTGTGCTTAGTGTTGACACTGCTTAATGTCATTTTTTTCATACCTGGACATTGCTAAAAAGACCATGATGGATAGTATATTATTTATTTATATGATGACTATAGATTTCGTTGCACCAATTCATAATAATAATGTTTTTAAAAACCCAAAGGTTCCTATTATATCCTTTTTTGATTTTAATTCATGTTGGTGATATGACTTCTGAACAGAAATCTAAATATATAAAGGTAAGCTTGGGACGTAATTATTCAGTCAGTAAGAGAAGAAATGGTTATTCCTAACTATTAAAATAGAAGACAATTTTTGGTCTCCCATTTTCCTGAATACACAAACTTGTATGTTTCTGTTGTTAACTGTGTTGGATATGTCTGACAGTAACCTGTAGTATACTTAAGAAACTCGAAGTTCACTTTGTGACTGAATTCACATTTAGTGGACAAATAATTACAAGAAAATTTACCTAGATACTGCAATGCCCTGTGACTAGGGACAGAAACACATGGGGCTAACTCTGGACCATGTGGTGGTTCATTGTTGTACTTTGGCAGGATGCAGCAAAACCAGCAGAGGGCAGCAGTACACTCATTGAGTGACTGGGGTATTTGCTGACACTCACAGTTTGGGGGATAACCAGGAACTATAGTGAGAAGTTAGTAGAGGGTTGTAACAAAAAATGAAGCCAAGGGAAGGCACTAAGAGAGGGAATTGTTGAATGAGGTTGGCATGATGCAGACTTGGAGTGGGTTAGGCAGGCAGTGAATCAACAGAATTAAATAGGAATACAATCTTAAGGACAGAGATTCACAATAGAGCCTGGTTAGAAGTTTAGAAATGCAGGCGGGGCATTAAAACTACACAGCAAAGACAGCTGACAAGGCTCTGTAGTATGGTGCTGGTCTTGATGGATATATTTTCCCCAAGATCACAGGATCATGAGTTGGAGGGGACCTTAGAGATCAGCAAGTCCAGCTGCATTATTTTACATATGAGAAAATTGAGGACTGTGGGACTCAAGCCTTAGTCTTCTGATTCCAAATACACTGTTCTTTCTATTACTTTGCTTCTCAGTATGATCATAAATCTGCTGTCACATAGAGCTGAGTCGTAATCTAACTCTTAGCACAATACTTGACACATAGTAGGTGCTTAGTAAATTCTTACTGAATTGAATCACATTGAATCTAGTTTTCCTGACAATGAAGTAGTGCAGTCATTCTGGGAAAGTATGGAGTAAAGAGAATAAATGCTAGTATAATTTTACTAAAGCTGATCAGATTCCTCTCATGCACCAGAATCTTCAGTGACTTCCTATTATTCCAGTAGGGAAAAAAAGGTCAAATGGTCAATGAGTTCAAATTCTATCTTTGGCATTTACTGTATGTGTGACTTTGGAAAAGTCACTTAATTTCCCTGGAACTCTATTTTAACATCCATGAGTTGAGGAAATTGGAATAAATTGTTTCTGGGGTCACTGGCAACTCAAGATCTATAACTCTCTGATCTCATGGAAAGCACCCATCCATGGAGGGCCATCATGTAGAAAGCGACCATGTGAATGCTTGGGCTTAGTTGCCCACATGCTGAAGCATAGCAGAAACTATGTCTGTTCCCCCACATGTTACAGCTTTCTATGCTCTTCAGATTCCAGCTATGGCCTTATCAGGACCAAGGAGAGAACTGGACATTGGAAGACCAGATGATAGTTCCTCACATTGCCATTCTGAAACCTTCCCATAACTGAAATTCATGCAACAAAGTAGTGGGGGAGTACTAAAGGATTGATGATCCAAAGGTTGTGGGAGAAGTTCTAATATAGTCATTCAATAATTTGCACACCCTGAAGGGGCTGGGGGTGGGGGGCAGAGCCAAGATGGCAGAGTAGAAGGATGACCTGTAAAAGCTCTCCACCATAGTCCATAAAATACCTGTAAAAAATGACTCTAAACAAATTCTAAAGCAGCAGAAGTCACAAAACAACAGAATGAAAGAGATTTCCTGACCAAGACAGCCTGAAAGGCCAGCAGGAAAGGTCTATCACATTGGGCAGGGAGTGGAGCATAGCCCAGCATAGACCATGCCTTGACAGGGACAGGACCAGAGTAGGCCTCAGGGCATAGAATCCCAGGCAGCCACTGCAGTTCCCAGATTGCTCAACCCACAAACACCAAAGACAGCTTCAAAGGTCAGTGAGAAAGCTCTTTCACCTGGGTCAGAAGGGAATGCGGTCTGGTCTTACCAGCAGCAGTCACTGTAGTGGCAGAGTCCATTTTTGGAGCCCTTTACCTAAAGTCCCTGGGGAAATTGAGTGGTTGATCTCAATTTCAGCCCTGAATGGTGGCCCTGGGGTGAGGAGGAGTGCTAGCTGGCATGGTGGAGCTGGAGGTGGTTGTAGAGAGGGAACCCTACTTGCAAATCCTGGGCAGAAAACTTTTTCATTGCTCTCAGATCACTGTGGAGACCAGGAGAGGAATAAACTCCTCTCCCTTGATTGTGCCACCTTTGAGGAATTGGGAACTTATACATCCCTAAAGTATACCCTCCTCTTGACAAAGGACTCAAAAGTCAAGTAACTGGTTGGGAAAATGCCCCCAAAAGGGAAAAAAATGAGACTATAGGAGGTTACTTTCTTGGTGAACAGGTATTCTTTCCCATCTTTTTAGATGAGGAAGAACAATGCATACCACTAGAGGAAGACATAAAAGTCAAATGGCAAAAGAGATTCAAAGAACTATTTTCTTTCCTGAGCTTTTGAATCTCCTTTTTTATTTGGCTAATTCTACTTTTTAAAGCATTCTTCTCCTCATTGGCTTTTTGGACCTCTTTTGCCAATTGAGTTAGCCTATTTTTAAAGGTGTTATTTTCTTCAGCATTTTTTTGGGTCTCCTTTAGCAAGCTGTTGACTCTTTTTCATGATTTTCTTGCATCTTTCTCATTTCTCTTCCCAATTTTTCCTCCACCTCTCTTACTTGATTTTCAAAATTCTTTTTGAGCTCTTTCATATTTATTGCATATTTATTTTGCATATTTATTTTGGGCCATTGCATATTTATTTTGGAGGTTTTGGATGCAGAATCTTTGGCTTTTATGTCTTCCCCTGATGGTGAACATTGTTCTTCCTCATCCAAAAGTATGGGAGAGAATACCTGTTCACCAAGAAAGTAACCTTCTATAGTCTTATTTTTTTCCCTTTTCCTTCCTTCCTTCCTTCCTTCCTTCCTTCCTTCCTTCCTTCCTTCCTTCCTTCCTTCCTTCCTTCCTTCCATCCTTTCTTACCTATCCTTAATCACTGAATAGGCATTGCCTTACGCAAACTGAGACCTGAGAAAGACCTTAAAAAGGTCAACATCTACCACTGTATCTGGGGCCATTTCCAATTGTCTTGATCTATATCTTGCTACTAGAGGGCTCCAGAGGAGTAAGTGAGGCTGGTTACTTTGCACAGCCCTCCCTCACTTAAATCCAATTCATTTGCAAATCATGGCATCGGTTTCCTGATGTCATAGTCCTCTTCAAGAATGAAGGACAAGCAGCAACAATCTAGACAATGGGCTATTGTGAAAGGAAAGATTGTCTCCTAACTTCTCCACATGAGCCTTTGTGCACACATGCACACATGTGAGCCTGGTAGAACAGTTTAAGGGAGGGATAGGAAGATGGTATTTTATGGGACAACATATAACAACATGGAAGAGAGAACTCGATTTACTGTTAGATTGAGAAATATTTATTAAGTACTTACTTAGGGCAGTGCCAAGAGCTGGAGATCTAAATAGAAAAGGGTTCTGGTCCTTGTTCTCAAGGAATTTATGTTTTTATTCTGGAGTCTACTTATAATAGGGTAGTGATTGCCTAGGAAGGGATTTAAGATAGGAGCAAAGGAAGTGATAATCATTTATATTCTTCTCTGCTCAGCTCATGCCAGAATTGTTTTTCATTCTGGGCACTATACATTAGGAAGGAAATTGGTAAGTTAGATAAAGCCCAGGGGAAAGTATCTAAGAATGTGAAGAGATCAGGAGCTAGGTCATATAATCATTCCATTTTTCAGTCAATTAACTGTGTGCCAAGTAGCTGTGTAACCCTGGGTAAGTCACTTAATTCTGCTCGCATCAGTTTCCTCATCTGTAAAATGAGCTGGAGAAGGAAATGGCAAACCTCTCCAGTATTTTTGACAAGAAAATCCCAAATGGGATGACAAAGGATGAACACAACTGAAAACAAATGAACAACAAAATTGAATCATAGGGCATCCCCTTGATCCACCCTTTCAGAGAAAATAGTAGTATTGATTTGATCACAGTTTTCAGAGTAAAAATGGAAAGCTATGGGGAGGGGGAAGATAAAAGAGTTTGCAAATCAAGTGACTTAGCTCCTCCCAGGACCAGTCTCTAGAGTGGTTATTTAATCACCAATAAATCATATAGTTTTAGTGAACTTCAATTTCCTCATGGTTCAAATGTGGATGTTAGATTAAATAATCTCTAAGGTCCCTTACTGTCCAACATACAGTGATTCCTTCATGCTTTGGAGAATCAGGAGGTGAGATGGTGCATACTCCATATTCAAATATCAAATGAGAGGCATTTGTGCGGACACTTGTACAGACAAGACCAGATCATGTTGTGATATATTTAAATGTAATAGAGAAAAAATCATTCATTTCATTTCATTCGCTAATTTGAGGAACTATGTCTTAAACTTCTTCCATGAAGACTTCCCTGACCACTACCACTCATATTATCTGCTTCCTCCTCTTAATTCACTTGGCCCTCACCTTAATGCTTAGTTCCTGCATGATATGATTACTTAACTTTTCTCCCACGCTATTTTCATTTCTATAATGAAATTACAAACTGCTCAGTGACAGGGACTTTCTGTCCCTCAGAGGACTCACTATCCAACAGGTGTTTAATAAATGCTTGTTGAAAGAATTAAATCATGTGATCACTGCTAGGCAAGAAAACAATTTTGGGGAAATGGCACTTCTGATTTCACAGTTCTAACAGTTCATAGATATTTGTAACACTATCAATTATGGTGCTGGCTATTTCTGGCATTAACCAGTTAGAAGTATCCATAGTTGATTTCTCATTGTTTGGAGCCTGCCTATTCCCTGGTGGAATCCAAAATACCTGCTAAAGCAATCAGAACTATTGGTTGCTGACACTATCTCCCTCCTGGAGAATACAAATGAGGGGGACAGTGGAAAAAAGAGGAAAGGGGCCTTGTTCACAATGATTGATACTCCCAGCAGAGCTTCTTCATGTTCTGAGAAGGAAAACTCAAAGATGATGAAAGAAACCCTCAGTTGCCCCATATGGACACATCTTTGCTTTGTTCTTCAAGTTTTTTGTTTGTTTGTTTGTTTTTTATGACTGTAGTCGGTCAGAATTCAAAATAGCAACATTCAGGTGAGATTTCTAACTCTGGCTCCAAGAGTTTGGCCATTATCATGGAGGATGGAAAAAATCTCTTGACCAATCTTTCTTTAGACCGATGGAAACTATAAATATTAGCCAAATCATGCACATAGACAGGAATAGTCACATGCAGACTCACAGAAAGAATATATACATGTACTTGCATATATAGCCATGTTTATATATATAGTTGTCAATCTAGAATTCTGGATCCAGCCCAGGTATTAAAATAATACATATCCCAGTATATCCCAATATAAAATAACATATATCCTACTTAGTTCCTATGTGCCCCTGGGCAGATCACTAAAATTCTCTGTGACTCAGTTCCTTCATTAATAAAATTGAGAGGGGTAATCTAAATCTTGTGATCTTGGAAGATCTTTTCTGAAAACCATATATTGCATACTGCCCTTGAGCCATTTAAAAAAATTATGTTTAAATATGTGAATAAGAATACTGGAAATAATATAATATCTTTGGTATCCAGATTACTTTCCATCCAGGCTTCACTTTGTATTTTAGGGGAAAAGTAACTATGTCTCTCTAAGTACATGTGAATACACACACACACACACACACACACACGTTTTGTGTCAACCTTTCTGTGTCTGCTTTAGACTCAAGAGTCACCTTTTTAAGCCAAGGCTCAGGGATGTTAGCTCTGGTCCTAGGACACAGAGTGGTTTTATAGAGCCCCCAAAATGGAATCACCATTTTTGGGGAATTTCATGCCTTCCAAGCTCAGGGTTTAGATGTATACTCTTCCCACGCGGAGTCTGTCTCCTCAGGCTGGCCTGCTTCTTTCCTCAGAGTCTTGAAGGCAGAATTTACATTTAGCTTTTACAGATCAGTCTCAGTCTATAGAGCTCTACAGAGAAAAATCCTTTCAGGGAACCCAAGTGCTCACTTGAGACTTTCTCCTTTAAGCTGAAATCTCCATTTCTCAAGGCTACTTCAGAAATCTAAGCCAACCATACAGAGGGGCCCATGTATACAGTCATGATTGAAAGGAAGGAGGATAATGAAGCAGTTAGCACAAGTCAGTTAGACATTCAGCTAGTTATTTGGGCAGATAGGCAGAAAAGCAAGTGGGCATTTAGGAAGGCAGATAGGCACTAAATAAATCAAACAATTAGGCTGACAAGACAAGCAAGGTAGATAGGCAAGCAGATAAACACAAAGTAGATAGGTAGATAGGAAGTCAGGAGGAAGGCAGGTAGACAGGAAATCAGAAGACACAGGTAGACAGGAAGTCAGGAAAAAGTTGGGTAGACAGAAAGTCATACAGGCAGATAAATAGGTAGCTAGGAAATCAAACAGACAATCAAGGCAAATAAGAAATCAAACAGATGGGCAGTAAGAAGAGGGATAGTGGGATGGGAAGTCAGGCAAATAAACAGGAAGTCAGGCAGAAGACCAGATAGGCAAAACAAATGGATCAGGCAGGCAGGTATATGGGCAGCTAGACTGGAATCTGGACAGAAAGACAAGGTGTCAGGCAAAACATCAGACGGGTAGACAAGCAGTCAGGTAAACTAGCAGTTAGTCTGGAAGTCAGGCAAACAAACAGGTAGAACATGAGAAAGACACACAGAAACCAGACAAGACAGAAAGTTATGCAGACAGACAGACAAGGAGGGAGACAAGCAGATGCGTAGGTAGGCAAGTCAAGCAGAGTCAATGGAGTCTTTCCGGCTACCCTGGCCTATGGCACTCTTCCCTCCTAGCATCCCCTGGAATGTTTGGAGGCCACCCTGCCATTTTGTCTTTACTGGTAAAAAGAAAAGAATGACTGTGCAGTTCATCTCTTGCCACTTATCATCTCCACTGATGGGAAAGGTGTTAGGAGAAAAGGAAACAGTCTCATCAGTCATGAGCATCCAGCCTGTGCGGTGACAGTCTGCCAAAGCCAAGCCACAGACAAGCGGGCTTTTCCATTTTCAGCCACTTTATTACCTCCATGTGCTGACAGAGCCTCGGCAGCAAACACATGGCATGCGATTGGCAACATTAGCTGATATTGTATAAATAAAGATGGAGAAACTCCTCCAGAGTTTCCCACTTGCAGAGGGAAGAATTCTGCCTAAATGGGTCGTTTTTGCCTTCTGTCCTTTGCTTTTGGCTCTCCCCCTCCCTCTCTCCCTCCTCCCCGCCTCCACCTCACTAACATGTTTGCAGTTTACACCCCATTTCACACAAACAACAGCTTTCTAGCACTTCCCTGCTCACATGGTACTGTTGGGCCTTGGCCGTGGTGCTAATAGGAGGCTGGCACCATTGCAGGGAAACGCTGCTACTGGGGGAAAAAGCATGATAATTTACTTCCATCAGCTTCTGCCTGACCCCTAATCCATCTCCCTCCCCCACCCCCAGCTCCTTTCTCAGGATATGATTAGCTGAAAGGTCATAGCTCATTTCAGGGAATTTATTAACTTGCCAATGGAGGAGACGTGATGAAATCTATAATTTTTCCCCCGGGTAAGTGTCAGATGAAAGGAGAGAAGGACAGGGGAGGGAGCAGTGGGTTGTGTGGAGAGTTCGTAGTTTGTCTGTCTGCAGGATGTCAGGTACCAGCTTCTACTCTGATTAAGGAAAACCGTAACTTTAACAATAGAGGAATTATTGCAGCTCTCAAAATGCCAGTGTTCTCCTCTGTACAATGGGAGAGTACCTCTCCTTTACTAAATTTCCAAAGACATTATTAAAGTGGAATAGCTTTGAACTAATGGGGGGGAGTACCAATTTGTCAATCTAGCAAGATCCCTCTAGAGACAACAATGAAAAGTAGCATGGTGACTTCTAAAAACTCTGCACTAAGATATGGAAGACTGGTTCTGGTTCTGGTCCTGTATGACCTTAGCTGAAACATTTCATCTCTACTGTGCTTTTTTTCTTCCCCTGTAAAATGAGGAGGCTGGACAAGATGATTTTTAAAGTGCTGTCCAGCTCTAACATCCTGTGATTCTATGAATTGTTAAACAATCTTTGAGCCATCTTGCTAAAGAGTCCTCATTTAATGAATTGGCCTTGGCAAGTGTCATTACACTGAGGAATGAGGATGAACTGCTCACTGATGGGCCCCTTTGCTTGCCAGATCTTTAGTTTCCTTTAATATTAGCTTATATCCACATTGCTATAATGTCTGTTCAGGTTTCCATAGCACTGATTTTCCAAAAGGCGTGAGTGACTGTATAGATAATACATCAATTTACCACTACTCCAGTTTACCTACCAATTTGTTATAAATCATGCTCACACATACTTTAAAGTAATCACTATGGATTTGCACATGTTGTTCCCTTCATCTGTTCCTCCTCTCTACTGAGCCAAACCCTGGCCATTCTTTAGGTATAGTCTCAATTCAAGTCTCAACTCCATTATGAAGCCTACAATGGAATGGAATTCAGTTTCCCCTGAGGACTGGGGTATGACCCATCTGGCTGGGAGTGGGGTGTGGGGATGGGGAAGAAGACAAATTGTTGGTTGGGATTGGGGGGGAGAGAAAGGCAAAGATGCAAATTCAGGAGATGAGTTCTCATACTCTGAGGCATTTGTTACCAGAATTCTGTTAGTTTCTTGAATTAAGGTGAAAAATCTCATGTATCAATCAATTGTACTTTGCCCAGAAGAGTCAATTTCTTTCCATTGTAGTTTAAGAAGGAAATGGCAATTAAAAACAGAGCCATGTGAACTTTGTGCTGACTAATTCCAAAGTAACTTTACTTTCATTACAGTTTTAAGTATCTCCAGGTTGTACACAGTTCTAGGATCTCCCCAGATCTCAAACCATCCTAGTAACCATAGCAGGCACATTCAAAATTACATGAACTTTTTGGGGACCCCAAGTTCTATTTGATGCACTAAAATTTATGTCGCTTCACAGACTGTCTCTTATCAGGATGAACCTAGAATTCCTATCAATGTATTATATGGTCTAACAATCACAGAACCATAAAATGATAGAATTGAAAGTGGGAAGGGACCTTAGAGATCATCTAATACCAATCCCACTCTCACCCCATCATCGCATAAAGATGTGTAGAAATGCGAGCAGTCTATAATACAATAAAGAACTTCCAAGAAAATTTTGGTTGGCTAGAGCGCTGGGTTCAGTCAAAAAGACCTTATTTCAATTTCTTCCTGGTGACGTGACTTTGAGCAAGTCACTTAACCTTTGTCAGCTTCAGATTTCCACATCTGAAAAGTTAAGATGATAATAGCATCTAGCTCAAAGTCAAAGGAAATGATAAATATGTAAAACATTCTGCAAATCTCAAAACTCTATATAAATGCTAGATATCAGTATTATTATCAAATAAATTTGGGATCAAACAGGAATATGGACAGGCCCCAGGGTGAAAATGAGGCATCACCTCATGATACATGTGCCACAGTGCTCTAATTGATATTTTAGGAGAAATTGAAGAAGACACCCCTCCCCTCCCCTCAACCACAGCACATTAGCTGGACCCCTTGTGGGGAACTGCTGAGAGGGCTTGGAAGAGAGTCACACAGTTAAAGCAGTCTTGGGGGGTGGGTGGGAGGTAAGCGCCATCAAAGAAGAGAGAAGCTAAACCCGCAACAATGAGATGACTTGTTCATATGAGTATTTTGAGTAAAATTCATTTATTCAACTCAGCCCAATGTTCTGTCCATCCAGACCTTTCTCAGTTCTGGAACTTTTATCTGGCACTTTAATCAGCCCTCCCAGCTTTATGTAGTGTGCCAATCTGAAAAACACTCAAGTCACAGATTAAAAAAAAATGTTAAACTGTATGGGCCCAAGCACAGATCTCTGGGGCTCTCCATTGACTATCTCCTTCTAAGATGACATTGGACCTTTAATGTTTTCTCTTTGAGTATTACTATTTAACCAGTTCTGAATCTAATAATTGTATTAGTACATGATTAAGTGATAACTCAGTCATTATTAATAAATTAATTTTAAAACAATTTAGTCAGTATTAATAATTAAATGATAATTGTATTACCAACTCACCCATATCTTTGTCTCTACCCTTGCAGCCTCCTTCTCTGAGTGAATTTCTGACCAAACCCTCCATTTGAGCAAATGCCCCAGCCAGCCATGCTCATTTCTAAGCCAGCTCTGCTCCTGACTCTCTGGGCTTTTCAACCTTCCTCCTCCCCATATTCCTCCATCCCCCCATTTTCAGCTCCTTTTTATGTGTTGCTGCTCCCTTACGTTAGAATGTAAGCTCCTTGAGAACAGGAATTGTCTTTCTTTTTGCTTACTTATATATTATATATTATAATTATATACTACTTACATATTACTTACTTTATAATCCTAGCATTTAGCTCAGTGCTTGGAATAGAATAAGAGATTAACAATTGTGAGATAGATAGATAGATAGATAGATAGATAGATAGATAGATAGATAGATAGATAGATAGATAGATAGATAAATAGATGGATGGATGGATGGATGGATGGATGGATGGATGGATGGATGGATGGATGGATGGGTTCTATTATTAGTTGAGGAAACTGGGGAAAACAGCTTAAGTGACTTGTCAAAGGTTCTGTAATTATTGTCAGATAATCTTTTCACAAAAATAGCATGAGAGACTTTATCAAATGCTTTGTTAAGATCTAGGTACACAATATCGACAGCATATCCCTACCATTTTAGTAAACTTGTCTACTCTGTGGAGTTGCACAGAGCAAGTATTCTCTATGACAGTTCTTGAAGAAAATTATTATCTTTCCTATGCTTTCTTTTCTACAGGCTATGTTTTCTCCACCACTGATTCTCCGAGTTAGAAGGGATATAAGATGATGTCTGTGGTAACTTCTAAGTGGACAGGAATCCCCCATTTAGCATTCATGATAAGTAATCATCTAGTCAAACTTGAAGACCTTGAATGATGGGGACTCTGGAAACAGTTCATTCCACTTGGGGATAACTCTAATTTTTAGGAAGTTTTTACTTACATCTAAACCACTCAGAGATTAAGTGACTTGTCCATAGTTGCATAGCCAGTATGTGTCAGAAATGGGACTTGAACCCAGGTCTTCTTGGCTTTGATACAAACTCTCAGTCCACTATGTCATGCCTCTCTTGCTAATAAGAGTGTAGAATCATAGATAGAGAGCCAGAATGGAGCTTAGAAACCATCTAACCCAACCCTTTTATTTTACACATGAGGAAACTGAGAGCCAGAAGGCTTAGGTGACTTGTCTAGAGTCACAAATAGTAAGGAACAGAGCTGATATTTGACACCAGGTCCTCTTATTTGACTATCAAATCAGCTCCCTTAAAGTCTGGAGCACATGGCTGACTATGTTCCACATGCTCAGCATGCTCCTTTCTTCCATGATCCTTCTTCATTCATTATCACCAACCAATTCATTTTTTTACATTTTGGAGAAGGGAAGGCAAGGCAAAGGGGGTTGTGACTTGCCCAGGGTCCCACAGGTAGTAAATGTCAAGCTTCTGAGGTCAGATTTGAACTCAGGTCCTCCTGACTCTAGAACCAGTGCTCTATTCATTGTACCATCTAGCTGCCCCCAACCAATTTTTGCTTTAAAAAAAATCATCAGAATTTATTCTGTTTAGTCTTTTGACTAGAAAGAGGGAATAATAGTCACAGAGAGGCTCACTGATGTGCTCACAGTCATAAAATGACATATTAAATAGCCAACTCTGTGAGCCAATAGTTGAGGAACTTGAACAAGTACCCCATCACTGGGCCTTGGTATCCTCTTTTGTAAAACAAAGCTTCCCTAAAGTTCTGAGATTCCATGATTCTGTAATACCACACAGGCTAAATAATAGTACAGGCTCAGTTCTCCCTTTTGTGTGTAGGAAGATCCTAAAGACCCATCCTCTGGGAAGAAATGGAGGCGAGGGCTGGAGAAAGAGAGACTACTGTCCCCTCCTAATTATCCTATACTTCTGAAACTCTTCAGGGGCAAAGAAAAAAAAGGAGGTTTTTGTTGTTATGTTTGGGAGTTAAAGGGAGGAAAGGAGAGATGATTTGGAACCGAGGTGAAAACACACAGCTCACTGGCACCATGTGACCAACTAGACTCTTGAGCATATCCAAGAAACTGAATTAAAATGTAATTGGGAAATATTTAATAAAATAAAAATACAATAAAATATAGATAGCATTACATTTTAAAACTGTCAATATATGGCCTCTGGGGCTCTTAATGTATGGATTAATGGCCCCCATTTCTATTTGAGTTTGAACCACTTATGTGGAGAACTCCCTTGGGGATAAAGTTAGGCAGAAAGAAGATCTGTCCAATGTATCAATTGTTTGGGTATTATCAATGGGGCTTGCATTAAAAGTCATTCTGGTACAGTGGAGTTCCATCATATGTGCTTTTAATTTACATGAATTCAACTAAGCCTGCTCTGCAAAGAAACAGAATCAGAAAGAAGTGTACATATATACTATAAAAGTCCTACAGTATAGTAAAGCACTTTGAATGACCTGAAATACTGCCTGGGTTACTTACAATCTTTTAGCCTCAAGAAAGTCACCTATGCTCTCTGGACCTCAGCTTTTTCCTCTGCAAAATGGGGTTTAGAGAAGACAACCTCAAAGATCCCTTTCAATGCTAATAAGTATAATTTTAATGTGGTGTAGGGTCATATACTCAACACCAACCAGCCATGCCAGATAGGGTGTAGATCTTCCATAAGCCATCTCATCACAGGTCTGGCTGCTGTCAAGTGGGACTATGGATTGGAAATTTCATAGCCAGACATGCCAATGCTGCTGGCTACCATCTGGTCTTGCACTTCCCTATCCCCCTACCCCATTGAGACTTTCTCTCATCAGTAGGAAGAGAGAGACAGAAAGAGAGAGAGCGAGAGCAAGAGCGAGAGCAAGAGAGAGAGAGAGAGAGAGAGAGAGAGAGAGAGAGAGAGAGAGAGAGAGAGAGAGAGAGAGAAGCAACTGCAGGATACTGGGCATGGAAGTGGAAGCTGATGCTCTTCAAGGGATAACAGGAACATTTGTGATTTTCCCTTTACCAACTGACTTTGGAACGTAATAACTTCACTCTTCCCTCACTATATTTCCCTCTTTACTATATTTATGGCATAGGTGTACCTTAAAGAATTATTTTCTTCATGTATAGCACCAATAAGATACAAGGGAAAAGAAACAAATTTAACCTAAACTAGACAACACTCAACCAACCAGACTTCAAAAACAACTCTTAGCTCTCGACCCAGCTTAAGCTTCAACATTCGCCTCATGACAGAATCTGTGCAAGAAGCATCAATTTGTAATTCCCCTTAAATCCTGAGTTTCTTAATGTACAGAGTGAGAATTATGATACCCAACCTCAAGTCCCCTCTACACATCCTTCAAATCCAGCTTAAGTCCTACCCTCTCCAAGAAGTCTTCTCTGGCTACCCAGATAGCATGGGTCAGAAGCAATATGGAAATAGTGGAAAAAGTGGTAAAGTCCAAAGTGTTAGGTACACATCTGAGCTCTGCAGCTGACTTGCTGTGATTTGTTCATCTGTTATGTGCTCAAACTCAGACTTGTTATAAGGATCAAATAGGTTAATATATGAAAGTACCTGGTAAGCATAAAGTGCTGTATCAATGTAAATTGCTGCTGTCACTCAGACTTAATGAATCTTCTCTTTTGTTAATTCCCTTAGCACATTAGCTAGCATTTGGTCATAAGCTGTCTTGTCTAGCTTGCTCATTGTTTCCTGCATGTACATCTTGTCTCCTCAACCGTATTATAAGTTCCTTGAGGGAAAAGAATGCTTTATTTAATCAAGAAACATTTATTTAAAAAATTGTTTTTGTTAATTGAATCTGTCCTTCCCAATGTCTCCCTCCTGCTTCAGCAACAACAAAATGCAAAACAAAACTCTCATTACAAACATTCATAGTCCAGCAAAACATATTCCCACATTGGACATACCCAAAAGTATATGTCTTTCTGCCTTTTAAGGTCATCACCTTGGTGATAGGAGGTGAATGGCGCATTTCATCTTCAGTCTTCTGAACTAATGGTTTATCACTGAATTGGTCAGGGTTCAACAACTTTAAAATCAGCAAACACTTTGTATGTGGCTACTGGGCTAGGTAATAAGAGAGAAACAAAGATTAGTTAAGACATGTTCTGTACCCTCATAGAGCTTATAGTCTGATGATGTCCAGGATCACACATCTTCTAGGTGACACAGTGGAAGGAACACTGGGCTTAGAATGAGGAAGATTCAATTTTATGTGTTCAAATTCAGCCTCAGACACTTATTGGCTGTGACACCCTGGGCAAGGCACTTAATCCTGTTTGCCTCCGTTTCCTCATCTGTAAAAGGAGCTGAAGAAGAAAATGGCAAATCACTCCAGTATCTCTGCCAAGAAAACCCAAAATGGGATCAGGAAGAGCTGGACACAAATGAAACAACTCAACAACAAAACAACTTCTTGAGTTTAAGTCCCAAAGAATTATTCACTACACCATGTTGCCTTAGTGTCTATTCTCCTCTTAGTAGATGGCAAGCTCCATAATTATATCTTATGAGAATTTTGATCTCACCACTAGCCTGGCACAGAACTCTCTGCATACAGTAGGTGCTTAATAAATGCTTATTGAATGACTTGTTGTAGCATTGATTTCACTTCTTTTGAAAGTCTTCTTTAAGCCCTAATTTACCCTCTGAGAAGAGATTCATTCAACAAACATCTATTAAGCACTTGCTCTTTGCCAAGCACTGGGCTAGGGATGTGAGGATACAATGACAAAAGAGAAAACAGTTTTGCCTTCAAGAAACTTACATTCTATTTGGGGTAAGTGTGGGAACAATTACCCATGTGAGTAAATAAAATATATGCATATGTGTGTATAAAGGAGATACAAAATAATTTTGGAGAGGGATACTAGTAACTGTGAATATCAGGAGAACTTTCACTCCCTCCCCTGGTTACTTTCCACCTATTGTATAGTTATCTGTTATGCACTTATTTATTTATATGTTATCTCCTTAATCAGAATGTTAACATTCTAATTAATAGAATGCTAATTGTTTTGGGCTATCTTTGTATCCCTGGCCCCTACTAGTGTCTGGTGTATAGTAGGTGCTTAATAAATAATAACCAGTATTTATATAGCATTTGAAGATTTGCAAAGTACTTTGCATGCTTTATCTCATTTGATTCATAACAGCTCTGCAAGGTTGGTGCTATTATTTATTACTCCCATTTTATAGATGAGGAAACTGAGGCTAAGAGGTTAAGTAATCTGCCTTGCATCCCGAAGCTAAGAAAATGACTGAGGCAGATCTTCTATCTAGACTGGTCCCACACTCTTTTGGCACCACCTAGCTGAGTCCTGAAGGAAGTAAGGGATTCTAAGAGGCAGAGGTAGGTGAAGAGTTTCCTCACTTCCCAGTAAAACAGTACTAAGGTGATGTCCATGTATTGGAGGAGGCAGGTTGAAGTAAAGGCAGAGAAGGACAAGTAAATAACCACACTGGGCGTATCCATCCATCGAGGTCTGGGTCCCCATCTGAAGCTCCTCCCACCTGTTAATTTGAACTCTTGTTCCATTAGTGGAAAAGCCCTGCTAGTGGCCCCAGAACAGGGCAAGAATAAAAAAAATTGAGGCAAGGTGCTCCATTTGGCAGCCACACTTGTCTACTGCCACCCACAATGCATTTGGGGACAGATCAGGCAAGTACAAAGCAAAGCTTTAGATGTGAAATTGTAATAGAAACAGCAGAAAATGTCTGTCAAGAGATACACACAGTTCTGTCCTGGAGGAGGGAAAAGAGCCAATAAAATACATGTTGGAAATAACAAACAAGATTAGAGGCAATATTTTAGCCTTGATGTCTTCGTCAGGTTCTGAGTAGAATAGATCAAGGTTAGAATTTATTTCCACAGCCTTAAAAAAGCCTCAGGGCCAAAATGTCACTGCTAATCCAATTTTCTATTTCTAATGTGTATGTCATTCAGCATGTTTTGATTCTGTAGCCTGCAAACTACCACTATGCTTTTTAATCCTGTAAGAATTGAACCATGTGGCCAGTCTCACCAACTACACAGGGAGAATGAATCATCCTGAATGTACCTGCATCAGCTCAGAAGCTTTGTCACTTACGTGGTCTGGGAATATCAGCCTCCTTGGGCTAAGTCAGACTGACAGGCTAGCTCTTCCCTAATCATGACATCTCCCACCCCTGTGTTTTTGCACAGTTGGTCCCCCATACCAGGAAAGTACTCTTGCTTCACTTCTACTTCACAGACATCCTAGCCTACTTCAAAGCATAGTTCTGTCACCACCTCCCACAGAAAGTGGTTTTTTGAGCCTCCCAGTTGCTAGTATTCTCTCCCTCTTGAAATTACTTTGTTTAACTTTTTACAGAGAGGCAACATGATAGAGTAAATAGAGACGCTTCCTCAGTGTCAGGAAGAATGGTTCAGGTCCTACCTCTAAAAAACACTAGCTGTGTGACCCTGGGCTTGGCTTGACCCCTCAGAACCAAAGGCTCACACTAACACACAGTTGAAGATCTGCGGTGATAGTGGGAATTTCTCTAGCCAGGGAGTTCCCTATGTCCAAGAATATGCTAAAGTCAGCAGAGAGCCAATTGTTAAACTTTCACCATGAACATTTATGCCTCAGAAATCAGCAAATGCTAGAAATCAGGGCTTGATTTTGGTTATTGTTGATTTCCCCTAGATTTAAGAAAGTGATGGAGATGTTAACAACACCAATTAAATTAAAAGTGCATCGTGTACGTTTTTGTTTTTCCTGGAGAGCTGGTCATTAAACATTTACCAGCCCTAGCTTGCTTTACTAAAGAAATAGCAAGTCAGGGTTTTTTGAAAAAGCCTTTACGGTTAACATACCTGTATACATGTAGGATCCTTCAATAGAACAAAAGCTTCTTGAGAGCAGGCACAATTTCATTTTTCTTTGTGCGCCAGCTCTTAGCACAGCCCCCAGTCCACCGTAGGTACTTAATAAAGGTTCACTGAATTGACAGAATGGGCACCAGAATATGGCTCTGGAGGTCTGTGTTCTAGTTCTGGTCAGTCACTACTCTGTTGTGGCCCTGTGGTCCTCTCTTGCTATATTTAAGTCTTGGCTTCTTCCTTTGTATAAAGAAAGGATTGAATTTGATGCCTTTAAGGTCTCATCCACCTCCAGCAATCTCTGAGTCTTCACATTTCCAGATGAAATAACCCTAATCCTTAAACTTCTATGGTCTTTACACTTATTGTTGTGTTTGTCCTTTGTTGCTGAAGAAGACCATGCCATCAGAGAAATAATGACATGACTTGTACTTGACTTTGTTTTGAGTGAGGGAGGGTTGCGCAGGTCACCAGCCTCACTTTCTCCTCTTGAGTCATCTGAATCCAGTGACCAGATACTCATCAGGATGACTGGAGATGGCCCAGAATGTGATGGGAGACCTTGGCCCCTTTAGGCCAAGGTCTATTCAGGTACTTACTTAGGGTAAAGTAATGCCCATTCAGTGAATAGGCCTGTTTAAGAAGTCAATTCACCAGCAAGACCATGAGAAGTTCCTAAAAATCTCTCCATGATACAACTCAGTATCTAAGAATTTCAACATGGCACATATTATTAACTAAAGAGAGCACTGTACTTGGAACCAGGAAGATCTGAGTTCATATTCTGCCTCAGACTCTTACCAACTGAGAAATTCTCTTTAACACATTGAGCCTCAGTTTTCTCATCTCTAAAATGGGAGTAACAACAGCACCGACCATATAGGATTGTTATATGGATTAAATGAGATAGTGTATGAAAAGTGCTTTGCAAACCTTAAATCACTGTATCAGTGGGAGAGCTGTCATCATCTTCTTCACTGATGTCATCATCATCATGTGATGATATGACTTCCCTGTGACATTTATTTCTGCTGGAGCCCCTGGAGGCCAGTCTGTATTGATCAGGTCAGCGTAGCTGCAAAACACATGAACAGTTTATACCAGGATGTGGTCTTTTTGTTGGCATCCAGTAGATACAGCCACAGACAATCTATCTTAATCTGTAAGACACCCAAAAAGCAAGACATCCATCTGTCAGCAATAAGTCATTCAGAGTTCTATCAGAGACAAAAGTGTTGGCCAAAGGACCTTTTACAAAGCTTTCTGACCCTGGCTGCCATGATTTAGTGTATCAAATACAGCACCTCTGCCGTGGCAGGGGTTCAAAAAGCATCAATTAAATGTTCCCAGATGAGGACTCCAAAATGCCAAAACTGCTCTAGAGAAAGCATATCACAGGCTGATCTAGTACCAGTAATCTATGGTCTAGAGCTGTGGATGCTCCTTAAGCTGCAAGCCTGGACAGAAAAGGGATTTTCTCCTGCTCACTTGCCATGATGGTGTGACTGATCATGGGAATTCAGTTTTCACATGCTTGGCTGTATCCTAAATGTCATTCTCACCACTGGCATGCAGAGGGTGTCAACTGCCAGAATCCATGTTCCAAAAGCATCCACTCTGCAGGACTTAATTTTTCTGCCAAAGGTCTCCTATTTAAGAAGGCTCTGCTGGCTGCATCAGTCCCACATTGTGTTGGGAGTAGGACAGGGGTAGTGACTCATTGGGATTTGATTCAGAGTCCTTTGGGGAGGGGGAGAGAAAGGGAGGAAAATAGAATTTAGTTCCTTTAATGGATTGTAAATGAGAGAGGTAGAGCACTAAGTAACATTTTGTCCATTTCAGTAAGGAGGGGGACTTGAAGTAATGGGAAAGGGACACAAAAGACTGAATGTGTTGTTTGTTGTTCAGTCATTTCAGTTGTGGTTGACTCTTGGTGACCCCATTTTGGAATTTTCTTGGCCAAGATACTGGAGTGGTTTGCCATTTCCTTCTTCACTCAGTTTATAGATGAGGAAACTGAGGCAAACAGGGTTAAATGACTTGTCCAGGGTCATGTAGCTAGTAAGTATCTGAGACTAGATTTGAACTCAGGTCCCTCCTGACTACAGCACCACCTAACTGCTCTCAAAGAATATAGAAATCTCCGCCCCCCCCCCCCCAATAGGTACTTTTTCATTTTCATCATAGGGCAGTGAGGTAGCATAGTAGATAGAGTGCTGGGTTTGGAGTCAGGAAGACTCAGTCTGAGATGGTCACTAGCTGTGTACATCCTTAGAAAAGTCACATCATTTCTGTTTGCCTCAGTTTCCTCATCAGTAAAATGAGGACCATGACAGGACCTACCTCTCAAGCCTCCATTGAAATAATGATTTTAAAGCGTAAATTCCAAAATTGCAAAGTACTTAATTGTAACATGCTTAATACAGTGTTTGGCACATAATAGGCACCATATAAATGTTACCTATTATGACTACTTTTTTTCTTTCAGTGAGGGAGAGCAGTCTGAGCAGAGACTACCAGTTACAGAGACAAAAGCAAGGTGCCTAGCAGCCACGTTGCCTATTTGGCCAATGCAATTTCCAAAAATAAGGTTTTAAGTAGCAGGCAAGGATGAGAAGGCCAAGATTTTTTAAAAACGATGAGTATAAAAAGAATAGATTTCAGCTATTTCCCCGTTTGTTTGTAATTTAACTGCAGGTTTAGGTAGAGTAAGCATGGGTGAGCTATAACTGGTATCATTATAAGCAACACCAACATTGATAAGATCACAGATCCATTGATAAATGGACTGGAAAGGGCTTTGGGACAGAGCTGTAGAATTCTAGAGCTGGGCTGGGATTTTGGAACTTAGAATGTTGGAGTTAGAAGAGACTTTATAATGCAGAATAAGGAATATTAGACCTGGGGAGGACTTTAAGATGTAATCTGGTCCAACCTTTTCATTTCACAGCACGGGTGAGTGACTGACTCTAAGTCACTTGATTAAGAGACCAGATCTCCTGATTCCTAGTACCGTTTTCTTTATGCTGTACAAGTCTGCTTTTCCTCCCCCACTCACATAATGTGTTTCTATTGAAGGAAAAAGACAGGCTTTATTTAAAAATGTAAAAGGGAAACAAATAACTCATCCTATGTATTATTGCATTGTAAATGGGTGTTGCTGATCATACATTATTGATGGAATGAGCTGATATACTTGAGTGAGTCTCCATATTTGTAAACACTTATCTCAATTAATAACCCAGAGGGAGCTTGGTCTAAGGGAAAGAGTCCTTGGAATAAAGAGATCTCTTTTCTAAAGCTTCTTCTACAACTCTTGTTTTGTGACCTTGGGTAACTCAATTCACTTCTCCAGGAAACAGTTGCCTCATCTACAAGATGGGGGCTGTGCTGAATTGGCAAGGATAAAATGAAATAGTTTACATGGGAACTTTTGAAAAAGGGAGTATCAAACTCACATCTAATCAGAAAAACTGACATTTATACATAATTTATGGTTGCAATATGCCCTGCCTGTATGATCCAATTTGATTCCCTCAGTAGTTCTATTTAGGAAATTGATTTAGATATTACTATTCCTATATGGCACATGGGAAAATTAAAGCTAGGACAGGTGACCAACCCCATGTCACAAAACTAGAAGTGGTAAAGCTGGGATGAGGCCAGTTTTTGAATTCCAGTACATCTTGCCACCTCTACAGATAGTTGTGTTTCAATCAATCCGTCAACAAACATTTTTAATTGAATGCCTACCAATCAATCAACAATCAACCAATGAACATTTATTAAGTACCTAAAATGTGTCAGTCCCTGTACTAGGCTCTAGGGATACAAAGACAAAGGTGAAAAGTCCCTGTCCTCAAGGAGCATATAGTCTACTAGAGAAAGCAACAGATATACATGTAAATATATACAAAATGAAACCAGAGTAATTTTCAGCAGCAAACACTAGCAGCTGGAGGGATCACAAAAAAATGCAGGCAAGAACTGAGCTTTGAAGGAAAATGGGAATTCTAAGAGTCAGAGGGAATGGATTTGTGAAAGATGGCCTGTAATACTTGGGGATCATAGAAAGACCAGTTTGATTGATCCAAACAATGTATAATGGAGAACAATGTATATAAGGCTAGAAAGATGGGTTAGAGCCAAACTGTAAAGGGCTTTAAATTCTAAACAGAGAAATTTGTATTTGATCCTAAAGGAAATAAGAGTTTTTTGAGCAAGGGAGGGACATGGTTAGATTTGTACTTTAGGAAAATCACTTTAAGCCAGAGTGGTGGCATATACCTGAAATTCCTGTTTCTGGAGAGCATGAGGCTAGCAGAGCTGTTGAGTTCAGGAATTCTGAACTGCAGAGGGTTAAGCAAATCTAGTATCCACACTAAGTTTGGTATCAATATGGTGAGTCCTCAGGAACAGGGGGCCACCAGATTGCCTAAGAAGGAAAAAATGAACCTAGGTCAGAAAATGGAGCCAAGTGAAAGCTCCTGTGCCAGTTAGAGTGAGACTAGCCCCTGAGTAGCCCCTGTTTTTCTAGCCTAGAAGAGATAGAGAAATCCAGTCTTAACAAAATAGATAAATAAATAAAATTTAAACTCAAAGAGACTAATTAGGAGACATGGAGCACTGTGTCAGATGTAGTGATGGGTAGAAAAAGAGTATAAGACATGATCTGTTATGCATATAATATATAATAATATAATTTATATCATAATACATCTTTCACATTACAGTATTATACATAATATACATCATAAATTATTCATATTACATAAGATTGTATCTTTATGTCATCAGAAAATATGTATGACATGATCTCTACCCTTATGTAATTTACATAAGAAGTATTGTGCCTTATATACAATAAAATGCACTAAGCCAGAGGCATAAAATTAAATAATGAAGAACTAGTATCTCTTGTCTTTCCTAGATTATACTTGATTATTTGCCAAGGGCAAGAAGAAACTTGGCTGGGCTATGAAGTCTGGCATTCCCAATCAGTTGAGCAAAGATTGTGATATAGAGGTGGGGCATAGCACCATGTAGGAAAGTTCCTGTTAGTTTACCTCAGGAGAGGGAAGTTGGAACAGTTCCTGACAAAACTGACTGCTGGTGATTTTTAATTCCTCCCTTATTCATCCTTGAAGAGGTAATATTACAGCCAATAGGAAGGGAAGGGAAGGATGTGGGTCAACAGTAAGAAGGAGAGTAGGGAGAGAGGAAAGGGAAAGACAGATAGGCAGATAGACAAGGAAAAGGAAGGAAGGAATAGAGGGGGAAGGAGAGAAAAAAACAGAGGTGAATAAGATTTCTAGATTGCTACTCACAGGAGATGGGTGGGATCAGTTATTAGGAACCAGCAATGCTAGCAATCTTGTCCTAAGGAAAAAGAAATATTTCAGAAAGAGCTGCCAAAGAGTGAAGACTGTTGATTTTGTGGACCAAATTGGTTATAGTAGTTCCCTTTAATGTTCTCTATGATGAAGACCTTGGACAGTTCAGCAACAAGGACTGATATCCAAGACTCTTTATTAGAGGAATAATTTCACCACAGGGGAAATACACACACACCAGCACAACGTAAAAGCCACTCGGACAAGCGCAGCCCCATCCCCTGCTCTCAGGGACATTGTTCCATTGCAACCAAGTCCCATCTGTGTCCCACTTCATCTGTCCTCCAAGACCTGCATGAGTAATATCCCTAGGGCTCATAAATACCTGTTTATTCTTGCTTTATTTTCTTGCTGCAGGCAACCCTATTATAGTGCCCTGCTCTGAGCTACAAACTACAGCAGGTACTGGTAACATCACTACAAGTCCAGGTTCTGGTCCTCAATTTTCTAAGTGAACCCTTTCTCAGTTTTTTTTTGTATTTTTTGGGGGGCAGATGGGATGGGGGGAAGTTAGGCAATTGGGGTTAAGTGACTTGCCCAAGGTCACACAGCTAGTAAGTATCAAGTGTCTGGGCCAGATCTGAACACAGGTCCTTCTGACTCCAGGGCCACTGCACCACCTAGCTACTCCACACTTTCTCAGTATTATCCCATAGTTTATCAATTTCTTAAAAACTAAATAACATTAACCAATCTCACCAACATTCTCTTAATAAATGAGAATGCCAACTTCCTCATTTATATGAAGAATATATTTATAGATACATCTTGTAGGATGACTGGACGTAGACTGTTTTTTGTTTCTATTTTGTTTTCTACAGGACACTCCTTCCTTATGAGCAGGCTCACTCAAAAGACCAAATTGCAGCTCAGAAGCATGCTCAATAAACCTGGAGTTAGAAGAATGAGAGTTTGATGTTGTTTCCATCAAAATGTAATAACTTGATGAATTGGGTTTTTTTTTCTCTGCTATGAGGTGACAGCTTGGTGCAGTGGAATCAGATCTAGTATAAGAATCAAACACAATTTCATTCACTAATGGCCACCAACATCATCTGATCATTGAACCTTGGTTTGAAGGTTCTGCTACTTACTTTTTTATTTTTTGACCTTGAACAAATCAAGGCAATCCAAATCAATAACTCACTATGTGCCAGGCATTATGCCAAGTACTGGGTATCCAAAGAAAGGGAGAAAACAGTCTCTGCTCTCAAGAGACTCACGATCTAATGGGGGACACTATGCAAATGACTGTATAAATGAGGTATGTGTAGAATAAGTTGGAGCTAATCATAGAAGGAAGGCACTGGTCTTAAGTAGGATTGATAAATGTCTCTTGCTGAAGATTATTTAGCTGGAACCTAAAGGAAGCTAGAGAAGTCAGGAGATGGACATAAGAAAAGATAGAATCATAGGGACCAGCCAGTGAAAAGGCACAGAGACTGTGTCTTCTTGGAGGAACAGCAAGTGGCCAACCCCACTGGAGTTCAGAGTATATGAGAAGGCATAAGATTGGGATGGGAGGAGGGGACCAGGCTGTGCAGGGCTTTGAATGCCAAACAGAGGATTTTATATCTGATCCTTGAGGTGACAGGGAGCCACTGGCATTCACTGAGTAGAGGAGTAACATGATGAGGTCAGACCTGTGCTAGATTTAATAAGATTAATTTAATAATGGAAGATGAACTGAGTGAGGAGAGAGTTGAGTCAAATCAAGTCATCTAACCTCTCTGAGCCTCAGTTTTCTCATCTGCAAAATTGTGAGATTAGAATAGAATATCTCGCAGGTCCTTACCAACTCCAAATCTAGAACCTACATGAATTCCTTCTATATCTGGTACAACTCATTGGAATTAGAGTAGCCTCTCCCTTGGCCGTGCCAGATACACATACAGATAGATGCTTCAGCTTTGCTTTTCCTACATCGTATGCTGAACTCCACCCATCTGTGATGGCAACAATGCTTTGGACATGTTTTAATGTTTCCAGGATCTATGATTTTATTCTGTGAATTCTCCTTTCTTTAACACAAATCACAACTCCTCTTTTCCTTAGTGGATTATTTTCAGGGAATTCTATGGTGAAAACCAAAAAGAAAGCAATTACCTAGTATTCAATATTCTCAGAAGCTTCTCTATACCTAGCTACCCTGGTTCTTAGATGCACAGTGTATTGTCAAGCCTATGTTTGAGCCCTTTTCAATTTGACGGGACCTTCTAGAACTTGTGTTCTCCAGGAGTAACTATTCAATTCAACAAACATTGATTAAGCCCTTTATTTCAGGCAAGTCAGGTAGGTGATACAGTGCATAGAGTGCTGAGCCTGGAGTCAGGGAGCCTGGAGTCAGGGAGACCTGAGTTCAAATCTGGCCTCAGATACCTACTAGCTGTGTGACCCTGGGCAAGTCATTGAACCCTTTTTGCCTCAGTTCCTCAACTGTAAAATGAGCTGGAGAAGGAAATGACAATCCATTCTAGTATCTTTGCCAAGAAAACCCCAAATGGGGTCACAAAGAGTTGGACATGACTGAAACAGCTGAATAACAACCACAGAATTTCAAGCACTGTGCTAGATGATAGGAATAAAACAAATAAAAATTAAATAATTCCAGCCCTTGAGGAGCCTTTGCATTACACTGGGAGAACATAAATTCACATATTGTAGTAAGTAAATACAAAATACATACAAAGTGTTTTCAAGACAACTACATAGAGCACTGAACCTGGAGTCAGAAAAGCTGAGATCAAATCCTACCACAGAAATTTACCAGCTGTGTGACCTTGGACAAGTCATTCTGTCTGCCTCAGTTTCCTCACTTACAAAACGGCGATAATAACAACACCTATCTCCAAGAGTTGTTATGAGGATAAAATGAGATATTATTTGTAAAGTGCTTTCTAAACCTCAAAGCTATATGGATGCTAACTATTATTATGAAAAAAAGTATGAATATTTACTGGAGCTATGAGTGGTCAGAAAAGGCATCATCAGGTAGAAGATGTCATTTGAGCTAAGTCTTCAATAGGGTTATGAATTACAGTAGATAAACATGAGGAGGGAGGACATAGCCTGAGAAGCCAGGCTCATTGCTGTACCACAATAAAACTCTGTCGCAGGACTTCAGCGGAGGATCTCAGACATAAGATCAGAGCATCCTAAAATCATCTGATGACAGGCTTTCAGGGGTAAGGCCATGTAGTCTCACCCTATTATTTTGCAAGTAAGGAAACTGAGGCCAGGAATCTGTTGCCCAAGGTCAGATGGGGAATAAGCATCAGAAAATTAATTAGACTAGAATTTACTTATCTGACATTCTTTTCTCTTTGATGAGATTGGAGAAAAGATTTAATAGTTTCATCAGCCACATATTTACAAAACACAAGCTATGGCTCACATGAAGATGCCCTGGGGCCCTTTCCCTTAATTCTGGAGGTGTTCCCCCCTCCTCAAACTTCCTTTTGCCTCTCATTCATATCTTCACTGACTATAGCCATTACATTATCTCCTGAGCCATATTTACTTCCACCCCCCATTTTAATAATAGATGGGAAAGTTCAAAATAGCTCTGGTTCATGGATTCATTCCCCTGCCTCCAATAAGCTTCTAATTAAAGAATTAAGACCAGAAACTCTCATGCAGGGCTTCTACACTAGAGCGCTGTAAGATTGTCTGCCATCCTGGCAGCCCCCTCCCTCCTCCCTATGCCTAAGCAAATGATGCCTGCTGCCAGGGAGCAAAGGGGAAATTCAAAGCTGATTATACTTATAAAGGGAACACCCTTAGGAAAAGGAACCCTGCTGCCTAGGCCAGAGACCACCTCTTACCCCCAACCCAGCAAAGCCAAGAGTAATGTGTATATCACAGGCCCAATGACTGAACAGGCTACTAATTAGTGAAAAACAACAGTTACTAATGACAGTTAGTAATGACATGCACTGATTATCCCTGGTGACTTGCTAAATGTGTCTCGGAACATGCCCACATACAGTCCCTGTTATAGACAAAAGCTAAGGAGGATTAATGCTGCCCAAAGCAAGAGCTAGGAAATTGTCAGAATCAGAGAATCTTAGCATTTCAGAATTGGAAGAGTCTTCAGGTCACACACACACACACACACACACACACACATTCATGCACTCACACACATACATGCACATGCACATGCACACACACATGCATACATGCACACACACAGAGTCATCTAGCCTCTGTTTGAACAATTCCTGTCATAGAATTGCTTAATTTACCACATTTTGGAAAAGCTCAGATTTTAGAAGAAAAACATTTTCTTTCTCTCCAATCAATCTGACCCTGGAATGCAAGAATTCACAGCTCATCATTCTCCCAAACTTCCATAAGCTAAATGCTAGCTTATTTAAAGAAACTGCTCAGAGATATGTTAATACACACTACAATTTGCTTCTGAGAGAATCCAATACAATTTCATTCTTTAATGACCCCCAATAGCCTATGACCAATTAACTTGTTTTTCAAAGTGTGAAAACAAAGAAGGTTTTGAGAGCTAATACTGCCAAGTGGGTAGTTACCCTCAGCATCAAGAATGATAGTAAAAGCCCTACCTGTGATATGTAACTGACTGAGTGACCCTGGGTAAGTCATTTATCTTCTTAAGTTCTTGAGATGCAGACCCACATTAGTAGAAGGCATTCCTCACTGGGAGCTCCTTATATCAATGTGATCACTAGACCAGTTAAAAAAATTTTTAAAAAGGATAATTTGTGAATTGTTTCTTACAGCCTTTCTGTCACTGTCTTGTCCTTCTTCTGCTACATGGATTGTGGAGGCCCTAGCCTAGTGGGGGACCAAGAATAGTGATTATAGGAAGTGATGAGAGACATAGATGCACAACAGAGTTATAATCAAGTAAAATTATAAAGGGCAGAAAGACCCCAAGGGGACATGGAGGCAGTAGGCTTCTTTTGCATTGTAGGTCATTGATTGATTCCCTGTAATTGAATAAGCATAGAAAGAATCAATCAGAATCCCCTGTCAGAACGCTAACCAGGGAAGAGAAAGGATTCAAGTGTTCTAGTTCACATGGGGAGTGCAGCTTTCTGTCCATATCAACCATTCCTACGTGTTTAGAAGTGCAATGTATAGTTATCCCCTCCCTACCCTAGCAACTTTGAGTTTCACTTGGACCACCTGGGATGAGAAAACATTCAAAACACCCAGGGTAGATTCCTTCACCATTCTGAGAGGGGAATGGGACTGGAAGACAGTCAAGTACCCATAAATAGCACATATGTGCTAGGGAGTTTGAAATTTTATTACCCCCACAATATTTTAATGATTCAGAAATTCCTGATTCCTTTAATGTGAAAAATCCCTCTGCCAATGTAGATCCCAGATGGCCTCCATCTTGGGAGATAGGCTTTGAGAATTACTATTGTTAAAGTCATCACCCTACAGTCAACTTAATGGTGATGCTCTCCAACGTAGTTAAATTGATTCTTGGAGAACACTCTTATAATCCATCTCCAAACTTGGCAGTTTGTGCTCATTGACCCTTTGAGAATCCAGCATCATCTGCCTACCACAATAAGGTATCAGAGTAAGAGTACAACTGTGTTGGAAGTATTCATGACTACCGGACTCCGTTGTAATAGCCTTCATTTTAAAATGGGCAATACAAAGGAATAAATCTTTAATGGTAGAATTTTAGGCAAAATTACAGGGTATATGTTATATTAATTATCTAAATGTTAAACAAGTAAATGAAAACAAGTAAAAGTATAATGCCCTCATGAATCCCCTTACAACACACATACAAACACATACATACCAAGCATGGCATACAAAGAGGGTTTGAGAAGAAATCCCCAGATAGACTTGGTGATTGGCCACCACTGGTCCTAATAGTTTCCTTTGTTTCAAAGAAAGAAGAAGAGAGGTGTTGCTATCTGAATGCAGAGCAGTAACTAGGAATTCTGGTACCCAGGGAAAATTCAGTTGACCAGTAAGGGAAAGGGGCAAGGCTAAGCCAATACAAACATTTTGAATATAAGTATAATCCTACCAAGAGAGGTGTGGCTCTTCTTCCAAAAAGTATGGCACTCAGGTAGGAGATGTGAGGTAGAAAGGAGGAAGACCTTGGAAAGGAGATGATCCATGAGCACTCATGTCACAGGGTAGTGCTGGTGATGGCGTATGAAGAGGTGAGGTCATCACCATGGGAGGAAGAAGCAAACACCCCCAGATGTTGGCACCCTAGGACAAAGCCCTCAGTTGACTCATACTAATTATAACTGCTGGCAACAGAGTTCCTTCAGAGACATGGAGCTCCTCAGGCCCTCATTTTTAAGTCCACAGACCCTTGTAATTGCTGACATTACTCCATACCCTTATTCTTAGTTTCCTTGACCCCAACATTGTTTTCTTACTAAGTACATGACTTTGAGCAAGTTACAGCTTCTTTGGACCTTCATTTTCTCTTCTGTAAAATGAGAAGGCTGGATCCCTAAGGTCTACTCTGGCTCTAAATCTATCATTGTCCTATCACTTGATGCTTTGCTCTTTGGTTCCTTCTGCTGTATGGATCATCATTCTTTTACTATGCTGCACAGATATGTCCCTTTCCACATGAACCTTTTGAAATAAATTTGGGTCCACCTGATTCATTATGCCACAAACTAGCTCCCCTTGGTCTCTAATCATGAGTGAAATGCTAGTCCAGAAGATCTGAGTTCAACTCTTACTTCTGATGCTCATTAGTTGTGTGACCATTAACTAGTGATTTAACCTCTTTGAGCCTCAGTTTCCTCAGCTATAAAATGTAGATAATAATAATATCTACCTCAGAGGATTGTTGTGAGACTCAATTTAATGCACTAAATATTAAATGCCTACTGTAGGCAAGGCACTGTGCTGAGTTCTAGGGATGCGTACAAAAAGGAAAATGAAATAATCCCTTCCCCTCAAGGAACTTTCATTCTATCGGAAAGATGAAACACATTCACAAGTAAGTAAATGCATGATTGTTATCTCCACATATTTGAAAGATGGTCAAAGGAAGAAAGAATGGACTTGGAGATACTAGAAGGAACGTTATGGGTACAATGGGGAAAAGCTACATGAAGAAAGGTTTTGGCTCAATATAAGAACACATATCCTAACAATTAGAGCTCTTCTTGATTGAGATAGTGGGCTTTATGAAGTAGTGAGCAACCCGTCACTAAAAGTGTTCAAGCAAAAGCAGTTGATGGAGATGTATTGAAAGGGTAAAAAACATGGGTCAGGAACCTCATACTGGATGGCCTTTAAGATGTCCTCTAGCCCTTGGAGTTTGATTCTTTACTCGACTGCCTGAAGGAAGACCTTCATTTTTTCAGATACATTCCTTCTTATCCTTAGACAGATGCACTCCAGAATGAGTAGGAGCCAGCCTGAAATTGCATCTCTGCCAAATGGCTAAATGTGCAAGATAGAGACCAAACATTTGTTAAATGTCTTCTCCTGTGAGCCTAGCAAAACTTGGGTCCCCCCTCATTCTTTTCTGTTGGATCTCCCCTTCCCAGGAAGTGCCAGTAAGCCAGTCTACTAACATGGTGGAGGAAGAGAGTTTACTGATTTCCAGGCATTTTCTGCTGCCAATGAGAGTCAAATTTTCTGCATGGTTAGCTCCAGGCTTTTACCAGCCTGTTCTCTCTTCCTCCAGGCAACTTAATTAGTGATCTGACCACATGCAAAACAAATCAGCTTGTTGATTAGTTCTAAATGTCAGGGGCTTAAAAATCCCCAAATTTGGAGATAAGTAGGCTCTTGTCAAAAAGTCCACTGGAGAAGTGAATCCCCCCAAGAATGTCTTGGACACAAAGGGAGATTCCACCTCATTAGTCACTTTCAAGTACCAAGTATACCTTATAAAGCAAGAATTCCTGGCTGGCAATTCAGTGCACTTGCCCCAAATTCTCTGGGCTTTGGTGGGGAGGGTCTGGAATATCCCTAATAAGTAACTTAGACCTAGAGAAATAAATTTGTGGGGTCTAAAATGCATTCTTAAGCAGAGTGGAATGGAGTGGCGCTAAGAACCCTAAAACTTGCAGCTCTGGGTGTCCCATGCCTCCCTCCCTCTATTTAATCACTGCCACCAGAGCCCCAGGATGAAGGAAAAAGATTTTCATCTTACCAAGTAGATTACAGAGATTGCCTCCATCTAATCCTTGCAGGTCTGTCACTGATGCTACAAATGACAAAACTAAAGGGGGGAGGAGTACACTCCTTCACCTCATGCTTTGAATTACATAGTTAATAGGAAGGGGAAGGAAGAAAAAGAAAATGGAGTTGTGAGGAAACCCTTTGGAGTCATTGTCTTTGGGTGGAGGGAAACAGGAGCTGTACCAAAAGGGAGGCATCCTAGAATCATTTGCCCTTCTAGGGTCATTTAGGCAGCGGTCTGGGTCTAGGGATGTGTCATCTGACTTGTAACAGCCCCTCAGCTTTAATCTCCATCTAACCCACTTTGAAAAAAAAAATTAGGGTGAGGTTTATTTTGGAAAAAAAAGCTTTTTTCTTTTATTGAAAAATGGGAAATAAAGCTATTTTTAGTTTAGTTTTTTTCCTCAAATGGCAAGAGCTTTCAAGGGTTGACTGGTGGCATTTGTAAAATTGTCAAAGTGAATGATGGGGATCAAGCACGCATAGTGGCGGGGATCAAACAGACATGTGGTTGTGAAGAATGGAAACTCCAACTTCAATGGAATCCTAGAATCTTATAGTGAGCTGGGGAACTTGAAGATTATGTAAACCACTCCTCTTCATGTTACAGATGAAGAAAAGCAAGGGCTCAGAGAAGAGCTGGAATGAGAATCTACACTTCCTAAACCCAGTCCAGAGATCTTTCTGCTGGAGCCCACAATGTCTTCTAAAAAAGGGGTCATCTGCCCTCTGGGTATGGAGAAGGTCTGGACAGCTGGATGGCACAGTAGATAGAGTGCTAGAGTCAGGAAGACTCCTCTTTGTGAATTTAAATCTGGCTTCAGATGTATACTAGCCGTGTGACCCCAGAGAAGTCACCTAACCTTACTTGCCTTAGTTTCCTCATCTATAAAATGAGTTGGAGAAGGAAATGGGAAACTACTCCAGTATCTCTGCCAAGAAAACCCCAGTGGGGTCACAGAGAATCAGACACAGCTGAAAAAATGACTGAACAAGATCAGAAGCTTTTGGACTACCTTGCTACCAAAGCATGTGCAGGGGGAAGTAGAGAAAGAGGTCTGCAGGTACTCCTACCTGGAACAGGCCCAGAGAATTTAGGTTTGGAGGGTGTTGCAGTGGAGGATCCTTTCTTCATCCAGGTTTTTCCATCAGATGTGAATAGTCAACAAATGGGCAGCATCAGCACACCACAAAGGCAGGAGAGTCTGTGTTTGTTGGACTGTTTTACAAGCAGGTGCAAGAAGTATATGCCAATAAAATTCAGGGAACAGAGCTATAACTAGGAATTCTAGTGTCTCACTTCGATTAAGTTGAAAGGACCTGGGATTGTGGTCAAGGCAATCACTCCCCAGACTACTGCTAATCCTGTAGTAAACATTGTTCATCATTTCAGATGACCTCTTTGGGGGTTTTCTTGGTGAAGATACTAGAGTGGTTTACCATTTCCTTCTCCAGTTAATTTTACAGATGAGGAAACTGAGGCAAACAGGGTTAAGTGATTTATCCAGGGTCATACAGCTAGTAAGTGTCTGAGGCTGGATTTGAACTCAGGAAGATGAGTCTTTCTGAATCCAGGCCCAGTGCTCTATCCACTGTGGCACCTAGCTGCCCTTGCAAACATGCAGTTGTTTTATCCTCACTAAATTGAAATGTGGTGTGGGGAACTGCCCAGCCCTTGTTCCTCTAAGGCCAAGGGTCTCTAAAGAGCCCCTTCAATCACAAGACAAGGGGTTGAGATGAGTACTTTCAAGTATGCAACTTGTCAGCAGGCTGCCCTGAAATTTGGCTATCACTCTGCTCTAGGCTACACCTGGTCTATAGGATCAGCTTTCTTCTAGTGGTCCCCATTACCAGCCTTATCCCAGGTGTAACCTACCAAAAACTTGGAATCTTCTCTTCCCCTGAGTAGAGAATTGGCATGAGAAGGAATGGCCTCTCCTTCACACCACCCCTCTGACTCAAAGCTCTGTTGGCCTTACCTTAGTTATGTCTGATAGAGCCTCTCCTTCCTCTGCCCTCATCCTTCTTTTGACTCTAGGAGTATTATACTCTTTGGTTGTCTCTTCTGCTTCTTTTCTTAAGCCTATTAGGGATATCGGGCATTCCACAAAGCAAGTAAGCAGCATCACCAGAATGTTATAAAAGATGCAGGTAAAAACGTTGATGAGACAAACTGGCAAACATAGATGCTGCCCTTCATATTATGCTGACTGTGACTCCTGTCTGAATTCCCTGACTTTGGACAATCCCTGCAAAATTCATTTTCCTACTTCTTGTCTAGACCCTTTGATTTGGTTGTTCAAAGTACTCTGGTTTAATTCAACACCTTTGTTTACCTGGTCTCATTGCAACTTAAGCCATGTATGCTTCATCCCAGGAAAGTTTTGTAGCTACAGCTCCATCCTCTCCCTGACCAGCAGCAAGAAGACTAAATCCTGTGCATTCTAGTGGGTTTAGCACAGATGAGAGACAGTTTCACCAGAACATAGTTCTAGAGTGGGACAGAACCTTAGAAACCATATAGTTCAACCCTTTCATTTTATAGATGAGGAAACAGGCCCAGAAAGGTTAAATATCAGTAATGGAAGGTGTGCTTCTTGAGAGTCAAGACTGTTTCATTCTTGTTTTCCTATTCCCAGCATGTAGCATGGTATCTGGCACAGAATAGCTACTGAATAAATGCATGTAGATTGATTGTCCTAAATCATTCTGCAGGACAGGCAGAATTCACATCCAGATCCTCTAATATTAAAACCATTGCTTTTCTTCTGCCAGGGCTTAGCATACTATCTCTACTCAAAGAGCAAGAGGATGAGAAATAGTCTCTATATTTCTGCTTCTACCCTAGTCCCTCTGGCTTCAAATACATCCCCATGTCATGTGATCAATCCCTGACAGATCAATGTGCTACTGAAAAGCTTTAGAGCTAGAAGCTGGCAGGGCTGGCCTGGAGCCAACTTTAACTTTCCCACCAGAGTTTATTGTTAAATTTTCAGTGTGAACATTGACATCTCAGAAATCAGCAAAACCTACAAACCAGGGCTTGAATGATTGTTTGGCTGATTGTCCAGACTTACAAAAATGACAGAGAAAATGCTAATAATGCAGATTAAACTTAAAAGTGCATCCATGTGTATTTTTTAAGAGATCTGGTTGTTAAATATTTACCATAGTACTTCTGGCTAGAAAGGACCTCTTATTGTACAGATGTAGAAACTGAGGTACAGAGAGGTAGAATGACTTGCCCAAGGGCACACAGGTAATAAGTGTTAGAGCCTGCATTTAAACTCAATCCTCTAACTCCAGATGAAACATTTCCACTGTTCTATATACCTTACCTGGTCCCAGCCCACCTCCAATAAAGTAAAACAGAGGTACCTCCTAGGAGAGAAATTCATGAATATCATGAAAGGATAGATACTGAAGTTTTAACTCAGTCTTGATTTTAATGTTTGGGATGTTCAGTACTTTAGAAAACTTGGTTGGAAATAAGGGAGGACAATGAGATCTGTCCTCAAGGATTTGAAAGGTTATCCAGTAGAAGAAGGGTTTGACATGATCTGTCTGACCCTAAAGGAGAGAACCACAAGCAAAAGGTGAGAGGTGTTGAGAGATAGAATTCATCTTGATATAAGGAAGAACTTCCAAAGCCCTAGAATTAGCCCCAAGTAGAATGGGCTCCAGTAGTAGATGGTGTTTGTTTTGTTTGTGGATCATTCTTTATTCTACAAGACCAATGACATCACGTCTTGACTTGCATGCGAATTGGATTTAAGTAAGGCAGAGCTTCCCAAAGTTGTCAACCTCACTCACTCCTGCAAAATTATCAAAATCCATTGACAAGACAAAAGTTGGTAGTAAGTTCCCTTATAGTTGGAGGTAGTTCAGGAGAGAGGGGATGATTACTTGTCAGATGTTATAGAAGGGATTCTTGCTCATGAAGAAGTTATATTCAACCACCTCTGTAGTCCTTTTTCAGTCTAAAACTCAATGATCATATCATTTGATGAGGAAAATTATATGCTTATCCTTCTCCCTTTCTAAAACTGGAACACTGGATGAGATCACCTGGAAGCTTTCTGTAACCTTTGTCCCTGATATTAGAAGATATTGCTGTTGATGGCGTCATGCTCTCCACTTGTGGTTGCTTACCTCATCTGGATAGAACACAGTGTTCCTGAGACCAAGGTTATGTGTTCAATTCCCATGCAGAACAATTAGCTTAGCTTTAATAAGTGGTTATTCCTAACACTAGCCATGGAGAGATTCCTTGGCCCACTTGTGGTTTTGGCCCCTATCTCTGACCATGGACATGTGGTCTATCTCTAGCTTCAGACATGGACTCACCCCTAATCCTAACCTCAGACTATACCATTACCATTAGCCATATGCTGACCCCTCACCTTGTCTAGTGCCTTCCTTCCATTAATTCTTTCCCATTTGTCTTGTCATTGGCTTCTGGAAAACAATTATTTGCAAGTTATCTCCTTCATTAGACTGTACTTTAGGCTGTACATTAGACTCCTTGAGAGTAGGGATTGCTTTTTGCCTTTCTTTGTATCTCCAGGACTCAGCTCAATAAATGGAACAGAGTAAGCACTTAATAAATGTTTAAGTGACTGATTGAATGGCAACAAACTGATAACCTTTGCCCTAAAAGTAAGCCTTTGCCCTAGCTACAGACTGGCTCCCTAACCCATATTCTGGTGCCTGATGCTAATATGATTATTTAAAAAATATGTGCCATTGGTGGAGGTAAGATGGCAGAAGAAGCCAGGAAGTTGTCTGAGCTCTGCCACAGTTTCCCTAAGAAACAATGTTAAATCAAGCCTCTAAAAGAATTCTGGATCCACAGAATCCACAAAAAAACAGAGTTAGCAATTTTCCAGTCCAAGATAATTTAGAAAGACTTCAGGAAAGGTCTGTCTCATTTGGATCAAAGTGGAGCAGAGCACAGAGGAAGGCTCCTAGCCACAGCACAAATCAGCAATTAAGGCCCCATGGTCCTCACTCAGCAGGCCAGTGGCAAAACAGGCCAGCTGTGAGGCCTCCAGCACTAGCACAGCAGGCAAACTGCCAGTCTCAGCACCCAGGGCACAACAGGAACGACTAGGCAGGGTCTAGCATAGTGGGCAAGCTGCCAGTGCAGAAAGCCAATGATCACACCCCCTGACCCCAGTGCAAGAAGCTTGGAACAGAGTCCCTTGTAACCCAGAGGTAGGTCATATCTTTATATAAAAAAAAAGGGGGTGGGGGCTAACCATAGAAAGCTATTATAGTGACAGGTAAGATCAAAACACAGACTCAGAAAAGAACAAAAATGCCCACATGTGCAATCTCAACAGGGAATATGAATTGGTCTCAAGGCCAAAAAGTTGTCTTGAAAGAGCTTTTAAAAATCAAGTAAGAGGTAGAAGAAAAATTGGGGAAAAAAATGAGCGTTGTGCAAGAGAATTATGAAAAAGGAGTTAACTTTTTGGAAAATTTACAAAATTTACAAAAATTTACTGAAGAAAAAACTCCTTAAAAATAGAATTGGAAAAATTTGAAAAAAAAATCTACTGAAGTAAACAACTCCTTTAAAAATAGAATTGGGCAAGCGAAAGCTAATAACTCTAAGACACATCAAAAATCAGTCAAACAAAATCAAAAGAATGAAAAATAGAATATAAAATATCTCATTTGAAAAATAACTGACCTGGAAAATAGATCTAGGAGAGATAACTTAAGAATTATTGGACTACCTGGAAACTATGATAAAAATAAAAAGAACCTGGACAGCATCTTTCAAGAAATTATCAAGGAAAACTGCCCTGAGATCCCAGAGTTGGAGGGTAAAATAATCATTGAAAGAATCCACTGATCATCTCCTGAAAGAGATCCCAAAATGAAAATTCCAAGGAATGTTGTAGTCAAATTCCAAAACTATGAGGTCAAGGAGAAAATACTGCAAGCAGGTGGAAAGAAATAATTCAAATATTAAGGAGCCACAGTCAGAATTACACAGGATTTAGAAGTTTCTACGTTAGAGAATTGGTGGGCTTGGAATATATTCCAGAATTGAAAGGAACTAGGATTACAGTCAAGAATCAACTACCCAGAAAAACTGAGCAAATCATTCAGGGGAAAAGATGGACATTCAATGAAATAGGGAACTTTCAAACTTTCCTGATGAAAAGATCAGAGATGAACAGAAAATCTGATCTTCACATAGAAGACTAAAGAGAAACATAAAGAGGTAAACAGGAAAGAAAAAAAACAGTTATATTAAACTGTTTATATCCCTACATGGGAAGATGACACATGTAACTCTTAAGAATTGTACCTCTATTAGAGCAGTTAGAAGGAGAATACTTAGACAGAAGGTGTAGGTATAAGTTGACTTTGATGTGATGATAAAAAAATTTAGGGTTAAAAAAAGAATTGTACTGGAAGAAGAGGAAAGGGGGAGGTAGAATGGGGTAAATTATAACATATGCTGAGGCATGAATCAACTATTACAATAGAGGGAAAGAAGGGAGGGAGTAAGCATTGTTTGAAATTTACTCTTTTGGGATTTGGCTCAAAGAGGGAATAAAATACCCACTCAGTTGCATAAATACAGCTATCTTGCCCTACAGGAAAGTAGAAGGAGAAGGGGGAAAGAAAGGGAGGGCTGATAGAAGGGAGGGCAGATTGAGGGAGGTGGTGATCAAAAGCAAAACACTGGTGAGGAGGGACAGGGTGAAAGGAGAGAGAAAAGTATAAACAGAGGGAAAATAGGATACAGGGAAGTACACAGTTAGAAATCATAACTGAATGTAAATGGGATGAACTCTCCCATAAAATGGAAGTGGATAGCAGAGTGGATTAAAAAGCAGAATCCCATAATATGTTATTCACAAGAAACACATTTGAAACAGAGGGACACACAGAGACTGAAGGTAAAAGACTGAAGCAGAATCTATTATACTTCAGCTGAAGTAAACAAACAAACAAAAAAGAAGGGGTAGTAATCCTGATCTCAGACAAAGTGAAAGCAAAAATAGATCTAATGAAAGCAGACAAGAAAGGAAACTACAGCTTGCTAAAAGGTACCATAGAAAATACTATCAATACTAAACATATATGCACCAAATGGTATAGCATCCAGATTCTTGGGAGAGAAATTAAATGATTTTCAGGATTCAGAAATAGAGAGCAAAACTATACCAGTGGGGGACTTCAACCTCCCCATCTCAGAACTAGAATTTATCCACAAAATAAACAAGAAAAACGTTAAGGAAGTGAATAGAAATTTAGAAAAGTAAGATATGATAGACCTCTGGAGAAAATTGAATGGGAATGGAAAGAAATATACCTTTTTCCTCAGTAGTACCTGACAACTACACAAAAATCAACCATATATTATGGGGAAAAAAACCTCACAATTAAATGCAGAAAGGCAAAAATATTAAATGCATTCTTTTCAGATCATAATGCAATAAAATCACATGTAATAAAAGGCCATGGAAAGATAGATTAAAAATTAATCAGAAGCTAAATAATCTAATCCTAAAGAATGAATGGGTCAAACAACAAATCATAGAAACAATCAATAATTTCATCAAAGAGAATGACAACAATGAGACAACAAATCAAAATATGTGGGATGCAGCCAAAGCAGTACATAGGGGAAATTTTATATCTCTAAATGCTTATATGAATAAAATACAGAAAAAGCAGATCAATGAACTGGGCATCCTATGTAAAAAGCTAGAAAAAGGACAAATTAAAAATCCTCAATTAAACACCAAATTAGAAATTCCAAAAATTAAACAAGAAATTAACAAATCTGTAAGTTAAACTATTGATCTAATAAATAAAACTAAGTACTGGTTTTCTGGGAAAAAACAATAAAATAGATAAACCTTTGGCTAATTTGATTTAAATAAAAAAGAAAGAAGAAAACCAAAGTGACAATATCAAAAATGAAAAGGGTGAATTAATTCACCACCAATGAAGAGGAAATTAATGCAATAATTAGGAGCCATTTTGTCCAACTGTATGCCAATAAATCTGACAATTTAAATTGAATGGATGCATATTGACAAAAATATAAATTGCTCAACTTAACAGAAAAGGAAATAAAACACTTAAATAATCCTCTTTTAGAAAAAGAAATTGAACAAGCCATCAGCGAACTCCCTCAGAAAAAATCTCCAGGGCCAGATGAATTTACAAGTGAATGCTGTCAAACATTTAAAGAACAATTAATTCCAATGCTATATAAACTTTTTTGGAAAAATAGGTGGGAAATGAGTCCTACCAAATTCGTTTTATGACACAAATATGGTGATGATACCTAAACCAGGAAAAGTTAAAACAGAGAAAGAAAATTATAGACCAATTTCCCTAATGAATATTGATGCAAAAATTTTAAATAAAATATTAGCAAAGAGATTATAGCAATTTATGTCTAAGATAATATGCTATGACCAGGTGGGATTTATACCAGGAATGGAGGTATGACTCAAAAATATGTGTCATTATAAGGAGTATGAAATCATTGGTGGGGAAAAAATATCTTAGAAAGATATGCCTCCCTGGTGGTAAGTCAAGAAAGAGTATTATCTCTACCTAAGTACAGCAAATAATTACCATGGTACAGTAGAACAAGCAGTAGAGTTAGAATCAGAAAATCTGAATTTTAATCTTCCCTCTCTCACTTCCATTATACATGCCCTTGGGTAAGTCACTTAACTTTCCTGGGCCTCAGTTTTCTCATCCTTTAAATGAAGGGGTAAAATAGATGACCTCTAAGATCCTCTGCATTCATAAATATATCATATTATTACAGTGATACAAAAATGTGACTTTGAAGCTGTGTGTGATCCACAATCTTTTTTCCTTTGAGTACGTGTACTCAACCCATGAGCTCACCATGCTTTCATGATCATATGTCACCCAGATGGCCTTCTGATATTCAAAGAGAGGCATCTGTGTGAGGAGTACACAGAGAATAGGTATATTCTGGGCAATTCTTTCTGCTACAACCAAGGGCCATCATGGCTCTTTCTTGGCTCATGATTTACTTAGCATGGATTTTTCTTCATGTTCTTCACTAGTAGAGATCTTCCCTTCTTTTTCCCCATCTATAAAATTCTTGACTATATTTTTCCATGTAATATCAGTCAGTCAACAAAAAATTATTAAATACCTACTGTGTATTAGGCACTTTGCCAAGATCCAGGCATACAAAGAGAGACAAAAACCCCTTCCTTGCCCTCAAGGAATTATATATACACAGATTGTGTTCTTACTTCATTGCTAAAGAAGACCATGCCATCAGAGAAATGATGACATGACTCACACTTGACTTTTAGATACACAGTGGATGGAAGATAATCTTAGAGACTTCATCAAGTACACTGAAGACTTATTAGTTCTTTTAGTACCTAGGAGTGCCATTGACACAGATTCCCCATTTGTTTTCCACTTCCTTTCCAAAATATATATTCTCAGTAATATCTGTTACACCATTTGTTGTACATGTTGTTATTGACAATATGGGGTGGCAATATGATACAGTGGAAACACCCTTGAAGGCCTGGGTTCTAATCCTAGTTATGTCTTTCATGACTGTGTGATTTGGGCAAATCACTTTCCTTTTGTGGATCCCAGTTTCCTCATCTGAAAAGTAGGGAAGTTGAAGGTGAGGTTTAGATGACCTCTAACCTTCTTTCCAGTCCAAAGCCTATGCTTCTCTATGACTTAGCCAAGTGTCTCCCATTGTCATTTGGGGCTTTTGTAATTTTAAACCCTTAGAAGTGTTTTCTTGTGTTTCACCAGACAAATATTAATATTAAATACATAGGCCATTGAGATACTTAGCAGTTTGAAATCAAGAGTTCTGCTCAGCATCCTAAATGTGACCTTTTTCTATGCAATTCTGAATCCATCTCATCATATCCCTCTTACATGTAGAAATAGATAAATGTGTGTATGTTTATATACATGTACATACATAACATTATATAAACACACGTGTAATATATACATGCACGTATACACACACACACACATTGAGCCATGGACTAACTCAGTGGGCTACCCATTTAGCTACACATTCTCTCTGGGCAATACATATTTTTGTCTGATCTGTTTTTCTAATGTTGATACAACAGTCTTTCAGCGCTGGAAATGCATTTTACAAAAAAGATTTTATAAGGTTCTGGGACTTGATACAATCCATAATGTTAGATGTATAAACAAAAGAATACAGAAAACATTACCAACAATAGAGACTCCTTATATTTCCCTCAAGCTATGTTCCATGATGCTGCCACTCACCTTACGTTATCTGGAGTTGAATTGAAGCTCACTGGCCTATAGTATGCACGCTCTATTCATGAAAATAGGGACATGTGTGCAATACTGGGTCAAAAAACATACTCTATACTTCTTCCAGGATTCTGGATGCAGTGAATCTGGGCCTGTTCTCTTGAACTTGTCAAGGACAACTAGGTACTGTTAATCATCTCCCAATTTTTCTAAAGTTTTCACTCCCTATTAGCTATGCTTTCCTTCTCTCATTTCCATGTCAAAGGTCATTCTCCTTAGCAGTGAAAAGAGAAGCAATATAAAAGTTCAGTAGCTCTACCAAAACTTCCTTTTGGTTATCTTTAGATTCTTTTTGCCAGTCTCAGATAATTTTGAGCTTCAGTTCTCCTACTCCTAACTCCTAACTTGGTCTTAAAGGATGAAGCATGCAAGTAATAAGTACTTAATTAACATTTGCTATGTTTCAGGTACTTTACTAAGCATTGGGAATGAAAATACAAGATGAAATAAAGATACTCCCTGCCCTCAAGGAACTTCTGGTGTTTTGAAAGAAACAAAAACATGGAAGTAAATCTAAATGGTAACTGTCAGACAGCGTTTACCATATTTCACATTCTTAGTCCCCACCTCTTTTTCAAGAAGGAAAAGGTGTATTTCTTTATCAGCTCTCTTTAGTGTGGTTAACATTTACTTTATCCTAATTTTGTGTGTATTGTTCCCTTGGTTCTGTTTTATTCATACTGTATCATTTCATTGAAATCTTCTCATGTTTCTTTAGATTCCTCATATTTGTTGTTTCTTGTGGAACAATAATCGTTTCCTATACTTGAACCCATGTTTGTTCAACTAGTCCTCAATTGATGGGCCTCATTGTGTATACAGTTTGGTTTTTTTTGTTTTATTTGTTTGGTTTTTTTGCTACTACTAAATACTATAGTATACTAAATACTATACTATAAACACTATATTTTGTTATATAGGAAAAACTTTTGCCCCAACACAGAACAGTTTGGGTTCCAAAGGCTACTGTTGTTTGTTCTTCATTCTTAAAGGGGACCCATGACATCAGGAAGTTGATGTCTTGACTTTCAAGTGATTTGGATTTAAGTGAGGGAGGGCAGCGTGAAGTCACCAGCCTTAATCTCTCCTCCTCAGCCATCTGGATCCAGTGGCAAGACATAGATCAAGATGACTAAAGATGGTCCCGAATGCAGTTAATGTGGATAGAAACAGTGCCCTAAGAGTTAAAGTAATATTGATTGACTTTGTGAAGCCCTTGGTGCCCTAAAGTCTCCTCTTACCACAAAACTTCCCATTATCCTGGACCATATAATTTCCTGTTCCCACCCTCATCCTGGGGAATGGAATTTCCTTATCTTGTGTCATTCATAGTCTTCACCTTGTGCCTTTATCTTGCAAGATTTACCCTAGATCTCCAACCCCCACAAGGAAACCCTAAAATCATCCTATATAAGTTTGACCCTTTTCCTGTATCATTGCTAAATCTCAGGCCTGCTACTTTTGCCCCAATAAAGCTCCCAATGGCTACAGAGAAGGTCTAAGTGAATTCACTCACATTTTGAACAAGCTCTCTCATCTCTCTCTCCTCAACACAGTGGGAGACTTTGACCTTTTTAAGTTAAGGTCTTTTCCAGGTCTCAGTTGTCTGAGGCAACACCCATTCAGTGATTAAGGATAAGTATGAAATGAGGCAAAAAAATGGTCTCTTTTACCTACTCTAAAAAAAAAATCAATATGGGAAAGGAAGATCGTCAGGCTTTCTGGTCAGAACAGAAACATTGCTATTTATACTCACTCTGAGCCTTCAAAACTCAAACAATGACCTTCTTCTTTACCAAAGGTATATGTCTTGAATTAGCTGCTTGGGATGCTATATCTACAGAGAGCCTCTGGGTGGCATTGGAAATTTGTTATACCAGCTTGCTACCAACTGTGCATGTTCAAACATTTTAGATGTCCAAGCCATCCAGAGTGCCCCAAGAATCCATGTTTAAAGTTTAGAGGAATAGATTCATTCCAAAATTACTCATGAAAACCTTGACTCCTATGCCTTCACCCTCTTGGATCCCAATTTTGCTTTTCTATTTTGTATATCCCTCAGAGTGATATACACTTGCATATTGGCTAAAATAAACTTGCTTTTGTGAATCTGGACATCATAATCCCTGATACACTGAATGAGTATATGGAAATGACACAAAAGAAATGACTTCAAAAGATTCCCTCCAACTTGGGAGCACTCTTTTCCTTTATAGATACAAGGTCCCTGAGGAGAGTAGGCTTAAACTTAAAATGAAAAGGACTTAGTGAACATATTTAGACAATATGCATCATCGTAGAGTATCTCTTGACTCCTGGCCCTGGAAGTTTTGAGATTTTTTTCCCACTTTGTCTAGTTCCCATGGTTTCCTTTAGGTGTCATTCTCTGTTGATATTCAAATATCAATGCCTTTCTAGAGTTCTGAGTTGGCCAGCTCTCTTCTAGGATCACAATCCCTGAAGGTGCTGCTGTCCTCAGGTTGCTGGCTTTCTGTATTCATCTGGAGGCATTTCTTCCACTGTTCCCACCTTTGACTGACACTGTTAATAACTCCCACTACTCAGAGTATCTTTGGTGGCTCTTCCCAACCTTTTGAACTTCATAAGGCCATAACCTGGTCAGTTCCATCTCTAGATAGTGGTTCATTTGAGAACAATGAAGAATAAATACAAAAGAAATAAAGGTGCCATGTTCACATGGATACATGGCACCTAGGTGAGATAAAATGAAGATTTCTACCATTTCCTCAACATACATCTCAGAGCATTTCTCGCCTCACTTGTCACTAGGAAGAAAAAGGACCAAAGAACCAGTGGAAGGTCAGATCGTTCTTTCTGCATGCACACTCAATTCCAGATTAGCAGCTCAACAAGTTGGGGGTAACCAGTTAGCACACTGGATAGAGTTGTGGACCTAAAGTCAGGAACATGTGAGTTCAAATCTGATGTCATACATTTACTAGCTATATGATCCTAGCTAAAGCCGGGGAACCTGTGGCCCTATGACCACATGTGGCCTTCCAGGCCCTTAGGTGACAGAGTCCAAGTTTTACAGAATAAATCCTTTTATTAATAGGATTTATGCTGTGACGTTTGAATTCAGTCAAAGGGCCACACTTGGGAACCTAGAGGACTACATGTGACCTTAAGGCCTATTACGTTCCTCACCGCTATACTTAGGCAAATCACTTAGCCAGTTTGCCTCTGTTTCTTCATCTGTAAGTAGCACTTGACATCTACCTTCAAGGGGATTCAGAAGGTAGGGGTGAGATGTAAGGTAGATTCTTGCACACTTCGACATATTTCTAAAAATGACCTGTAGGCATGAAATGGCATAAGTTATAATATAGAGGGAACCTATGATAGGAAGTATCAAAAGCAATAAACAGTCCAAGTTCTACATGTACCCATACCATGTACAGAGGTCATGGATAGAGCACCAGACCTGGCATCTGGAAGACCTGAGGACAAACCCAACCTCAGATACTTACTGTGTGACCCTGGGCAGATCACTTAACTCTGCTTGTCTCAGTTTCCTCATTTGTAAAAATGAGGTAGAGAAAGAAACAGAAAACCACTCCAGGATCTTTGCCAAGAAAAGCCCAGATGGAGCCATGAAGAGTTGGGCACAACTAAATAACAGCAACAAACAATAGCACTTATCCCCCCAGGGACGTGAAAATCAAATAAAATAATAATCTTAAAGGACTTAGTACAGTGCCTGCCACATAGTAAACACTACATAAATGTTAGATATAAGTATAGATATAAATCTTTGAGGAAAATATAAAAAGATAAATTATTTAATGTAACATATCAAAATTGCTTTACATTTCCTATTTTTGTACATGATATATCCTTGCAATGGAATTTTAGCTCCATGAGGACAAGGAATATTTTCATTTGTATGTATATTGATAGTACATTGAATATTGTAGATGCTTAAGAAATGTTTGTTGAATTGAATTGATCACATCTTTACTGTCATATGATTGATTAAAAGTCAAGGAGAATACAAACCTGCTGAAAGTGTCGGGTTTGTTTTTATTATAAAGAAACATTTGACTCAGTGGAAAAAAATGCACAAGAAGGCGTTCCTCTGAAAAAAAGAGTACATATATATATATTAATATGATACTAGAATTGTTGAAATAGTTGAAAACAGACATAACTGCTCACTGACACTGCAATTATTTTAGTCAAGGCACAAAACAGGGAGATGTATTCTCATCAATGGTTATCATCACCACTATGAAGGATATTCTATAAAAGATCAGAATAGGAGACATATGCCCTCTATACTTTATGAGCATCTCAGATGTTTCTATTTGTATCATTGTGATATTTGTATTAAGTTCAGCACATTTCAGGGCTTTCTCAATGAAGTTTATGACTATTCAAAAAAGATCAGCCCAAAAAGTACAAACAGGAAAAAAATCGAAGCCTATTGTCCAGATTCTGGCATGTGGTTGGATGACCAATCCACTGAGTTAGTGTATCAGGACATTAACTACAGAAAGATAATGAGTTGGACCTGGAGTTGAATAAAAGACTAGGCTCGATTGCATTTGAAAAGTTTCACAGTGCTTTCAGTGATCCTCAAGTTGCTCCACAATGCACAACCCCAAAATTTTAGTACAAATATTATTCCTTTGATGCTATATGGTTTTGAATCTTTGGACTGTTAAAAAAAATACAAATCAAGAGGACTAAGAAGGCAGAGATGAGATGCATGATGGATACTTGCATGCTTTAACATATTTCCAAGAATGACCTGAAGGCATGAAATGGCAAAATATATAATATACAGGAAAACTATGATAGGAAGTATCAAAAGTAATAAATAGTCCAAGTTCTGCATGTACCCCCACCATGTAAAAAGGCCATGGAAAAGACCTCTAAAATACTGGAAAGATCTTTAGAGGGATCAATGGAAGAATGTGGACAAGAATTGTCCAGAATGAGAAGGCATGAAGGGGTTGAGTTCTGTACTATTTGGAGAAATACTTATTACAGTAAAAGTATCAATGTTAAGCCCACATTTGAGATCAAATAATGAATAGCAAAAGTCATAAATTATGGAAATTAAGCCTAGACAGTAGATATTTTCCTGATAAATTCCTTGCTTGATATCCCATGAAAAAGATCTGCAGGTTTTAGTTAACTGCTAACTCAGTATGAGTCAGCAGTGTATCAAGGCCACCAGAAAAACTATGTGATATCAGGCTACATCAATAGTTTCACAGTTTCTAGAAGAAGAGAAACTAAAATTCCATCATACTCTTCCCTAGGGAGACCACATCTGAAGGAGTTTTGAGTTTAGTTTGGGATGTCACATTTTAAAAGGATATTGACAAGCTGGAGGGTATCCAGAAGTCTTCAGGATGGTAAACAGATTCAAAAGTAAAAATTGAAGAAAGTGAGGATATTCAGTTTGGAGAAGAGAAGATTTGGTGAGAGGGAGGGGATGAAACATCTGTCTCAAGTCTTCAAGAACTTGAAAAGCTGTCATGAAGAACAGTTGCTCATCCTAAAAGGATTGGATTTGGAATAACAGAGAGAGGGGCAAATTTGAACTGAATATAAGAAAAAGCTTACAAATTTTGCTATCTGTCCCACAGAGGAATGGGTTTCCTTGGGAAGTCATGAGTTATCTCATAACCAGAAGTCTTTAAGCAGAAGCAGGATGAACTACTTATTCAGGCTGGGGTAGAGAAAACTCATGTTCAGATAACATGGATTTGATGAGCACTGGGGTCCTGTCTAGGTCTGTGATTCTGTTCCATAATTCTAAGAACTGGAAATGTTTACCCTAGAGAAGTCTAAAATGGAGTATATTCTCAGGCTTCAAAGACTTGAGGAACAGTCATTTGGAAGAAGGGGTAGACCAATATTGTGCATTCTGTAGACATATGGGAGAACTATATCTGCTGGGTGGGTATTATGCAGAGGAAGATTTACATGGAGTCAGATTTCATCTGACCATAAAGAACTTCATAAGAATTAGAAAAGTTGGAAACATGTCATGGAATAGTAATGTTCATGTCTGTGAAAATATTAAAGTAAAAGATCACTTCTCAATAACATTGTATGGGGGATTCTTGATCAAGAATGGTTTCATTCATTGATTAAATGAGCATTCATTAAGTATTATACTCCACATACTATGCTAAGTAATGAGAATACAGAAAACAAAGACAGAAATTCTGCCCTCAAGAAGCTTACTTTCTCCTGGGGAAAACAATTTGTTCAAGTATAAGTGAATACTAAATGTACATGTAGTACACACTCTGGGTTTTCTCTCCTATCCACTGTTCACACTGTCAAAAAGGATGAGTGCTGATTCTTCCTTTAGAAATCCAGGGATAGGTGGAGTAAAGGCAGAGATTCGCCTGAGCTCTCCTTCAAAACCCTCCAGATACCTTTTAAAAATGAATCAAAACAAATTCTAGAGCAGCAAAACTCACAAAAAGATGGAGTGAAACAAATTTTCAGCCCATGACAACTTGGAAGGTGGGCAGGAAAGGTCTGTTGTACCAAGCAAGAGAGGAGTGCAGCCCAGCACAACCCAGACTGGGCCCCACCCAGGAAACCTGGAGCAGGCCTCAGGGTGATTGAATTGCTAGGGAGTAGTCACAGTTTCTGGACCTCTCAACCCAAAAACACTAGGAACAACTTAGAAAGTCAGCAGAAAGGGCCTATAGTGACAGGGTGGGAGTGGAGTGTGGTCCAGTTCAGGCCCTGCCAACACAGCCTGGCCCCAGAAGGCCGGTGTGACTGAATTAGCAGCAGCTGCTTCCCAGCTCATGTTTGTCCTTTGTTCTCAAAAAGGACCAATACATCAGGGAGATGATGACCTGACTTGCAGTTGACTTTGATTTGAGTAAGAGAGGGCTGTGCAAGGTCATCAGCCTCAACTTCTCCTCCAGAGTCATCTGGGTCCAGTGGTATGATATTCATCAGGACAATTGGAGATGGCTTAGAATGCAATGGGAGACCCTTGCCCTTTTAAGTAAAGTTCTTTTCAGGTTCTCACTTTGAGTGAGGTAACTTCCATTCAGTGAATAGAGAAGCAAGTCAAGGGATAACCCCTTTAGTAAAAAAAAAAAAAAAAAAAAAAGACCAAACTGGGAGCGGAAGACCCTCAGGGTTGCCGACCAAAAGAGAAATAATTATTATTCACATGGATTCTCAGTCCACAGACTGTAAGATGGTTGAACAGCTGATCAGAAGGAGATTACAGGAGTCTCTTTGCTCTCACTGAGGCAGGACTCTGTTGCCTTGCCCATTCTTGGATTCAGGTCCCAGTCCTGGGTGGCAGTCCCAGGGCTAGGAGGAGCACTAGCATAGCTGAGTTTATGGCAGCAGTGGAAGGGAGACCCTCCTAACAGTTCCAGGGCAGAAAAGAGTGATTGTGGTTACTCACAGACCAGAGCACAGGCCAGGAGAGGAGTAAACACCACTCCTTAGATCATATCACCTTGGAAGAACCGAAAACTTACAGGTCCCTAGAAACATCTCTGAAAATAGCTGCACAAAACTCTTGAAGCTTGGAACAATGAACCCTCCACCCTGGAAGCACAGCCCTACTTTAACAAACAGTTAAAAGTCAATTAATAGTCTGGGAAAATGAGCAAATAACAGGAAAAAAACTATTGAAAATTACTATGGTGACAAGGAAAATCAAAACACACACTCAGAAGAAGACCACAAAGTCAATGCTCCTACATCCAAAGTCTCCACAGAAAATACGAATTGGTCTCAGGCCATGGAAGAGCTCAAAAAGAATTTTGAAAATAAAGTAAGAGAAATAGAGGAAAAACTGGGAAGAAGAATGAGAGTGATGCAAGAGATCTGGGAGTAACACTGAGGGGCTAGGGAATTTTCCCTATTTCTGTCCCTCATGAACCTCCATCTAGTCTGTTCACAGTCATTTAATCAGCTTACATCTCTCCAGCGTGAACCAACCAATGAACAATACATTTACTGAGAAGGTACATGGAAAGCAGAGTGATACAACAGTCTATTCCCCAAACTAGGAGGTACACTCACTCCTCTACACGCTCATTTGGTCTCTCAACAAAGTAGAATCAAACAATGTCATTGCTACTTAATATTTCCCTCATTCCAACCTTATTGGTTCTAGAAACATTTTCCTCCCTTTACAAAGTCTTCAGAAAATTCTCTTCTGACTCTGGCCAAACTGATGGATGGTATTTTGTCAAGGTAAAAGTTAGGTTACCATTTTTTAATAATAACTAGCATTTACATAACACTTTCAGATTGGCAGCAGTATCTCCCTGGATCTTCACTACATCCCTGTGAGGTAGGTGCTATTATTATGCCAATTGAACAGTTAAGTAAACTGAGAGTGAGAAATGGTTCATTTACTTACTTGCCTAGACTTACAGAGCTAGTAAGTGTCTGAGACAGAATTGGAACTTAGGTTTTCCTGGCTCTAAGTCCATAACTATTCACTAGGCCACCTAACTGTCTTCACCACTAATTGCCTAGAATTCCCAGGTCCATAAATGTTTGGCTCATGGGAAGACTGTATGTAAGGAACTGATGCTAGACAAAGGCTTTGAGACTTTATATTGCATTGTTCCTAAAATAATCAGAAAAGGGCAGCCCCTGAAAAGTAATTTAATCCTCCTGCAACTTTTAAGGAAGATTACATCTAACCCACTGGAAAAGACACATCCAAAAGGTTCTTAAAGTCTAGAACATACATTTATTCTATAAAAGGTAGCTAATGGTGCTTTTAGCAGTTGCTGTTGAGTGTGATGATGGTGCAGAAATATGATAAAGGGAGAAGACAATATTTCATTCTCTGGTGTCATGGTAATAATATAAATGGTGACAAACTTCCAGTCTCCTCATGGCCAAAGTTACATATTCCACACCCGGGTGATTTTTCTTCTAGAAACCAAAAATTCTCTTTTTACCTCTACACATTTCAAGACTGTGTGTTTTTAACTCCAAGGATTTTCCACTTAACACATGCTGGTGACATTTGCAGTCCCACATTTCTAGAACTGTTTTACATTAACCCTGGCTAACATCATGCTACATTTTTTCTCACCTCATAGAGATTCCGAAGTTGCTAAAAAGGAAAGGGAGAGAAATGGAAAAAAAAGAAAAAGAAATGAATTGTAGATTTGTCACAAGAGAAAAATGTGTTGGCATCTTCAGAATTCTCAGCCAAGATGATGAACCTCTTCCACTCTTGTTTGTGCCTGAAAAATCTACAACCCCTGTGGGAACCTACTGGGTTCAGAAGCAAACATGGTATAGGGGGAAACACTGGGCTAGAAGTCAGGCTTTCAGGGTCCTAGTCCCAATTTCATCACTTATTTGGCACAGGACCTCAGAAAGTCCACTGAATTTCTCAGAGCCATAGTTTCACACCTTTGTAAGATGGCTAGACGAACACCTGCCTTTGCTACTTCCAAAGAATGTTGTAAGAGAAAATGAGACAATGAATTATATCGATTACATAGATTGGGAAGTGCCATATGAAAGAAAGGTATTATTAACATTTCTATGGGAAGACTGGGCATCCCAGATTTGTGTTCCACTCTTCTGATTGACTTTCATCCTGTTAACTCTTTCTTTTACAATAATTTAATAGAAATGTAAACCTTGGTGGTTATGTTCACCTTCAATTGGCTTTGCCAATAGTCAGGACTCTTATATGTAGCCCCATTTGGCTGGTTTCTTCGTTGGCTCCCTTCTGGTCAAAGATAACAGAGAAAGTCCACTTAGATTTTGAGATCTAGTGTACCAAAAAAGAGCACTTTTTGTGGCGTAGATGATTTGTGTTCAAATTTCACCTTTAATATCTATTACCTGTATGACTTTGTGCAAGTCATTGAACCTTCATGATCCTCAGTTTTCTAATCTGTCAAAATACCATCTGTCAAATTGAGCTTAATAGCCTTTCAGATGCCTTCTAGTTCTAGACCAATGATCCTTTGATTCTACATGAGGTCACTTAAATTAAGAACCTCCACCCAGGCTACAACACCATGCCTGGAACTCAAAACTCTCCACCCAGGATTTTTGATGGTCCGTTATACAAATAGAGGCAATGTGTGAAGATTTCACGAAATTTCCTATCAGACCAAACACTTGAAATAGGTGAGGGAACTGCAAGAGTGGGGAGTGTCTGTCTTTCCATTTCTTGATGAGAGCAGTGCCATTTTAGAATACTCCTCATTTCAGTATAAATAGGAAGTCATAGTTTACCCCTAGGTTTTGATTGTTCTCTACCTCCAATTCTTGGGCATATCACCCAAACAGACAAAGTAGATCCACCCTATTTTGGATCCTCAAAGTCAATGACAGCCTACCAGATTGGCAAACTTTCTTCTCTCCCCTGGAACAAAATTAATTGACCCCAAGGCCAGTGGTTGGCCAATTATGAATGCAACATGACTATGTATTTTCTGTTTTCTATAAATACCTATGAGAAATAACATTCAGCAGCTTATTTATCCCAAATAAAGCTTTTTACTCACTTTTGACAGACTCAAGAGCAGGCAGGGCAAATTTGAGGTAGATTAGGTCGCTTCTGTGGAAAGATATAGTAGCCAGGTGATTCTCTCACTATCCTCAATCTCCCACTCAATAAACTCCATTAATGGAGAGGATTCTGGGAAGATGGCTTAGTAGGTCAGAAAATTCCAAGCTCTCAAGATTTTCCCCCACAAAAGAGTTAAAACAGCACCTTGAGGTGAACAAGGTGTGGGTGGAAATGAATAAGAATAGGGGTGCAGCAGAGGTCTACCTGGGACAATTCAAGATTGGAAGAAAAATCCCAGGTAGAGGTTTGGTCTGGGTGAAGAGTAAACACCTCCAGGCTAAGGTCCAATTTAAAGACAAGCAGCAAACCCTGGGGTTAGTTGGTTTGAGAGGCTGTCTTGGCCCCAGCCACAGGAACTTTCCACCCTTGGACAGTGGGGGGAGTTGGGTGTTTGAGCCCAGGAAGACTAAGGGAACCTCTGCTGATAAGAACTCCAGACCCAGCAGTGCTGCAAAGAGTGGCAGGGGGCAAGAAGGACCCAGAACATACACACTGATGAGGGCCAAGGCTGTGGGACAGATAGTCTCTGGCTGCAGGCACTTATGAGAAGTTGGAAGTTTAGCTTTGGTTCCAAGATAGAGAGGAGAACTGAAGATCTGGGGTATGAGGCACCATTTCCCATACCCCAGAGTTAGAGGTGATTACAAAAATTAAGCTATTCCAAAAAAAAAAAAAAAGTGCATAGGCAAAGGAGAAAGAATCCAACTGTAGAAAGCTTTTATGGGAATAGAGATGCTAGGGTTCATTTTCAGAGGAGATACTGAAGTAAAGAAACCCCCAAAGGGTAATGTCAAATGGCTACCTGCCCAAAAAGAATTCACAGAAGATCTTTAAAATGACTTTAAAAATCAAATGACAGGGGTGGAGGAAAATCTAAAAAAAAAAACAAACAAACAAGAAAAGCAAGAAGGTTATGAAAGGAAAGTCAACCAATTGGAAAAGGATATTCAGAACCTTAAGGAAGAAAATGACAACTTAAAAATTAGAATCAGGCAAAGTGAAGCCAGTGGAATTATAAAACATCAAGAAATAATTAAGCAAAATATGAATAATGAAAAAATAGAAGAGAAAGCAAAACATCTTACAAGAAAAACAATAGATTTGGAGAACAGATTAAGAAGAGAAAATATAAAAATAATTGGACTAACTGAAAGTTATGATCAAAACAAGACTATTGATACAATAATACAAGAAATGATTTTTAAAAATTGTCCTGAAGCATTAGAACTAGTGGGCAGGGGAGTAGAAATAGAAAAAAATCCACTGATCACCACTTAAAAGAGATCCTATGAGGAAAACACATAGGAATATCACAGTCAAATTCTGAAACCACCAGCTCAAGGATAAAATGCTAAAAGCATCAAGATTAAAACAATTTAAATATGATGGAGACACAATTGAAATCACATTAAAACCTAGCAGCAGAAACATTGAAGGACCCCAGGTCTTGGGACACAATATATCGAAGAGCAAAATAACTAGGGCTCTGGCCAAAAATATCATATTCTGCAAAGTTAAATATTATTCTGAATGAAAATAAAAAGGATGTTTGATAAACTCTCAGACTTTCAAACTCCATTAAAAAAAAGTCCTGAACTTAATAGAAGATTTGACGTACAAGAACCAAGAGAAATATAAGGTATATATCAATGATTGATTATAATGGATTAGTAAGGACAGACTATTTACCTTTTATATATGTAAAATGTATGTCTAAGATTCCTATTAATAATCAGGTAGCTCATAACAAAGATTGGGGTAAATCTGACCTTGATATTAATTTAAAAAGTAATACCACTTAGGAGTAGCTAAAAAGAGTAATTATTTTACACAAATGAGGTGCAAGAGAAGGAATTGATACAGAGGAATTAGAAGGGGGAAGAGGGCTGCTAGTTTTGGTAATCTACTTTCATTTGGAATGGGTTTAAGAGGCAACAATGCTTATTTATTTAGAAGAATACAAAAATCTTCTAAATTCAGGGGAAATAAAACATTAGGGGCATAGGAAGGGGGAGAGGACAAGGGAAGGATCTTCAGAAGGGAGGGTGAGGGAACAGGTAAAAAAGGGGTATAGAAAGGTGTTTAGATTTGTGGGAATGGGAGGATAGGGGAGGGACCCTTAGAGGGGAGTAGGCAAGTAATAGGAAGGCAAGGTAGTGGGTAGAAGTAAAGTAGAGGAGGCAGAAGGGATAGGAAACAAAACATGCACAAACATAGAAACAAAGATCAGAAGCAGAATATTTTTGGGAAAAATATGTTTATATATGCATATATGTGTATGTATATGTCTATATCTATAGAAAAACATATCTAAATTTTATCGTAGCCTTCTGTGGGGTGGGGGTAGGAAACACAAAGTAAAAAAAAGTACAGAGCACAGAACAAAAGAAAACTCACAAGGAAGCAAAGAATAGATGGACAATTCTCAACGCAACATGTATTATTCATCATTTGGGTTTTCTTGAGATGAAAATTTATTATGACATATTTGGGATCCTCTCTTATGTTCTGCTATGCACATGATATGCTTTTTTTCCTGTCTTACTTTGTATTTAAGTTCTAATATTTAAGTTTATAATATGTTTTTCTTTCTTTTCTCTATCCTCTATTTGTGTTTTTGTCATTGATTCCAAAATAAAAAAAATGCTTTTAAATCAATAACCTCCATTATTTTCCTGTTATCTCCAGGATCAAATAGAAAATCCTCCATTTGGTATTTAAAGCCCTTCATGGGCCTGGCCCCAACCTACCTTCCTAGTCTTCTGACAATTTATTCCTCCCTACTGATTCTATAGGGCATGTAGGTGCCTCAGTGTATAGACCGCTAGGCTTGGGATCATCTTCATGAGTTCAAATCCGGTCTCAGACACTTCCTAGCTATGTGATACTGGGCAAGTCATTTAATCCTGTTTGCCTCAGTTTCCTTATTCATATAAAGAGCTGGAAAAGGAAAGGGAAAACTCTTACAGTATCTTTGTCAAGAAACTCCAAATGGGGTCACAAAGAGTTGGACACAACTGAAATGACTCAACAAACATCAATAAAAAGAGACCTTATAATTGAGAGATATTAGCCTTCTTATAGTTCTTCAAACACAATACTCCATCTCCTAACACGTCTTTCATTGGTTACGTCCCATGCATGGAATATTTTCCCTTCTTACCTTTGACTACTGGCTTCCCTTGCTCTGCTAAGACTCAACTCAAATTCCACCATCTTCAGGAAGTCTTTCAACAGTCCTTCCCATTGCTAGGACCTTTCCTTCAAAAAATGTCTTTGATTTGCTCTGTATATATCTTGTTTAAACATGATTGTTTGCATATTATCTCCCTCATTAGAATGGGAATTTTAATTTAATTTTATAAATTTAATTTAATTAAACATTAAATAATCAACTATTAAAATCTCCTGTCATATTGATTTCTTTTTAATCATTTTTGTCCTCATCAAATAGATGACTCATAGAATATTAGAGTGGGAAGAGACCTTAGAAAGTAATGAGTCCTCATTGCACAGATAGGGAGACTGAGGCCCATAAAAAGAGAAGTTGTTTGTTCAAGCTTATACAATGAATTTATAATTGAAGAAATTCTAGAATGCATGTCTTCTGATTTCCTTTCTAGTATTCATCCCATCATTTCACTCTCTATGCTGGCTAGACAACTAACTAAATACGGAACTAACTTCATCTTTAAATATGAATGAAGACTATTCAATTGAAATAGATTCAACAAGCATTTCTTAGGCACATATTATATGTTAAACTCTGGGTGTACAAAGAAAAAGAAAACTAGAGAATTCTAGCTCTCAAGGACCTTACATTTTACTAGAGGGAAACTTTATATACACAGATAAGTGCAAGCCTCTGCTGCAATATGTACAAATAAATATAAAAAAATTTTAGTGGGGGTAGTAGGGAGAGTTGGAGAAATCAGAAAAGACCTCTTAGAAGAGGTGGCATTTGAGCTGAACCTCTATATACTCTGTAATGCAGGGATGCTGGCCTTGATATTCCTTGAACATGACACCCCATTTCCACACTCCCTCTTCATCCCAGTCCCTGGAATGTTCTCCCTCTTTACCTGACTTCTTCCAAACTCAGCTCAAATCCACCCCTTGCAAGAAGCTCTTTACTCCAATCAATTTCCTTCTGGTGTGACCTTCTATTTGGACTATATAAATCTTATATGTACAATTGTTTTCATGTTGTTTCTCTTACTAGAATATAAGCTCCTAATGGACAAGGACCATATTTTGGCTTCTATATCCTCAGCACTTATTGAACATAGTAATCGCTTATTAAATGCTTGTTGGCTGATTAACTAAAGGGAATTAATGATTCCAAAAGGCAGAGGTGAGAAAGCATGCTACAGGCATGGCGGGTAATACGGAACCTAAGTATCTAACAAATTTCTTACTGGCTGGCTGTATAGTAATGGCTGTGAGAAGTCAAAATTGTTTTTAAATATTTTATGTATCAATGAAAAAGGAATGTTACCTATTAACCCTCTTACCTTTGCAACAAAGAAATCCACACAGCTCCCTATTAACTCTAGAATCAAATAAAAATTCCGTTCTTTGTCATTTAAAGACATTTAAAATCCTGCCCCAATCTTTTTCTCCAGTCTAAATTATATGCTAGTCTCCTTCATGAATTTTATAATCTAATTAAACAGGACTTCTTGCTGTTCCTCATATACAACAAGCCCCCATTTCCTCTCTCCAGGCCTTTTCCCAGGCTGTTCCCTATTCCTGGGATGTTCTTTCTTTACCTCCTCCTTTTAGAATTTGAAGGGCGAAATAGAGGAGATCTAGAAAAAGTTGATTATTGTTATCATGTGAGTGGGACTCAGGGTTAGAGTTAAGAGGATAAAGGCGGGGTTTAGCCTTGTTAAACAGACTAAAGCATAATTGAGACAGGTTGAGCCAGTGGTGAGGGAGAAGAAGTTGATGAAGATAGCCCAAAATGTGGAGCATGAATGGTGGGCATAACGTATTTGACCCTTCAGCTGCACTAACTGGAAAGGTTAAAGGAAGACCACCCCACAACATAATGAGAATCTTAAACATGTTTCAGCTCTAGCAGACCCAAGAGTGGAAAAATGCCACAGACACCAAATATTCCAACTCTTGGCCCATGGGAGAATTCTCAGCAGCCCTGAAGTCCTTGCTGCACTTCTGGAGGGAACTTGAGCCCTGCTCGATGGAAGGAGAGGGCAATGCAGATCATCTGTCTGGTTAAGGGCCAATTGCTACCATAAAGGAGATACTCTGGAGTGCTGACATGAAGAACACTTGGAAATGTTTATTCCCCCACTGTAAATGAAGAAATTGATTTTCTACTTTAAAAAAAGAGGATAAGGGGAACAGAACCCTGGAAAATAATGAGAGTTGTCATATTAAAAAAAAAAGCCAGAGAGATGGGTGATTTCTTCCCACCTCCCTATCACATAATGGTGAGTAGATCATGAAAATTGGGAAAGCATTCATCCCTATCATTCACAAGCATTTCCTTAATGCCTATTCAAGCCTTATTTAAATCAGGGACTCTTAATCTTTTTTTATGTATCATGTACCTCTTTGACAGTCTGAAGTGAAACCTATGGATCCCTGTTCAGAATCATGCCTTGCTGGTTTTTTTAAATAATTGAAGGAAATAATAATTTTCAGTTAGAAATTAATGAAAACAAAGGTTTAATTTTTTTTATTGAAGTTCTCAGATCCCCTTTAAATCTATTCATAGACCCCTTAGAATGCCACGTACCTTAGGTTAAGAACCCCTGATTTAGATGATCAATCAACCAATTCACATCTGTTAAATGTGTACAATGCAGCAGGTATTGTGATAAGTTTTGATGATGTAAGCCAAAAATTTAAAAATGTGAAATAGGCCCTACCCATTCTGCTTGAACATACCCTGTTAAATACCTCCATCTTTTGAGCAAAATTGTGTGTCTATTTAGTGGCATTCAACCTTTCAGTAATCCAATTGGCCATTGATAATAAAAATTCATGACTAGAAAAATTTTGAACCCTCATCAGAATAGATGTGTTGCAGTCTCATTAATACAACGTCCAACAAGCTTGGCAGGATTGTAGTTCTTTCTACAGTTCGAGAAAATTGCATCTGTATTTCTAATCTCCAGCTAAATTTTACTAATTTCTCATTGAAATTTATCATTTCCTTCAATTGTTTAAAAAGCATGAGTTTAACGTTTCTTCCTGCTTTTGAAAAAAAGAGAGAGTGGTAAAGGGAGGGTGGGAAGGAACAAGAGAGAATATACATTTATATGCCTATGGGTTGAAAAGGTGAAATTTTTGGTTGATATTCTTCTAAGGAAGAGTCTGACCCAGAAAAGATTTGGAAGAGAAACTTTAACTATCATGGGGCAGAGAGGAGGGGGAATCAGGGGACTGATGGCTCTTCAACAGCTCTAGCCAATTGAATTAATCCTGCTCCTTCATGCTCAGAATTCCGAAGTGACTAGCTCCTTGCCAGCATACTGAACAGCTATGAGAAGTTAGAGAAGGCATTGGTCCTAGACTTAAAAGCTGAAATCATGTCACTCATTAAATGCCCAAGGCAAAAATTTCAGCTCAGGAGTGAGCAAAATGCAAACCCTCTGACTGTAAGAAGCTGGCACCAAGAATAATGGCCTAAAAGATTCTTCTTCCTCTAAGCACTCAAAATAATTGGACTTAGAATCATAGGGCTGAGAGATTCTTTAGGGACCATCCAGTCCAACCCTCCCTCCACCTTAGAGATGAGGACCAAGAAGTAACTTCAAATCAAGTTCAAATGACAAATCAATAAATAACACAGAAAGGTTCAGAATCTACCTGATCACCTACATGTCGTCCACTCCAGAAATCTTGCACTGAGTTTGCGTCAACTACAAAGGACTAACTGAAATTCATCTTTAATGTCACCTTGGGAGTTTGCTTGAACTATTCATTTGTGATTTAAATATAATATGGTCAAAATGAAGTGACCATATATAATCAACACTCAGAATTCTAGGGTTAATTTATTTTAAAGTAATAATAATAATAATGTTTGTGTTTTGTGTGTGTGTGTGTGTGTGTGTGTGTGTGTGTGTGTGTGTGTATTTTAAGGTTTGAAAGCATTTTACTGGATACTCATAAGAATCCTAAGAAGTGGGTACTGTTATTACTCATTTTACAGATTGTGAAGCTGTTGTTAGAAGAGGTCAAGCAATTTTTCCAGGGTGGGTCAGAGAGCTAGTAAATTTTTTAAATATTTGCTTTATTTTTAATTTATTTTTTGTTACATTTTCGGTTCTGAACTGTTTCCCTCCTTCCTTCCTTCCACACCCTGAACCATTTGATACCATTTGATAGAGATTTATAAATATACGTAAAGCCATACTATGCATACTTCTATTTATGAGTTCTTTCTCGGGAGATGGATAGTGTCTTTCTTCATAGGTCCTTTAAAGTTGATCTGAGCATTTACAGTACTCAGAATAACTTGGTTATTCACAATTATTCTTTGAATGATATTGATGTCCCTGTATACAGCGTTCTCTTGGTTTTGCTCTCTTTGAGCTAGTAATTTCTGGGGTAAATGCTTCCTGACTCCAAATCTAGGGTTCTCTCCACTACACCACCTATCTGCCTCTGCCTCTTTAGAAAGAGACCAACCAAGTAAAATAATAACTTATGGCTAGTTCTTCCAATTATACTAGAGGGTTCTAGGACCCAGACTAGATGCCACTTCTTTCATGAAATCTTCCCTGATCATCCCAGTTGAAAGTGAATGCTTTTTCTTCTAATTTAGTAGATGAAATTGCTTGTATCTATCTATTGCCATCAACACATTCTACCCTGTGTTGTAGTTAGCTGTGTGCAGAACATATCCCCCTCATACCCACCTCTCTCCTCGGTTGATTATAAGAACCTTGAGGGCAGAGACGCTACTATTTTTGGTTTCCTCTTACAACCACTCCCCCAGTAGTGTTTTGTCCTCCTTGCCTTAAAGGAAATTACAGTTATCTCTTTCACTTTGGAGTTGGGGGGGGTAGGTGAAGCATCCCCATGACCTGGAAAATCAGCATAAATTTTTTGACCCTCCCTTTGTACCAAAGAAGAAATCTGATAAGGTAAAATATGTTGCTATTATACAATACTATGCATACAGTTTATGCATTTCTGAGTTTCTAAACTTTTTCTCTGTCATCAGCAAACCTTTCTGTATCATCTGTGGTTTCCACAAAATTCCAAAAGATTTCCCGTTTAATTTCTTATGCTGACCCATGATACATCAAAACTACAATGGGGAAAGCCATGATATAGAAAGGATAATTGTATATATTCTTATTAAACAGACAAAATATACACAATACATTTAAATAACAGTACAAGACAGTGCACGAACTGAATTGCATAAAAGTAGTACAGACAGTAAGTGCTATTAGATATCAGAAGAGATATCACTGTAGGCTGGAAGAGTCAAGCTTCACCAAAACAGTGGGACTTACACTGCACTTTGAGGGATGTAGAGACTTTACAAAGGGGGAAATTGTATGAAGCAAGGAGAAAGAGCATGACAAAAGATAGATAAGTATACCCCCTGTTCCAGTTGCCATTGGTATGGGATTCTCTTCTTATTGGTGAGAATGAAAACCCTGACATGTATGAGGGAAGGTGCAGAACTGGCAATAACCAAGAACTTCAGTTCTCAATCAATTCTCCCTCTTGTTTTTAAATGTTTGTTTATTTATTTTTAATTTTCAACATTTATTTCCACAAAATTTTGAGTTCCAAATTTTCTCCCATCTCTCTCTTCCCTGACCTTGTAATGCCTTGCATTCTTATTACACCTTCCCTCAATATTCCCTCCCTTCTGTCAAACCCCTCCCTTCTATCAAACCCCTCCCTTTCCTTATCCCTATCTTCTCTCTTTTCTTGTAGGGAAAAATAGATTGCTATACCCTATTACCCATATTTCTTATTTCCCAGTTGTATGCAAAAACATTTCTCAACATTCCTTCCTAACACTTTGAATTCCTTCTCTCCCTTCCTCTCTCCTCATCCATTCCCACTGAGAAGGCAAGCAATTCAATATAGGCTATATATGTGCAGCTTTTCAAAAGACTTCCATAATAGTCATGTGTAAGACTAACTATATTTCCCTCCATCCTATCCTGTTCCCCATTTATTCTATTCTCTCTTTTGCCCTTGTCCCTCCTCATAAGTGTTTACTTCTAATTAATTCCTCCTCCCATTTTCCCTCCCTTCTATCATCCCCCTCACCCTACTTGTCCCCTTCTCCTCTGCTTTCCTGTGATGTAAGATAGATTTTCACACCAAATTGAGTGAGCATGTTATTCCCTCCTTTAGTCAAATGTGAAGAGATTAAGCTTCACCTTTTCCCTCTCACCTCCTCCCTTTTCTCCTCCATTGAATAAACTTATTCTTGCCTCTTTTATGAGCCATAATTCACCCCATTCCATTTCTCCCTTTCTCCTCACAATATATTCCTCTCTCACCCCTTAATTTTATTTTTTAGATATCATTCCTGTGCTCTTTATCAATATGTGTGTATATATGTGTGTGTATGTGTGTATGTATAAGACCTTCAGCTACCCAAATACTGTGAAAAGTCTCAAGAGTTACAAATATTATCTTTCCATGTAGGAATGTAAACAGTTCCACTTTAGAAAGTCCTTTATGATTTCTCTTTCCTGTTTACCTTTTCATGCTTCTCTTGATTCTTGTGTTTGAAAGTAAAATTTTCTTTTCAGCTCTGGTCTTTTCATCAAGAATGTTTGAAAGTCTTCTATTTCACTGAATGATCATTTTTTGCCCTGAAGCATTATACTCAGTTTTGCTGGGTAGGTGATTCTGGGTTTTAATCCTAGTTCCTTTGACTTATGGAATATCATATTCCAAGTCCTTCAATCCCTTAATTAGAAGATGCTAGATCTTGTGTTATCCTGATTGCATTTCCATAATACTCAAATTGTTTCTTTCTAGCTACTTGCAATATTTTCTCCTTGACCTGGGAACTCTGGGATTTGGCTACAAAATTCCTAGGAGTTTTCCTTTTTGGATTTCTTTCCGAAGGTGATCAGTGGATTCTTTCAATATTCATTTTTCCCTCTGGTTCTAGAATATCAAGGTAGCTTTCCTTGATATTTAATGAGAGAGATGTCTACGCTCTTTTTTTGATCATGATTTTGAGGGAGTTCCATAATTTTTAAATTGTCTCTCCTGGATCTTTACTGCAGGTCAGTTGTTTTTCCAATGAGGTATTTCACATTATCTTCTATTTTTTCATTCTTTTGGTTCTGTTTTGTAATTTCTTGGTTTCTCATAAAGTCATTAGCTTCCATCTGCTCCTTTCTAATTTGTAAAGAACTATTTTTTTCAGTGAGCTTTTGAACTTCCTTTTTCATTTGGTTAATTCTGCTCTTTAAAGCATTCTTCTCCTCATTGGTTTTTTTTTTGGGGGGGGGGGGCCTCTTTTGCCATTTGAGATAGTCTATTTTTTAAAGTGTTAATTTCTTCACCATTTTTTTGGGTTTCCTTTAGCAAGTTGTTGATTTGCTTTTCATGGTTTTCTTGCATTGCTCTCATTTCTCTTCCCAATTTTTCCTCTACCTCTCTTACTTGATTTTCAAAATCCTTTTTGACCTCTTCCATGGTCTGAGACCATTGCATATTTATTTTGGAGGTTTTGCATGCAGAAGCCTTGACTTTTAGGCTTCCTCTGAAGACCTAAACTATTCCTCCTCATCTAAAAGGATGGAAGAAAATACCTGCTCCCCAAGAAAGTAACCTTCTATTGTCTTATTCTTTTTCCCTTTTGGGAGCATTTTTCCAGCCAGTTACTTGACTTTTGAGTTCTTTGTCATGACCAAGCTCGGGACTGAGATTCAGATCAGTTGGTCAATTCCCCCAGGGTCTTTAGGCAGAGTGCTCCAAAAATGGAAGCTGAAGCTGCAGTGGCTGCTACCAGAGTCCAGACCACACTCCCTTCTCCTGGGTGACTGAGCAGTTCCAATCTGGGAACTGCTGCTGCAGGTGACTCCCTAAAGTCTTTTCAGGGTCCTGTCTCTGCCACGTTGGGCTGTGCTCCTCACTTCTTAGGCTGTGCTCCATTCAATCAATTCCCCTTTGAGGACTCATAATTCAGGTATTCCTGGTTTCTAGCTTTAAGTGGGAAGAAGGAAGAGGCCAACCCCAGTTTATGTTCTAAAGGAAAAGACTTGGGGGGTGGAGCCAAGATGGTGGACTAGAAAGACACACTTATGCAGGGTCTCCCCCCACAGCCCACAAAATACCTGTAGAGAGGGACCCTCAACAAATTTTGGAACAGCAGAAGTGGAGAACAGCAGAGTGGAGGAGATTTCCAGCCCACGGTGACCTGAAAGGCCCACAGAAACATCGGTTGCACCAGATGTGGAGCTGAGAGCAAAGCCCAGCCCAGCCTTGGCCAAGTGGCATGGCGGCATGGGACTCCAGGAGGAGGACACCTCAGGGAAGAAATCTCCAGTCCCAGCAGCAGGTCCTCAGGTTCCTCAACCCACAGACGCCAAAGGTCAATGACAGGGTTTTATCAGTTGGCCAGGAAGGGAGAAGGGCCTTCCCATAGCTCTGGCAGCAAGCAGTGGCCACAGAGGCAGCACAGCAACCCATATGGAAGCTCCATTGTTGGAGCATAAAACCCATAGAGGCACTGAAGAGCTGAGTCTTACCTCAGCCCTGGGTGGAGTCTCTGGGAGAGCTGGTCTTTGTCTCACACTGAATGGTGGCCCTGCCCATCCAGTTTATCTGAAAACCAGCCCCCAGTGCTGACTTAGTGGAACTGGAGGCCAGGTGGCTGTGGAGAGGTAAATGCTAAAATTCTGGGTATAAAAATCCCTCTCTGCATCCAGACCAGTACACACTTGATAGTGCCACCTTGGAGGAACTGAGATCTCACAGATTCCCAGAGTATACTCTACTCTTGACAAAGGACCCAAAAGTCAAGTAACTGGTTGGGAAAATGCCCAAGTAAGGGGAAAAAAAATCAGACCATAGAAGGTTACTTTCTAGGTGAACAGATATCTCCTCCCATCCTTTCAGATGAGGAAGAACAATGCTTGCCATCAGGGAAAGATATAAAAGTCAAGGCTTCTGTATCCCAAACAGACAAAATAAATATTCAATGGGCTCAGGCCACTGAAGAGCTCAAAAAGGATTTTGAAAATCAAGTAAGAGAGGTGGAGGACAAACTGGGAAGAGAAATGAGAGAGATGAAAGAAAAGCATGAAAAGCAAGTCAACACCTTGATAAAGGAGACCCAAAAAAATGCTGAAGAAAATAACACCTCGAAAAATAGGCTAACTCAATTGGTAAAAGAGGTTCAAAAAGCCAATGAGAAGAATGCTTTCGAAAGCAGAATTAGCCAAATGGAAAAGGAGGTCCAAAAGCTCACTGAAGAAAATAGTTCTTTCAAAATTAGAATGGAACAGATGGAGGTTAATGACTTTATGAGAAACCAAGAAATCACAAAACAAAACCAAAAGAATGAAAAAATGGAAGATAATGTGAAATATCTCATTGGAAAAACAACTGACCTGGAAAATAGATCCAGGAGAGACCATTTAAAAATTATGGGACTACCTGAAAGCCATGATCAAAAAAAGAGCCTAGACCATCTTTAATGAAATTATCAAGAAAAACTGCCCTGACATTCTAGATCCAGAGGGCAAAATGAATATTGAAAGAATCCACTGATCACCTCCTGAAAGAGATCCAGAAAGAGAAACTCTTAGAAACATTGTGGCCAAATTCCAGAGTTCCCTGGTCAAGGAGATAATATTGCAAGCAGCTAGAAAGAAACAGTTCAAGTATTGTGGAAATACAATCAGGATAGCACAAGATCTAGCAGCTTCTACATTAAGGGATCGAAGGGTGTGGAATATCATATTCCAGAAGTCAAAGGCACTAGGACTAAAACCCAGAATCACCTACTCAGCAAAACTGAGTATAATGCTTCAGGGCAAAAAATAATCTTTCAAAGAAATAGAGGACTTTCAAGCATTCTTGATGAAAAGACCAGAGCTGAATAGAAAATTTTACTTTCAAACACAAGAATGAAGAGAAGCATGAAAAGATAAACAGCAAAGAGAAGTCATAAGGGACTTACTAAAGTTGAACTGTTTACATTCCTACATGGAAAGACAATATTTGTAACTCTTGAAACTTTTCAGTATCTGGGTAGTTGGAGGATTACATACACACACATGCACACGCACATACAAAGAGATACAGAAACCACAGAGTGGATTGAGTAGGATGGGATCATATCTTAAAAAAAATGAAATTAAGAGGTGAGAGAGAAATATATTGGGAGAAGAAAGGGAGAAATGGAATGGGGCAAATTATCTCTCATAAAAGAGACAGGCAAAAGACTTTTCAGTGGAGGGAAAAACAGGGGAGGTGAGAGAAAAACATGAAGCTTACTCTCATCACATTCCACTAAAGGAAAGAATAAAATGCACACTCATTTTGGTATGAAAACCTATCTTGCAATACAGGAAAGTAGGGGAGAAAGGGATAAGCATGGTAGGGGGGATGATGGAAGGGAGGGCAATGGGAGGAGGGAGCAATTAGAAATCAACACTCTTGGGGAGGGACAGGATCCAAAGAGAGAATAGAAGCAATGGGGGGCAGGATAGGATGGAGGGAAATATAGTTAGTCTTACACAACACAACTATTATGGAAGTCATTTGCAAAACTATACAGATATGGCCTATATTGAATTGCTGGCCTTCCCAAAGGGAATGGGAGGGGAGGGAGGGATGAAGAGAAGTTGGAAGTCAAGGTTTTAGGAACAACTGTTGAGTATTGTTCTTGCTACTAGGAAATAAGAAATACAGGTAATGGGATATAGAAAGTTATCTGGCCCTACAGGACAAAAGAGAAGATGGGGACAAGGGAAGGGAGGGATGTTAGAAGAGAGGGCAGATTGGTGATAGGGGCACTTAGAATGCTTGGCATTTTGGGGTCGGGGGAGGGGAGAAATGGGGAGAAAATTTAGAACCCAAAATTTTGTGAAAATGAATGTTAAAAGTTCAATAAATAAATTAATAAAGGAAATGACTATGGGAAGGCATGAGAGAAACTAGCTTCTCCAAAATGTACTTATGCATAGCTTCCTACTCTAGAGACCAATTCCAGCAGCTTATGACCAACTTTAGGATAGCCCAAAGTTTGCAACTCAGTTACATGAAACAACTGATATTATATATAAGATATGCTTATCAAAGAAGCATACATGAGAAATTGTTGCTTTGTCACACATTGGAAGGGTACACAAGAGGGGGAGATGTATATCTTAAAGTCAAATTTTTCAGAAATGAAGGTTTACAATGGAAAAATTGCATTGGAGTCTGTAGAGATGGTGCTGGTACAATGAGGTGAGGAAGTTGGATTTGCAGCAAGCCTTAAAACTGGTAGCAATGAACATATCACTTTTACTCATTGCATGATCCGCTATGAGGCACTTGTAACCAAAAATATTTCACCAGAGTTCGATGTTGTGGTCTGTGGACTCTGATCACAAAAGCTTATTACTTCATGCAGAGGTAAGGTGACTCTCAAGAGAACAAAGTTTATAAAGATTATTGAAATTGAAAGATGACATCTTTCTGACTGAGCAGAAATTCAATTTTGCTATTTTTTTCATGGTTTACGGCTTTAGACACTATTATCTGTTAGATATTTTCCAAAAAAACTCAATGATATAAATAGGTCACTTCAAGGAAAAAATTGTAAATTTGTGTTAAAAGATAAAATTGAAAGTTTTACTTAAGTTAACATATGGAAGAATAGGGTGGGAAATGGTTCTTTAGATGTGTTTATAGATACAGATGATTTGATAATTAAAAATAAGCTTACCAAAGATTTAATTGTAAGAGTTATTATTGATCATCGGAAATGTCTAGAGACGTAGTTTCAGAAATACTTTCCTTCAAATTTTGATTCTTAAAAAATAAGTTGGATTCATTAACCATACTCAATTGAAATAAAAATGTCAGTCATCTACCAATAAAAGTTCAAGCAGAATTTGCTGAGTTATCAAGTGATACAGGTTTACAACATGAATTTCCTAAAAATCATTAAATAAATTTTAACTTGGATGTAGGACAGAATTTCCAACAATTTCTGAAATGTCTCTAACCATACTTCTGCCATTTTGTACTACACATTTATGCAAAGTGGATTTCTTAGCGTTGATGATTATAAAATGAAAATATCAATCGTTGAAGATGCTCTACATCCTACAGTATCAAATCTTCCTCCAAGATTTAGTTCTTTATGTAAAAATAAACAAGCAATCCATCTCATTAGAATGCAATGTCTCTTTCCTCTTTAATAAATGGTAAAATGACATGTATTGTTTTAAAATAAATTTCTTTATGATTAATTATCAGTAAATGTTTGATTTGTATCTCTGTTTTATATACCTATATACTCAGGGTCACGTAAAAATTTCTCTGAAGAAAGGATCGTGAGTGGAAAAAGTTTAAGAAGCCCTGCCCTAGATTAATAATATTAAAGAGATAGACAGACTTCCAGTCCAGTGCTCCTCTCTCTGAGGAGAGCAGAGTGATCTCTAGTCCTACCTTCCTATCTCCCTTGGAGAAGAAGGGACGGGGAGGGGGGATTGGGGGCAGGGGGAGAAGAGAAGAGGCCAGGGATGTCTATTCTGTCTCCCTTCAAACCACACAAATACAAAACCCTACACACAGATGGGCCTCTCTATATTGGGCTTTCTTTATCTGCATACATATATTGACTATAGAAACAATGAGATCATCCTCATTGAAGTGGATGAAAGAAGGAACTAATAAAAAAAAACAAATGAAGGAATAATGAATGAGTGAGTGAATAAGCATTTATTAAGCACTTACTATATGCAAAGCACCTTGTTAAGTACTGGGGCTACAAATAGAAAAGCAGGTCACATTCTAATATGAGGAGACCATAAATAATGAACACATGAAGGACACATGTAGGATAGTAGTGGGAGTTGAGTTTGGATAAAAGGAGGGAGGCCAGATGGGGGATGGAGGTGGAACTTGATTGCCAAGCAAAATTGCTTGGACTTTTTTTCTATGCAGAATGGGGAAAGACTCAAAGGGTTAAAAAAAAAAAAAAACCAGGTAATGACATGATGAAAGATTAATCTGGCAGCTGAGATGGATCTGAAAGACATTTTTAAAGGTGAAAACTTATTGGACTTAATATAAGGAATGAAGGAGAGGAATGAGTTCAAGATGACACCAAGGTTTCAAACTGAGAGAATGATGACTCTACTGACAGATCTGAGTATTGGACTGTGGAGCCAGGTTGTTTTGGGGATGGGGTGGGGAAATGATTAATTGATTTGATGGTATTGGCAGAACCTCCAGGTGGAAATATCTGTCAGGAAGCTAGAAATACAGCTTTGGTGCTCAGGGGAAAGATCAAGGCGACAATTAGATATTTAGGGACCGACTGCTCAGAGGTTAAAATTCGGAGCTTAGGAAATGAATGATCTCATCAAGCGAAGGAGAATTGAGAGGGTGTAGACCAAAGCTTCTTAACCTGGAGTCCATGAACTTGGTTTTCTTTTTTAATATTTTGATGACTATATGTCAATGTAACAGGTTTGCTTTGTACTCTGCTATATTTTATCTTACACATTTAAAAACATCTTTCTGAAAAAAGGGTCTATAGATTTCACCAGACTGCCAAAGGGGTCCATGAGCAAAAGAGGTTAGGAACTCATTGTAGAGGGAGAAGAAAATCCAGTCAGGGGCTTAGCAATCAAAGTGGAGAATCAGTGTGGTTCAATGGAAAGAATACTGAATTTGGACTCAGAGGACTTGGATTCAGATCTCACTCTGTTACTTATTACCTGTGAGACCTTGGGCAAATCATTTAGCTACTCTGGGCCTTAGTTCCCTCATCTTTAAAATGAAAAGTTTGGACTAGTTGGCCATTGTAACCTTTTCTAGTTCTAAGTCCATGACTTTCAGCTTCATGTTTAGGACATAATAGCTCAAGTCATACTTAGAGAGTAAAGAGATCATGACTATGCCCCAGGAAAGTGGACAGAGCCATTGAAAACCATGGTGCCAAGATACTACCAGGGCAAAAAAAGTTAGTAAAGGTATCAGGAAGGGAATTGGAACAATAAGCCTCCTTCTACCATCTTCTACTTTTGGCAATCCATAACCTCCATATACAGCTCATACCCTGCATCTCAGGAGAGAAATAATAGAGTTGGAGGAGGCATGAAGATGGCTATGGGATGGGGCTGCTATATGAGGAGAGATTACAAAGATAACAGTACCTTACATCTGGATAGTGCTTTGTAGTTTCTAAAAGCACTTTCACAGCCATTATCTCATTGATCTTTATACTGGAGAGGTTTAATCTGGAAGGACAGAAGACTTAATGGGTCCATGATAGTTGCTTTCAAACCCCTCCAGATGAAGGGTTGCCTGCTGAAACAGGGTTTAGACCCATTTACTTTGGCCTCAGAATGCAAACCTAGAATGATTAGGGGAGAGTTACATAGAGGAAGATTTCAACCCAGTATAATGAATCTTTCCAAATAGGTTATCCAAAAGTGAAATGGGATGTCCTGGGAATGAATGAGTGTATAGATGGATGGATGAATGAACAAATGGATTTTAGAAATCATTCATTAAACACTTGCTACAACAAGGCAAAAGTGGCCTATCCACGCCCACAACCTCAAGGGCACAGTCTAGGTGTTCGTGGGAGGCAGTTGAGAAGGATTGCTAGAATGATGGTGGCTGGAAGTGACTGGAAGACATACGGAAGGCTGCTTCTGAACAAGACAATGAATTTTCTTTAGAGACTTAGATGATCATTTGTCAAGGATATTAAAAAAGAATTTCATGATTCCAAAGGTCTCTTCTCCTCTCTGAGGTGTCTGTTTTAAACTGTCTCAGTTTCTTCATTTCTAAAACAGGGTCAATAATTACTTGAACTATACATTTCATATGGTTGTGCTCAGCAAAGTGCTTTGTAAACCTTAAAGATCTATATAAATGAGAACTATTTTTAGTATTAATTATATTGAGTTTTTAGTTTTCTGATTCCTGACACAGTGCTCATTTCACCATACCATGATGGCTCTCTAATTCAAACAGACAGATGTTGTGAGGATGCAGGAAAAAAAAACTGAGTCTTTAAAAATTCATCATGATGAGAAACTGCATTTTCCTCCCTTCTTTGCAGCGGTGGGAGCCCTTGGGTGTGGAATATTACATATTCTCACTCTTGGGAGGTCTTCACCGATTTTGTTGACCTGCTTTTTTTTCCTCTTTTATTTTATTCTTTGTTACATAGGGGGACTTGCTGAGCAGGGCAAGAGGGAGAGAGACATTCATTAGCAAAAGAGATGTAAAAGCAAAATATATCAATCATTTATTTTACATCATTACGTGAGAGATAGAGAGGGGACATATACATATTTTCTTCCCAAATTTTGAAGTCAGGATGAAAGTTCACGTTGTATCTTGAGTAGAGTAACTTTAGAATGGGGGGGAGCAATTGTTCTCTCATATCATAGGTATTTAATAAATATTATTCTCAAAGGAACAGCCCCGTCTTGGATGAAAATAGATTGTGTTAAGCTTGAGAAAAAATTATGAGTGGTAGATAAATAATGAGGCCCAGCTTTAAGTGCCTCTGTCAGGAAAAGGGTACTAGGCTAGATGAAATATAGTTTTGATCTACTATGGCACTTTTAATGGAACTCACTCCCATCTCTAGTCTCTTCCCATCCTTCATCCAGATGTCAAACTGATATTTCTAAAGCACAGTTGTGACCATGCCACTCCTCTGCTCAAGAAACTTCTGTGATTCCGCCTTTACTCTACAATAAAATACAAACAATGAATGAATCAATTTATTAAGCACTCACCATGTGCTAAGCACTGTGCTAAGTGTTGATATAAAAAGAGGCAAAATATAGTCCCTGCCCTCAAGGAGCTTACCATCTGATGGGGGAGACAACATGCAAACAAACATATATAAAACAAGCTATATACAGGATAAACAAGAAATAATGGACAAAGGGAAGGCACTAGAATTAAGCAGATATGGGGAAAACTTCCAGTCAAACAGAAGATTTGGGACTTCATGAAAACTAGGGAGGTCTGTAGACTGAGCTCTTGTCTGGCTATCTGACTCATCTTCCTTTCCAGGAATACTGATCATTACCTGCCTTTGAGCACCCTACCTTTCCGTCAGTTGGCCTGTTGTACAGGCCAACATTCACCACATTCCAAATCTGAGGCCATATTTTGCCTCCTTTCTTACCTAACCTTAAATGGCTTAATGGATGTTGCTTCAGACAAACTGAGATCGGGGAAAGACCTTAACTTTCTCCCACTACATCTGGAGTCATTTCCACTCTCCCTGATGTATATGTTGCCACTGGACTCAGATGACCCTAGAGGAAAGAATGGGACTGATGACTTGGCCCACCTTTGCCTCATTTAAATTCAATTCACTTGCAAGTCAAGACAATCACCCTCCTGATGTCATTGGTCCTCTTCAAGAATGAAGGACAAACAAGAATTCCAAGTCATCATTCATCTGAACGGGTTGTCCTCTATGCCTACAGTACACCCCCTCCTGACTTTCACCTTGGAGAAACCCCGAGCTTCTTTCAAAATTTAGTTTAAGGGCCACCTCTACCAGAAAGAAGTCTATCCTCTCATTTTTACATACTCCCCATTATCATTTTTTTGGAGAGGGAAAGGCAAGGCAATTGAGGTTAAGTGACTTGCACAAGGTCACACAGCTAGTAAGCATCAAGTGTCTGAAGCTAGATTTAAACTCAGGTCCTCCTGACTCCAGGGCTGGTACTCTATTCGCTGTACTACCAAGTTGCTCCCCCCCATTACCTTTTATTTACTTTTATGCATTTTCACATTTTCTTCTGTGTTTTCATGTTCTTCCAATAGAATGTGAGTTACTTGATGGCAGGGAGTGGTTTTTTCTTTGTATCCCCAGTGGTTAGCACAGTGTCTAGCACACAGTAGGTGCTCAATAAATGTTATTCACTAGGAAGCAGTCCAATACTGAATGAAAATAAATTGTATTAAGTATTAGGGAAAACATTATGAATGACAGATCAATAATGGGGCTGTCTCTAGGTGCCTCTACCAGGGAAAGAATACGATGCTAGATGGAATATGTTTCCGATCTACTGTGGCAATTTTTATATTCTTAAATTACTTAAGCTAATCCATGCTAAAATGTTAATGACTAAAAATAGCTTAACTGTTTATTCCTCTGAAAGTATTTGCTTTCTAACTGAGGATAATGTGTGCCCTCAAAAGAATGAATCTCTAAAGGTGGAATTTCAGGCATGTAGCAGACTGTGGAGGAGATATTTTAGGATTGGTTGGCCTTTGCCAGTCAGTCAGTCAATCAGTCTTTGTTCAGTACTTCTTATGTTCTAGGGTCCCTGCTAAATGCTGGAGGGAGAAAGAAAAGCAAAAGACAGCCCCTCCTTTGAAGGAGGTAAGTCTGATGGGGGAGGTAATATGAAAGCAACTCTGTACCAACAAACTGTATACAGGATAAATTGGAAATCATAAATAGAGGGAAGGCACTGAGCACTGGGATCAGGAAAGGTTTCCTGTAGAATGTGGGATTTTGGCTGACACTTGGAGGGAGCCAGGGAAATTAGAGCTCTGGAGGCAAGAGTTTTAGGCATGAGTGTCAGACAGGGGAAAAGCCAGGAGTTAGTGTTGAGTTTGGGGTGTTGGGGAGCCCCCAAACACTGACACACAGGGTCCTGCTCGAATGAATTCGACTCAAGCCTTCTTAAAGTCAAAGAAAGACAAAGTTGATTAAAGATTCACCATATTGGGTTGACTCTTAAGGAGCCTAAGCATTTGTAATGCTTGTATTCACAAGTGGGCCAGATAGAATCTCAGCTAGACAGAGTCTGAGCTGGATTGAATCTGAGTGCCTTCATGGAGGCAAGATGGAACTTAAATACAGAAAAAGACTGAGGGAAGAATCCAAGTGTCACCAAGTAGTTTGGGGTTCCAGAGATGGTCTTGATAGATCAAACCCAGGGGGGATCCTGATGGGAGTGGCTGGTAGTCCAGACAATCCACAATCCAGGCTAGGCAACTTGAACTTCAAGAGAATGCTAACTAGTCGGGAATATTAAAAGGATGCTAGGATCAAAGGAAGAGAATGCATGCTAAATGGTGATCTGATAGGAAGTATCTGGGCTAGAAGAAATGGAAGGGGAATTCAAAGAGCACCCTCCCCCCAAAACCAGGCTATCCATGGCCCTGCAGACAAATGTGACAAAAGCCCTCCTGATCCAAAGAGAAAAGGTCTTGATTTGGGCTTGTACCCCATCATTAGGAGATGGAGTTACTTGTTCAAATAAAAAAGACCATGTCACTCTAGCTTCCCTCATTTCCCTTACTCCCCAAAGCTAGAGACAATTTTTCTGTAATAGCCTTGGGGATCTGTGCCCTTCTTCTCTACCATAGTAAATGATCAAATTCAACACCTTCTAATGTCAAGAATCCCCAGACACCAAGATCTTCTTCCTGCCTAGGGGAGGTCACAGATTTTCCAAGACACCATTACCAGAGATGAGGTGGACTCAGAGTCCAGTGGGATAATGGAGAAGATAAGCATACAGACAGCAAATAAGTAAAGTTTAAATAAAGCAGAAAACTCCAGAGGATAGCAAATCCAGTAACCTAGGCAGGGGAGAATGAATGGAGACTTTACTATGCCTGACAGCGTGGCATAAGGTGTATCCAGGCAAACAGAAAATTCTGTGCAGACAGATCACTCCTTGATTAGGTCAGAGAGTCAGACAAAGCTCCAAATGCTTATGATCATATTAAATTTGGGGTAGAAATGTCCTTCCTTGCCATCTGCTCATCATTGCTACAAGTCAACCGTGGGCCCCTCCCATCTCAGCAGACATCGAAAGTTTCTGGACTTTCTCTTCTCATGATCCCTCAGTACCTCCTTCCACCTAGGAAAAATATTCTTCTTATCACTCCCCTTGCTGATAAGGGGCTACAGTGAAAAAAAGTCAGGAGACCTGATGACAGTGAACATAGATTCAAATCCCAGTGCCATCTTTTACTACCTGTAGGACACTTTGCAAATCATCTAATCTATCAGAAACTCAGTTTTTGCATCTGTAAAATGAAGAGAGTTGTAGTAGATGACCTCTAAAGCCCCTTCTAGCTTGAAAGATATGATCCTATCTACTTCTTTGAGTCTCAGTTTCCTAACCTGTAAAATGGAGATAAAGTCCACATGGCATACCAAATAGAGAGGCATTCTCCAAGACAGGAAGAGTTGGGTGCAGGTCCCATCTGGTGGGATCTTGAGCAAGTCCTTTAATCCCTGTTCCTCCGGGCAGCCCTATAAAACTATAAATTGGAGAACAATGCTAACCTGCATTGATAAAAAAAATTTTCGTTACCTACGAGTTTCCCATGGCAAAGAGATCACTGATCTAGTCCAAAAACAAAAAGCAAAACTTATCTCATGAAATTATTGTGAAGAAAGTCCTTGAGAATTCTCAAAGGTAAGTTATTATTAGTTAAATGGGTGCAGAACAAGAAACAGCAGCATTGTCAGGGTAACAAAGCATCAAGTTACTGTTCTATTGTGTGATCTCCACACTTGGATGAAGGATGCCCTCAGGATGAGAGAGACCTTAAGATGTCTCCTTCCTGGAATCAGGAAGTCACAGTCATTCTAAAGGGCAGTGCTAGCCTCATATGTCTGTTGTAAAGGAAGCCCCACCTGCAACCTGTCACCACAATGATGAATCTGCTTCCATTTACGACCCTGGTTTTCTTTGCAACCAATTATGCTAAAACATTTCCGTATTAATACATGTTCGTTTATTTATGAGACAGGCCTTTACTGGATGGTGAGCTGGCCTCTCGACCTTGTGGTTCTCTGGTCAATCCCCATATTAATCAATGACAGGAACACGGCATGATACCCTGCTACCTCTCTCTAAATCAGGAGTCTAACAGCCTGCCTTGACTCTCTCCATCCACTTAGGATTCTGGGGGTTGGTGGGACAAGAAGCCTTCTCTTTCTCCCTTCGTCATGTTGGATGTCCCTGACTCTTAGAATGCCCCACTGTTTACCCCTGGTCAAGCCATGCTCCTGCCATTCCATAAAACATGTCTAAACCCTCACCTTCTCTGAGAAGGCCTTCCAAGATGAATGCCTGCTGACAGCTGTTCTGGTCTGGGCCTGACTCAGGTCAATCCAACGGTTCAGGTTCAGAATTGGAATGTCACAAAACACTCAGGGGCCATATAACACCCCCCAAATAACTTACTCAATGATGAAAAGGAGATTCAATAAGGACATAGGTCTGATTCAGGTTTGTGCAGCCCCTCTATACCTCCCCTTGTTACTCACCTGGCAGTGGGGCTTCTGTCAATCCTGAAGAGCATTCCTCATGGGTTAGGATGCTCTGGGCAACCCAGGAGCTACTTTTCCAGTCTGTAAAGTGTTCAAGGTGGTGTCCTTACCTCTTTAAGGAGAAATTAGCCCAGTCTTCATGAAAAAAATGTTGCTTCTACCACAAAATCCTCTCCCTCATTTAAGGCCCATTTCAAAGACCACATTCTGCATGAATTCTTTGTAGATTCTCTCAGGTTGTCCTCATCTGATGGGAGGTTCAGTACTACAGGTCATAGCTTTAGAGATGCAAAGGACTTTAGAACTCATCTACTTCAGTCTTTTCATTTCACAGAGAAGGAAATTGAGGCTTAAAGAGCTATACAATGACAGAACTAAAATTGAAAGTTCTCTGACTTCAAACTCTCTTTCTGCTGTACCATGTCAGAATGCTTCAGTCTCACCCTTTGTCCACCTCATACACTCCTAGTACGTTAATTTATTTCTTACTTATCTTTGTCTCTGTCTTGACTCTCTTGTCCTCTCCACGACTTTCAAGTTTTTTGAGAGAAGGGACTGTGTCTTACTTATCTGCAGCCACATAGTACAGTTGATAGATCACAGCACATGGATTCAGGAAGACCTAAGTCCAAATCAACCTCAGCTGTTGTGTGACCCTGGACAAGTCACTTAACCTTTCTCTGTTTCAGTTTCCTCATCTGTAAAGTGCAAACAATAGCACATACCTGCCAGGGTTGTTGTGAGGATCAAATGAAGCGATATTGGTAGTGTACTTTGCAAAACTTAAAGTGCTATATAGATGCTAGCTATTTTTATCATTTCCCATATGCATTTCATTTAGTGCAATGGCTCTTGAGTTTATTGAGTATAAATGATGGGTGGGCAGATAGACGAAATGGATGGATGGTTGGATGGATGGGTAGGTGGATGGATGGATGGATGGATAGATGGATGGGCAAATGAATGTACAACCTCAGTCTACCCCTATGGAATCTCAGAAGATGACCTCTGCATATAAAAAGGAACTCCTTTTAGCTCTAGTGCTAGAGGATAGCACTCAGGATAATCATAGTATACTCTAATGGAAGAGGCACAGGGAATCAAAACACTTTGATTTGAGTTCTAATTTTACTAACAGAATGTAAGTTCCTTGAGGGTAGACACTAGGTCTCATTTATCTTTGCATTTCCTACAGAACCTAGACAAGAACTTTATAAATATTTGTCGAATTAAACTTCTACTTAAAAGATGGGAAAGCCATCACAACTCCCATAGCCCCATTTTCCTCTTCTGATAAAGAAGTGTAATAAAGCTTGAACCATGTACCTTACAGGGTTCTCATGATGAATGCATTCTGTAGATCTGCAAATATGAACTTTTAAAAAATTGTTAAATATCACTATTATATTTTTGCCCAATGTGATTGCTAGTTTTGAGGGTGTATGTCTGTATCAGATGTACCATCTTTACATAGGTACTTTGGTGGCAAAGTGGATAGAGTATTGGACTTGGAGTCAGGAAACTTGAGTTCAAATCTGGCCTCAGTTGTTTACTAGCTAGCTAAGTGACTCTGAGTAAGGCACATAACCTCTGAGTTTCTTCCTCTGTAAAATGGACATAACAACATCACCAACATCTCAAAGCTATTATGAGGATCAAATAACAAAATATTTGGAATGCACTTGGAAAACATGAAAGCAATGTATGTGTGTGTATACATATATTCATAAATGTGTAAGCTATTTTTATTATGATGTGTTTTTTATAAGTATAATACACCAATTAGGCATTCCTAAATGGGTACCTCTATGCATTTTCTAATGAGTATCTAAGGGATAAAGAGCAGTCTTGTCCATGGACAGTGTTGGAAAACAGCTCTGTTTATCAGTTCTCTCTGGTCTTCCAACTTAGGAGTGACTCATTCGTTAATTTGATTAAGTGAACAATTATGAAGAATTACTATATAGAAAGCTCTATGCTAGGGCTTTTGATATAAAGATTTCTTTTTTAAGTAATATGATCCTTGCCCTCAGGGAGCTTATAATCTGGTAGGGAGAATAAGACAGGAACACAAAAAACTATAGTATATGGGAGAATATAATTACAATGAAATCCAATGCAACAAACATTTATTAAATACTTACAGTGAAACATACTCTGCTACGTATAGAGGAGATATAAAGTTTACAAAAGATACACAGTAGTGCTTGCTCTCAAGGAGCTAATCATTTTGTAAGATAAGGCACAAATAGAAAAAAAAATTAAAAATAATAAGGGAAAGTTACAAAGAGGCAATTAAAGCTTTGTATAAAAAATTATTTTCTAACCATTAGAGCTATCCAAAAGTAGAGGGGCAGCTAGGTAGCACTGATTAGAGCACCAGCCCTGGAGTCAGGAGGATCTGAGTTCAAATCCATCTTTGGACACTTGACACTTACTAGCTGTGTGACTTTGGGCAAGTCACTTAACTCCAATTGCCTTGCCTTCCCCCCTCCAAAAAAAAAAAAAAGTAGACTAGGCTACAGAAAGGTAGTGGACTGTCCTTCAACTGGATGTCTTCAAACAAAGAAGGTATGATCAGCTGTGTTGTAAAGGGATTAGATATTTGATCAGTTATATTGTAAAGGGAATTCTTCTCTTACAAGTTGGACTGGACAGCCTCTGAGATCCATTCCAACTTGAAGGTACTGTGAGTTAACTACAAACAAAAGATTGCATGAATAAATCAAAATGCTATGTTCAAGGAATGTATTTCTTTTGTTGTCTAAAGGCATCAGGAAAGATTTCCTGGACAAAGTGGCATTAGAGTTGAATTTTCAAAGACTTTCCTCCCTGTTTCCTCATCCACACATAAGGTATAATCATATAGTCATATTAGGATAGACATAAAGAGCATGTGATCCAATTAGGCATAATGAAGCAAGGTAGGGAAGGAGAAGCTGCCGCCAGATTTGTTAGAGGGCCCAGTTCTATGCACAACAACATGAACAAACTCCCGGGCCTAGGCATGATGTAATGTCATATGTTTTGGTAACAGAATATAAGCTCCTAGAGAGTACAAACTCCCTGCATCAACTCCAATGGAAGAACATCTGCCTTTGTTTTCACTCACCATAACTTACCTCTTCCATTTCTCCAAAGGCCTCAAGACTGGGGGAAGACTTATCAAGAAGACCTCTTGGGGAGCAGTCATTAACAGTGGAATAAGCACTGCTTCTGGAGTCAGAAGACTTGGATTTAGATGTTTGACCTTGAGCAAGTCACTTAACCTCCCTGGGACTCAGTTTCTTCATCTGTAAAAGGAAGGAGTTGGACTAGAGGATTTCTTATGTCTCCTTTAACTGCAGAAACCAAAAGATTAAAGTAAAGATTATATCATGGTAAACTAAAATGAAAAATTTTATCACAGTAGCTGTGATATAAAGAGGAAACCCCTTCACTCAAGGAAATTAAAATACCATGGTCTTGAGCTATTTAGATATTCTAGGACAGACGTACTGGATGAGCCATTGGAAATCAACAAACTCTCATCTAGAGATCTCTCGGACCCAACTCTCCACCAGTATACTTGACAATTCCTCCTTAGAGGTTACTCACGAATCTCTTGTGATTTACATGAGAAAGTTGGAAGTAAGAAAAAAAATATACTTCTATGTGGAAGCACATCAGGACTAATGCATGCAATGCAATTGTCATGCATACATTTTAGTTAAAAACCAGAGAAAATGTTAATCTCCAAGTAATAGAGAAAGATGCGTGGAGGGAAAAAAATGAAATCCATTTATTCCAAATCTGAAATGCAGTTAACTGGTAATAACCACCATGGTGATTACTTGCAAAACTGAAATGAAGGCCACTCATTTTGGATGCAAGGAACTTCCCAAGCTGCTAATGACTCCCTCAGCAGCAGCACCAACATCTGCCAAACATCTGCAGGCCAAATATCCATTTTAAGTTGAGTGTGTATGTGAATAAATAAACAGCTGCTTTCTGCTAGGCAGGTTAAGTAAGTTTGTAAGAGATATTTCTGCTCTAGCAAATGGGAAGCATTCTTCACTTAGTGTTCACAGGGTGGGTGGGAGAAAATTCAGAATGATCCAGGAGGCCAGGAGAGCTAGGGGAAAATAGTGACCATGCTAAGTGATCATTCAGTCAGTTGCCTGATTGAATAATAACATCTTTATATATCACATTAGGGTTACAAGGACTTATACAAAGCAGATATTATTTGATTCTCATAATGCTCTCATAAAATAAATAATTATAAGGTATAATTATCTGTTATAAAATAGTCTTATCTTCATTTTATAGGTGAGAAAAACTGAGACTCAGAGAGGGTTAGTAAATTGCCAGAGGTCACACTGATAAGATACAGAAACAGGACTCAAACTCATATATTCGGAGGTCAGTCCCTAAGTTGTTAAGCTTTCAAGGTGTGAGGAGAGGGAGGAGAAAGGGCAGCTAGGTGGTACAGTGGATAGAGCACTACCCCTGAAATCAGGAAAACTTGAGCTTAAATCTGACCTCAGACACTTGCTAGCTGTGTGGTTCTGGGCAAGTCACTTAATTCCAACTGACTCAAAAAAAAAAAAAAGATGTGAGGAGGGAGAATGAGAAGGAGGTAGCATATTCTCATTATGAAAATCCTTTGCTTTTTTCTTGCCTTATGTGGTTTTATCTGCTTCCTTCCCCTCTATGAAATCATTACAATCACCCATGTTAGTGACCTCTCTTGACCACAGGTCTCAGATTTCCTTTGAATCCAGTGATCCTTAACCTGAATAGATGCAAGCAGAAGGAGTCTGTAAATTGTTCCCCTCCAGCCCCCTGAAGATTCTGTAGTTGGTTTAACCAGAGTTGCTTAAATGCATATCATACTGCATTTGCCACATGTAAGACTTCTGTTCAAATTTTAGTTCTTTATCCTTTTGCAAACACCAAGGTATCTTACTAACGGGATCAAGAAGCCAAGGTATCTGGTCTGCAGAGTCAGGAAGGCAGGAATAGCCCTCATGAGGAAACCACTTTCTTTTCTAGGTTGAGGTTGGCAGATAAAAGCAAGGAGACCTAGAACTTTTAGGGCTTTTATAGGCTATCTCATTATATATAACTAGCAAAACAGGTTGTCTTGAAAGGACAGAGAACAGGAGAGCTGCTTGAAACCTCTTAGAAGGCAAGCTGGTACCATGGAAAGAGCACCTGCTTTCAGAGGACTTGAGTTCAGACTCTGCCCCTGATGGTTGCCACGTGTGTGACCTTAGGCAAGTTGTGTAACTTCCCAGGGCCTCAATTTCCTCATCTGTAAAATGGGAGAAGGTGAGTTAGATGATCACTAAAGTTTCTTTTAGCTCTATACTACGATCTCTTTGCAGCAAAGCACTATAGTCCTGAGGGATATGAAATTCCTAAAGGCTTTAGCTGCTTTTTATGCATTTCTGGGGAACTCTTATGTGTCAGGCTGTTAAAAGCTGCCTGATATTTTTGGCCCAGAGATGAAGAAAGAGTTTTAGGAATGAATGATAACTCTGTCATAGGCTTGGCAACAGGTACGTTCTTGACAGAACTTCTTGATCTCTTCCCTCTGTCAAAAGTTGTGAATCAATCAGTCAATCTATCAATCAATAAATTAGTGAAAAAGCATTCATTAAACACTTTACCCAAGTGGAAAATACTACATTAAGTGCTAGAGATACAAAGAGAAAAAGGAAGGTAGCTGCTATTATCTAGGCGCTAAAGGGAGTCTTTTGGAGGCAATGGTAGAGTAGATGGCAAGGCCCAGGGCAGTCCTAGATGACATCAGTGGGTGAGATGCTGGGGCCTGGAAGATATAGAGAAGGCTCTACAGTAAAGCCTAGATCACCTCCCCACACAATGATAGCAGGATAAATGGTGAGGCTTTCTCACTAGAAAGAATAGAGGTAGTGACTCCCATTTCATACATCTGAGCAGTCAATGAGTCTGGAGGTGTTCTGTTCATCCCAAGGCCCTGGGAGGGAATGAAGGGAAGTTGCAACATCCTGACTATGCTTCCCCAGAGCTGCAAAGGAAGGAGGAGTGGTTTGGTGTATGTAATATCTTCAGATGGTCAACCTTAAGGTGAGGAGCAGAGAGCAGATGAAAGTTCTTAGTGGTAAAGTATCATTTCTTCCTCACAGATCTCCATAACTATACCTTGCATGGAATACCATAGGATATAGGTTTAGAGTTAGAAAGGACCCAAAAGATTATCTAATCCAACTCATTTAATTTACAAAAAAAGGAAACTGAGACTCAGAAAAGTTAAATGATTTGCCCATGGCCATACAGCTAATACATATCAAGAGGTAGAATTTTAACCTAGGCCCTCTTGATTCTAAGTCTAGCTCTCTATCCACTCACCATATCGCTACTCCAACTCCAACCACTTCCTAAACTTGTCTTTTTTTTTCTATCATTCAGATGCCAATTAGGCCAATGAGATATATTCCATCTCTATCTGAATCTATGGATGACACAGCCCAGAAGAAACACTGGTGCCAGGGTTGACAGCAAAAGACATTAACCCCTTTGGGCAGCATCTGGATAGAAATCAGGCCAGTCCCTGACATCAGGTTGTCTAGTTTTACCTAATAGTGAGGCTTCCAAAGTCCTTTTAGTTGCCTAGTAATGAATTCTAAATAAAAAAGGCTTAAAAGGTTACAGTGTCCATACTACATATATTAGGCAATAAATAGTATTTAATGGGATGTAATTCTCCTGTAATTGACCTGCTATTACAGGAAGAGAATGTGCATCCAACCAGGCAGACTATTCAGCCCACAGGCAGCCATGGTGCCAGCAAAACCCAAACCTATATATCAGGTGAGGCTTCCCCCCTGCCCTCCCTCTAGGTCTCTAATGAAGTCATCCAAGAGATGTGCTTCAGGAATCATGTTTCAAGTATGAATTGCACTTGGCATCTGGGAGCCCTTTTGACTCCAAGACTCTCTGCTTCTATAAAGAGATGTCAGGGGTCATTTTACCCAGTCCATTCCTAAAGTGTAAATCCTAAAGCATGCCTGTTAGATAACGTTGACAGAAGGTCATGGATTTGAACCTTTAGAATGGGTTCTGAATAAATCTAAGCTTCCAGGGAACAGGAAGAAATCACCTAACCCCAGTGCCACCTTCTGTTCAAGCAAAGAAGCATTTATTAAGCACCTAGCATATGCCAGGCATTATTTTAAGTACTCCAAGAAGAAATGCTTGTCAACCCTTTTCTCAACCCTTTTCAGTCTTCCCCCACTCATCACTCAGCTGAAATTCCAATGATCTCCTAACTGCTAAATGTAATGACTTTTTCACAGTCCTCATCCCTCTTGACGTTTTTGCAACATTTGACACTATTGACCACCTTCCCCTCCTGGATGCTCTCTCCTTTCTGCTCAGTAAACTCTAGTGAGTCCCTAACTTCTCCAAGATCAAATCAAAAATCCTATCTTTGGCATTTAAACTCCTTAACTATTTTTCCAGGTTGAAAAACAACACAGCCCCTACCCTTTGAGCTTCCAGTCCAGTGGAGAGGGAGGGGAGGAATAAGACATGGGCACACATAATCAAAATAAAAGTTAGAATATGATCAAGTGTATGCCAGACAGAATCATAGGATTCAAGGACGATGGCTTTTACATAAGAAGAAGCAGAAAAATTTCACGGAGGAGGAATTGTCTCCTAAACTTTAAGAGAAAGATTTCAGTCAGTAGAGAGGATGGTGGCATTCTATTCCAGGTACAGGGAACAAATCTGTGCCCTTACATAGAAGGAGAAAAGCAGGGGAAGAGAAGGAGGAATGGAAGTAGTCTAATATGTCTAGAATACAGGGCACATAAAAGAGGGTACTGCAAAATACTACTGTGGGAGACCTTGAATGCCAAGATAAGGGTGATTATATGTATGTATATAATATACACATATACATACATACATATACATATATACTAACAGAAATCCCTATGCAAGGAAGTATCTTAATCAAACCAGCATATTAGCTAGATTATTTTGATAGCTATGTGACAGATAGATTGGAGGGAGGATAGGCTTGAGGCAGGAAAACTAATTAGGAGACACAAACCAGAGGACCAGGAAGGAACTCATGCCTGCAAGTCAAAGATCTATTGAAAGATATTGATCACTATGTGGGAGAGTTAAAGTTCTGAGAGCCCTTTAGGTTAGCCTGTGGGTATATGACTCTTTAGCCTTTAAGCCCAGTCAGAAGTGATGAAATATGAAGAAAAAGATAGCAAATCTCAGATGTTTAAAAAGATTTTCCCCCAGCTATTGATCATAGATCAATAGGCCAGCCCAGTTCCCAAATTATAAGGAAGAGAGTTTACAGTCCTGGTTCCCATTTTGTATCCTCTTATGGCATAAAGGAAAGAATGCTATATTTGCGTGGCATTCCTTTAGGGATGTATGATGGAAGAGCCCATCTAGTTGGTCATGAAGTTTCATTCAGTTGGCTGCTATGCTAGAACTCTGGGAATTTGCTAAAGAGCAAATCCATACCCCTCAGTGTTCTCCTTCCTGCTGTTGATGAAGTATAAAGTTCTACGAGCTCTGGAGGGCTAATGAAGGGAAGGAGGTACCTTTCCCCTAACTAGGCTACCTATGAGAGCATGGGTTCCTAGGCAACCCTGTGATTAGAATGGAGCGATCTCCTTTGCATTTCCTTTCCTTTAAAATAGGACCTTGTGAGATCTAGAAAGATAGCATCTAGCATCTTCCCTCTTCCTAGACACCCAAGCAGTAGGGCATTGGCTAAGGGAGCAGTTGCAGCAGCAACCATGATGGGGGCAGAAATAGTGACAGACATAAAGGAAAGAAACCACCTGGAAGAAAACAGTACAGTTAGCATGGATTAGGGTGTATCTGTAGAGGTGAAATATAAAATAGCAAAAGAGTAGCCCTGCTACAAACTCCCTAGTGAAGTCTTAATCAAATGCAATCATTCTATGCTTCTTTATTACTTAGCATCCTCTTGTGGGAACCATAATGGTGAGGTTTGGGGTGCTTAGGACTCCAAAATACTAACATCCTGGGTCCTGCCCAGTGAGTTTAACTCAAACCTTTTTTTTGACCAAAGAAAAACAAAGTTTATTTAAGATCCACCATGTTGGCTTGACTCTTAAGAAGCCTCACCATTTGTGATGCTTGTGTTGACAAATGGGCCAGATAGAATATGAGCTAAATTGAATCTGAGCTAGAATGAATCTGAGCACCCTCATGGAAACAAGAAGGATCTTACATAAAGAAAGACTCTGGGAGTGATCTGTCGGTGGTCTAGTAGTCTACATGGGAGGAGGGATTTAGGGAGGGTCTTGAGGAGGAGTCTAAGGAGGATCTGGGGTGATTAGAGGTCAGAACCAAGAGAATGGGATTTTGATGGTGTCAAGGGTGGGAAATAGCTGGAGGTAATTAGGAGGTAACAGACAATGGAGGGCTAGGGTGGGAAGTGGGGGGGGGGGGGCAATCCAGAGGTAGAATCAAGGATGGGAAGCAGCCAGAGGCATTTGGACAAAGGATAATGAAAGGTTAATGGCCTCAGGCAAATGCCAGATCAAGTGGGAAGATTCAGTTCTAGTAGGTTCCCTGAGTCTGTACCCCATCACTCTATGTGGGAGTAAAATGATCTGTTCTTAACCTGATTCATATTTCTACTCTGGGCACTTATTTTACTTCCTCCTTCTCCTTTCCTCCCCACAACCCCTACCCTACTAGAGAGTCCCCTTAAGGCTACAGCCAAAAATAGAATTCTTCCTCAGGAATCTGAGGTTGGGGTACATTTAAGTCCTGGGAACCAATTTTCCCTACTGAGGAACTAGGTAACCCCAGAGCAATGGTCCCAGGGCAAACAGAAATTGACAAAAGTCACCAGCATTGATGGCCTCAGCCTAGCAGTGCCTGGCTAGTCCCTGTGCTAAAATTAGAATCAGGAAATTTAATCTAAAATCCTAGATCATAATAGTCAATATATAATCTGGGCTTCTCTTTCCTCATTTGCAGAAGGAAAGTGTTAGTAACACTTTGCCTTCCCAGGGCTGTTGGGAAGAAAGTATTTTTTTTATTTTAATACACTATATCAAGTGAATTATTACCACTATTAATAAAGATAAGAGGGTTAAAAGGTGGCCCAAATCACAAGCATCCCCCTGCTTATGTCCAGTTTTGAACCTCTCCTGAAGACTTTCTCAACACTCCTAAATAATCTGTGTAGAAAAGAAGCTAGAACTATTCATTGGACTATTCTTTGGAACATGAGAAAAACAGGTACCAGGGATTGGAGCTGGGGACAAAGAAAAGTAGATGTTAGAAGTGAGCCCATTTAACAAGCCCCCCATGGTGAGAAACCTGCTCACATTAGAAGAACAATACCTGTGGTGAAATCAGGAAAGCTTTTATTAATCTTTACATCTATTCCTCCTGAATGGACATGTAGCCTCCCAGTAAGTTGGCAGGAAGACTACAATACATGCAAGAAGATTGGGCTTCTTATGTTGTTTTCTGAACTGTGGATCTCCCAGGATACTGTTCCCCTGGCCATGTGACTCCATGTTCTCCTCTCTGCTAGGCCCTTTCTCACACAGCTCCTTGGGCTGCCACATTAGTTTCTGAACCTCTAACCTGTCCATGCTAGGTCACAATGCTTATCACCTAGGAATGTGGACAACAGAATTTTCTTACTTCCCACAAAATCCTCCCTCTTTTTCTTCATTAAAATTTCTGTATCCACAACTAAATCCAATAAATAGCTCCTCACATTCTTTCCCCTATGAATTCTTCTCTTCATCTCTCTCCCCTTTTTATGAATATGGGGAGTAAAGTTGACTGATGCATTGACAAATTACAAGGGGGCAGTCCGCTTGTTATAAGTACAGACATAGAGATTCGAAAGGAAAAGGTAGATCAATGAATTGTCCATTCAGAGGTTCCATCTCATACAGCAGTCTGGGCAGGAACATCATCTGATGCAGTTTTCTGGTCTGGATGCTCCATCAAGCCATCTTCAGCACAGCATCTCTGCATCTTCTTCCCTTTATCTTCTTGTAGAAACCCAGATGTTCACTATCCTACAAAACTGACCCTGATACAATTTTAGATTACCATTCCTAAGCTTTATACTCTTATCACTCTTACAAAATCAAAATTGGCCAATTGTCATGTTTAAGAAATTCACATTAGAACCCAGCTTTTACATTTTACATTAATTCGCTATTCATTTCCCCCATCAGGAAGATGAGATTTCACTAAGGAGTCAATAACAGGTTTCAGCACTTACACAAATACAATAAATAATCATTTTTAACACAGTACTTATCACATCATAAAACAACTCCAACTTCCAGTCATGAGATGCTTCTTTTAAAGCATTTACAATATAGACCACAAACCATTTTTCTTTTAACATTATCCAACTGAGACAAAATAATAACTGTGTATGCTAACCTAACAAACCCTTGACCTGATTGTCTCCACAGTATTACTAAGAATTAAAGGACTCTAACTTATTGTTGTTGATCCAAAGTCCTAAGCCTAATAGCTTAATTTTAGACTTAACATCAGGTGCTCCCCTACCAACAATCTTTTGTTTAATAGATCTGGTATTAAGCTTACAAAACTCTTGATTATAGGAAATTGACACTAAGAGCAGGGAAACTGCAGGGAAACAACATCTCCCAAACTTCATGTCAATTCCAGGCAGGATTAGATTGTCAACTGGCATTCAGCCAGGCTTATAGTCTGACAAGTGTCAGTAGGGAAACTGAGTCAGGAGAATCCTACCTCAGCTCAGGCTGAACAGCCACTCTCCCAACTTTCCCATGAGATCATCTTTTTGCAGCTCATACCAGGATCTCACAGGCTTATGGCATCATGGATCAGAGGCTCAGACCACCTTTCTTGCTATCCGTACCTGGAGTCAGACTCAGAAGAACAGTCAGTTAATAGTCCCATAAAATTTTAAAATAGCAAGCTCCAATAATCAAGTTTCAGATATGACTATATTTCACATTGGCTAAGGAACATCTTTTGAAGCAAGTCTTAAATAGCTTGCATGCCTTTCTATACTTTTTCTACTTCCTGATTAAATAATAATCATAAAATCAAATTTACCGTTAAAACGTTAAGTTATTGCTCTAATAGATTTACATCTGTTTCCCAAACTACTCTATTCCTTTCTAACTCTGCTCAGTCTAAAAGAATGAGGTACATATATGATAAGTTCAAATACTAACTCCAACTTATGTTCATGAAATGAATTCAAAATAAAACAGAAATTGAACTTTTCCATTGATGTCAAATATTACCAGAAGTTACCTGCCTTTAAGAAACTTGGACAAATTCTTCTCCCCAAACTAAAGATGTCTTTGATTTAGTCTCAGTAATTAATTCAGCTAATTGTTTTTTACTCAATTAGTCTTTGTAACATATAAAAACTTTACTTCAAGTTGGGATCTTTGTCCATTACCCCAAAAGAGTTTTAGTTCCATTTGTCTAAAAGGGCCCTGGAAAACATCACCTTGAAAACTCCTTGGCTTTCCCTATGTGAACTAGCTTTCTAGGGGCTCATAAACTTTCCCTGTCACTATGCCCTACCAATCCAATTCCCCAGGCTAATGGCCACTCCTATAAAGACCATCCTTAGAACCCTGAGTCCACCTGGGGCCACCTTTCCTCACTCAGGGACTCCTTCCTCAGTCCCTATGTAGATAAGATACTTTGGTTTTCTTTTCTTTACCTACTTATTCCCAGAATGTACAGAAAGAATGTTCCCAAGGATTTTATTTATCACAAGACCATACCAGAGTACTCATTTACCCAATTAATTGAAAACAGCAAGATTCCACTACTTGCACTGTGCCTACACCTTAAACTATCTGCTTTGGTTAGAAGCATGTCATGAAGATGAAAAGCAAATTAGACATCACCTCCACCTTATAGCCAGAATCAGAAAAAGTCAAGTGGAAAAGCATTCCTTTTCAAAGGAACACAATGGGAAACTGAGCCAGAAGGATCCCATCCCAGGCTAAGGACAGGATTGTCTCCTGAGACTAAATTTTCTCTGTCACATTCCTTTCTGAGTAGTAGGTCACAACAAGTAACGGTCCCAGAGACTTTTATCAAATGGCAGGTTTCACAAATCAAAAATTTTACTAGGACTTACATCTTTAATTTGTCCTAAAAACCAATCACTAGAAATTATCACCAAAACAAATGCCTTGTTTAGGAATTCCATATACAAGCAGTTTACACTTTACATAAGAGATTACAACTTTAACAAAGTGAGGAGCTACACCACTTGGGTCATCATTTTAGACTCTTCAGCCCCTGAGTGGGGCTGGAACCACTCTTCTCCTTTGACAATAGAAAGAGTTAACATCTTTTCTCTGAGCATCTCCAGTTCAGATTAGATCTTACAAAGTCCTTCTGTAATGACTGGACTTCAAAAGGAAAGGGAGATGGGGCCAGAAGGCTTTCTTAAAATTTACCACAGAGCTTCCTGGAGCCAGAAAATTCCTGGTCTCCTTTATCTTGTCCCTTATCTTCCAAACCTCATAAAACCTGAAGTTATTATAACAAATTAGCTTACAAATATAAATTTGGTAGGTAGGCCTTTCAAAAATCATAGAAAAGATTTTACAAAACATTTCTTCTACAACAAATATTTTCCTCTTTTAAGAACAGTTTATGGGGAGGAGCCAAGATGGCGGAGTAGAAAGATACACATATGCTAGCTCCAAACACACAGCCCATAAATTACCTGTAAAGAGGAACTCTCGGCGAGTTCTGGAGCAGCAGAGGCCGCAGAATGGCTGAGTGGAGGAGATTTCTGTTCCAGAGGGACCTGAGGGACTGATACGGGGGTCTGTCAGGTACCAGATGGGAGCAGAGCACAGCCCTGCCTTGGCCGCGCAGCACCAAGAGGAACAGATCCGAGCTGGCTTTGGGGACAGAGTCTCCAGCAGCAGCGCAGGTCCCTTCACCCACAGGTGACAGGGGTCAGTGAGAGAGTCTTTTTAGGTGGCTGAGAGAAGAACGGGGTGTCCCCGTGGCTCGGGCCCCTTCAGGAGGCAGCAGCGGAGGCAGCAGTGGACAAGGGTTCCCAAGGCAGGCAGGAGCTTGGATCCATTGTTGAAGGTCTCTGCATAAAACCCCCGAGGGAACTGAGCCCCATGAGGCAGCCTTACTCCCACCTGAACATAATCTCACACTGAATAGCAGCTCTGCCCCACCAAAAGACCTGAGGCTGGGGAGCAGTATTTGAATCTCAGACCCCAAGCGCCGGCTGGGCAGATTTGGAGGTGAGGTGGGTGTGAAGAGGAAGCTCAGAAGTCAAGTCACTGGCTGGGAAAATGCCCAGAAAAGGGAAAAAAAAATAAGACCATAGAAGGTTGCTTTCTTGGTGAACAGATATCTCCTCCCATCCTTTCAGATGAGGAAGAACAAGGATTACCATCAGGGAAAGACACAGAAGTCAAGGCTTCTATATCCCAAACAGACAAAATAAATATTCCATGGGCTCAGGCCATGGAAGAGCTCAAAAAGGATTTTGAAAATCAAGTTAGAGAGGTGGAAGAAAAATTGGGAAGAGAAATGAGAGAGATGCAAGCAAAGCATGAAAAGCAGATCAACAGCTTGCTAAAGGAGACCCAAAAAAATGCTGAAAAAAATAACACCTTGAAAAATAGGCTAATTCAATTGGCAAAAGAGGTTCAAAAAGCCAATGAGGAGAAGAATGCTTTAAAAAGCAGAATTAGCCAAATGGAAAAAGAGGTTCAAAAGCTCACTGAAGAAAACAGCTCTTTCAAAATTATAATGGAACAGATGGAGGGTAACGACTCTATGAGAAACCAAGAAATCACAAAACAAAACCAAAAGAATGAAAAAATGGAAGATAATGTGAAATATCTCATTGGAAAAACAACTGACCTGGAAAATAGATCCAGGAGAGACCATTTAAAAATTATGGGACTACCTGAAAGCCATGATCAAAAAAAGAGCCTAGACATCATCTTTCATGAAATTATCAAGGAAAACTGCCCTGAGATTCTAGAACCAGAGGGCAAAATAAGTATTCAAGGAATCCACAGATCACCTCCTGAAAGAGATCCAAAAAGAGAAACTCCTAGGAACATTGTGGCCAAATTCCAGAGTTCCCAGGTCAAGGAGAAAATATTGCAAGCAGCTAGAAAGAAACAATTCAAGTATTGTGGAAATACAATCAGGATAACATAAGATCTAGCAGCTTCTACGTTAAGGGATTGAAGGGCATGGAATAGGATATTCCAGAAGTCAAAGGAACTAGGACTAAAACCAAGAATCACCTACTCAGCAAAACTGAGTATAATACTTCAGGGGAAAAAATGGTCTTTCAATGCAATAGAGGACTTTCAAACATTTTTGATGAAAAGACCAGAGCTGAAAAGAAAATCTGACTTTCAAACACAAGAATGAAAAGAAGCATGAAAAGGTAAACAGCAAAGAGAAGTCATAAGGGACTTACTAAAGTTGAACTGTTTACATTCCTACATGGAAAGACAATATTTGTAACTCTTGAAATTTTTCAGTATCTGGGTAGTTGGTGGGATTACACACACACATACAACACAGACACACACACAGAGCACAGAGTGAATTGAATAGGATGGGATCATATCTTAAAAAAATGAAATTAAGTGGTGAGAGAGAAATATATTGGGAGGAGAAAGGGAGAAATGGAATGGGGCAAATTATCTCTCACAAAAGAGGCAAGAAAAAGACTTTTTAGTGGAGGGAAAAACAGGGGAGGTGAGAGAAAAACATGAAGCTTACTCTCATCACATTCCACTAAAGGAAGGAATAAAATGCACACTCATTTTGGTATGAAAACCTATCTTACAATACAGGAAAGTGGGGGAGAAGGGGATAAACAGGGTGGGGGGGATGATGGAAGGGAGGGCAATGGGAGGAGGCAGTAATTGGAAGTCAACACTCTTGGGGAGGGAAAGGATCAAAAGAGAGAATAGAAGCAATGGGGGGCAGTATAGGATGGAGGGAAATATAGTTAGTCTTACACAACACAACTATCATGGAAGTCATTTGCAAAATTACACAGATATGGCCTATATTGAATTGCTTGCCTTCCAAAGGGAGTGGGTGGGGAGGGAGAGATGAAGAGAAGTTGGAACTCCAAGTTTTAGGAACAACTGTTGAGTGCTGTTCTTGCTACTAGGAAATAAGAAATACAGGTACTGGGGTATAGAAAGTTATCTGGCCTTACAGGGCAAAAGAGAAGATGGGGACAAAGAAAGGGAGGGATGATAGAAGAGAGGGCAGATTGGTGATAGGGGCAATTAGAATGCTTGGTGTTTTGGGGTGTGGGGAGGGGACAAAAGGGGAGAAAATTTGGAACCCAAAATTTTGTGAAAATGAATGTTGAAAGTTAAATAAATAAATTAACCCCCCCCCCCCCCCAAAAAAAGAACAGCTTACAATTTATCCCAAAATCCTCATGAACTTAACTGGCAAATATTACAAGGTCTAAAACCAAAGCCTTTTCACATTAGCCCATATACTTCCTTTTACAAACATACTTTTGTAAATGCTTGATTCATAGCAAAAACAATGTTAGTTAAAGCTTCCTTCTTAACAATAGAAATAAACTTTTAAACATAGTTAACATATCCTTAGATGGAACAGGCTTGAAAATCACACCCATATATAGAAATATATATGATTTTTTTCCCAGGATTCTCATTTTTCAATAGGAATTCTACAACACAGAAACACCATTATCAAGCCAAACAGTAAAACATCTTTCTCTTTTTCTCTCTCTCCAGCCCACTCACTCCTCTGACGCTGATGGGATCATGGAGGGAAGGAGAGAGGGAGATTAAGAGATAGCAGAATTCTAAGGGAAAGCTCAGCCACAGCCCTTGCTACTCAGGATGACTGCATGGCTGCATTTACAATTTAACAAAACACTTCACAAACACACAGACAAACACAGAACAGACAGAGCAATACATTTCCTTTCTTCTTAGGAAATAAACTAATTTTAGATTACACCATTCAAAATTCAGCTATTCATGTCAATTACTCTGACTGATTCCAAGTCAATTTCAAAAGGATTCTTCCCAGAATCTAGATTCTCCCTCCCCCCTTTTTCTCTCTGCTCTCTCTCCAGAGCAAATAGGGGAAGGAATATAGCCAGTACTCCTTCAAACGTGTTTCCAAAGGAATATCCAGAGAATTATTCATCCTCTCCCTGGTACCATTATCTTAAGAGTGCTCACTTCCTATCTTAGGACTTGTTGGGCCTACAATCCTGGGGCAGACAAAGCAGTACTTAGCTATCCATTTTCCTGCCCTTGCTCAGGTCCCTGATTTATGCTGCCACTGGCCATTCAACCCATTGCTTTATCTGTGTTCCTGAGTTCACAACAATTTCAAACAGTCCCGGAAAAGCTGGCAGTCAGAAGAGGGAAAACATGCATGTGGGTATCTGGGCCACTGAAAAAAATCAATGGGCATGTTCCCATTCCCCACAAGCAAGATCCCATCCTAACCTTTCTGATACTAAAGATCCTGGATGAGCCCCCAAGAATTGTTAGAAGTGAACCCATTTAACAAGCCCCCAACAGTGAGAAACATGCTCACCTTAAATAAAGAACAATACCTATTGTGAAATCAGGAAAGCTTTTATTAATCTTTACGTCCATTCCCCTTAAATGGACGGATACGCTCCCCAGTAAGTTTACAGGAAGACTATAACACATGCAGGAAGATGGAGCTTCTTATATTCTTTTCTGAACCTTGAATCTCCTGCAATACTGTCCTCTGGCCATGTGACTCCATGTTCTCCTCTCCAATAGGCGCTTTCTCACACAACTCCTTGGGCCTGCATATTAGTTTCTGACCTCTAACCTGTCCATGCTTGGTCACAACCCTTATCACCTAGGAATGTGGACAACAGAACTTTCTTATATTTCCCACAGTAGATATTTTACATAACACTAAGCTAATAATCCTCTGGAAAAAGGAGATTCCCTCACACACACGGTTTCTTTCTTTTTTTATTATGAATTCACAAACATGAACATTTCCACATATAAAGAATATAAAAAGATTATATATGAAATTGTGAATCTCTTATGTACAGAGTTTTTTTTTCTTTTTTAAGTATATATTCAATTTATTTAACACAGTAGTACTAATGCTACACAAGGTAATTTCTAAAAGCTTATTCACCCTGAGGCTTCACTCCATTCAGTACCCCAGAAGTTGTGTGTGAACCTTCTGGAAAGCCTCTGTTTTTCCCCATTTCCCCCAAGCAGTTCAGATTCACTAGTTTAAACAAATTGCTGAAAGCATGGTTGCTTTTACAGGACAAGGGGTAACTGCTAGCCAACGTCTCAGGACAGACAACTTACCTGTTCCCTGGGGAATTCCAGAGCTGCCCCCAAGGGCCCAGGGTTGGATAATTCTACAGGCCCAATTACAAATCACCTGGGAATGGAATGTGGAAGACTTAGCTGAGGCAACCTCTTCAACTGGGATAAATGCCCTCTCTTTCAGAAATGAAATCTAACTCCCTAATATCAGTTTAATTCAATTCAACAAAGCAACTAGCTACTATGTATCAGGCACTTATTATGTGCAGAGGGTACAAAAATAAAAAAAATTCTTTCCCTCAAGCAACTTAAATTCTATTGAGGGAATATGTGAACAAGCATAAACAAACATTGAATAAATACAATGTAATTTTGGCAAGAAACAGGGCAGTCATTAATAGTTGGAGGAGGGAAAACTGAATGAGAATGGGCAGTGTCACTTCAGTGATGCTGAAGGAAGTGTTACCTGAGCTGAGCCTCGAATGGAGATGAGGATTCCAAGAAGTGAGGAGGGAGGTTTTTCCAGACATGGGGAACAACCTGAAGAACCTGTGAAAACTTAAAATATCACATATGGGAACAGCAATGAGACCATCTTGGTTGTAATGTATACAGTCTGAAAGGGAGTAATGTATAGAGTCTCAAAAGATAGGATAAAACAAAATTTTGAAAGACTTTAAATACCAAATCAAAATTTGTATTTTAACCTAAAGGAAATGGCAACCATTGAAGTTTCTTTAGTAGGAGGTTTGTCATTCAGTCAGTAAATAATTATTAAGGGCTTATTTTGTGTCAAGCACTGTGTTAAGTGCTAGGGATACAAAGGAAAGCAAAAACTAACAGGAAAGCAAAATCAATTTTTAAAAAAGTTCTTCCTTAAAGGAGTTCACTTTCTAATGGGGGGTAATATCATGTAAAGAAATTGGTATGTAAAAGCTATATACAGTATAAGTGAAGGTAATCTGAAAGGAAAAGTCATTAGAAGTTGGATTGGCTCAGAGAGACATCCTGCAAGAGGTAGGATTTGAGCTGAATACTGAAGAAAGTCAAAGAAACTAAGAGATGGAAGTAAAGAGGAAGAGCATTCCAGGCATGGGACGAGTTCAGGGCAAAGGCATGAAGATGAAAGATGGAGTGTCACATTTGAGGAACTGCAAATACATTATGGTCAGATGTGCTTTAGGAAAAGCCCTTTGGTAGCTATGTGAATGATGGAGAGAGAGGAGAGAAGGGAGATCAAATAGAAGGCTCTTGCTTCCAGGTTACAAGTGATGAGGGCCTGGGCTAGGATGATTGTAATATGAGTAAAGAGAAGGGAACAGATGAAAGAGATGTTGTAGAACCCATGTGGTTCTCAATGTTCCCTCTCTTTCTCTCTCTTCCAAAGTTATGTTGCAACAGCTCTGTCAGTTCCCCCTTAATCTCATTCTCTATGCTTTTACCAAGCTTGTCTAATATTAGTCATGTGAGATATGTCAACATACCCCCTAGTTTTCCTCTCATTTTTATCCTTTAAAGCCTTCCCTATTCTTGCCTCCCAGTTTCTTTCTCATGTCATTTCCTATTATCCCCAACCCATAATTACTCCTCTCCTAAGGGAATAGCATGAGTAAAACAACCACTGCTATTTACTGTGATGAGGAGGTAAAGGAGAGTCATCTGATTTCCCCCAAGTGGAGTCATCAAATGAGAGGGGGAAGAAATGCTTAATGATATTTGGGGGTGATCAGATGTGACTACTGGGCCTTGGATCATGGTTGGTTGTTATGGGTGATGTCTTTTGATTCATGCATAAATTGGATTTAAGTGAGGCAGTGCTGCATGAGGTCATTGGCCTCACTCTTTCCCCCAGACTCATTTCAGTCCAGTGGCAGGACAGAATAAAGACAACTGGAGATAGCTCAATCTGTAGTGGATGACTTTGGCTTCTTCAGTGTCTAACCAAGCTCTAAGTGCTCCAGGGCACCTGCTTCAGGTGTCTTCATGGCCATTGGATCAGATTGCTCTCATCTGCCCATTCCACCAGGGGAAGTCTTCATATGTTTGGGCTAGACACCTTTTTAACTCAATAAGAGGTTTGAGACCCTCCTCGGTTACCCTCAACCTGATTTAACCCATCTATCAAAACAGTTTACCAAGGTGTGGTTGTTCCACATGCTACAGCTTCTTGGAGCCACAGATGAGAGTTAGATGGAACAGGTGGACACCAAAGGTGGAAAGCAGACTTAAGTAGGGCTCAGCAGCCTTCACACCAGAGGTACCAGTCTTCCCTGAACACACCCTACACCCTGCCTTGGATTGTATTGGTTTAATCAGTCATCCTCCCAATTTGAAGGTAGATGTGGAGGTGAAGGTGGGGAAGATCCAGGGAGAGGTGAAGGGATGTGAATCCTAGGAAATTTCTGCAGAGGAAAAACAAGAGTCCAGAGAAAGTCATAGTGGAATCTGAGATTGGTTCACAAGATGCCCCAACCTTTCTGGGAAGAAGAGAAAAACAACTTGCCCATGTTTAGGATGCATATTGGAGTTCCTGCTCAGAACTGACCTTGAGCCCTTGGATGGAGGCTTGAAGTTCCATTTGGCTGAGACAAAGCATAGTTTCTGAACAAGTTTTCCCCTCTTTCAAACCTTTCTCATTTTTCTTCCCTGATGACTGAAGCATCTGAGGCAGAAACCCTTTTCAAACAAGATTCTTTCCTGTTTGCCCTTCTGAAGTTCCCAGGCAGTGGTGAAGCCCCATTCTTCTAAAATACATGCTGTGTTCAAAAGGAAAGTTCTCTCTATACTAACTCCCAAGGTAGAAGTAGGCAAAGAGAAAAGCAGAAACAGATACCAAGGCCGAGGTAGAAAGAGTTGGAAGCAGAAAGGCAAAGGCAAAGGCAAACCAAATATTGAATGAAACTTTGTTTATTTCAAGGCCCAAATCAAAGTGTTGCCTTTCTCTACAGATACACACAAAACAGCATGAGTATGTACCATCTGGTTATTAGATTTTCCCAGAACATCCATTGCCTCCCATTGGCCCAGAGCCTCAATGGGGACAGACAGCCAGCAAAAATGCTGTACCTAAGAAATAGAAAGAGAGAGAGAGGGACAGAGAGACAGAGAAACAGAGACAGAGACAGAGAGACAGAGACAGAGAGAGAGAGAGAGAAAGGAGAGAGAGATCCAGCTCTGGTAATGGCAATTCAGCTTCCTCTTGGTGTTTAGGACCCTTGAGATGACATAAGTTTGGCTTGCCTATTATGATTTGGACTTTGAAGTCTTACATTAGGGACAGTGCCTCAGACACTTACTAGCTGTGTGATCCTAGACAAGTCACTTAACCCTATTTGCCTCAGTTTCCTCATCTGCAAAATAGGTGGGAGAAGAAAATGGCAAATCACCTTTGCCAAAAAAAACCACAAATGGGGTCCAAAGAGTCGAACGCAACTGAACAACAACATGGGGGACAGTAAGTAAACCAGTTTATCTGGATCCTTAGTTCTGGAACCTTTGTGTTTTAGGGATATCAATTAGGCAGTTGTATGGATTATAAAGAAGAAAAGGTTATGGCCATAAAAAAGTCATGAGAGTCTGAGAATGGTGTGAATGGACCTAGAAAAAGCTATCTATACTTCTTTGCTTCACTTTCTTCCTCATTCCTTTGGAAACTAGCTTCTGGGCTCATCATTTAACTGAAATTGCCAGTTAGGTAGCAGTTAGATCATGCAAAAGGTAAGACACTTGACCTGGAGTGAGCAAGACCTGAGTTCAAATCCAGCTTCAGACACTGTCTATGTGACCCTCAGCAAGTCACTTAAACCCTGTCTGCCTGATCTGTAAATTGAGGATAATGGTCATACCTATCTCCCAGGGTTGTTCTGAAAATAAACTGATGAAAATATTTGTAAAGTGCTTTGTAAACATTAAAATAATATATGTGTTAGCTATTATTATTATTAATATTTTTAAAGTTACTAGTGATTTCTTAATTGCCAGCTATATATTTGTCATCTTTCTTAACCTCTCAGTGGCATTTGACTTTGTTCACCATCCAATCCATTTAGATGGGCTCACCTCTCTGGAGTTTTGTGACAGTACTGTCTTCTGGTTCTCATCCTACCTGTCTTAATTCTCCTCACTCTTCTCTGCTAACTAATCCATTTCATACCTCCTAACTGCTGGTACTCTCCAGGACTCCATTGTGATTCTTTTATCATGACTCTTTACATTTTCTCTCTCTGCGACCTCATGAGCTCCCATGGATTTAATTATCACTGAGATGCAGATGAATGATTTCTGTTGTTGTTCAGTCCTTTCAGTCACTCCTGACTCTTTGTGATTCCATTTGGGGCATTTTTGGCAGAAATACTGGAGTGGTTTGCCATTTTCTTCTCCAGCTCACTTTACAAATGAGGAAACTGAGGCAAGCAGAGTTGGCTAATGGCTAGCCAAATGACTTGGCTAGCATCACACAGCTTACAAGTATGTGAAGTCAGACTTGAATTCAGGAAGATAAATTTTCCTGGTTCCAAGCCTAGCACTCTGTTCACTGTACTACCTCGCTGCAGATCTCTACAGTCTATAAATCCAAAAGTCCCAATTTCTCTCCTAAGGCTTACATCACAAATTGTCTATTGCAGGCCCTCGAGGCAGCATGTGGCCTTCTAGGTCCTTGGGTGCAGCCTTTTGACTAAGTGCAAATTATACAGAACAATTCCTTTTATTAAGGAGATTTGTTCTGTGAAGTTTGGATCCAATACTATTGGATATTTCGAACTGTGTTATTTCAGAGTCATCTTAAATCAAATGTCCAAAGAGAGAAATCATTATCTTTTCCCCCAGATCTATACCTCTTCCAGACATCCTTATTTCTGTCAAAGGCACTACAATTCTTACTGTTTCACAGATTCTTAAGCTCAGACTTACTTTCAACTCCTCAATCTTCCTTACCCCATGTATCCAATCGTTTGCTAAATCTTGCCATCTCTACTTCCACAATATCTCTTGTCCTACCATAGTTCCCTAGTTCTAGTATTCATTTCCTCTCATCTAGATTGTTCCAGTGGGCTACTAAGTGATCTCCCTGCCTCATGTCTTTCTTGTTACAATCTATCCTTCATGTAGTTGTCAATGTGATTTTCCTCAGTTCCAGATGTGACCTTGCTGCCCAGTAAACTCAGGTGACTCCTTATTGTCTCTAAAATCAAATATAAACTGCTTTGGGGCATTTAAAGCCTTTTAACTACCTGACATCTTTCTACATTTCCAGTCTCGTTATATACTACTCTTCCTACGCTCTGTGGTCCAATTGAATTGATCTTTCTATTATTCATACAGAGCATTCTATTTCATCCCTCTCTGTCTTCCAGCCTCATGGATGGATTCCACTGACTCCTTACCACCTTCTCTTTCTTCAAGACTCACCTTCCACGTAAAGCCTTTCCTCATCCTTCTAACTTCCACTATCCATCTTCTTCACTTACTCCCTTGCATTTAACCATGTTGTGTTTATTTGGTATTTCTTCTGCATATCTAAGTCTTGTCTTTCACATGCAATGTAGATTTTGATATTAGAAATTGTTTAATTTTCTCCAGTTCTATCCTCAGTTCATGACACATAGTAGATGCTTAATCAATGATCATTGATTGACTGATTGGATGGAGAAAAGAAAAGATATTGGAGAGATTTTGTGGAAGTAAAATCAGCATGACTTAGCAACTGTCTGTACATGGGGTGGAAGGTCAAAAGGTCTGAGGATGAGGCTCAGTCTATTCACCAGTTTTAGACACTCTGATACATTCCATTTCCCAAGCCCAAGTAGACTTTCCTTCCTTTTGCTTACCCTCAAGCTCAGTTGTTGATTTAGGAAGAGGTATCAGAGTTGGGTATATCAGATTTAGGAGGATTTTGGGAGGATTGCATTTTACTAATACCATTCAACACATAACTTATTATGTTCCTACTATATAAAGAGACTGATCCAGAAGCTGGGCGGGGGGCAGGAAGGAGAGGGGTTGGGGCATGGAACAAAAATATAAAAAATAGTCCTCAAGAATCTTACATTCTATTGGAAGGGAGGGAGAAGGAATAAGTATTAAGTTACTGCTATGCCTCGAGCACTAAAAGTGCTAAGCACTTTGCAAGTATTATCTCATTTGATTCTCAAAATAATCCTGAGAGGTAGATGGGAGCAAGTTTGCACTGACTTTAAATGTTTGAGATTAGCTTAGGCTGGAGGGAGTCCATATTTTACAGATGAGGAAACTGAGTCAGATAGAGAGTAAATGACATGCCCGGGTTTACGCTAGTATGTGTCTGAGGCAGGTGTCCCTAATGCCTGACTAAGCACTCTATACACTGAGTGTATAGCTGCCTCCAGAAGGTGCAATATGTACATAGCTAATTAGAAGTATCTGTAAGTACATGGAAATGTTCTTTTATGTTTCTTTTCTCATTTTGTATTTAAGTTTAAAATGAATAAAATTTTAAGCTTAAAATGAAGAAGAGAGAGAGAGAAAGAGAGAGCGAGAGAATATAAGGAAAGTCAATGTCATTTAGGTGGAAAAATAGACATCAACTGAGAGGATTAAGGAAAACTTCACTTTGGAGCCAGCATCTGAGCTATCCATTGAAAAGACCTAGAAATTCTAAGGCACAGAAGAGATATTCCAGGCATGGGGGACAAGCAAAGTCATTGTGTTCATATCCTGTTGTTCAGTAATTTCAGTCATCTCCAACTCCTTGTGACTCCATTTGGGGTCACAAAGTCTTGGCAAAGACTGGAGTGGTTTGTCTTTTCCTTATCCAGTTTATTTTTTACAGGTGAGAAACTGAGACAAACAGGGTTAAGTGACTTTCCCAAGCTCACATGGCTAGCAAGTGTCCAAGGCTGGATTTGAATTAATGAAGATGAGTCTTCTTGATTCCAAGTCCAATGCTCTATCCATTGCACTGCCTAGTTGCCATGTACATATATACATATATGCATATATGTACATTTACATGTGTATGTACTATTTTATGTTGTGCATGTATGTATAAATATTTGTGTCAGATGTATAATTTCATCAGTACAGGATGCTTCTAGTCTGCAATTTACAGTCCTAGAGAGTTGCTACAGGTATCAAGTGGTTAAGGGACCTGTCCTGGGTCACACAGCTGGTATATGTGGTAAGCAGAGCACGAACCCAGGTCTTCCAAACTCCATGGCCAGTTTGCTATCCATTTCTACTTCTCAATTTATTGTTGATATAATTGTTCATCATATATCCTATTTTGTTCACACTGAAATTATATTGATGTTATTACACGCTAATGTATTTGATAGAAATAGGTTACCTTAGAAAGAAACCAGTTTGGCACAGTTGTTGTGAAAAGATGCAGTTATTTTAACTGACATTAAAAGACTCTTCAACAAACAAACAAGTTGGTAAATAGTCTCCACTGCTTCTTAATGAACCCTTATAACAACATTGAACTCCACAGGCTGGAGGAGAAGAGGACTAAAGACTGGACTTGGGGATTCCTACCTAATACTTCCTGATAGTGGAAAAGGTTGTTACATTCTTGCCTATAAATTTTAATTTTAGTTCAAGCCAAGTATTGAGGAGAGAAAGAAAGAAAAGTTATGTTGTTCATAGGGACAGGGAATGGGGTTGTAGGTCCAGGAAATGACCAAATACAGGTAGTAGACAGGGTCAGACCAGGGACTGGTCATGGGAAGGAGGCTGCTTTAAAAGGTAATCAAAGTCTTTTAAAAATTTGGTTCACCTGGTCTAGCCATTCTGGAAGACAATTTAAAACTATGCTCAAAGGCTATGTAAAACTGTGCATACCTTTTGACACAGTAATACTAGGTCTACATTCTAAAGAGATCACAGAAAAAAAAGGAAAAGGACCTATAGGTACAAAATGTTTATAGGAGCTCTCTTTGTGGTGGCAAAGAATTGGAAATTGAGGGGCTGCCCATCAGTTGGGGAATGGCTAACAAGCTGTGTATACGATTGTGATGGAATAATACTGTACTACAAGAAATAATGAGCAGTTTCAGAAAAACTTGGGAAGACCTTGATGAACTGATCCAGTGAAGTAAGCAGAACCAGGAATTCATTGTACACTGTAACAGCAACATCGTAATGGTGATTAACTATGAAAGACTTAGCTATCTAATAAACACAATTATCCAAAACAATTCCAGGGGACCCATTATGAAAAATGCTATCCATTTTCAGAGAGAGAATTGATGAACTCTGAGTATAAATTGAAGCATAATTTAAAATTTTTCTTTGTTTCTTGCTTCTTGTTTGGTTTGCAACATGGCTAACATGGAAATATGTTTTGCATGACTTCATATGAATAATTAATATTATATTACCTGTCTTCTCAATGGGTGAGGGAAGGGCAAAGGAATTCGGAACTCAAGAATTTTTTTAATAAATATTAAAAATAAGTAAATAAAAGAAAAACAAAAATTTGGTTCATGCAGTTCCTACCTGCTTAAGGAATACTAACTCTCCAAGAAAATAATTAAGGGAAAACTTTTCTGGCCTTCCTAATTCATTATCACAAGCTGGGATAGTAATTCTGGCTGCCAAGAAATAAACAAGCATTGAATGCAAATTAAATTTTATCTAGTTCCAGGTTTGTTTTTGTACTTTGTTTTTCTAATAGCTAATAGGAGGAGGAAATCTGAAAATAAAGTGGAAAGCACCTCCCTCCGAGTGGAAAAGCAAATCAGTGAAGGTTTGATATTCTCATCGGAAAGCTGCCCGAGGTAGTTTTTTCTTTGTCTTTTCTTCTGCAATATGTGGAAAAAGAAGGCAAGAGCTCAAAGTACTGGGTGGTTGAAAAGGCAGACTGAAGTTTTTTTCTTGGCAGGATGAATAGCCCACCTAAGGCTGAGACAGAGAAAATACAGCCAGCTCCTCCTCCTCACCCCCCTCTCCCAGAAGTTCTCCCTGGCTCTGCTTAGGAAAGAGAGATGAGAAATGGTAGTGAGGGACAAATGTTGGAATAGGACTTGCCAGGTAAGTAATTCAGATCCTCCGCATAAGGCAAGGGGGTCAGCCTTATAGTGCATAAAAGTAAGGGTAGAAGTTCTCCATAATACCTAAGTGAGAAGTACAGACACAGAAGGCCTGCAGTGTGGTGAAAACCCTGGTAATAGAGTTAGGGCTCTATATTTACCAGCTGTGTGAGTTTGGATAAATCACTTAACTTCCTATATGCTCAGTTTTCTCATCTGTCAAACAGGAATAAAGATCCTTGCACTACCACCTTACAAGATTATTAACCAATCAGAATTGATCACCACTCTCAGAAATACCCTTCTTCCAAGAGCATGTATGCCACGAACCCACCACCATAACTGTCATCAGCTTTTGAGTGCCACTGACCTTTTATTAAAATGTTTACATTATTAGTAAAATGATGAATTATCCAGAAAAAAAAAATACACCAAGATTGACACACAGTGAATATAGCACCAGGTGTGGAGCTAGAAACACCTGAGTTCAAATCCAGTCTCAGATACTTACTGGCTGGATGACCTTAGGCAAGTTACTTAACCTCTCTTTGCTTCAATTTCCTCATCTGTAAAGTGGGTATAATAATAGCCCCTACTTCCAGGATTGTTGTGAGGATCAGACGAAGTGGTATTTGCAAAGCATTTAGCACCATGCCTGGCACACAGTAAGCTCTATATGAATGTTAGCTACTGCTAGCTGCTGCTAGTATAGAAATATGAGTTATTATTGTCATTATACAAAGAGGAAGGTTACACACATGCTCACAGGTGCATACATACCTCAAGGTCAGAACAAATAAATGAGGGAGAGAGAGACAAAGAAAGAGAGACAGAAACAGAGAGAAGAGGAGAGGAAGAGGAGAGAGGGGAAGGGAGGGAGAGAGAGAGACACAGGAGAGAGAAGAGGAGAAAAGAGAGGAGAGAAGAGGAGAGGAGGGAGGGAGGGAGGGAGGGAAGAAAGGAGAGAGACACAGACAGAGAGAGAGAGAGAGACAGAGAGAGAGAGACAGAAACAGAGAGAGAGAGAGAGACAGACAGAGAGAGAGAGAGAGAGAGAGAGAGAGAGAGAGAGAGAGAGAGAGAGAGAGAGATCCATTATGTCAAGGCCACAAACCAGACTTAAGCTAAATGTTGACCCACATGCAAAGTCTTAGGCTCCTTGTAGGACTACAGGCAGAACAGCATGAAAGGATAATGCCCCCTGTAGGTGAGCAGGTTGGGATACTGCCCTAGATTTTGAGGTAGAGAACAGGGGTTCAAGTTCCAGTTCTTCCCCTTGTGGGTTTGGACCTGTTTCTCTATCCATAAAATGAAGGGGTTGAACTAAGGGCCCTTCAAGATTGCTTTCAGCTTTACATCTATGATCCTGTAATCTTATACTTAATTGTATAAATTCTCTGAGAAAAAAGAAACTTATGGTGCTTCAGCACTGTTTTCCTTAGCTTTTGCCCACCCTAGCACTTATTTCTGAGACATCACTGTATCATTAGTCATAATCCCCTTTCCTTTAGCTTCCTGACTGACAGTTGCTAATTTACAGAGGGAACAAACATTTATAAAGCATCTACTTCCCTCCTTCCTTCCTTCCCTCCTTCCTTCCTTCCCTCCTTCCTTCCTTCCTTCTTTCCTTCCTTCCTCCCTTCCTTCCTTCCTTCCTTCCTTCCTTCCTTCCTTCCTTCCTTCCTTCCTTCCTTCCTTCCTTCCTTCCTTCCTTCCTTCTTTCCTTGTCATTCCCAAAACCTTAAACCCAGTACACTCTGAAGCTCATAAACTGGACAACAATGGATCCCTGCCTAAGCTCCACTTAATGACTGACTTAGAATGATTATCAATAGTAACAGTTTCTGTTCCCTCCCAGGTTGATTTAGTTATTTTTTTCTTTTGTTCATTAAAAAGGACATTCCCTGACTACTTGTTAAAGAGGCTTATTCACTCAATGGGCATTACCTCCCTCTAAGTGAGTACCTGAAAAGACCAGGCTAAGAAGGCCAAGGTCTCCCATTGCTCCCTGGGTCATTTCCAGTCATCCTGATGAATATCTGGTCACTGGACCCAGATGGCTCAGGAGGAGAAAGTGAGGTTGGTGACCTTGCACAGCCCTCCCTCACTCAAAACAAAGTCAAGTGCAAGTCATGTCATCATTTCTCTGATGGCATGGTCTTCTTCAAAAACGAAAGATGAACACAACAGCAACAATTGTATGCCACAAACTCTGTTAAGTGCTTTGCAAAACTTATCTGATTTGATCCTTACAATAACCCCGGAACATATGTGTTATTATTATCCACATTTTGTATTTGAGTTAACTGAGGCAGACAGACTTCAAGTGACCTGTCCAGGGTGAGTTAAAATTGGTAAGCATCTGAGGCCAGATTTACAAATCCATCAATAAACACTTATTAAATGCCTGCTATGTGCCAGGCACTGTGCTAACTCTGAGGATACAAAAAGAGCAAAAGATAGCCCCTACCCTCAAGAAGTTTGCAGTATAATGAGGGAGAAAATATACAAACACATATATACAAAGAAGGAATATATAGGGTAAATAGAAAATAATTAACAGAGAAGGCACTAAAACCAAGAAGGGTTCAGGAAAGGCTTTCTGTAGAAGATGGTATTTTGTTGCAACTTAGACGAAACAAGAGAAGTCAATAGCCAGTAGAACAGAGGATGGAAAGTCTTCTAGGCATGGGAACAGTCAGAGAAGATGGTATGAGCTGAGAAAGGAAGTATCTTGTTTGATGAACCACAAGGAAGCCAATGTCCAGTGGAATGGTTTCCCATTTCCCTCTCTGGCTCATTTTACAGATGAAGAAACTGAGGAAAACAGGCCTAAGTGACTTGCCCAGGATCACACAGCTATTAAATGTCTGAGGCCAGATTTGAACTCAGGAAGATGGGTTTTCCTGATTCCAGGATTTATTCAAAGAGTATCCATTAAGGAGTAAGATGTCAGAAGACCGGAAAGGCAAGATAAGACTAAGTTATAAGGGATTTTGAGTGCCAAAGGGAACGTTTTGCATTTGATCCTGGAGGCAATAAGAGATCACTGGAGTTTTCTGAGTAGAGAGGGTGACATAATTAGCCTTGAGCTTTGGGAAGATCACTTTGATCCTGAATAGAAGAAGGATTTGGAGCCAGGAGATACTTAAGACAGGCAGACCCACCAGCAGGCATATTGTAATAGTCCAGTCCTGAACTAGAATGGTAGAAGTGTCAGAGGAGAGAAGGAAGTGCATTTGAGAGATATCACCAAGGTGAAATTGACAGGCTTTGGCAACAGATTGGATATGGGGAGTGGGGGCAGAAGGTTGAGAGATAGTGTGGCATCCAGGATGACTCCTAGATTATGAGCTTGAGGGACTAGGATGATGGTCTTGCCTTCAATAGTTACAGAGAAAAGGTAGGAGGGGGTTAATTGGAAAGATAATGAGTGCAGTTTGGATCATGTTCAGTTTAAGATGTCTACTGGACTTCTAGTTGGAGATGTTTAAAAGGCAAATGGAGATTCAAGTTTAGAGGTCAGTCAAGAGACTGGGACAGGATAGGTAGATTTGAGAATTTTTAGCATGGAGATGGACATTAAATCCATAGGAACAGATGAGATCACCAAGTGAAGTAAAAGAAGAGAAAGGCCCCAGGGCAGAACCTTGAGGAACACCTATGGTTAGAGGATTTGACCTTGATGAAGATCTAGCAAAGGATACTGAGAAGGAGCCATCAGAGAGGTAGGAAGAGAATCAGGAGGGAATGATGTCCTGGAAACCTAGAGAAAACAGAGTATCAAGGAAGAGGACCAGAATGGTCTAGAAAAACGAGGATTGGATTTAGCAACTGAAAGATCACTGGCAACTTTGGAAGGGCAGCTAGATGGCACAATGGATAGAATACTGGATCTGGAATCAAGAAAATGCATCTTCCTGAGTTCAAATCTGGCCTCTGGCACTTAATAGCTGTGTGACCCTGGGTAAGTCACTTAACCCTGTTTGCCTCAGTTTCCTCATCTGTAAAATGAGCCAGAGAAGGAAATGGCAAATCACTCCAGTATCTCTACCAAGAAAACTTCAAATGAAATCGTAAAGAGCTGGACATGACTGAAAAACACCCGAACAAGAACTTTGAAGAAAGTAGTCTCAATTCAATGATAAGGTTAGAAGCCAGATTATAAGGGGTTAAAAAAAAGAGTGGGAAGAGAGAAAGGTTGGCCTGTTTGAGAAGTTTAGTGTAAAAGAGCAGAAGAGATATAAAATAACAGCAGGAAAGAAAGAATCAAGGATCAAGTGAGGGTTGTGTTGTGTGTATGTGTATTTTTCAGGATAGGGGAGACAGGCATATTTGTAGGTGGTAGAGAATAAACCATTAGACAGGGAGAGATTGAAAGTAAGCACAGGAAGGACAAAACAGGCAATCTGTTGAAGAGGAAACAGAATGGGATCACTTGAGAAGGTTGGAAAGGTGCTTGACCAAATGACTTCTAAAGCTCTAAGCAGGTTGATGCTCTGGTTTTTGAGTGGACACTTTCATAGGTAAATAGATGATCTATATGTATATTACCCAGTTCTGACTCTAGGTCCAGTACTCAAACCACTGAACTACCTAGCAGCCATACACACAATCCAAAGCACTCTGAGTGCAAGCCAGTCTGAAGAATGAGAGCAAAGAATAAAATAGGACATTTAACTCTGAACTAAGATTCAGAGTGAGCTGAAAAAGCACACAGCCGTGCCTGGCACATTTTTACTATCGATGTTCAGTCATTTTTCAGTCATGTCTGACTCTTCATTCCCCATTTGGGGTTTGCTTGACAAAAATCCTAGATTTGTTTGCCGTTTCCTTCTCCAGTTCATTTTGCAGATGATGAAACGGAGGCAAACAGGGTTAAGTGACTTGCTCAAGGTCACACAGCTAGTAAATGTCTGGGATTAGATTTGAACTCATGAAGGTGAGTCTTCCTGACTCCAGGACCAGAACTCTGAGCACATAGTAGGCACTTAATGTTTATTGACTGAGTGATTGATTGATAAAGGAAGCTCTAAGCATCATTGAGAAAGGCTAACTGCCTGACCATTGGTAAATCACCTAGCATTTATGAACCTCAGTTTTTTCATCTGCAAAATGGAAATAAAACCTGCAGAACCTACTTTATTAGGTTGTTGGGAGACTCAGACTACAAAGTGTGTGTAAAGCACTTAAAGACTCAAATAAATACCTCCTACTGCTATCGTTTGTTCATCTTAAAAGTTTCTATGAAAAATATATCATACTGGCTAATAAGTGATTTTAATAAAAATATGTATTTTAACAATAAAATAAAGAGGAAAATGTACTCATCTCAGTTACACACACACTAGAGCTTAACTTCTTGAACCTGGTGACTGTGGCACCACCTGGTGGCAGTGTACCTAAGTAGTTAGGGTTGTTTTTAGGAGGTGATTTTGTTCAAGGCAGAATCTGCACCAGAAGTCATATATTGACCTTTCACCTCTGTGACAGGTGATTAAAGTAAAGCAAAAGACAGATGCTTGACCAAATGACTTCTAAAGATCTAAGCACAGGTTTTGAGTGGACCCATTCATAGGTAAACAGCTGATTCACACATGTGTTAGCCAGTCCTTCAGACTAGTCATGGAGCTAATGCAGTACCTTTCTCTGGTGAGACACCAAAAATGATGAATGATCTCATTCACTCTCACCCTGGATTTCTTTCTTCTATCCCTAATACAAGACCTGAGGAGAGAATAGGAGGAAAATCCTGGAGTACCTACGTGGTGAAGCAGATAGAGCACTGGACTTGGAATCAGGAAGACTCATGACATCAAATCTGGTCTCAGATATTTAGTAGCTGTATGACCCTGGGCAAGTCACTTAATCCTATTTGCATCAGTGTCCTCATCTGTAAAATGAACTGGAGAAAGAAATGCAAACCAGTCTAGTATCTCTGTCAAGAAAACCCCAAATGGGGTCATGAAGAGTTGGACACAACTGAAAAAACTAAACAACTATCAGATAAACGTGAGAACAAGCATCACTGTCTCTGGTGTCTTACCATGTGGAAACTAGAGACTAATCTAGATAATATGGGGAGAGGGTATGACCCAGAAACACACATAGAAAGTGAAACTCACACTTTCTCTGAAGAGGACATCCTTTTGCTTCACTGATGTTACAGTCAATTTATTGCAGAATTTTTCAAATACTAAAAACGTTGACATCAGTCTTTACCTCCTCCTTTTCTGCCTCCTGGGATCATGGCTGCAGAGATTTAATCCATAATGATTTTCTATCATAGGATTACCTTTGCCTCAGGATATTCTCAGTCAGTTCCAGATAGTGGTGGCCACCAGTTTCCTAGAGAGTGCCCTGTATGACTGCCTCCAGTTTTTTCACACCAAGAGAGGCTATCAAAGGAAAGGAACATGGAAACAGTGAAATGTGATCCTGATGCTTCCCAAAAGTTAATGAGGGTGTTGTAATTAAGGGCTTCCATGACCACATTCATGTGATGGGTTCCCTTTCTGAGGAGAAAATTTATTTCAGGGACATTTTCCTCTCTCCCTCATATGAGTGAAAAGCTTGAGCATTACTTAATAGACTTTTGGTTACCAGAAAGTCTCAATTACATCCTGAGTGATGGGGAATATTAGTTCCTTTAACTTCATGTCATGAGGGTAGCTCTTCCCTTCTATGATTCAAATCCATGACTAGAAAGTCAGAGTCCCATTGGAATTGTCTGGCTTTTGGACTGTTTTTCTTCTACCCCAAATGCCACTCTTTGAATTCCCTTGACTATCTACGTTAAAGTAAAAAAAAATCCTTTAAATTCATATTATACCACCGGGAACTTCACTCAATAAGACTGGGACTGGTGCAAGGAAAGACAGTGGCTCTTTTGTTCACCATTACTGCTAATGACAATAAGGCAGCTAGGTGGTGAAGTGAATAGAGAACCAGTCCTAGAGTCCTGAAGACTTGAGTTCAAATCTGGCCTCAAGCATCTACTAGTTCTATGACCCTGGGAAAGTCACTTAACCTTCTTTGCCTCAGTTTCTTCATCTATAAAATAGGCTAGGAAAGGAAATGGCAAACCACTCCAGTATCTTTGCCAAGAAAACCACAAACACCATCACAAAGAGTCAGATGTGACTGAAATAATGGAACAAGCAGTGACAAAAATTGCTATACTTCCTATATGCCTTATAATTGAGATCATCATTATTGCTAATCAATTCAAATGACTAATGTATTATTGAAGATAACATATTATAAGTGTGTGTGTGTGTGTGTGTGTGTGTGTGTGTGTGTATGGACTGAACCTGAAACTTTGCTGGTTAATAGGGGAACTCTTGGGTAAATTCTCTCCAGCAATACAAATCAGTCAGCCCCAACTGTGTAACATGTGGTCTTAGAGAACTATCTTTGAATAACTTTCTCAAGGTCACACAGTTAGTCTGTGACAGATGCAAGACTTCAATTCTGGTCTTCTCCAGCTGTTCTGTATACAAATATCTTACTTTTGTATAACACCTCACAGTTTACAAAATGTTTTAACATGCAGTTTCTTATTTGATCATAGAATATAAGTCTGAGGCCAAGAGACTTTTCCTTTTTTGTCTCTGTTTCTCCTAGCACAATGCCTGGTGTATAATAGAAACTTAATAAATACTTATTGGTCAAATGATTTAGGTAAGCAAGCAAATATTATTGTCCTTTTTTATGGGTATAGAAACTAAAGCTCAGAGAGATTGATATTTGCCCAAGGTAGCTAATAGAGGAGTGGGATTTGAACCCAAATTGTTTGACATCAAGTTGGGTGTTTTTTTCCAGCAGAACAAGCTGCCTCTAACAACAACTTAAAACAACATTTCCTCGTTGCGAAACATCTTCATTTTCCCCTCCTTGTCCTGCCCCTCAGAAAACTGGCATCTTGAAAGGTGTCACAGGGCTTTTCACCTCCATCTAACCAGCCCTATGCCCATAGAAAAAGGCTCGGTTTTGAGGAGGTTGTCTCCCTGTTTGAGGAAATTACCAGCTGGAACACACACTCCTGTTCATCCAGATGTAGGTCAACAACTGAAAAGTCCCCCAGAGCTCCCTGGGCGAAGCTAAGCTCTCACATTGTCCCTAAAGCCAAATGCTCCACGTCTGGTCCCAGTCCCAGTGTCCGCATTGATTTGTTCTGGATCGCCTGATAATTAATCTCTCATAGAAATTTAAGGTCTGTTAATTACCCCTGATTAATTAGGGTGAACTTTTTAATTGTATCCCTGAGCAGAAATGTACTGTCAATAGGCACTGTAATTAGTGACCCAGTAATCAGTTTTAAACCAATTATCCCATGGTAACAAGTGAAACTGGACTAGCCATGCCCAGGGGACCTGGACCCATTTCTGGGGAGTCTGACAGAAACAAATTGGTGCTCCTGGGACAAGGAGTCTGTGTTTGGTGTGATGTGAAACACCAGGTCCTCCAGCCCTCTGACTCTCTTAAGTCTTACAAAATCTTCTATTTCCCACTGCTAGGCTTGGTTTTTATTGGTTGGCTGGTTGTTGTTTTTTCCCCCACAAACCAATTCAATTCAACAGATACTTATTATACCCTTATTGATGGGGCTTTTGGGTGCATGTGCTTGGGGCCCAATTCTAAAATCACACTTCTCTTTAAAAGTCACATTTCTCTCTAGCCTCAAAATATTATCCCAGGCAGTTTCTCCCCAACCCAAGGACGCAACCTGCCCCAGCGACAACTGTTATCTCCTTTCCTGACACAGCACCAATAGAACTTATTAGTCTGAACCAGCTGTGTACTGGCTGAATGGGCTGTGCACGGGGTCATGATGATTTTTGCTACCCACTGACAATTATATGTATCCTAGACTTAGACATACGTATACTCCCTTACATTTATCTTGTCTAACAAGACATTGATGAAAGGAGCCTGATTTTCCCTGGTCATCCTGACCATTGATTGACTTAGTGACATTTCAGGCCTAAAACCTCACCTCCATGTAGCTCCATCCCTTAGGCTATTTCCTGATGAATTTTGGGTAAAATACCTGTACAGTAGATACCAAATGTGTAAGTTTCTTTAAGAACTAACAACTCCCTAATTTCACCCCAAAACACCTAGTTAGCATATTTGGTACATGTTCACTATAGAATATCCTATATTAACTTTACCTGTACCTCACTAAGGTTGCAGGTTCCCTAATAGTTCTTGCCCCCTGAGCATAACAAATCTTTACCTTCACCTCAACAATGTTTGAGTCCATGAATTCTTTTCCAGACAGCCCACGCAAGGAATTCCAGTCTTGAAGTTTCCCTCCCTGTTCAAATACATGAATTGGATCTGGGGGCAGTGGCTATACTGAGTTTGGAGGCCTGTGGTGTCGCTAAAGCCAGATTTATTAAATCAGGACATGTCTGTTGTATAGTAGCATCCATAAGGAAGTTAGAATATTGGGACTGGAGGCAGTTTTATTAGGATTCCATCAAATCCCTTCCCATCTCTTCACTCACACAGCTCCTCCCTAGTTCAGGCCTTCATCATCCCTCAACTTCATTATGGCAAAAGCTTCCTATTTGATCTCCCTGCCTCAAGTCTCTCTCTACTCCAATTCGTACTCCACATAGACACCAAAATGATTTTGATAAAGTGTAGGCACTTCCCTGCTCAAAAAATTATCGTATTATTTGGGGGACCAAATATAAACTCCTCTACTTTATATTTAAAGCCCCTTCACAACTTGGCCTCAGTCTGCCCTTCCAGTCTTATTATTTATTACTCCCTTTCATGCACTTGATGGTTTGGATAAACTGGATTTCTGCTTTTTTTCACATGTGAAATTCCACCTGTGACCTTTGTTTCTTTCCATGGGCTTGTTCCCCTTGCCAGAAATGCCTTCCCTCCTCAGTACCACCTGTTAGAATCCCTAAGCTTATTTCAATGCTCAACTCAAATGCCACCTTCTACAAGAAATTTTTCTTGATCCCCATACCCAATAGCTAGTGAGGTCCCCCCCAAAAAATATCTTATTTATTTTTTCCAAATATTTGGCATAGACCAATACATGTGTTGTTTCCCCCTGATGGATAGTAACTTACTCAAGAACAGGCACCATCTCTTTTTCTTTGCATCCCTACCATCTAAAGTGGTGCCTAACATGCAGATACAAGGGAAAGGAAAAAAAACAGTCCTCATCTCAAGGAACTTAGTCTCTGAGTCTTAGGAAGCTCTAAAACTATAAGTTATAGGCAAATTGCCATCTGTCCCATGAGGATCTACCAGAGAATTCCCATACAAATATGATTACAGGTTCATGAATTAGACAGATGCTGTTTTACATTCCCAAAGCACTTTCACCTCCATGCTTTGCTTTTCTTTGCTCCTGTGCTCTCCTGTCCTGCCCTCTCCTGTCCTTTTCCCTCTTGACCTTAAATCTTAAACCTACTGCACTCTGAAGCCCATAGACTGAATCCCTGCCCAAACTCCACTTAAGGGCTGTTTCCTGGACTCCTCCTGACTAAAGAGTGATTAACAATTGTAACTGTTTCCCTTCCTTTCCATCTTGATTTAGTTATTTTTCTTTTGCTCATTAAAGGGGCCTCTCACTGACTACTTCTTAAATAGACCTATTCACCGTATGGGCCTTCCCTCACCCTAAAATAGTACCTGAATAGATGCAAGGCTAAAGAGGACAAGGTCTCCCATTGCATCCTGGGCCTTCTCCAGTCATCCTGAGGAATATATGATCACTGGATCCAGATGGCTCAGGAGAGGAAAGTGAGGCTGGTACCCTTGCACAACCCTCCATCACTCAAAACAAAGTCAACTGCAAGTCATGTCATCATTTCTCCAATGTCATGGTCCTCTTTGAAAACAAAGAACAAACACAACAACACCTGAATTAGCTCATTTGATCTCCATAAAATCCTTTTGAAATCAGTAGTGAAGTATTATTATCCTCATTTTATAAATAGGAAAATTAGATTTCAGAAAGTTCAGTAACTTGCTCTTGGCTATACAGCTTCAAATTGGGAATGGGGGATAAGGAGAAGCCTAGGACTTGAACCCAGATGACTGGATTCTTGGTATATAGAGCAGTAAAGAACTTTTGAAAACAACTGGTTCTAGGGTCCAAGAACTTTTAAAGAATATTTTGATAACCTTTTCAATATAATTGATTTCCTTTGTAATGCTATATACTTTATTTTATGCATTTCTTATTCTGAGAAGGAATCCATGGAGTTCCCAGGCTTCCAGAAGGGTCTATGACATGAAAAGAAGAAGAAATTCTGATCCAGTCCACCCCCACCCCATTTTACAGAGTAGAAAACTGAGGTTCCCACTATTTGGATGACTTATCCAAAGTCAGACCAGAGCAAGAAGTAGAGTTTGAACCCAGGTCTTCAGGAGCTGGAACATAGTGTTCTTTACATAATACCTCCACTCCCTCAGTGGGTGGTGTCCTGAAGGACAGTCATGTGACTATAGTGTGGTGTGTAGACATAAGGGGATGTGACTAGCTAAGATAATGCTGAGCTGTTATGCTATGGACCTTTGTAAGTAGAGAAGGAACTTCAAAGATTTTTGCAGCATTTCAAGAGACTTGGTCAAGAGACATAAACACACTTTTGAATTGCTACCAGGAGCTCTCAGTGCTGTCCTTGATTTCCAGCCCTATAACCCTATAAATTGCAAAAAGCAAACTTCCTATCTCCGACTCTCTAACACACACACACACACACACACACACACACACACACTCAGTGCCCATCATTCCTTATCTTCTTTTTATCTTACTGCCAAATAAAGAGCTAATTTATTCATTTATTTATTTATTTTTACATTTTCACCATAGCCATGTTGTGTAAAAGAATTAAAATGAATGGATGAAACTGTATAACAAACCAAAATGTAACACAAAAGAAAATGATCTGCTGCATTCTGCACTTGAATTCCATAGTTCTTTCTCTGGATATGGAAGGCATTTTGCCTTAAAAGACCATTAGGAATTTTTTAAGTCCTTGCATTGCAGTGAAGTTCCAAGTCTACCAGAAAAAAGTCTCTCACACTGTGGTCATTGTTGTGCACAAAGTTTTCCTGGTTCTGCTCCTTTCAATCAGCATCAGATCATGTAGATGTTTCCAGGCCTCTCTGAAGTCTTCCTGTTCATCATCTCTTATAGGACAATACTATTCCATTACATTCATATATCATAATTTATTCAACCATTCCCCAATTGATGGGCATCCTCTTGATTTCCAGTTTTTGCCCACCACTAAAAGTGCTGCCATAAATATTTTTGTCCATGTGGGACCATTTCCCATTTTTATGATCTCTTGGAGATACAGTCCTAGAAGCAGTATTGCTGGGTCAAAGGGTATGCAGATTTTTGTAGCCTTTTGGGCATAGTTCCAAATTGTCTCCAGAATGGTTGGATCAGCGCACAGCTCCACCAACAATGAATTAGTGTTCCAACTCTCCCACATCTTCTCCAACATTTATCATCTTGCAGGTTTGTCATATTAGCCAAACAGATAGGTGCGATGTGGTACCTCAGAGTTGTTTTGATTTACATCTCTCTAATCAATAGTGATTTAGAACATTCTTTCATATGACTATAGATATCTTTAATTTCTTCCTCTGAAAACTACCTGTTCACAGCTTTTGACCATTTATCAGTTGGGCAATGACTTGTATTGTTATATGTTTGACTCAGTTCTCTATATATTTGGAAGTGAGGCCTTTATCATAGATGCTAATTGTAAAAATTCTTTCACAATTTTCTTCCTCCCTCCAAATATTTGTTGCATTGGGTTTGGTTGTGCAAAAACTTTTCAGTTTAATGTAATCAAAATTATTCATTTTGCACTTCATAATTCTTTCTATCTGTTCTTTAGTCAAAAATTCTTCCCTTCTTCATAAATCTGATAAATACACTATTCCTTGTTACACTAATTTACTTATAGTATCAATCTTTATACCTAGATCATGTACCCATTTGGATTTTATTCTTGTGTACAGTATCAGGCATTTGTCTGACCATACTGTTATCCAGTTTTCTCAGCACACTGTTATCCAGTTTTCTCAGCAATTTTTGTTGAACAGTGAGTTCTTATCCCAGAAGCTGGGGTCCTTGTGTTTATCAAACAGGAGATTGTTATGTTCATTGCTTGCTGTGTCTTGAATACCTAGCATATTTCACTTGTCTACCCCTCTGTTTCTTAGCCAGTACCAAGTGGTTTTGATAATTACTGCTTTATAATATAATTTGAGATCTGGTATAGCTAGGCCACCTTCCTTAGCATTTCTTTTCATTAGTCTCCTTGCTATTCTGTACCTTTTGTTCTTCCAGATGAATTTTGTTATTATTTTTTCCAGCTCTAGAAAATAATTATCTGATAATTTGATTGGTATGGCACTAAATAAGTAAATTAATTTAGGTAGAATTGTCATTTTTATTATATTGGCTTGGCCTACCCATGAGCAACTGATGTTTTTCCGCTTACTTAAGTCTGACTTTATTTGTGTGAAAAGTATCTTGTAATTGTGTTCATATAGTCCCTGAATTTGTTTTGGCAGGTAAACTCTCAAATATTTTATAGTGTCTACCCTAGCTTTAAATGGGATTTCTCTTTATATCTCTTGCTGTTGGGCTTTGTGAGTAATATACAGAAATGCGCAAGTTTTGTGTGGGTTTCTTTTGTAACCTGCAACTTTTCCAAAATTGTTTATTATTTCAAGTAGTTTTTACTTGAATCTCTGGGATTCTCTAATTATATCATCATATCATCTGCAAAGAGTGATAGCTTAGTTTCTTCTTTGCCTATTCTAATTTCTTCTATTTTTTTATCTTCTCTAATTGCTATAGCTAACATTTCTACTACCATATTGAATAATAGTGGTGACAATGAACATCCTTGTTTCACCCCTAATCTTATTGGAAATACATCTAGCTTATCTCCATTGCATATAATGCTTGCTGAAGGTTTTAGGTAGATACTGCTTATTATTTTATGGAAAGCTCCATTTATTCCTATGCTCTCCAGTGTTTTTAATAGGAATGGGTGTTGTATTTTGTCAAAAGCTTTCTCTGCATCTATTGAGATAATCATGTGGTTTCTGTTAGGTTTGTTGTTGATAAGGTCAATAATGATAATAGTTTTTCTAATATTGAAATAGCCCTGCATGAATCCTACCTGGTCATAATGTATTATTCTCATGATAAGTTGCTATATTCTTTTTGCTAATATCTTATTTAAAAATTTTGCATCTCTATTCATTAGAGAAATTGGTCTATAATTTTCTTTCTCTGTTTTGGCTCTTCCTGGTCTAGGTATCAGAATCATATTTGTATCATAAAAAGAATTTTGGAGGACTCCTTCCCCAATTTTCCCAAATAGTATATATAGTATTGGAATTAACTGTTCTTTAAATTTTTGATAAAATTCACTTTTACATCCATCCAGCCCTGGAGATTTTTTCCCTGGGAGTTCATTGATGGCTTGTTCAATTTCTTTTTCTGAGATGGGGGGTATTTAAGTACTCAACTTCCTCTTCTGTTAATCTGGGCAATTTATATTTTTAAAGTAATCATCCATCTCATTTAGTTTGTCAAATTTATGGGCATATAGTTGGGCAAATTAATTTCTAATTATTCGTTTAATTTCTTCCTCATTGGAGGTTAGTTCACCCTTTTCCTTTTTGATGTTGGTAATTTGGTTTTCTTCTTTCTTTTTTTTAAATCAAATTTACCAAACGTTTATCAATTTTATTGGTTTTTTTCATAAAACCAACTCTTAGTTCTATTTATTAGTTCAATAATTTTCTTAATTTCAATTTTTTAGTCTCTCCTTTGTTTTATAATATTTCTAATTTGGTATTTACTTGGGGATTTTCAGTTATTTCTTTCTCAAGCTTTTTCACCTGCATGCCCAATTTATTGATCTCCTCTTTCTCTATATTCTTCATGTAGGCACTCAAAGATACAAAACTTTCCCTAAGAACTGCTTTTGCAGTATCCCACAAAGTTTGATAGGTTGTCTCTTTATTGCCATTCTCTTGAATAAAGTTGTTGATTGTTTCTATTATTTGTTGTTTGACCCACTCATTCTTTAGGATTAGATTGTTTAGTTTCCAATTAGTTTTTGGTTTATGTTTCCATGGCCTTTGATTACATATAAATTTTATTGCATTATGATCTGAGAAGGATGCATTGAGTATCTCTGCCTTTTTACACTAAATTGTGAGGTTTTTATACTCTGGTACATGGTCAGTTTTTGTATATGTGCCATATACTGCTGAGAAAAAGGTGTATTCCTTTCTATCCCCATTGAATTTTCTCCAGAGATCTATCATATCTACCTTATCCAGAGTTTTATTCACCTCCTTAACTTCTTTCTTGTTTATTTTAAGGTTAGATTTATCAAATTCAGAGAGAGGCAGGTTGAGGTCCCCCACTAGTATAGTTTTGCTCTCTATTTCTTCCTGTAACTCCCTTAACTTCTCCTCTAAGAACTGGATGCTATATCACTTGGAGGATATATGTTTAGCAATGATATTGCTTCATTATTTATGGTGCCTTTTAGCAGAATATAATTTCCTTCCTTATCTCTTAGATCTATTTCTGCTTTTGCTTTGTCTGAGATTAGGATTGCTACCCCTGCTTTTCTTACATCAGCTGAAGCACAATATATACTACCCCAACCTTATACCTTTACCCTGTGTGTATCCTCCCATTTCAAATGTTTTTCTTGTAAATAACATATAGTTGGATTATGGCTTTTTAATCCATTCTGCTATCCATCTCCATTTTATGGGAGAGTTCATTCCATTCACATTCACAGTTATGATTACAATCTTTGTCTTTCCCTCCATCCTCTTTCCCATCATTTGTACTTTTAGTTCCCCCATCTCCCTTCCCCTCCTCAATAGAGTTTTCACTTTTGACCACCACCTCCTGCAGTCTTCCCTTCCTTCTTTCAGCCCCCCTCCATTTTATTCCCTTTTACCTTTACTACTTCTTTCCTACCCTTTTAACTTTCCCTCCCTTTTCTTTCCCCCTTCCCCTCCTACTACCTATAAAGGCAGTTAGATTTATATACTTAATTAAGTTTATTGTTCCCTCTTTGAACCAAATCAGATGAGAGTACCTCTCAAACAATGCTCATCTCCCTCCCCTCTTTCCCTCTACTATAATGTAATTTTGTACTTCTTCCTGTGATGTAATTTACCATTTTCTGCTTCCTCCTTTTCATATGTCCTGTTACACTTCCTTCACATGATTAAATCACATTTTTATCATCACATCCTTGACTTTATACCTGTTCCCTCTGTCTATGTACATACCTTTTATATTTCATCATGAATGTACAATTCTTAATATTATCAAGTATCATCTTGCCTTATAGGGAGGTGAACAGTTTTTCCAAATTGAGTAACAAGTTTTTCTTTTCCCCTGTTTTCCTTTTTATGCCTCTCTTCAGACCTGCATTTGAAGATCGAATTTTTTATTGAGTTCTGCCCTTTTTGTCAGGAAGGTCTGGAAATCACTTATTTCGTTGAATGTTCATCTTCTTGCCTGAAATGTTATGCTGAGCATCTCCTTGCCTGAAATGTTATGCTGAGCTTTTGATCCTTGGCTGTAGTCCCGGCTCCTTTGCCTTATGGAATATTCCTTCAATCTTTTAATGTAGAAGCTGCAAGGTCCTGTGTGATCCTGACTGTAGCTCCTTGATAGTCGAATGGTTTCTTTCTGGCTGGCTGTAGTATTTTCTCCTTCACTTGATAGTTCCAGAATTTGGCAACAATATTTCTTTGTGTTTTTAGTTTGAGATCCCTTCTGGGAAGTGAATAGTGGATTATTTGGATGACTATTTTGCCCTCTGGATTTAGCACTACTGAGCAGTTTTCCTTGATGATTTCCAGGAAGATATTGTCCAGATTCTTTTTTTCATCATGGCTTTCTGGTAGGCCAATAATTCTTACATTTTCTCTCCTGGATCTATTTTCCAGGTCAGTTGTTTTTCCAATTAGTTATTTCACATTTTCTTCCTTCTTTTCATTCTTTAGATTTTGTTTGACTGAGTCTTGATGTCTCATAGGGTCATTGCCTTCTACTTGTCCAATTCTAATTTTCATCAAATTGTTCTTTTCAGTTAACTTTTGCATCTTCTTGTCCATCTGTCCAATTATTCCTTTCAAGGAATTATTTTCCCCAATTGATTTTTGTACTTCTTTTTCCATTTGCCCAATTTTCCCAGTTAGGTTTTGTGCTTCCTCTTCTATTTGTTCCGTTTTCCTTTTTAAAGAGCTGTTCTCTTCAGTGAACTCTTTTTTCCTACTTTTAAAATCATTGGCCATTTTTTCTTCTATTTCCTTCCTCAGCTGTTCCAAGAGTGTTCTTTGTGCATGTGAGCAGTTCATAGTCCCTTCCGAAGTTTCAGATGGGAATGCATTCTCAATACTGACCTCTTTGGTATTCGTGTTTTTGTCCTTGTCTGCATAGAAAGATTCTATGGCCTTTTCCTTCCTCCTTTGCTTCTTGCTCATGATGGTGAGGCTCTGTGTGTTGTGGGCTCCGATTCTTCCTGTTAGACTCTAAAGAATCTGTTGATGAACTGGCTGGTGTGAGAAAACAATGATGAATTCTGTTTGTGTTTCCCTTGATTAGCCCTGAAGCTAGCTTTTTAAGTGTGAGGGAGGGGTGGTCTGGGCTGAGGAGATCTCCTCAGCTGATCTAGAGCAAAGGCAAGCTCAGTGCTTAGTGATCCTGGCTACCTTGTTGTCTTCCTGTTTCCCCTGGAGTGCTGAGGCACACCTGGGTCCTAGTGCAAGACTCCATCCCTCTGGGGCTCCTCTGGGTTCATTTGCTGAGATGAGGCTGTCTGGGACAGCTCCGATCCACCACAGTAAGAGGAATTCTCTTTGGCTATTTTCCTAGCCTCAGGTACTACAAGACTGTTTACCCCTTCTGCTGATCCCACTGCTCCAGGATTTTTCTAGGGAAATATTTTATGGTTCTTTCAGGAGAGGGAGGGAGAGCATTTACCGATCTCTCCTCCATTTTGGCTCCCAGAATTTCAAGTAGGTGACTTACAGACGTTTGATCTGTGGGTTGATGGTATCAGGAGCGGCTGAGACTGATACCTAAGACTCAGTGGCTCTCACTCATTTGGCTCTGCTGGACTCCCGCCCTGGGCTGCCACTCTGCCATTTCACTGTGCTGCTGCTGCCTCAGGCCGCCCAGGGCTTTCCTGCTCTGCCATGTCATGGTAGAAGTGCTGTGTTGTATGCTGTGGGCTCTTCCACCCCCACAGAACAGATCTTTCTCATTGACCTTCTACTCTGTCCTGATCTGTGAATCTGCCACAGTCTGTGTCCTTTTGGATTCTGCTCCTCCAAAATTTAGTCAGATTCTCTTTTTAGAGGTATCTGAAGGAGTTTGTCTAAGAGCTTGGGTGAGTAATTGCTCTCATTCTGACATCTTGGCTCTACCCCCAAGCTAATTGATTTTTGTGTATTCTTTGGTGTATTCAAATCTCCATGACTGTTCCAATTTCTGTTTACTGCTTACTTTGATATAGACATTTTCTGAATGATTTTTTGTATAACCAGAATTTGATGGGAAGGAAATAAGCAAGTGAGAATAAACTAAGAATTCGTCTTCCCCTTCAAGAGAAACCAGGGGGAAATGGCATTTATGCTGGGCTCCCCAAAGTATTGTATACTTTTTTTTAATGTTTAATATATAATTAATTTTTTTTTACTTCTTAACATTCATTTCCACAAGAATTTGAATTCAAAACTGTCTCCTCATTTCTCCCAACCTCCCACTCCAAGGCAGCATGCACCCTATTCACCCCTTCCTCCAGGATGTCCTCCCTTCTATTACCCACCCTTCTTCCATCTCCCTTCCCCTCTATTTTCCTATAGGACAAAATAGATTTCTATATTCCATTGTCTGTATAGCTTAATTTTCAGTTGCATGTTAAGACAATTTTTAACATTCATTCTTTTTTTTAAAATTTGTTTATTTAACTTTAACATTCATTTTCACAAAATTTTGGGTTCCAAATTTTTTCCCCATTTCTCCCCTCCCCACACCACAAAACACCGAGCATTCTAATTGCCCCTATCACCAATCTGTTCTCTCTTCTATCATCCCTCCCTTCCCTTGTCCCTATCTTCTCTTCTGTCCTGTAGGGCCAGATAACTTTCTATACCCCATTGCCTATATTTCTTATTTCCTAGTAGCAAGAACAGTACTCAGCAGTTGTTCCTAAAACTTTGAGTTCCAACTTCTCTTCATCCCTTCCTCCCCACCCATTCCCTTTGGGAAGGCAAGGAATTCAATATAGGCCATATCTGTGTAGTTTTGCAAATGGCTTTCATAATAGTCGTGTTGTGTAAGACTAACTATATTTCCCTCCACCCTATCCTGCCCGTCATTGCTTCTATTCTCTTTTTCGATCTTCTCCCTCCCCACGGGTTGACTTCAAATTTCTCCCTTCTCCCATTGTCCTCCCTTCTATCATCCACCCTGCTTATCCCCTTCTCCCCCACTTTCCTGTATTGTAAGATAGGTTTTCATACCAAAATGAGTGTGCATTTTATTCCTTCCTTTAGTTGAATGTGATGAGAATAAGCTTCATGTTTTTTCTCTCACCTCCCCCCTTTTTCCCTCCACTGAAAAGTCTTTTACTTGCCTCTTTTATGAGAGATAATTTGCCCCATTCCATTTCTCCCTTTCTTCTCCCAATATATTTCTCTCTCACCCCTTAATTTCATTTTTTTAAGATATGATCCCATCCTATTCAATTCACTCTGTGCTCTTTGTCTCTGTGTGTGCGTGTGTGTGTGTGTTTGTGTGTGTGTAATCCACCAACTACCCAGATATTGAAAAGTTTCAAGAGTTACAAATATTTTCTTTCCATGTAAGAATGTAAACAGTTCAACTTTAGTAAGTCTGCTATTTACCTTTTCATGCTTCTCTTCATTCTTATGTTTGAAAGTCAAATTTTCTTTTCAGCTCTGGTCTTTTCATCAAGAATGCTTGAAAGTCCTCTGTTTCATTGAAAGACCATTTTTTCCCCTGAAGTATTATACTCAGTTTTGCTGGGTAGGTGATTGTTGGTTTTAATCCTAGTTCCTTTGACTTCTGGAATATCCTATTCCATGCCCTTCGATCCCTTAATGTAGAAGCTGCTAGATCTTGTGTTATCCTGATTGTATTTCCACAATACTTGAACTGTTTCTTTCTAGCTGCTTACAATATTTTCTCCTTGACCAGAGAACTCTGGAATTTGGCCACAATGTTCCTAGGAGTTTCTCTTTTTGGATCTCTTTCAGGCGGTGATTGGTGGATTCCTTGAATACTTATTTTGCCCTCTGGTTCTAGAATCTCAGAGCAGTTTTCCTTGATAATTTCATGAAAGATAATGTCTAGGCTCTGTTTTTGATCATGGCTTTCAGGTAGTCCCATAATTTTTAAATTGTCTCTCCTGAATCTATTTTCCAGGTCAGTTGTTTTTCCAATGAGATATTTCACATTATCTTCCATTTTTTCATTCTTTTGGTTTTGTTTTGTGATTTCTTGGTTTCTCATAACGTCATTAGTCTCCATCTGTTCCATTCTAATTTTGAAAGAACTATTTTCTTCAGTGAGCTTTTGAACCTCCTTTTCCATTTGGCTAATTCTGCTTTTGAAAGCATTCTTCTCCTCAATGGCTTTTTGAACCTCTTTTGTCAATTGAGTTAGCCTATTTTTCAAGGTGTTATTTTCTTCAGCATTTTTTTGGGCCTCCTTTAGCAAGCTGTTGACCTGCTTTTCATGCTTTTTTTGCATCTCTCTCATTTCTCTTCCCAGTTTTTCCTCCACCTCTCTAACCTGATTTTCAAAATCCTTTTTGAGCTCTTCCATGGCCTGAGCCCATTGAATATTTATTCTGGATGTTTGGGATACAGAAGCCTTGACTTCTGTGTCTTTCCCTGATGGTAATCCTTGTTCTTCCTCATCTGAAAGGAAGGGAGGAGATATCTGTTTACCAAGAAAGTAACCTTCTATGGTCTTATTTTTTTTCCCTTTTCTTTTCTCAGGCAGTGAATCGACTTCTGAATGTCCTCTCCACACTCTCCTCACCTCCAGATCCACCCAGCCAGCGCTTGGGGTCTGAGATTCAAATGCTGCTTCCCAACCTCAGGGCTTTTGGCGGGGGCAGGGCTGCTAGTCAATGTGAGATTAAGTTCAGGTGCTCAGGTGGGGGCAGGGCTGCCACACGGGGCTCAGTTCCCTCAAGGGGTTTATGCAGAGACCTTCAACAATGGATCCGAAATCCTGCCTGCTTTGGGAGCCCCTGTCTGCTGCCACCTCCACTGCTGCCTCCCAAAGGGACCTGAGCCATGGAGATACTCCGCTCCCCTCCCAGCAAGCTAAAAAAGATTCTCTCACTCACCCCAGGCACCTGTGGGTGGAGGGACCTGCGTGGCCGCTGGAGATTCCATCCCTGAAGCCTGCTCAGATCTGCTCCTCTCGGTGCCACGTGGCCAAGGCAGGTGGCCAAGGCTCTGGGTCTGGTGTGCAACAGACTTCTGTTTTCTGTTTTCAGGGCTCTCTGGAACAGAAACCTCCTCCACTCCATTGTTCTGTGGCTTCTGCTGCTCCAGAATTTGTTGGGAGTTCTTCTTTACAGATATTTTATGGGCTGTGGGTTTGGAGCTAGCATATGTGTTTCTTTCTACTCTGCCATCTTGGCTCCTCCTTTAACATTCATTCTTAAAGCTTTGAGTTCCATATTCTCTCCCTCTCTCCCCACCCACACTCATTGAGAAAACAAGCAATTCAATATAGGTCATACATGTGTAACAATGCAAAGCAAAGCAATGATTAGGTTTAAAAAGCCTAACCACATTTCCCTCTGTCCTATCCTGCACTTCATTTATTCCATTCTCTTCTGTGACCTGACCTCACACAATAGTGTTTACATCTGATTATCTCTTTCCACAATTTGTTGTCTATTTTCTTCCCTCTCCTATTCCCTTTCCCCTTGCCTCCCTGCAGGGTAAAATAGATTTCCATACCCAACTGAGTGTATGTTATTCCCTCCTTAAGCCAAGTCCCATGAGAGTAAGTCTCAATTATTTCCTTTCATCTACCCCCTCTTCCCCCCATTATAGAACCTCTTTCTTCCCTCTTGTATGTGAGATGATTTGCTATATTCTACCTCTCCCTTTCTCTTATTCCTAATACATTCCATTCAACAATAATTTTAATTTATATATATATATATATACACATACACACATGTACATATACAAATATACATGCACACATATGCATATATACATGTGTATACATATACATACATATACATATCCACACATATATAATATACACATACATATATATTCACTCACACTTACATATATATATTCCCTGTAACTACCATAATAATGAAAAAGGTCTCATGAGTTACAAATAACATCTTTCTATGTAGGAATATAAACAGTTCAACTTTAATGAGTTCCTTAAGGCTTCTACTTCCTGTTTACCTTTTTATGTTTCTCTTAATTCTTGTATTTGAAAGTCAAGTTTTCTGTTAAGCTCTGGTCTTATCAACAAGATTGCTTGCAAGTCCTCTATTTCATTGAAATTCCATTTTTCCCCTGAAGTATTATACTCAGTTTTGCTGGTTAAGTGATTCTTGGCTTTAATCTTAGCTTCTTCAACCTCTGGAATACCATACTCCAAGCTCTTAGAACCCTTAGTGTAGAAGTTGCTAAATCCTGTGTTATTCTCATTATATTTCCATAGTACTTGAATTGTTTCTTTCTGGCTGCTTGTAATATTTTCTTCTTGACCTGGAACTCTGGAATTTGGCTACAATATTCCAAGGAGTTTTCCTTTTGAGATCTCTTTCAGGAGGTGATCAGTAAATTCTTTCTGTTTCTATTTTACCCTCTAGTTCTAGAGTATCAGGTGAGTTTTTCTTGACAATTTCTAGGAAGATGATATCTAGGCTCTTTTTTTATCATGGTTTTCAGGTAAATCAATAATTTTTAAATTATCTTTCCTGGATCTATTTTCCAGGTTAGTTGTATTTCCAATGAAATATTTCACATTGTCTTCTATTTCATTCTTTTAGTTTTGTTTTATAATTTCTTGCTTTCTGATAAAGTCATTAGCTTCCATCTCCTCCATTCTAATTTTTAAAGAACTACTTTCTTCAGTGAGCTTTTTGAACCTCCTTTTCCATGTGGCTATTTCTGCTTTTTAAAGCATTCTCCTTCTCATTGGCTTCTTGGACCTCTTTTGGCATCTGGGTTAGTCTATTTTTAAAGGTGTTATTTTCTTCAGCATTTTTTGGGTCTCCTTTAGCAAGCTGTTAACTCACTTTGCATGATTTTCTTGCATCACTCTCATTTCTCTTCTCAATTTTTCATCCACCTCTCTTACTTGATATTCAAAATCCTTTTTTTAGCTCTTCCATGGCCTGAGATCATTACATATTTGTTTTTGAAGGTTTTGGATATAGAAGCCTTGACTTTGACGTCTTCCTCTGATGGTATACTTTGTTTTTACTCATCCAAAAGGATGGAAGAAAATATCTTTTCACCAAGAAAGTAACCTTCTATAGTCTTATTTTTTCCTTTTTTTGGACATTTTCCCAGTCAGTTACTTTACTTTTGAGTTCTTTGTCAAGTGGAGGGTATACTCTAGGGACCTGAAAGTTCTCAGTTCCTCCAAGATGGCACAATCAAGGGAGAGGAGTTTACTCCTCTTCTGGCCTGCACTTTGGTCTGGGAGCAACCACAAGAACTCTTTCTGTACGGTATTTGACACCAGGATTCCCTCTCCAGCACCTCCACCAACTCCACCATGCCAGTATTCCTCCTCAGCCACTCAGGACTGAGACTCAGATTGGCTGCTCAATTTCCCCAGGGTCTTTAAGCCAAAAGCTCCAAAAGTGGAAGCTGCTGCCACAGTGGTTGCTGCCACCTTGGGGCCAGGGCTGGGACCTGACCTTGCTCTCTTCTCACCCAGGTGAAAGAACTTTCTTACTGACCTTGAAGCTATCTTTGGAGTTTGTGTGTTGAGTAATCTGGGAACCATAGCTGCTACCCGTGATTTCACATCCTGAAGCCTTCTCCAGTCTGTCTGTGCAGTGTGGCCCAGGCTGTGCTGTGCTCCACTCCTAGCTCAGTGCAATAGATCTTTCCTGTCAGCATTCCAGGGTGTCTTGGCCTGGAAATCTCTTTCATTCTGTTGTTTTGTGGCTTCTACTGCTCTAGAATTTGTTTAGAGTAATTTTTACAGGTATTTTACAGGTTATGGGGGAGAGAGCTAAAGCAGGTCCATCTTTCCACTCTGCCATCTTGGATCTGCCCCCAAAGTATTGTATACTGAGACTACAAATATTTGAGGTTTATTGGAAAAATACAAAGCTAGTCTAATAATTTTTTTGGAAATAGATAAGGGAAAGATCAAGCACATAGTCATAGCCCTTCTCTTTTTTTCCCTACAAAGATGGAAATCAAAGACTCTTTTTTTTGGCAGAGGGGTACTCTAGGTTCCAGATAAGAAATCTATCTTAGCCAATGAGATCTGGACCCTCTTTACAATTAGATATCAATTACATATATTTCTCTCATTTATACTATCCCATGATGTACCAACATAAAAGTTTCTTGGGTTGTTTTTCTTTGGAACTTTTTGTGACATGAGAAAATTTGATGATATAAAGGATGTATAATAAAATGGGAACAGCCCCACTGGATAGAAGCATGATCCTTCTGACTTGGATTACTATCTCTGATTGTATTCTAAGATAGTATTCTATTATATATCTGAAGGAAGACTTATTTTTTCCTGGTTTCATCACAAGTTCGAGCTACCCCCTAAATAGTCTTACTTCTCCATTTCTCAGTAAGAATCTAGTCTAGTCACAAATCTTGACCTTTCATGAGGCTACTTATATTTTTATCCCATATCACTCCTTGGGGCTAAGTGGTCCAATGAATTTACTAACTATCCATTGTGTGTGGTAGGACTTCCACTGATTTATACTAAAATTATCAGAATATCTGTATTTGATTCCTTCTTATTTATACCCTATATGTACTACCTTCCCCTTCTAGAATATAAATTTCCTTGAATCAGGAGAATAATTTATATAATAACAACACTGTAGAGACAAGCAACTTCAAAAGACTCGAGAATGTTGATTTATACAACGACCATCCAAATTCCAGAAAAACAGTGATGACACAGATATAATGGACTCAGAGTGCAGAATGAGATATATGTATGGTTTTGGACATGACCAATATAAGCATTTATTTTGCTTCACTCTATATATTTGTTATAAGGGATTTGTTTTTCTTTTCACTTTTCTAATGAGGAGAAAGGGAGTGGGAGAGAAAATAGGTTTTGTTTATTTTTTTAATTAAATTTTAAAAAGATAAAAATGTAAACTTGAAGTCAGAGAGTATTTTTGCTTTTATATTGACATCTCCAATGCTTATCACAGTGTCTGGAACAAAATTAAGTACTTAATAAATGCCTTTTTTTCATAAACTTTTTTGCTTCGGTCAAATCACTTTTACTTCCCTGAACTTCAATTTCTTCTTCTGCAAAACAGGGATAAAAATACTTGTCTGGTGCATCTCTCAGGAGATCTGTGAGACTCATATGAGTACAAAAGCACTTCCTATTTGTAAAGTACCATATAGAGATAATGTGATGATAATGAAAATAGTAAGTGGATTGATTGACAGCATAGCAATAGTGAAGAGAAAATGAGTCTTTAATTCAGGAGAACCTGAATTCAGATCCTGCTATTGACACACATTAGTTTGTATCTATGGACAAGTCACTTAATCTCTCAGTGATCAATGCAGTTCCATTAATCTCCAACTTGGTTGTGGCTTTCTGACTGAATTCTAGTTTTACAGAACAAATCCTTTTATTAAGAGGATTTGCTCTTGAAGTTTGGATTCAGTCAAAAGGCCATACTTGAGGACCTAGAGGACCAAGTGTGGCCTCAAGGCCTCAGGTTCCCCATTCCTGGTCTACAAATTACAGATAAATTGTCAATCCATATCAATGTGGGGCATTTCTGCACCAGGATTTCCACATGCAGATCAATCTCAGGTTCAGACTAAAAATAACAATTATCATGATTATCTTCATCTTCAACCTTTAATGGAACCCCCTAGTGTTGCAGAATTGGGGGAAGGGATTCTAAAACTATCTACTTCATGATTTTAGAGATATCAGTTATATCCCTTCTCAGCTATCTTTCCAGAATGAAGAGGATTCATCTCATAATCTGTCTTCTCTTACTGTCACTTCTTCTGGCTCACCTCCCATGGAAGGAGAGTTTGCATTGTCTTTGGCTAACTGCTTCTGCAATGCCTTTTTAAATCATCATAGAAATTGTCTGTTTTCTTGGTTCCCCAGAAAGAAAAAATTCAGATCATCTGATGAAAAAAAAATGCTAGAATAGAACAGAACAGAACAGAATGGAGAGAAATGGAATGGAGTGAAGTGGAGTGGAATGTAATGGAGTAGAATAGACTAGAATTGTGGTAGAAAAGACCAAAATAGAATAGAATGAATCCAATTGGTGTGGAATAAAATAGAATCAATTCAGCAATTCTATCATGAATATTTAGGAAACTAATATTAAGACTAAGCCAAGTTTTTCCAGGGAAATGACTAGATTGAAGCCTAAAGAGATCAACTTCAATGAGTTTCGAGCTGCTTCAAAGCAGCTGATCTCTTTAGTATCCATCATGAGCCATCTTTGGTATCTCTGTCATATCTACCTGTAGTATTTGGGGCTTAATTCTTCCTCACCCAATCCAATGAGATAATAGTAAATGTTGAAAATTTGTCTCTTTGAGATATGTTCAACTTTCTGAAAGTTGATGCATAAGTTAATGATTTCAGGGAAAAGGAATTTTAAATGTCCCTTTCTTTTCCCAAGATAAATGATAGGTTTCTCCTCGGCCCATCTATCTGATATATTCTGAAGAATGGAGCGAGGGAGGGAGCAGAGAAACTAAGAATCAAAGGACAGTTTTTACTAGGTATGATATGGTTTCACAAGCTGCTCAATACTTTGGCCTAAGAGCCAAGTGAATCTAATCGTTTCATCTGTCTTGACTGACTGATTTATTTGGCTGTTAATTTTGTTTACTTTGTCTAAATTCAGCCATCCATCCATCCATCCATTCATTTGGCAATCATTTATTGTGTCAGGTTATTGTCCTGGTACCACTGGTGAGGGTGAGAGGGTTATAAAAATGATGAAAGTTTGGTCTCTGTTCTCTATAAGTTAACTTTCTAACAGGTAAGTTAAGATTTGCTCCAATAGAGCAAATGTGGTATGATAGTGAATGTAATCAATATAAAACCTATAAGCAAAGTGTTATGGGAGTGCAGGAGTGGAAGAGATTATTCTCAGCCTGGAGAAATCCGAATCAGAAATCATCAGTAATTAATTTGATCCCTAATCCTCTAATCCAAATGCTTTTGAATTGCCAAGTGAGAAATCTGCTAAAGCCACATGCCATTTGTTCTATTAGATAGTGCCTGCTGGTTCATGAAGAGTGGCTATGATCCCATTCCTTTGGGTTAAGAAATCCCCGAAAACATCTTAGAGGAAGTGGCATTTGAGAGGGCTTAGAATATGAGTACAGATAAGAGGAGATAACAAAAAAAAATGTAAGTACAAGTGCAGGGATGGGAAAGAGGACAGAGCAGAATACTGGTAGCCATCTCCTGGAAAATAGAACTACTGAGGCAGGAAAGACAATCTAGGAAGTTCCTAAAAATGACCACTAGGAGGCATATTGTACAGGAAGTTGGGGTGTCAGAAGAGTGTAGAACTAGTCACCATATGGAGATCCAGACAGGTGATTGTTTGGCATCAGGGAGGCAGAAGATGGTAGAAAATTGTTCTAACGTGACCTTAAGGTAGTCTGTCATCAGAACCTGGGCAGACAGGTGGTTGGAGTCAAGGAGTTGAGATTGGTATTTAAAGTCAAGGCTCTTATCCCTGGAAGAATCTGGTGAAAGCAAAGCAGGACCCCAGTTTGGTAGGACATAGAGGCAAAATGTTGAGACAAGAACTTAGACATGGGAGAAGGGAATAATACAGGGGATCATTTACTAGACTGTGACAGAAGTGGAAGTCTCAGTCATAATAAAGAAAGAAAAATCCCAATTACTAGAGTTGTAAAGAAAATCATAGGCAAGGCAACACCAAAATTGGTAATTCTGAGACACTGGAGATATGGATACAGGACTCCTATGTTCCGGTTATCTAAGGACTGAATTAATCCTAAAGTGTAGGACTGAGCTGTAACTGCAGGTAGGGGTTAAGTAGTCCTAGTTAGAAGGATGCAGGATCAAGAAGTTAGGATAATGTTAGAGAACCATCTTGAAGTAAAATATTTACATTTCCAGAATTGAATAATGGAAGGAAAAGAAACACTGAATTACAAAATCGTGGAATTTTTTTATTTGCCTGCCAGATTTCCATGTTACTTCCAGACAATATCCCTTGGGTCTCTAGTAATAATAATAATTATTATATAGTGTTTTAAGCTGTACAAAGCTCGCTGAGTTAGGGTGTTATTTTACAATGAGTAAACTGAGGCTGAGAGAGGTTAAATTACTTGCCCAGGGTCACATAGCTAAGTATCTGTGACCATTTTTTATATTCAGTCTTTCTAAATTCAAGCACTATACTCAGGTCATCTAGCTTCCTCTTTACTTGTGATCCAACTCATAGGTATGTTTCACATTAGAAAGGGGGAAATAGAGAAAAGCAGACTAGAAAACAGAAAGATCATGGAGGGTCAGACACCCTAAGGAAAGGTTTCCACCAGAGGCCAGGGTAAAAGAAAATAAATCTGATGAGCTTGTGAGTTTAGAAGTAGTGCCCAGAAAGGACCCTTCTCTCTCTAATATGTTGATGTCTCAGTAGGTGAGTGTCATAGTCTGGGTAATAGGAATTTTTCATCCATTTAGTTTTTCCTATATGGATTGTTAGGACAAGCTCCTTTAAGTAGTCATAGATTTCACTGAGGAGATTCTGCATTATTCTGGGGCTAGATGAAATCAAAATAAGAAGCCATGTGATGCAGTGGAAATAAGACTAGATTTGAAGTAAGAGGAATAGGTTCAAATCATTACTCTGATACTTACTACTTCTATGATCTTGGCCATCATACTTAATCTCTCTGCCTCTTTTTCTCACATTTGGAAAAATTATGGGTTTATCCAGAGGTGGGAAACTTGTTCTGTAAAGTTGGGATTCAAAGGGCCACATTTGAGGACCTAGAGGGCCACCTTGTGGCCTCAGAGCCATAGGTTCCCCGCCCTGAGTTCTGTGACCTCTGCTTCTAGTTCTGAATATATTTCATGAAAGCAGTAATGCAGTAATGTGTAGTAAAGCAGTAATGTGACACACATACACTGAGACCACCCACAACTCTAGGTTCCATGCTGAACAGCTCCTCAAGGTCAGAATGAAGCCCCAGAGCTCCTCTTGAGATGAGAGCATGAAGGAGATATTATGAGATGAAGGAAACCCTCCTTAAGCAATAACAGTTCCTGAAGACAAAGTTAGAGTCTATGAGACATTCAGGAACCAACTGTCCTCAGGGAAAGGGTGAGTATTAGGACAGACTAACAGGAAACCAAGAGATCACAGGATTATACCTGTAGAACTACAAGACCTCATAGGCTATCTAATCCAACTGTTTCATTTTGAAGATGAGCAAACTGAGGCCCTGAAAGTGAAAGCAACTTGCCCAGTGTCATGCAGTGGGGATTTGGATTCATATTCTCCGATTCTAAATCCATTAACCTTTATCTATGCCCTCTGTGTGTACTTAAACTGACAAGTTTTTTTTTTTCTTCCCCTATTCAATAACCCTTGATGCAAAAAAGAAAATACTGGGTTCTTTTACTTAGGACAGCATTTATTTGATCAAACACAATCCAGAAATGAAAATACAGAGTGTATTTACTTTTATGAGTATTTATGTTGAATTTCTACCCAACTTTTAGAGCCCAACACAAATGCCACTTCCTCCAAGAAGTCTTGCCTGATTGTCTCTGTTGGCAGTGATTCTCACTCAGATCTCCATCCCTTGTTGCTAACATAGCACTTTGTTAGCTTATATATACTCTTGTTCAGTATGTATGTATGTAGATAGATAGATAGATAGATACAGATATATTCATATATAGCTACATATATTTATACACATACATATACTTATGTGTTGTTTTCTTAGTAAATTCTAAGCTCCATGAGGGCAGGACTTCTTCTTACCTAAACTTTGTATATCTCCTTGGCCTTGCGTATGCTTTATACACGGTAGATTTTTGATAAAGTTTTATGGAATTGAATTTGTCTATTTCACAGTAAAGGAAAGGAAGGAAATCATTCCATATCAAACCCCATCCCTGGTATTTTCCGTCTCCCCAAAATCTCCCCAAGTCTCTCCCAGCTCATTTTATCTCACTGTTTCTAACCTTCAGGACCAACAGCAATACTGTCTCTATTAGAATCTGGTGTACAATATGTTTTCTGCCACCTGCTTCAACCTTATGTTAAAATCATGGAGTGCCCACAGAAGACATTAGTAATTAATTTGGTTCCTAATCCCTTGATCCAACTGTTTCTTGATTTTATGAGTGAGAAATATGATGAGCCAAGTGCCTTTGGTTTGTAGGGAAAATACATTATTCTTTATTAATATTACTTGAACCTATCTTTATGTGGCTAGAAATTTTCTGTCCTTAAACTGTAGGTCATATTGACCTCAGAGACCCTCCAGAGAAGCCAGAGTGCTTGTTTTTGGTCCACTCACCCCCAAAAGCTTGTGTTTTGGCCTCCTCAATAGCTTGTATTTTTGGCTTTGCACAATTTTTATTGAATGTTTATACTTTCCTGCTGATATACATCTCAAATGAACTTACCTGAAAACTGCCCTTTTCTGGAAACTATGTAACTGCTTACACTGACCACCAACTGCTTATCATTATACTCTTGTATCAACTCTATATAATGTAAACTTAGCAGAGACCTGAAAGAGGAAGCCACACCCTTTTCCACCTCTCTCTTCTCTGTCAAATAGCTTAATAAAATTTTTTCTAAAACTTTTTTAGGTTTCAGAGCTTTATTCTCAACTGACAGGTTCTATTAATATTTGCATGCATAAGTGAAGGTAATCTATGACACATAGCTGAAGTCTTTGAGTTAGGAAATCTAAACTAATTTGCAGTGTAGTTTCCTATTTTATGGACATGCATTTCTTTGCCCATTCCTTTATATTGGCAAACTCTGGGGGAAAAGGAGACTGGTCTATCTAATGAGAATACAGAGAAAACAACCTTAAGTTCTAAATATGTCTCTTACCAAAAGTGATCTTCACTTTCCTTCACAACCTCCCCAAACCTACTCCCTCTTCTCCATCTCCATAAACAGAAACTAACTAAAGTTGGGAAAATGGGTCTTTGACCTAGGGCACCAAAATTTAGAGGGTTTTGATAGTACTGACACTACTCCAACAGGAAAGAAAGAATTGGGTTTAGTTCCTAGTGATCAAAACTAGTTTCAATGGGGAGTTACCTGATGGTCTTCCTTTTCCTCTTCGCCACCTCTGTCCCCACCACCATGGTGTCAGCCCAGGCAAGCATCTCCCCAGTAAACTTCACATTAAAGCACTAGTCTCTCTAGAAATGTCCTTGTCACTCTTTCACAGTCTCTCCTACTCCCACCCTCCATACCATGAGGCTTTGTGTCATGGGACCTGTCCCCTGCCTTAGTTAAATTTGTTGAAAGCAAACTGATTTAAGAAACCATTTTGTGAAGCCTACTTAGACCTGCAAATTGCTAGCTGTGACTCTGTTTCTTGTCATGAACTTTTCTTATTTATCAGGCTGAGCTCAGCATCCAAACAGTGGCTTCTCCCAGGAAAGGACAGACAACTGTGCTTCCCTCAGGGGCTCCCTGTCTACCTGTCTGTGATACATCAGTGCTGCTCTTTGCTACCAAAATGATTCCCAGATCTATAGACCTAGTCCTAATCTTTCTCCTGACCTCCAGGATTGGTAATGTTATCCTGTTTCCATCACAGAATTCAGGTAATAGGGGTTTAAATGTTATTCTTATGGAGGATAATCAAGTCCTCTTCAGTGTGAATCAGATCCCTTAAGCACTATTCCTACACTAGCTTAGATACTATCCGTCAAAGCATGTTCAGGACTATATGGAGCCAGCAGTTTGTCTTATTTCAGATATGACTAGCTGACAGTAGCATAGACAAGAAATATCATTCATCTACTTGTGCTTTTTAGACCAAAATTGTCTTCTTCATTAAATTAACAATACACATAGTCATCATTTTTTTTCTTATCACAGCCCTGGAGGGAAGCATCTGATCTGCCAAGAGGCCTTTTCCTCAGCATCACAGGGGTCTCTGAACAGGAATGGGTGAAAGAAGCTACCTCTGGTACCCTGGATTTTTTGAGATTTTTTTTTAAAACATGGAGAGCATTAATATTTGTGCGTCTCCACTTTGTATCTGCTGCCCTGCCTGGTTTCAACTTCATGGAACAAGATGATCCTTCCAGGATAAATGCATCACTTCTAAACTCACCACCTGGCTGCCAACTCAAGCCTTGATTAACGCCACCTCCCTAAATCTTCTCTCCTCTCTGACTGGAGATCTGGAAGGTGGAGTACCAAACCCCTCCCAATGCCTTCCTTTATAGAAGGCAGAAACTGAACTCTTAACTTACTCCACTCTGCATCTGCTACTCTGTTTGCTTTCAAATCCATGGAGCAAAATGCCTCTGTGCACCAGATAACCTCTGGTATCCATCCACCTGTGCCCTCATTCTCCTGGCTCCTTTTGTATGTTGCCTTCCCCTTTAGATAGTGAAGTCCTTGGAAGCAAGGATTATTTTTCTCTTTTTTAATTGTGTCTCCAGTACTTAGTGTAGTCCTTGACACATAGTAGACACTCAAAAAATGTTTGTTGGACTGGAAGGGAGTATGTGTGGGTGTGGGCATGTGTGTGTGTGTGTGTGTGTGTGTGTGTGTGTGTGTGTGTGTGTGTGTGTGTGTGTGTGTGTGTGTGTGTATTGATGAAACTTGGGAGCACTTTGAAGTTTTCTTGGTCTGGATCAGAATGAAGGCCCAGCTAAATCGTTGGCATCTGTATAAGATGCATATGCCCTACACACACTTTTCAAATCATAAGCCACTTAATTTCCAATTTAGAGTAAGATTCAAAAACTAAGTAGAGTACAACCCTCTTCTCATTATTAAACAGTTGTCAATTTCACTTATCTAAACGTGTTTCTCTTTGTTCAATACTAGTTATCAAAGGACCAAGGTTTTGTATCTGGCTTCACCACTTACTAGCCATGGGACCATAATCATGTTATGTAATCTTTCTGGCCTTGGTTTCTTCATCTGTTAAAAGGGGAAAATCATACCTTCTTTGCCTAGCTCATGGAATTGTTGTGAGGAGTAAAAGACACAATATTTGGGGAAGACCTTAAGGAAAGTATATAGTGCCATGCAGAGGAAAGGTGACCTTCTCCTTATAGGGCCAGTAAAAGGAATATAAGACAATGCCTCTAAAAGTCTCCAAAATGATAACAACTCAACAGACATAGATTTTGGACAGAAAGCAACATGACTATCACACCACACCTGACTACTCTCTGGGTAGCCAAAAACAGTGTTAATTAAGAGGGTGGAAAGAACACAAGGGTGAGAAAATTGAAGGGGTGCCCAATTTGTGAGATTAGCAGGAACCATCACAGGAGAGAAAGCCAGATTTGGCAAGATGCAGAGGAATGGGAAAATGTCGTGTCTGAGATTTTAAAATTCATGATGAACTTTCAGAGGAACAACGTCAAAAATCATAGTGACTGACTTAAATCACATCCCATGTTTGTGTTAAATATAACCAATATTAATTACAGGGAGATAGCTATTATTTAGGAAGGAACTATACATTTTTTGAGTTGACTACTTTTTTATGGAAAATTACCATTGTTTTCCTAGCATCATGGGATCTCAGAGTTTGAAAGAAATGGGAGAAGTCATCTAGTTCAAACTAGAATCCCCTGTAAGTAAGAATCCCTTGACCAGTGGCCATGGACTCCAGTCCAGCCGTCAAATTAATCTTCTTAAAGTGCAAAACTGAGCATATCACACATACCCCAATTCAGTAAATTCTAATAGCTCCCTATCATCTTAAAGATAAAATGTAAAATCCTCTTTTATTATTCAAAGTCTTTCATAATATGGCAGCCTCCTTCCTTTCCAGTCTTCTTATGCTTTTTACTACCCCTGACAAATTTTGTGATCCAGTGATACTGGCTTCCTTGTTTATCAAACAAGACTCTTCATCTCCTCATTCCCAGCATTTTCATTGGCTGTCCTCCATGTCTGCTTCCTTATTTTCATGCTGTGGCTTCCTTCAAGTCCCAGTTTAAATTCTATTTTCTACAGAAAATCTTTTGGTATCCCCCTTAATTTTAGTACTTTTCCTCTATTTATTGTCTTCAATTTATTCTGTATATAGCTTGCTTGGACATAGTTCTTTGAACGTTCTCTCCTCCATTAGACTGAGTTCCTTGAGAGCTAGGACTGGCTTTTGTCTTTCTTTATGTCCCCTGTGCTTAGCAGAGAGCTTTGCACATAATAGGTACTTAATAAATGGTTATTGATCAACTGATTTGTCATCCAGATTCCACTCAAAGACTTCTACTTTAAGAGGATTCACTAATTCCCAGCGTAGCTCATTTCAATTTTGAAGATTTCTAATTGTTATGAAGGTGGTTTTTTTCATATTATTGAGACAAAATCTGTCTTTCTGTAATTTCCATTCATTAGTCTTAGTTCTATCCTCTGGGGCTAAGCAAACAAGTCTAATCCCTCTTTCATATGATGGTCCTTCAAATACTTTAAGACAGAAATCAGGTCCTTCTCCAAATCTCCTTTTTCCCAGTGCCTTCAAATGCTCTTTTTATAGCACGGTTTTAGGTCCACTCATCATTCCAGTTACTCACCTTTAGATGCTTTCTCGTTTGTCCCTCCTAAAATCAGAGAAAGAACTGACAAATAGTATATAAAGAATGATTCTGCATACACACACACACACACACACACACACACACACACACACACACACATTTGTGCCTAATGTTAGCCATTAGGGAGGGGAGGAAAAAAAGTAGAAGGAAGAAAAAAAAAGAAATTTACATGATAAATTTATTATATATTTAAAAGAAATAGCAAGTTGTACATAATAGATTTGCAGTTTCATGTGCAATCATTTTTTTATTATTCTACTGTGTTATGGAAATGCTTGTATTATTTCATAAATTTAAAGCAAAATAAATAAAATTAAAATTAAAGCCATAAGGTAAAGAGGTAGAAGGCCATTATTTTACAGAGGAGGAAATGGAAGGCTGGGGAAGTTAAGTGACTCACTGAAGGTCACACAGGTAGCAAGGAAAAATGCTATACCCATATGTGATCTGACTAACAAAGTAAAAAGGAGGAATATCCTTTCTAGTCCTGTATATTATTTCTATTTATGTAACCTACTTTCACCAAAAGCAACTTGTAATATGACATCATTTCAAGCTGAAAGACAAGTCAGCAGGCAGCTCACTACATTTAGCTTTTCCTTTCCTGAGAGCAGCACGTATGAAGACATGTGCCTCTCGCCTGTACGACTCTGGAAGGAATTAGACTTGGAACCAGAGTTGCTTCAGAGGAAAGAGTGCTAAATCTGGAGGGATAAGACCTGAGTTCAAATTCTTTCTGTATCATTTACTGCATGACATTGGGAAAGTCATTTAACTTTTTTAAGACTCAGGTTTCCTCATCTGTAAAATGAGAGGGTTAGAGTAGATAACGTTTAAGTGCCCTTTCCCTCCTAGAAATAGGAACCTGGGAGTTCTATGGTCTTGTAAAATGCTAGCAAAGTATCTTAAATTATTGAATGGTAATACTAATTGTTTGTACCTAAATCTGAAGGGAAAGAGATGGGACCTTTCAGCAACAGAAGTAGTAATGACTATCTAATAGGGTCCAGGGAAGAAGGTTAGGGCAAAAAGGAAAAAAATCAGGATGAGATTAGAGGGAAAGAGTTGAAGAAAAAGATAGGAGAGTGGGGAAAAGGTTGGAAATAATAAGAAAACAAGAGGTAGAGCCAAGATGGTAGAGTAGCAGCATAGACTTGCTAGTGTTCTCTCCCTAAACCCAGTCAAATACCTGTAAAAAATGACTCCAAACAAATTCTAGAGCTGCAGAACCCACCGAATGATAGAGTGAAGCAAATCTTCAGCCCAAGACAGACTAGAAGGTCTACCAGAAGTATGTATCATGCTACACTGGGAGCAGAGCACAGTCCAGTGTGGGCCACACAAGTATAGACAGGACATGAACAGGCCTTGGAGGGGACTGAATCCAGGGCATCTGTGACAGTTTCTAGATGTCACAATCCCAAAATGCTGAGGACAAATTGGAAGGTCAGTGGAAAAAAAATATGGGACCTGTGTGAGGGAGTGGAATGGTCAGGACCCAGTCCCAGGGTGGCAGAGGGGGTGGAGAAGCCTGTGGAGGATGAACTCACAGCAGTAGCGGTAGCAGGGGCAAGGGCAGAGACAGCAACTATCTCTGCAACTCTAAGCCCATAGACTGTGAGGGGATCAGGCAGCTGACAGTATACCCCCACCCCTACTGGAAGCAGAGAACTACCTTGACAAAGAGCTCAAAAGTCAAGTAAATGGATGGGGAAATGAGCAAATGCTGGAAAAAGAATCAAACTAATGAATCTTCCTTTGGTGACAAGGAAAACCAAAGCATGCAAACAGAAGAAAACAAAGTTGAAGCTCCTTTATCCAAAGACTCCAAGAAACATATGAATTGGTCTCAGGTCATGGAAGAGTTCAAAAAGGATTTTGAAAATCAAGTAAGAGATGTAGAGCAAAAATTGGGAAGAGAAATGAGAGGTATGAAAGAAAACCATGAAAAACGAGTCAACTGCTTGCTAAAGGAGACCCAAAAAATGCTGAAGAAGAAAACACTTTAAAAAATAGACTAACCCAAATGGCAAAAGAGACCCAAAAAGCCAATGGGGAGAACACTTTAAAAAATAGACTAACCCAAATGGCAAAAGAGACCCAAAAAGCCAATGGGGAGAAGAATGCCCTAAAAAGCAGAATTGGTCACATGGAAAAGGAGATCCAAAAGCTCACTGAAGAAAATAATTCTATAAAGATTAAAATGGAACAGATGGAAGCTAATGACTTTATGAGAAACCAAGAAATTATAAAACAAAACCAAAGGAATGAAAAAATAGCAGACAATGTGAAATATCTCATTGGAAAAACAACTAACCTGGAAAATAGAACCAGGAGAGACAATTTAAAAATTATGGGACTTCCTGAAAGCCATGATCAAACAGAGAAGCTAGATGCCATCTTTCATGAAATTATCAAGGAAAACTGCCCTGATATTCTAGAACCAGAGGGCAAAGTAAATATTGAAAGAATCCACCAATCACCTCCTGGAAGAGATCCTAAAAGAAAAACTCATAGGAATATTGTAGCCAAATTCTAGAGTTCCCAGGTCAAGGAGAAAATACTGCAAGCAGTCAGAAAGAAACAATTTGAATATTACGGAAATACAGTCAGGATAGCACAAGATCTAGCAGCTTCTACTTTAAGGGATTGCTGGGCTTGGAATATGACACTCCAGAAATCAAAGGAGCTAGGATTAAAACCAAGAACCACCTACAGAGTAAAACCAAGTTTTTCAGGGGAAAAAATGATCATTCAATGAAATGAAGACTTTCAAGCATGCTTGTTCAAATGACCAGAGCTGAATAGAAAATCTGACTTTCAAACACAAGAACCAAGAGAAGTATGAAAAGGTAAACAGGAAATAGAAATCATAAGGGACTTACTGAAGTAATGTTTACATTACTTACATGGAAAGATCATATTCATAACTCTAGACTTTTCTCAATATTAAAGTACTTGGAGGGATTATATACATATAGACAGAGGGCACAGGGTGAGTTGAATAGGTATTGATGATATATAAAAAAATAAAATTTAAGGAGTGAGAGTGGAATATATTGGGAGGAGAAAGGGAGAAATAGAATGGGGCAAATTATCTCTCATAAAAGATGGAAGAAAAAGCTTTTTCACTGGAGGGGAAAAGGGGGGAGGTGAGAGGGAAAGAGTGAACCTTACTATCATCTTATTTAGATTATGAAGCTGAATGCATACTCAATTTGCTATGAAACACTATCTTACACTACAGGAAACTAGGGGCAAGGGGATAAGTGGGGGATGGGAGGATGATAGAAGGAAAGGCAAATGGGAGGAGGGGGTAATTAGAAGTAAACACTTTTGAGGAGGGATAGGGTCAAAAAAGAGAATAAATGAGGGGCAGGATAGGATGGAGTTAGTTTTTCACAATATGACTGTTATAGAAGTATTTTGCATAACTACACATGTATAATCTATATTGAATTGCTTGCCTTCTCAGCAGGGATGGGTGGGGTGAGAGGAAGGGAGACAAGTTGGAACTCAGAGTTAAAAGCTAATATTAAAAATTGCTTTAACATGCAACTGAGAAATAAGGCATACTGACAATGGGGTATAGAAATCTGTCTTACCCTACGAGAAAATAGAGGAGATAGGGATAAGAGAAGGAAGGGGTGCAACAGAAAGGAGGGCAGATTGGGAGATATGGTAATCAAATGTATGCTCTCTTGGGGTGGGCAGAGGAAAGAGATGGGGAGAAAATTTGGAACTTAAAATCTTGTGGAAGTGAATGTTGAAAACTAAAAACAAACAAACAAGCAAAGAAACAAAGAAATGAATGAATAAATAAATGAATGAATGAATTAATTAATTAATAGATGACAGATAAATAGACAGATAAAAATTAAAAGAAAAAAGAAAACAAGAAGGAATATCCTTCCCAGAAACGGTTGCCTCCCCAAATCCTAGCATGACCTCTCAAGGCCTCTTATCAAACCCCAAATCAATTAATTCCAGTACCTTTCAGCCTTCTTCCAAGTCTGCTATGACATGAATTACAGAGTCCTTTTGCAGAATCAACCAAGGATGTCAACACTATTCATAGCTTCTGTCCCTCCAAAGTCTGCTTCCTTTGAGAGTTATTTCATCAATTAGCCTGTCCCTGAATTCTCACTCTCCCCCTCCCCTACTCTGCTTGTGACCGTTGAAAAATCCCTGTGTTTATGGAATCCATTAGCTTCAATAAAATCCCTGCCTGCTGGGCTTTGGGCATCAGTATCACCCAGAGTTCTTTGTGACTTATTATCCCATGACTGACAGTCTTTCTACGGGGGCTAGAAGACCAATGCTATGCGGTAAAAGGGAAAAAGCAGCTAAAGGCTTGAAGTCAGCAAACTGAATAGGGTGTTGGACTTGGAGTCAGGAGAACCTAAAATCAAATCATGCCTCAGTCACTAGCTATGTGACTGAGCAAATCACTTCACCTCTCACCTTAAAATTCTCATTTGTGGTAGGGGATGAATAATAGCACATACTTTACAGGTTAGTGAAAATCAACCAAGAACACATGTATAAGTAGACTTTGAAGTCTTATATTATATAATGTCATTGTTATTGTTTATCCTTTGCCTTCAAAGAGGACCAATGCTATTAAAGGAGGCAGGAAGAAGTTCTTCCCCAGAGCTGAAATAGAATGGAAGGATCTTACTGGGATGCTGTTGCTCAAGAACCATATGTTCCTGAAGTGGGTGATATCTTCCCCTAGAGGGCATTGGTATGATCTAAGGAGGTGGTAGTAACCCTGGGTGCAATTTGGGGCATTGAGTAAAAATAAGGGGGTGCTAGAAGCATAAGGAAAAAGGAAAAGATAAGAAAATTTTGAAAAAATGTTCTTTCCTGTTTCATCTGTTGTGCAACAGAGTTAAAGTCATAGTAATTACATTATTTTCCAAATAAACACACAAAATGCAAGTTATAACCAATCAGCAGTCAAGTCTGCCAACAGGTCTCAACAAGCAAGTGATGGCAAGCCAGGGCATTGTTGGGAAGTCCACAGGAATGCATGTGTGAAATGACTTGTTTACAGTACAATACTGCATGGTTACATGGCCACAATACTGCATCATCAAAATTTCAATGCAGAAAAAAACAAATTTGCAATAAATTATTAAATTTAAAATGTGTTATTTTTTTAATGTCATTTTTTTTAAATGATGTGAATTTCAAAAAAATTTAAAGAGTTAAAGAAAGTAAATTTGCAGAGGGGTGCTGAGTAATTTTTTTAAAAGAGAGTCGTAACCCAAATAAGTTTAGGAACCTCTGCTCAAGAGTATCCTATGAAAGCCAATTAATTATCTGACCACTGGCCACAAAATGACACTTAACAGACACAGGCTAACCCTTAACCCTGAGTATAGATTCATTTCCCACCTCCTCATTCTTAGCCACAAGCTAACTCTCTAACTTGGTCATGTCACCCTCCAATGCTAAGATCAGTCACAGAATGATACTTTATCCTGGTTCATAAATATGTGCCACTTGTCACAAGGAGAAACATGCAAGAAAGAGCATGAATACCTTAGCAGAGACTCCACATCTGTAACACGGTGACTCTGGAGTAAAGAAACCCTGTGTTAAAATCCAGCCTCTGATGCTTACTGTCTAAAAAACCTTGAGTAAGTCATCTGACTTCTCTGGGCCCTATTTTCCTCATCTGTAAAATAAGGGAATTAGACTACATGGCCTGTGAAGTTTCTCCCAACTCTAGATTTATGATCTTTCCATTTTGCTCATGAGGAATCCATAGAGTCATCTTAAGCACACTGTCGGAAAATGGCCAGGTCACACTCCCTTTGTGCAAGAGGAAGGCTTACAATAATGGCCCAGGATCTGGGCTTCACTCTGAAATGCAAATGAATCTTACCTTAGTCTTTTGTTATGTCTTCAAAGACTATTCCTCTCCCCATCTCTTCCTTCCCCCCATTAGCGCTTGGTTACAGCTTTGTCTCGCTAAAAACTACCACAACTTGGAAAAAGATATCCCTGAGCACAGAATACAACCTACTCTTATCAAAGGAAGAGAGCTCCCAGGAGCACTAACCCTGAGAATTAAATATGTGCAGAGGGCAGAGCTCAGAGAGAATGTAGTTGGAGTACAAAGAGGGAACCAAATCGCTAGCCAAGCCCCATTTACATCCCAACCCATACCAAGGACAGATTAGCGAGAGGGGGGACTTTGGGGTACAGTTATAGTTTTTGAGGCAGCATGGATTTTAGAGATCATCTCATTCAACATCCTCATGTTATAGATGAGGAAACAGATACAGAAAGGTCACTGACTTGTCAGCTGTTATGACGCTAGCAATAATTATTATTACTACTGCCCAAAGTCACATAGTGAAGACACTATGACTTTCTAACTTGTCTTTTGGTGGTTACTTTTTACTACCTGTCTTTCCTAGTATTTATGGAAGGAGGACAAGGACCTACCTTCACTGAGTCAGCAGGAATGATGGAAGGGCTACTTGTTTCATTCCTCCCTTTCCAGTGATTCTGGTTCTTTTTGGAGGCTTAGAAAAACTTCAGTGTGTGACTGGAATTAAAAGGATAAAGGAAAACTGTTAAAAATATTCATTCCTCTGTCTCAGAGAGAATGCAAAAGATGTTTTGCTGCTTTAGGAGAACAGTGATTCAGGAAAAAAACCCTGAGAAAGAGAAGAGAACAGGAATAGGGGTTATTTTATCAGAGGAAATTCCCTAGTGAGGAATTGTCCTCTATCTAGGCAGGTTGGCACCTTCTATGCAATTGATAATCTTAGAGTTTCCTAGAATATAGGTTAAATGACTTGCCCAGGGTCACCTAGCCAACATGGACAGGGGAATCAGGGTATCAGAGGAAGAATTTGAACACGTCTATTCCAGGCCAGCTATTTATCCATTCTCCATGCTGCCTCCCATGAAGCAAAGAAGGGCAAAAAGATTCAGTCACATTAACTTGACTGAGAGTGAAAGCTGGGGACTTTTCACCATGAAAAATCAGAGAAGTCCCTCAGCTGCCTGAATAGTTCCTTTCATGTGCCTAGAGGGCAGAAGCTGTGAGGATGTTTAAAAACAACTAAAGATGTTTTCCCAAGTTCAAGGTATGATGAACCCAGGTATTATCAGGCTAAATGAACAGTAAGAATTCCCTGGGGGAGTAGAGAAGGTAACTTCTAAGAAAATAAAGAGTAACAGCAGCAGGAGGAAAATCTTCAGAACCCAATCAAGGCAGGAGAACAATACAATTTCCTACACTCAGTGAGAATGGATGGAGGAGCTCCGGCTCAAAATTTTAGTGAAATTTTGCTTTGTACTTGACATGAACCACTGATCTGAGTCTCCCATCTCTAGTAACACATTCTCTCTCTTTTTAAAGTGTTTTTCTCATGACTGATTATCTCTGGTGTGCTGAAAAGGTCTCAAAGGGCAGGCTAGTTTCAGACTCTGCCTTCTACATGTATGACCTTGATCAAAGCATTAAATGCCCATGGCCCTCAGATTTTTTGTCTATGAAACAAAGAATTTGAACTCAGTGGCATCAGAGATCACTTACATTTCTAGATCAATATACCCTTTCAGTCATCTCCCTGTAATGAACCCATTTTCAATGAAAACTCTAAACTCCTTCACTATTATGGCCATTTTCTCTCTTTCCTTCCTCCTTTTCTCTTCAAGGCACCACCAGCCCAAGAAGTTCCTAGATTCAAGGCGTAGTTAGTCAATAAGACTATCATTTAATTCACACTTATGTCCCTCATTCCAGTTCCATTCCAACTTTATTCTTTCTCTATCACATTTGCATATGCAAAAGTCCATATTTGCATCCGACATGTTCACTTCAAAGTCTGATACCCCCCTACACACCAGTAGTGGAGAAGTCAGATATCCCCATAAAATGCCCAAGAGAAGACTAAAGGGACATCAGAGCGTATTGAGTGATGGAGAAGAATCGATGAATGAGAAATAGAAGGTTCCGAAGACAAACTGCTTCACAATTTAGCCTGGGGCCAGTTCAACTTATACTGTCCTCATTATTGTAATTACTAGTTATTTATTTAGCTTAATTACCTTGTTAATGTCAGAAATCCCAAGGGGCCTCCTGGGGGCCCCTTAATAGCTTGATGAAATAATAAAGTCTATGGTATTTACATAGTGTGTTAAAATTTGCAAAGTACCTTACATACATTACATCCTTTGAGCCTCATACAACCCTGTAATACTATAGGTATTATCATCCTCCCCATATTACAGATGAGAAAATTAAGTCTTGGAGTGGTCGTGATTTATCCAAAGTCATGCAGCCAATAAGACCCAAAGGTAAGGCTTCAATACAGACTTTTAGGACTCATTCTGCTGCACTATATTGCATGTCTAGTGGGAGGAGGGCAGTTCCAATCTCAACTGGTCCACTTATAACAGGACCCCAGGCAAGCCACTTTACTTTTCTGAACCTTATTTTCCTCATCTGTAAAATGGAATTACTTTCATTGCTTCCTCCCATTCTTCTTGCCCCCCACCACCTCCCCTTCTCTTGTTCTAGGAAACAGTAATAAAATCAACACTATTATTCCTGAAAAGGACGGGTCAGTTGAGTGCCTTCCCCATTGGTCATTTCTGTGCCCTTCTACATGAAACTAGCCACCATTCCTCTATGTGTGTCTTCCCCTGTTAGAATCTAAGTTAACTGAGGGCAGAGACTATTTTGCTTTTTGCTTTTGTATTTCCCAGCTCTTAACAGTGTGACTTAAACACTGTAAGTGCTTAAATATTCACTCCCTCCCTCCCTCCCTCTCTCTCTGTCTCTCTCTCTCTCTCTCTCTCTGTCTCTCTCTCTGTCTCTCTCTGTCTCTCTCTGTCTCTCTCTGTCTCTCTGTCTCTCTGTCTCTCTCTCTGTCTCTCTCTCTCTCTCTCTGTCTCTCTCTGTCTCTCTGTCTCTCTCTCTCTCTCTCTCTCTCTCTCTCTCTCTCTCTCTCTCTCTCTCTCTCTCTCTCTCTTCTTTCTCCCCCCCCAAAGGATACCCACTGCAATTCTGAGAATTCTACTTCTTCCTTATACCGAGTCAAAAATCTGGTTTGTGACCTCCATTTATTCTGTGGTGCTAGTTCTGTTCTCTGGACCTAAACAGAATAAAAATATCCCATCTCCCACATAATACTTCAATGGACCTGTGATCTTATCTATGTAGGTACTCCCACCTTAAGAAAGCAATCTACTGACTACTTCTCCTTTCTGCAAAACTCTCTTCATGTTGTCCTATACATTCTTCACAAGGCATTCACTCATTGTTCTGGAGGACTTTCTCTAGATCTCTTGGCATTTTCTGGATAGTAGTAGAAGACAGGGGCTATCAATCAGTCATTCTTTGTTCTTACTAAATGACACCCCCGGAGTCCTGGATTTTGAAGGAAGGAGAGGACTTGGGCTTAAATCCTGGCTCTATCACTATCCCCAGGTCTTCTCTTCTTCAGGGTAAACATCTCTATTTCCTTAGACTATTTGTCAGAGGACATAATTTTTGAACCTCTAACCATTCTCAGACATTATCTAGTTTGTGAACCTCATTGTCAAAATGTGACCTACAAAACTAGACCCAATACTCCAAATGGTTGGACCATATTTGAGTATAGTGAGACTGTCATCTCTCTTGTTCCATACACAATGCTTCTATTGACACAGCCTAAGACTGCATTTTCTGCTTTGGGAGCTACATCAGTTTGCTAACCCTTATTGATCTTCCAGTCAACTAAAGTCCTCAGGGCTTTTTCCACATAAACTGCTGTCTAGCCGAGTCTTCCCCATTTTATGCTTGTGTAGTTGGGGTTTTTTTTTGTTTTTGTTTTTGTTTTTTTTTACATAAGTGGAGGACTTTCCATTTATTGCCATTAAATTTGTCTTTTTTTATTTGGGTTATAGTTCTCACCCTGTCAAATTTTTTGAATTCAGATTCTATCAGCTAATACATAAGTAGCTAGCCCTTCTAGTTTCATGTCATTTGTAAATTTGAAAAATACATCACTTATGTATTCATTGTTTCATTGATTAATGTTTATCAGGACAGAACCAAGGACAGTGCCCTATAGTTACCACTAGAAATTCCGTCCATCTTGACATTTATTTGTTAATTAACTCTCTTTGGATATAATCACTTGATTATTTGTGAATCTACCTAAGCCAACATCTCTATATCTAGGCAAGGATATAACAAAAGGCTTTGTAAAATTCCTTGCTAAAATCCAAATATGTCTGCAACATTTTATTTATCTTCCAGTCTAGTGATTCTTACATACACACACACACACACACACACACACACACACACACACACACACACGGTATTTTGAAGTTGCAAAGAACTTTATATACTATCCAATCAAACTCACTCATTTTATGGTTAAGGATATTAATACAGAAATAGGCTAAATGATTTGCACAAAGAAACACAAGCATTAAGTAGCAGAGATATTATTTGAATCAGATCTCCTAATAACATACATGGTGCTACCTGGGAGGCACTATGATAGTGGAAAGAGTCCTGGATTTTGAAGGAAGGAGAGGATTTGGGCTTAAATCCTGGCTCTATCACTTCCAAAGTATGTGACTCTGAGTAAGTCAATTGACTTATTGGGACCTTAGTTTCCCCATTTATAAAACAAAAGAATTGGACTAGACCTCTAAAATGCCTTTCAACTTTAAATCAATGATATTATGCTTACCAACATAGTCAGTTTGGCAACATTTCTTAATGAATCCATCCAGGTTTTATTTTCCTTTCTAGGCTCTCAGAAACTATTTTATAATGTGTTTAAGAATTTTGTTGGAATTTAATGGGGACTCACTGCTCTGGAATTCACCTTTTACCCCTATTTGATAATCAATATATTTGTCAGTTTCCTGTCTTTTGTCAGCTCACTTCCCTTTCCCAGCCCAGCCCATCCTAAAATCCATCCATCTGAGTAAGGTGGTAGAAAGAACTACCAACACCATTAAGGGTACTCTACTCCCACTTCCTTGCTGCTGGGCCATCCCAGAACTTATCCAGAATGGAAAAAAAAAAACCTGCCATTTACCAGGGATATCCTTCTATCTTTCCTTCTCCCTTCATCCAGGCTACTTGACTCTTGACCAACTTAGCCATACCATCTGTCACTGTTGCCTCTCAGGTCATCCAGGGCCTATTCCTGCTTCCATGTCCTAGAACCCTCATCTCTTATGTGTGTCTTATCTATGAAACCTAAGGACCTCTGGACCTTTCCATTCACTCTACCAGTGGACCCTTAGGACTTCTAGAACTTTACATCTGCCCTGCAACTAAACTTTCCTTTATGTGTTATGCCCCTCAATTAGAGTGAGGTTCTTGAGAGCAAGGGTTATCTTTTTCTGTTTGTATCACTAGCATTTGGAATGATGCTTGGTGAAAAATAAGTGTTAATAAATGCCATTTTCATTCATTAATTCACTCATTCTTTCATTTGTTCTCCTTGATTCTTTAAATATTACTAATGGAAGTTTAGTGATCATGGGATGCTGCTATAGACTGCATTTAATTTTGGAGATCTGAACTCACTTGAAACACCTAGAGGAACTTTCTTGATATTTCCCCATCTATTTTAGGCTTCAATTCCTTCTTAAACATTTTTGTCTTGCTTTTTAAAATCTGAATATCATTCTCCTTGATAAAGAAGACAGAAGAAAATAGGAATTGAATAACCCTGCTTTGTTTCTGTCATATTAATATTGCACTTATTGTCACCCCCATTACCCCAACAGTGGGTCTAAAGCTTTTTTATTCTTCTTTTGACTCTTAATATATCTGAAAAAAAGTTTCTATTTCTCATTGTAGAGAGGCTTTGTTGTAGCTCCTGAGAACTCTCCTTGCTGTCATTTTTTTTTTTTTTACAAACTCTAGTTTATTAGTACATGCATTGTACTTAATAATCAAGTTCCACAGTAGTAGCAGGGAGCTTCAATGCTTCAATGGGTTCATGGTCTTACTAATATGAGTACTCAATTTCAACCCATTCCTTATTTCTCATCCTGTTCAGCACTTGTCCATATATCTTTTCATGAAATCCATCATAAGGGTTCCACCCAACATGCTAAGGAACTTACACACCTCTTAACATTATTTGGGTCCAAATATAACACTTGGGGATGATAGGAGTCTATTTGTTCTCCCTAGCTCTCATCACTTGACTGATCTGCATCCTATTCTGGTCAAACCTCTCCTAGATAGTATCTTTTATACCATTTTTTGCATGCAAATCATCATTGTTAATATGCTACAGCTCATTTATATTCAACATATTTCTGTTTTTGTAACTGTTTCACATTGTTGCCTATTGTCAAAGAAAGAAAACTAATATGAATATTGTGCTCTGAGTTATTAGGCTCAGATCTGTCA